>NC_141367.1:8515311-9115311 GCF_963921425.1 Dryas octopetala | reverse complement strand
AGTGGGGGATATTTTGATAGGCTTTTTGTGAGTGAAGTGGTGTCTTAGATACCCCTTTTTGTGCACATAAGACAGCTTATATAGGCAAAAGAAATGGTGAGGGGTAAGTTACCTGAATGAGGGTGAATGGTTGAGAAGAGGCCACGCGTCCGGTTATGAATAGCGGCATGCACAGCTACCCACCTTCTTTACATTCAATGTGGCATTGAATGCAAGGATGGAAGATAAACTGGGATGCCTTAATAGTCATGACTGTGAGTTGGGAAGTCTCATTTGTCAGAGGATCTTGTCAGGTGCACTTGAGAATGGCGGTTCGTCCCAACGTGATCTTCCTTAGAGTGGCAGTGGGAAGCCGAGCCGAGCCTGTGAGATCCCGTATTTTTCAAAGTTTTATTTTAAATGCCTTAAGGATTTATTTTGATCATTTTAAGAATTTATTTGGAAATTAAAAGGGGTTTTGGATTTATTTTAAATATTATTTTAAATTGAGATTGACCCAAAGTTGACTTTTAAAATTAGTAGACTTTTGATTTTGACTTTGGGCCCGTTGGATAGATCTCGAGCCCACGAGTTCGTAGACACGAAGCACGTTTAAATCAGAGTTATAATTTGAGAGATACAGGCATTTGAAGGGAGGGGCAATTTCGTAATTTTGCATAAGTGGGTTATAAATACCCAAAATTCCAGAATTTTCGGGGGGCATATATTTCTCTCTCCTCTCGGGCTCTCTCTCCCCCCGCGTCTCCATTCTCTCTCCTCTCTCTCTCCTCGGCAGTTTCGCCGTCCGGCCACCCCTGGACCAACGGCCGGCACCGGCGAGTTCCTCTCGCCGTCGCCGACTCCCAGCGGCACTTCTCATCACCGGCCGACCACCGTAGACGGAGAATCGGCGCGAGACAGAAAACGCCCTCGTCGGCGATCTGGGTTTTTCCGACGGAGTTACGACACCGGACCACCTGGGTTTTCTTCCCCAGGCTCCGGCGAGTTCAGCGGTGTCATCCCCTTACTCCGGTGATTGCTCACGGCGGCGAATCGACGACACAAAGGCCGGCGGCTTCCGCCGCCGATTCCGGCGTTTCCGGCAACTTTTGGCCATCGGTCCAGTTGACAAATTCGATCCTCTAGGTACGGGTAATCTTTCCCCTAAGGTGTTGATGCTCAATTTTGAGATTTTAGAAATTCGATTTTAGGGTTTATGTTATTTTCGAATATCTTGAAATTGGACCCAAATTCGTGTTGTTTTTGTGTAATTGAAGGTTCTAATATATGATTAGAATTATTTGGAGCTGAATTTGGACATTTTTAGGTTTGTACCGCCGCTGCCACTGTCGGCTCCGCCACTTGTGGCGGCGGGTTGGATTGATTTTCGTATTGTTCCACTTCCCCAAGATCGTAGTAGCTTAATCCTAGGGTCGGTGACTTTTTGGGATTATTCTGTGTGTTATTTGTGACCGGGCAGCCACCGTGTGTGGTGGTTGGCCGCTCGTTCGGTTGTTTAACAGCTAGTTGAAGAATCTATTTTATATTGTTGGTTGTCTGGTCTTAACAGGTACGTTGGCTCGAGAGAATTCGTAACCCGATGCCATTTCGATTATTGAAACCGAAATCCGAAACCTGAAATCTTAAATTGGTATCTTTCTGATAAGGGCATTCGTATTCATTTCACTAAAACTAATCGATTTAGTTTCGAGATAACATTTGAGTAAACCCTAGACTTTTGGTTAAGTTCTAAGGGTAGTTGGGTCATTTTATGTAACCCTCGAGAAATGGAATGGAACGTGATTGGAGATTCTGAGAATACTTTGTTCTTAATTACCTAAATTCAATTGAAAAGATAATTGTGGGGAGCGAATAGGTTTTATATTGTTTGACATGTTGACATGAATGGACAAACTCCAGAATTTGTTCTGATGACGTTTTTGTGCTGTTAGTGCACTATATGGATTGCTAGGGATTGACCATTTGGTTGTTGATGTCCTAATGTTATTTAATTTATAAGGGAATGCCGATTGATTTGGTGTTGAATAATTTAATTAAATCATTGTGGAGTTGCTGAATTAAATGATGGATTTTACTGCTAATTGGAATAACAGAATATTTCGGTATATTGAATCAAATGGTAGTTATATAATTTAATGGATAACATGTTTGATATGAATTGAATACTTGGATAAGAGGATTGTTATGGAATGTACAAATGTGATGATTTGCTATTACTTGGACAATCAATAAATTTGGAATGTGCTTTAATTGAATTAAGTTGAGAATTTGACGAGGATTGGATAAGGCAATGGGACCCCAGTTGAAGAATAAATATTAATTGTTTTTATTTTGGGCTCATTAAAATTGTATTTCTTTAAATGTTAGCTTCCATGAATAAAATATATTTTGATAAAATCTGGTTTTAAATTTTAAAAAGGCTTACGTATTTTAGGGAATTTGAGAATACAATGTCAGACAGTCAGGCGTTGTACTCTTGAAATCCTTAAAGTACGTGCCGCACATGCCCGGGGTTCGGGGTGTGATAGAGCCGACCCAAACGCATGTTCTCATGTGCAGACACAAAACCCATGTGTGATCTGATCGGACATGGACAGGCCGACCGAGCCGATCCGGTAGGTAGTGATCCCCTCAAGTCGTAATTGGCTGTGACTAGAGTTTGAAAGGATGTTCGCCCAAGGCCGAGCCGAACCGAACTGGGATAACTGAGGAAAGATGAACACTCAATCCTTGGGATGATCTTCAGATTGGGTCGGACCGGGCGCGAGAGATTTGCCATGATGAGCCGATCAGAGCTGGCAAGTAGGGTGTCGAGTTGATATGGTGACGTGGAGACCCGAGTTTTGACCGTTGAAAAGTCAAACCTGAAGATGGATCTGATCGGCCACGTGTCGAGCCATGATTGGCTGTTGGATCGGTGTGGGTTTATCCACAAACAGAGAATATGGATGACAGCCCATGACAATGCTATTTTCGAACTTGTTTATCCATGAGAATTTTATATGCTATGATGCCATAAACCAAATCCAAATTAAAAATTGCTGAAAAAACAACTAGTTGCTATTAACATCAAATTCTACACATTCCAAATCACTTAACAATTCAAGAACAAGATCAGATCCAAAAAACATAAATTTGAGGAACATGGAGAGAGAAAAAATAGAGAGAGAAAGAGAGAAGGCATTGATAGGTATGGACGCATTCAAAGATGGTAGTGGCATGGCTGAAGAGCTTTTTGGAGAGAGGATGATGCCAGAACACAGAAATCGCCGGCGAGGATGACGACGGCTTCTCTCCTTTGAAATGGCGGGCCTAGGGGTTGTTTAGATCTTCTGATGACATCATTGGACTCGGGATGACGAGAGGAAGCCATCCTTGGCGGTTCGGAACCTCGTCATCGCCGAAATCAGCTGATCGCCGGCGAGGGAACTCAGGTTTGCCTAGATCCGATCCAGCGTCAACGTTAGCTTTCATGGCGAGTGGAATACAGGGGGAGGAAGAGGAGAGACGAGAGGATCTGGACCGGTATCTACGGCAACTCTCACGGGGGGAGAGAGACGCACAAAGATGAGAGAGAAAGAGAGAAAGAAAGAGAGAGAGACAGAATGAGATAAATGAATCTCATTTTCTGATTTTCAAATGGGAAGGGGCACAACTGAAATTACAACAAAAATAAAAATCAATAGTAGCTGTATATCCATTGACTAGGGGGTTTAGGCAAAAATTTAAGTAAAATAAGGGGTTATGAAGTAACTACGTACAAGAATAGTTGGAGGCTATGAATTAACTAAGGTAGAATTAGGGGTTTATAATTATTTACTAATATATATATATATAATACCTTTTTTCTTCAATCAACGACTGCAAGTCTTCTTTGAATTCAAAAGAAAATCCATCTGGGCCATATATAACCCATTTTGGGTATGGTATAAACAGTGTGACTTAATGAATCTCTTTATACAAAAAAAGAAAAAAAAGAAACCATTCTTGTTGTCATCCTTTCTCTGTAAAGTCATGGCATACACAAAACAACCCAATCAATTATGTACTTAATCAATTGTTTCCTTTAAACAAACATCGAAGCATAACAATGGATTTGTGATTAAAGTCTATTTTTTCTATTACCAAAATCTGGACAATAATAGATCTATCACTGAAATCAGGCCGGCCAATAATCGATATGTTACCGAAATCATGACCACTAGAAATAAAATAAAACCAATAAACTAACTATTAATCCTGTGAAAGCATGTTTCAGAACCATTAACATGGAAAAAAAAAATATTCTCAAATCTGGGTTCATACGAATATAGGTAATTTCTTGGTTTCTTTTTTCCTTTTTTTTGTATACCTTTTAAGAACCAAATCATTGTTTAAGAAGCAATATATTCAAAAACCCAATTAGTAAAAAGAGGAGATGTTGACAAACGAGAAAAAGAAAACCAAACACCCAACCTGAGAGAGAGAGAGAGAGAGAGAGAGAGAGAGAGAGAGAGAGAGAGAGAGAGAGAGAGAGAGCTTCGGCGTGGAGAAGGAAACGTCGGAGCCGAAGACATCAGAGTCGGAGATAGAACTGGAGACGGGAAGCAGATCAAGGTCGTCAAGAGGAACACCAGTTTGGAGAAGGGGAAGAAGCAACGAGAGAAATTTCCAAATTTTCAAATAGTTGGGAAGGGATCCAAAAGTATTTTGTTCAATTTTATAGCTATGGGACACTTTTTTTTTATTATTATAATGAATTTTAAATGTAAATCAAATGTGTTACAGGTATCTCATCTTCATTGGATTGTGACACCAGGTCAGATTGATGACCTGGCATCCCAGTGATATGGAAGTTATGCTCAACCCTTATTATGATGGAAGACGATTACAAAGGAAAATTAAAAAGCTGAAACACAAATACACAATATGGCAAATAGTGAGAGCTAGAATGAGCACCTTTTGAAATAATGGAGGTTAACACTTAAAGAGAATCTCCAATCCTTCCTCTATATATTCTTCAAATTTGCTGATAAATTTGAGTAAAAAGTTAAATATAAGGAAGAGTACTCTAATGGTAATGTTAAACTTTTTCCCAAATCTTTTTTAAAATGTGCATCTTATCCTAAATTATCATTTATTTATTCCCTCCAAAACCTACTTTCGTCCATATTTTTTTCTTGAAAAATCTCTCACAACTTGATTTGGGGGTCCCTATCCATCTAACTTATTTGGGGAAAGTTTTAGAGAAATCTCAAATTTGAAAAAAGTTAATTTGGGAAATGATTGGAGGTGAGTTTTGAGTCATTTTTCCTCAAATTTAAATTTAAGGAAAGGTTTAAGGGACAATTGTAGTTGCTCATGGTATAATATAGTTAAGTCATGTAACTCAATGGTTAAGGTAACAGCATTTGCACCTCTACACCCAGAATTTCAAGTTGGAATCTCCTCATTAGTATTTTTTGATAAAAAAGAAAATAGAGTGTAATAATATTCAGGAAAAATAAAGATAAAAAGAATAGGAATTCTCAAATTCTCTAGCTTGCTGAGTCTTTTTTATCATACATGTCGATAATATTTTTTTAGGACAATTTATTGCTCAAATTAAAAATATATTTCTTCACTAACTTAAGTAGTGAAGATCAGTTAAATAATTTTTTATTTTTTATTTTTTGTAGAATGGAGGGCTTAAGCCCAAAAAGAGAACAACACTACAAAGCCAAAGACTTGGCTCGACCAATACCAACAAGGTCACTGTTCAAAACAGAATTAACAGCAAAATGGAGGGGAAACAAAAATATGGAGACCTAAACTAAGATCATGACTAAGCCTTGCCATAAAATCAGCAACAGAGTTTACCTGTCGATAGACATGTTCAATTCTGCATAACCACTTTCTCCTCATAAGCTCTTGGCAGCAGTAAATAATGCTAAACTAAGGGTGATTAACCCCAATAAACCTCATAACAAGCTGAACAACTGAAATAAAATCACAATCCACCAAAATTTGCCTATAGCCTTTATTCCAAGCAAGAGTAAGATCATGGAGCAAACCCCATAACTCAGCTTCCAGAGTTCTGCCAATTCCCAAGTTTATGAAAAAACCCTTAAGCCAAATCTCATTGCTATCACATAATTAATCCTCCAAAACCAATATGACTTGTGGAATTAGAGCAACTCCCATCAACACTTAACTTGACCCATCCATAAGGAGGAGCATACAACTTGATAACCACAAGGACTTTAGGAAGCTTAAGAAAGTCAACCTTATTAACTTCATACCATTCACGAGAAAATTGAACAATGATAGCTTGAGGGTTACTGTGAGACCCGTATTTTTTCAAGTTTATTTTGAAAACTATTTTAAATATTCTGAGAATTTATTTCACAAATAAAATGTTTGGGGTATATTTTTAATTATTTTCCTTTTATTTATGTTCGAATCGAATTTGACTTTTTGATTTATTGGGCTTTTGATTTCAAGTTTTGACTTGTTGAAAAGGTCTCGAATCCACGAGTTCATAGACGTGAAGCGTATGTCTATCAGAGTTACGGTTTGAGAGATACGGGTATTTGAAGTAAGGGGCGACTTTGTAATTTTACACACTTGGGTTTTGAAAACCCAAAATCATTTTTATCCTCTCATTTCCCTCTCCTCCCTCACACAATCTCTCTTCTTTCTCCCTGATCTCTCTTTTCTCTCTCCTCTATGTCACCTTCGCCGCCCCTCTCTCCAACGCGTGTGGTGCTGTCCGGTGGCCAACTCCGAATGTGCTAGCCGGGTTCTACTCGACTCCTCCTCATATTCATTCTCATGCCCACTGATCACCCATCCGAGCCATCATCGCGACAAATCGATGTGAAGATCGAGAGGAAACTCTCGTCGGCGATCTCATTTTTCCAGCCAAGACGCGATGTCGGACCACCATCATTGGCTCCCTCTCAATGAACTGAGCACGATGACATCCTCCCTTTGCCTCAACAACCCTCCATGACGGCGATTCGACGGCGAAAGACATGCGGCTGCTACGGCAGGTTTTCCTACAAATCTGACTACGCTTTTTCGTTGAGTGAGGTAGCAAACTAGATCTTCTCTCTCTCCTCTTGCTATTGATCGAGTTTGATTGAGCCAGATGTGAATTCAATTCGAATCCCCTATTTTGCAGCCACGGCCGCCGTAGCTCCACCTTGTATGGCGGCGATTTGGATGGTTTTCTCCGTTGTTATGCCCATTCGGAAACCCCATAAGTTTTTCCAAGTCCCTTGGTACACGAGCTCATTAAATCTTGTTCTTGATGCCGTCATGCTGCTAGATTCGATATATGAGAAAAGACGTCGTTGAAGGGCAAATCGGTCGTTCCACTTGGTTTCACTGTGGGTGAAATTAGATAGTTGGTTTATTGTATTGTTTGCTTGTATGAAATTGTTTGCTAGGATTTGGTTAAGTCTAGGCTTGAATCCTGATGATAGAAATGAGGATGGATTTGAGCATAAGTGAATAATTGAGAATATTTATGGATGCCAGGAGTTTATTGCGATTAATGTGAATTGATTATATGGTGTGAATGGTTTGAATTGAGATTTATGATTGATGATTAGGCAATTAAAATTCTAGGATTATTATTTATGATCATTGTGGATTATTGAGATGCCATGAGGATTATAATCTTGGTTGTGAATTATTTTTGTTGAGGTTGTTGGAATATTATTCATGATTATTGTTGTATTATTGTTGACATGAGTTGATAATTATTATTCATGCTTTGATATTATTATGGATTATTATTGAGTATAGAAATTGAGGAAATATTGAGGATTATTCTTTGAGGTTTATGTTTAAGTCATTTCACTTATACGAGCTCTAGTGAGCTTACCAGATTGTTTGTTTAAATGACCCGGTGTACCATGGACATGGTGCAGTGTGGTTGTTGATATTTTGTAGGTTAAGCAAGCTAATAAGGCAGTGGGGAGAAGATGAGACAGTGGGACCATTGATTTTGTTAACTGTTTTTGATACAGTGGTTTTACATAAATATTTTATTAGTAGTCTGATTTATTAAATTTATTTTACTTATTATCTTAAGTACATGACTCATTGTTTGAAAAAGAGTTTAAAGACAAGGTTTCAGTATTTTCACGTGCCCAGGGTTCGGGGTGTCATAGTTAACATGATATACAAAGTTCTCAGTGAAAACAATACTACATCTCCATTTCAACCAGTACCAAAGACCAAAGAGAAGCAAGAAAGGTCAATGAATCCCATAAGTACTAGAATACTATCCATGAATGAAAATCCAAAGCAAAGGATTGCACAAACTCATAACGCATCCCAACACTATTCCAAACTTTTAAAGCAAACTTGCACCTTCTTAATGAATACTCCAAAGTCTCATGAAAAACACTACAACATGGACAATTAGGATTAGAAGCCAACTTCCTTCTACTCCTTTGTATATTAGTTAGAATTCTAGTATGAGCAAGCAGCCATAAAAAGGGTTTCAAATTAGGAGGGACTTTCAACTTCCACACAAAAAATCATAGGTCCAAAGAGCAGATCTATCCAAGTCAAAAAAAGAGAGATAAAACAGTTTTGACTGAAAAATCACCAGAAGAAAAAGTAGCACTCCAGATACATCTATCATCACCACTCTCACCAAAGCCAACATGAATATTAAAGATCTTATCAACAAAGTCAGCAAGAAAACAAGAGGAGAGCCGCTCTAAATTCCAGCCATTATCAGATAAAAAATCACTGACAGTCATTGCAAGAACCTCATCAGGTAAAGGAAAGAGAGCAACCTATTTAAGACCCCCACAACTAGACTAATTGTCTTTCCAAAAAAGCACTTGGGAGCCACTACCAATCCATCATTTCAAATTTGTAAGAATCTGAGCCCTATACATGACCCCCCCACTAGGTACAGCCATATAAAAACTTAGGTTAGAGACTTCCACAATGCTGTGACCCTTGGGATACTTGCCATTAAGCACCTGAGCCCACAAGCCAGTGTCATTCTGCAATAGCTTTCAACTGGTTTTGGCTAACAGAGCCTGATTCACAAGCCATTGATAGCTTAATACTTAACAGAAGTTACAGAGTGCATAATAAGCTCAAGTTAGACATCTTCCTCTCAAGCTAGTTTCCCACAAAATCTCTCTAATAAACCTCCATTGAAGCCTATCATAAGCTCTAAAGAGGTCAATTTTCTAAGAAAAAAAACCTTCTTGCCCTTTATGAATTCAAAATTTGTGAAGCAATTCCTAAGCAATTATCACGCCTCTCGGGAACAAAGCTAACTTGAGTTTGACTCACAATACTGGGCATAAAAGGTCTAAGCCTCTAAACAAGAATCTTGGAAATCACTAACCGCCTTCCACACAGCAGAAGTTGGGAGTGGAACCAAGGCAAGAAGAGTGTTGTTAAGGCCTTCAGGAATACTTGCAATTGCAAAGCAATTAACAACCCTGTCAATAATATCAACACTACATAAAGACCAAAAAACCTGAAAAAACTTAGTAGGAATGCCATCTGGACTAGGGGCTTTGAGACCCCCGATAGAAAATAAGCTATTTGATGAGTGTTCATTTTACGTTATTTTATGATACTAACTCCCTAACCTAGAGTGTTAGAACTCGATACTTTGGTGTCTGTTATCTTGTTTTTGTGTTTTTAGGTCTAATGAAGCAAAAATAGGAAATAGGAGCAAATGGAGCTGTTTTGGGACATTTCTTGGACAAACTAGGAAACGAGCAGAAATCCTAGTCAAATAAGGATTCCTAGTCACAAGATGAAACATCAAGCCCATAATCATCATTGTCAAGCCAGAAATGAGAAATCCTAATTGGAGCAGGAATTCCTGGTTGAACTAGAAAACCTAATCCTACTAGGAAAATGAGTCATGATGAGACTAGGAGTCACTAGGGGCAATATGGTCATTATGAGAAGTTGAAATGGACAAGGAATCCTAGTGGGACTAGGAAAGGTTGGTCAAAGTCAACTCTATCAAGTCAAGGTTCCAGAAGCTTCTAGAAGGTGGTGGACATCCATGGAAATGAGGGGCAAAATGGGAAGTCAAAGTCAATGGTCAAGGGTCAACTATGACATGTCATCAAGTCAAATGGGCCATGGGCCTAGGTGAAAGTCAATGGCAAGGTGGCAGCCCATGCATGCATGCGCATCCCATGCAAGCCCATGCACCTAAAAGCCCAAGTCCATCACGCCATGCAAGGTAGCAGCCCATGCACCTAAGAGCCCAAGTCCATCACCCCATGCAAGGTAGCAGCCCATGCACTGAAACCTTAGGGCCTATGTGCAACCCATTCAGCCCAAGTCATGTAGCCATGCGCAAGCTAGAAGGGAGGAAGCTCATCACGTCACTTGCAGCAGCCCATCCCATACAGCCATGCGCAAGCCATGCATCCCTAAAGCCCATCACGCCTACAAAGAGAAAGCCCAAGGAATCCTAGCTGAAAAAGAAGTCAAAACCCTGAAAAATAGAGCACCAATTTCGACAGCAATTCTGTAATTCTCCAGAGAGAACCAGGTAGCATGCCATATATGGTTTGAAAGATACGGATGTTAGCTTCGCAGGGAATTTTACAGATTTCGATTCCGAGTTCTCTAGCCCAAGATATGGTCATTTTAGTGGAGGTAGCGCAGCAGTTCCGCGAGCTGAAAATAAGTTACGCCCAAAAAGAGCCCAAATCAACCCAAGGCCCACTTTTGGCCGAAAATTAGAAGTCTTAAGGAGCAAGAAAGTCACTTAAGCCCATGTTCTTTTAATGAAACCCTAGCCACACCTTGTCTTCTCCTTGCCTCCCAAGGAATCCTCACCTCACCTCTATAAATATATCATATTCTCTCATTGTTTAGGGTTCCCATATTTTTATATTTTCAGAATTCAGAGAGAGGGGGAGGCCGAATTTCAGAGAGAGAGAGTGAGAGGGTGGCGCCACGTACTTCAGGGAGAATGAGAGACCATGTGCCGCAGACCTAGCTCACCTTTGCCGTGAGCCTCCTTGCTGCTATGTCTCTCCTCTTCTTCTCTCTTGTGCCGCTGCCACCCTCTTGTGATGTTCTTTGTTTTTCTTTTGATTTTCTTTTTTCTCTTTAGTTAATTAGTTTGTTCTTACTTTCATTGTGGATTTAATTATTATAATGAAAGTTAGATCTTGTATTTTCTTTATTAGTATGTTTTGAGTGTTTTATTGCTTTGCTAAGTTGGATGATGAAACTTTAATTGTGAGTTATGCAATGGTGAAACTTGTGATTTAATTTGATGTATGTAGTAAATCCTTGATCTCTAGTAAAATTGACTCTATTTGTTTCGCATCTTTGACTGATCACCTTAGGTTGCATGCATCTAGATTTATGTTGTGGAATTAAACAAGCTCAAAAGGATGATAGTTTCAATAGGCAACAAGTGGGTATCCTAAGATAATATTCATGAGAAAATGGATCATATATGACATACAGTACATTAATTTGGAGCTATGCGCTATGTGTTTATCGTTTTCACAAAACTTAATGACTCTTGCATGGATAACAGTTGCCCTAGGGAAGGCCTAACAAAGCTCTTAGGGAATATGCAAGTTAACTTACTAGGGGAGGCCTAAGAAGCTCTTAATATATGCATAAGGAGAACAATAGTTAGGAGTGTCCCCAAAAAGGCCTTCGGCTGGTAAACTTTATTACATTTATGCATTATCTTGAATTGCTTGGTTGTATTTCTATCAATTGGTGTGGATTTTGAATTCTTAGCATTGCAATTGTGTGTGTGTGTGTGTGTATGTGGTGTGTGTGAGTTTAACAATCTACAAACCCCCTCTGCCGTGTGTGTGTGTTTGGTGATTCTAATTGGTAAGTTGAATTGGTTTGATGTATATTTACCTATTTCTCGTGAGATCGACCTCGTACTTATACGCTATGCTTACATGAGCGATTCGTATACTTGCGAGCTACAACTTGGTATTCGTTTCTAAATTCCAAGTAAAACAAGTTATACAAAAAGGAGCAACACTATTCCAAATTTCAACTTCCAAAACAACACCATTCAGGACCGTAAGATCAGCAGCACCAAACTGAGAAAAAAATGTAGGAATCCCGTCCAAACTACCACACTCATTCTTCCTAGCAAAGAGATAATAATGCATGCCTTCCTTATCAGACACCCAAGAACCAGAAGAGTCAAATAAACCCTCTATTTTATTCTGTCTCCTCTTGATAACAGAAGAGAGGTGGAAAAATTTAGTGTTACAATTCCCCACTTTAAGCCAAGAATTCCTTAACATTTGAAGCAAAAAAAAATTCTTCATGCTCCAAGAGTTAAGTGTACTTTGCTTGTAACTCTTTCGATCTCCAAATTGGCTAAAAAAGGGGACAAGTTGTCTACACATACTCCTTTGAATCTCTCCAAGCCTAGCCATAATTCGTCTTTTCCTCTAGAAGGGACTACCAAACACTGAATGGTTCCACATTTTTAAAGCATTAGTTAGACCAACAGTTTTCTCAAGCACCTTCCCATTAAGACCAGACCAAGTGGAATCGACAAACCTAGTAAAATCTTGATGGAGCATCCACATAGCTTGAAATTTAAAAAGCTACAAATTTGCACTGGGAATTTGAGAAAAAGCCAAACTAATCCATATAGGGCAATAATCTGATTTAACTCTAAGTGCTTGACGAAGGCTTCAAGAAAAAGATACCTTAGAGATATTACAAATCCCCATGTCAAGCCTATCCCACAAAATATCACCAGTATCAAAGGTTTTACACCAAGTATATTGAGATCCAACAAATCCTAGATCAATCATGTCACGCCCCAATTCAGGATTAAAAGTTAATTTCAGATTAAGGTGTCAATCACACTCTAATTATAAAATTAACATCTATAACCAGAATGTGATCATGGAAAATAAAATAAATGGAAATAAACTTTATACTATTATTATACTACAAACTGGATTCAAGCTTAATTTACAACGTAAATCATACTTCTGTACAATACAACACTTACAATCTCAAAATCTAAATTAGCTCTGATTTGGTTTACGCTTTATCGATCACCTTAATTACTCCCGGTCAGTTTCACACTAACTTCCGCTACAATACCTGCAAAGTCTATGAGAGGATGAGCTCTAACCAACGGCTCAGTAGGGACATTCAACCTTATCATACAAAATTAAGATACTGAAACTCATTTAAACATACAACATGGAGCAAATAATATATGATATAATAATAATCTTATTAATGCATGAAAGTTATGCTACACTTCCTTGATTTAAGCCTCATAATATGGATAAAAAATTAATCCATATAATAAAACAAACAAGTCTGCACGTCCCATACAATGCATTTTACCATTGTGGCCACGAGTGTTCTATTATACAAATTAACACTCGATACATATTGAAATATAAATTGCAATACACATCTTCACTTTAACTGCAGTTAAAGTGCAAGATATCCTAACTTTCGCAACCGAAGGTCCCAATGCGCCATGGGGTTTAGATAATTTTATCAGTCACAACTGAAGGGGCTTCTCTTCCTGTGCACACTACGAAATTTTAATAACATAATTTAAATCCTCAATCCTTTCTCCACCACCGTAACATCAATTCTCAATGAATCATGATTCACATTCAAATAAATGCACGAATAATAATTTATAATAATAAACTCATTCCTATCAAGCTCAAGTAATTCAAATAATTCATATAAGTCACTATTAGCACACATATCGCATTTTTAAACAAAGATTCAATAAAATCAGGGACTAGGAAAAGGGGGAAAGACCCTATA
The DNA here is from genome assembly GCF_963921425.1 of Dryas octopetala. NCBI lineage: Eukaryota > Viridiplantae > Streptophyta > Magnoliopsida > Rosales > Rosaceae > Dryas > Dryas octopetala. The sequence continues at coordinate 9,101,529 of NC_141367.1, read as the reverse complement.
TAAAGCATAGCCCAGGTCAGATTAAAGGAAAGGACTGATTGATACTAAAAAGAAAAGACTGACCTAGGCGTGTGCGTGCATCTTTTTATTGCTGGGTTTTCTCTTCCATTCTTATGCTATTACTCTGGTTTTTAATTATGTTTATGTGTAACTAAACCTCAAGCTAGGGCAGGGCTACACCCTAGCAGGATGATATAGCAACTTTATTTTTATTTATCCATTAATATGATTCTTGGTTTGAACTTTTAATTGTTGTGGTTTGTACTGGTTATATGCCTGATGCTTGATCACCATGATGGTCTATGACTAAGTTATATGATGAAAAATTGAGTGAATGACACATTGATTTTGATGTATGCTTCTTGCAATTAAAAGGTGTAATTACTTAGGGTAAATACCATGCTATAAGAATTACATGATTATTTTGGTTACTTGAGTTCATTATCCTTTGCGTGTTTATATCTAGCCTAAATACCATAGGGAGATTGCATGTTGTAGGAATTATTCTAGCCTAAATGCCATAGGAAGAATAAATAAAGGATAACCAATCTTCAAATTGGAATTGCCCTTTTAATGGATGAATGATATATGTGTTATATTGGAAAGCTTGTGGTGGACGCCTGGCCTTAGTCCTTTATATCTTTGATTTTACCAACTTATAATCCCTTTAAATCTTCTTTTTAAATTTGTATTTTTATTTTACTGCATTCTGTAACGACCCGACCCAAAGTTGACTTTTAAAACTAAGAGACTTTCGTCTTTGACCTTGGGTCCGTTTGATAGATCTCGAGTCCACGAGTTCGTAGACACGTAGCACGCGTCGATCGGAGCTATGGTTTGAAAGTTACGGGCATTTGAAGTAAAGGGCAAACTTGTAATTTTTGCAAAAGGGGTTTTAAAACCCAAAACTCAGTTTTTTCTGGGGGACTCTCTCGGACATTCTCTCTCTCCCTCGCGTCTGTTCTCTCTCTGGCCCTCTCACCTTGCCGCGCCTGCCACCGGCGCGTGGCGGCGCGTCCGGCAGTGGGTGGCGACGGGACTGGCCCAGATCTTGTCGCCGTCCCTCCCTCTTCCTCCCCCTGGTGTCGGCGCAGTCCAGAAACATCTCAGAACCCGAGAACCCAGACTTCGCCGATTGGAGTTCCGGCGTTGACTCGCCGTTTCCGGCGTCTTCGCGGCCTAGCACCAGCCCAGAAAGCTTCCCCTCGTCGAGTCTAGCATAGTGGTGTGCTCCGATCGTCCATCCGACGCCTCTCGAAGACGAATCGACGCTGAGAAGGCCGGGAAGGCCGGCGACTTCCGCCGTCGATTCTGGCGTTTCCGACGACTGTTGGCCGTCGGTCCAGTTGTCAAAAATGACCCTCTAGGTACGAGTATTCTTTCCCCTAAGGTGTTGATTGTTAATTTTGTGAAATTTGTGAAGTTGGATTTTAGGGGTTTGAACCCATTTCGGGTTCTCTTTGATTTCGATTTTGGAAATTGATAATGGATGGTTTTTAGACAATTCTCAACCCTAATAACCTAAAATTGTTATTTGGAATTGAAAACTCTAGGAAATTATTGATTTTAGATTGTGCCGCCGCTGCCACCAACGGGTGGCGGCGGGTTGGATGGTTTTCTTCGTATTTTCCACTTCCCTAGGGTCCTAGTAGCTTAATTTTAGATTCGGTGACTATTTGGGGTTATTTTGTGTGCTGCTTATGGCCGGGCAGCCACCGTGTATGGTGGTTGGCCGATCGTTACGGTTGTTTAATAGCTAGTTGAAGAATCTATTGTATATGGTTGGTTGTCTGGTCTTAACAGGTACATAGGCTCGGAAATCTCATTCCCGATGCCGTTATGCTGCCGGATTTGGTATCTGAGCAGTGGAACTGTGAATGATGCTTATTGGATTGTAATGTAGAGTACTGTTATTGAATGGTTTGTTTTGTGTGATTGTTGCTTTATGTTAGGAAGACTAAAGGTAGGATTTGGATCATGAGAATGAATTGACGAGGATTTGAGGCGAAGGAATTAATTGGGAATTATAGCGTTGCTTAGAGGAGAGTCACCAAATTAGAGAAGGATTATTTATAGTCGAGGTTAATGATTGATGATTAGGCAGTTATTATATACAAATGATCAAACTAATTATTGAGGAAAAGTCAGTATGTTTCGAGTGACAGACAAGTGATGGTTTATACGCGGGGATCAAATTCGGAAGGATTCGGCAGAGTTCAGAGAAATTTTGGAAAAAATGTTGTGAGTTGGAAATGCGAGTACGGATTGGACGAGCCTGCTCATACGGAGAGACCCCTCCGTATGAGATTGTGGCTAGGATACGAGCCTGCTCGTACGGAGAGACCCCTCCGTATGAGATTGTGGCTAGGATACGAGCCTGCTCGTACGGAGAGACCCCTCCGTATGAGATTGTGGCTAGGATACGAGCCTGCTCGTACGGAGAGACCCCTCCGTATGAGATTGTGGCTAGGATACGAGCCTGCTCGTACGGAGTGACCCCTCCGTACGGGATTGTGGCCAGGATACGAGCCTGCTCGTGCGGAAGGGTCATCCGTACGAGATTGTGGCTAGGATTTGAGCCTGCTCGAGCGCGGGATTGTGGCCAGGACATTGTCTACAGTACAGGTACGAGGATGATGTGAGTTTTAAGAATAAGTGTTTCTGAGATATCAGTTTCCAAGGATAAATTCAGTTCAGAGCTTGACTTACGGTTAAGGGGATTTAAAATGGTTTTGAAAGGAGATTTTTGAAAGTAGTTGTAAAGCTGGAGGATTTCCAAGAAACGAAGTGTGTGAAGGTTGCTTGTATTGCATTTGTTTACTAGGACTTAGTGAAATCTAAGCTTGAATCGTGAGGACGGAAATGATGGTGTCTATGCATTGAGGATATTAATTAGGATGTGAATGATTGAGGTTGAGGTTAATGGTTTATGATTATGCAGTTGATTTGTCAGAGTACGATTATTATTATGTCACTTCACTTATACGAGCTCTAGTGAGCTTACCGGGTTGTTTGTTTAAATGACCCGGTGTACTATGTGTATTGTGCAGTGTGGTTGTTAGTGTTTTGCAGGTTAAGCAGGCTGAGGAGGCAGTGAGGAGAAGACGAGGCAGTGGGACCCACTTTAATTTGATTTATCTGATTTTATACAGTAAATTTTACATAAATGTTTTGGGCTCACACTCTTATTTACCAAATGTATTTAATTATTATGATAAGTGCATAGCTCATTCTTTGAAAAGAGGTTTAAAAGACAAAGTTTCAGTGTATTTTTGGGCCCTAGGATCGGGGTGTTATACATTCAATTCTTAAATAATCTCAAAACGTAATTCAAAATTTTCTTGTTTTACAAGTTCAGTACTTGGAGCATCTTTTCAATTGATTTCAGTCCTTGTAGGAATGACCTCGTATTTACCTTTGCTATACTAATAATAGCCTTGTTCTATTGAGAGTATATGTAGTGTTTTAACCTCTGTTTTGCAGGTGGCTAAAATTCTATCAACATGCACGAGTCTTGTCTCGAATGATAATTGTTCGTCCAATTCAAGTTCTCTCCAATCGAGAACATGTTAGATCTAACTGACATGGTCGTCCATAATTTATCCATTGTAGCTTCAAGTTGCGTTTCGTTTTCTCCAATCAGATGTGTTCGTACACTCAAGCTCTATCCATCTAGACTAGAATCAAATCATAAATCTCAATAAATTCTCGTTCGTCTATGATTCACATTTCAAACCCTTAAAAGAAATCTCGTCCTTGAGATTTTAAAAATCTTAATCATCAAGCAACGACTACTTCTATCAAGCTCACCAATGATAAGGTAATCACTTCTATCATCTTCAAATAATAAAATTCATAACCTCAAATAATACTTCAATCATCGAGATCCGATTGAGATTTCACACCTTATTGTCTCCTAGGACTGTTTAAATTGAATCCACAAATAGATCACCAATAACTTATATCCAAAATGACCTTCACATTTCAGAATTCAAATATCTCCAAAATTAGACAGCACCATAAACACTTACATCTCTTTCCTTCTAATCCCATTGGTGTTAATTAGAAACTTATCAAGAAATCGATAACACTCAATAGCTACGTACAATTTCAACTTATCAATCACAACTCATCTTAATTCTATACTAAAACCTCCAAGTGCAAAAGATTATCTCTCTCAATCATTTCCATGTTTGAAGCACATCCACATACACCATCAAACTTAAGGAATCTATAACTTTGCTTCACAAGATCCGAAAATTCTCTCAAATCAATTCTTTATAGTAACTTAGTATCACAAACTTAAAGGGAAAACCAATCCTCAAGATTCGTCACAAATTCAATCACTTAAATATCTAATCAACTCTTCACGACTAAAAGAAAATTTGTCACTCTGATGTAGGGTACACACTAGCATCAATTAAATCACTAATCTCACTTTCACTATGTTGCAAAAAGCTTAAAAGATCTATAATCTCGCAAGAGTTCTTCCAACCCAAATTTCTCAACATTTAAATCTCCCAAAAATTAAATATCTCTGGCATGATCTCCTTCTTACATTATACAATCCATCTCTAGTAGTAGTCACTATGATAACGCTTATAAATTATCAAGTACTCTATATCTAGATCCACAATTCTCCCAACCCATCAGTAACATATAAATTCATTGCCTTGGTATGTTACTCATTTCATCAACTTTCATACATCTCCAAGTCTAGAAGTTCCATCACCAGTCTTTATTGTCTAAATTCCTCAAATATAACATTCACCTTAACAACTTTCACAAATCGGTCTCCACTGATCGAGCCTAAAACAATATGAATGTCTTAATCAAGTCAATCAGATCTTCTCAATGCAATGTCACCATTTTCATTTCTCAAATGTCCTCGAGTTCAGCTTAATTCTAAATAACTCCCAAACATATTTTTCTTTCACAACTCCATACATGCATGTTTCGTATCTCCAAAGTCAGAATACTTCAAAGTCTCTAATCATCAAAACTGTTGTACTTCACTTCAACACCTAGCAGAAATCTATAAATCAAGTACTTAAACCATCAAATATCCTTGAATTCGTCCAAATCTCAAATCATAACCATGATTATTGTAGCCCGTTAACATTATACACCAGTCAGCAAAATTTCATTTACCATCCTCAAATTGCATCAAATATGAGATGCATGGTATGAGATGTGCATGCCTGTTTGTTCTATTATATGAATTAACGGGAATAGAGATGGAGTCAACATTGCATTCATGCATTATCATTTAATTTATTATATGATAACATGTTGTGTATCACTTAATTTAGTTTGGTTATTTATTTATGAAATTCTTTGTCCCTACTGAGCCATGGTTGAGCTCACCCCTAAATAGATTTTGCCGGTTATGATCCCGAAAACTAAAATGTTGGACACGTGGAAGGAAATTAGAGTTAGAGTTATACTTGGAAATTGTGTTAGTTTTTTCTTAATGTAAGAGTGTTTTATAATTATATATTGTATTAATTAGTTACGCTTTTGAAATCAAATCTTGTAGTTAGTCTGAGTGGTTTAGTATAAGAAAACTTACATTTTGTTATCTATTTTATTGGTCACAATGGCAACACATGGCCCATATCACATCCTGAATTTAAGGAAATGCTAAAACATTTACCCCCAGGTCCGGGATGTGACAATAATGCATTTTGTTTGTTGCATTTTTCGTGTCCGTACCTTTTTCTAATTTTCTTTGGCCCCCCGTCGAGTAGTGATGGACATTTTTTTTTTTTTTCTTTGTCATTAATCTTTTTATTTTTGGCGTTAATTTTTGTATCTCTATTTCACTGCACCAAGTTGGCCGGCTTGTAAGTTCTTATTTTTGGTGTACTCTTCTTCAGTTCTTCCAGAGTGGAGGCCTACAGGTTTTATGTCAAACGTCAAGACTATCTGTGTAAGACAATTTAAGAGAAGACATGATGAGATGAAAGTGACAAAGTATCTGTTAAACTACTGTGAAACTGTGAAGTTTTAGATGACATGACAATTCATACAGGTTTTAAGTGACAAAGTATTTGTTATATACTAAGTGTAATTTTAGAACGGTTGGATTTGTTATCAAAGTTGTAGAAACAGTAGCTATAACTTGTTGACCTTTTGCTGAATCTACCTATTTGCAGTCTTTTGCTTTTTTGCTTTATATATATATATATATATATATAGGAGACCAATTGGATGAAATTTAGCACCTGCTTGATTCTTAGATATTAAGTTATAGATATTGATCATGTACTTTTTATGAGTTTGAATTGGCCAATGCACATCATTAATTTTCTAAGTGTTTCTTTGTGCGACAAGCTTGTTGTGTTACCTTCACTTGAGTATAAGAATGAGGTTTTGATTGGGTGTATAAGGGGATCTTGCAACTATTAATTGGCTTTTATATGTTATGCAGTAATTAATAAGAGGTTAATTATTCTTTACTTCCCCATTTGCATAGGTATTGAGATTTATGGCTTAAAGATGCATATAGTAGGTGATCACATCCAAGTGACAGTTTAATGTAGTAGTTTGAACTTTGAATGTACAGAGCACAAAATGACAACTCTGAGCACTTTACAATTTTATTATAAACATTTTAATCTCGGGTCTCAAGTCTCGGTTCTCAAATCTCGGGTATCAAGTCTTGGGTCCAACCTCTAAGTCTAAGGCCCCGTTTGGGATTGTTGTGGAGGACCTAAAAGCTGCTGTGGATGACAATTCTCAATCACCCACAGCAGGTTTGGTGTTTGGTAAAAAAATGAAAAAGTGTTTTGCCCCACAATTCTCAACTCCCCACAGCAAAAATAGAAAGCAAGTTTGTATGTGCTTTTGAAAGCTGCAGTGAATCACAGCAACAATGAAAATTTTATTTTACCCATAATACCCTCATTTTAGTAATTATAAATAATCACAGCAGTTTTACATTACAATTTACCAAACACCTTCATACTGCTTTTTGTACTCACAGCACTTTTGAAAATATAATTTACCAAACACTCAACTGCTTTACTTCACAGCTGTTTTTTCTCATAGCAATCCCAAACTAAGCCTAAATCCTAATACAATTAGCTTATTCAAAAAATATATATATCATTTTCAAAAATATCAACCAAATAAATTTTCAAAAATTTAAAAATTTAAAAATTTAAAAACAATTTTTAAGTTTCATACCAAACAAGTTTTCATATTTTAAAAACTGGATTTAAAATCTCATATTTAAAAAATAAATCCATGTTTTTTTTTTTTTGGAATGGATACCAAATTTTCCAAATGAAGACCCAAACAAACTCTAGATCTGCCATCCTCAAATAAAGTTGGTAGAAGGTTCTTGCGCTGAATTGTAAAAAAATTCCTCCAAATGGCTTTATCTAAACCATATTTAAGAATACGAAAAAATTATTGGGTATAACTGATATACCGCTACGTGGTATAACCAATCCAACGTATAAAAGTATTATTGGACAATGTATTTATACTTGTAGGGTATAATATTAAAAACATTCGCTCATATTATAACACATAGACTGATTATATCACATGATAGTATATCGATTATCCAAAATAATTTCTCAAAGAATATTAGCAAGCAAACAGATAATTTTTTTCAGAATATCTTCAAGGAGGTCATTTCTCAACTTTTCCAGGTTTACACCAATCATCAAGTAAATAATCCGCATCTCTGTTATTCCAAGTATGGTCATCAATAGAACAGACTTTAGAAAGTAAAGGCTCATGATCCAACTAGTTATCCTTTCAAAAAGTAATACTCTGGTCATTCCCAACTCTCTAAATACCAGACTCAAAGCACCAGAACTGCAGAACAATTGACTTTTTTTGTTTTTTGTTTTTAATAAGATCAGAACAGTTGACCTAAGATGCTTGTTATGGTTACTTCTTTTAAAGTAAAAATTTTAAAAAATCTTATGGAAATGCAAGATCTTAATAACATCTAGACAGAGAGCAACAAAAAAGATCCAACAACAATGCTGCATGCAAGCAATTATTAACATAATAATATTATTAAGAAACACTTACAGTATTACACACACTGCATAAGAAAGCATTAGATACAGTCTGCAAAGACAACATTTAGAAACGTTGTTTTCCCTACCTGTGAAATACTCATGTTCTGTCCACAAATCACCTATAAACACTTGATGGAACTCCATCCAAACCAAAAGATTTCCAGTACATTAAAATCTAAAACCTAGAAAAATTAAGTCCATGACCAAAGTAGGGTTTTAAATGTTTGTCTTACAAAGTCTGAAATGAATGATTACATGTCAAGCCGGCTTAGTAGCGGTACTTGGTGGAGTAATCCTTGGGAGCAATCACCAGACCACGTCCCTTCCTTGCCCCACGGTACACTGTCTCGACGATGTCAATGAACTCTTGCTTGTCCTTGAGAGCCCAGTTGATCTTGTTGTTGTTCCCAGTGCCAAGGTCAATCATAATGTGTTTGTTTCTGAAGAAGAACATGATTGTGGATGGGTCATACAGTTCATACATTGTGTTGAAATCAGGTACCTCCGTGATGTCCACGAGGTAAATCACAGCAAAGTTTTTCAGTGTCTCGGCAACACCAGCTAGCACTTCATCCATCTAAAAAACAAACAATCCAGAAATTAACCAGCATTCAAATCAAGGTTAACAAAAAAATAAAGTCCATATAGACATGCATAACCAAAACAAAACAGCGATAAAAAGAATTAGAAAGTTAAGGACCACAACAGGGACAGGACAGTGCTTATGTCCCTCTAGGGTACATGAAATAAAGAATATTATTAAAACAAACGTTATTCCAATAATTCCATATCCAACTGACCCTGTAAAAAAGAAAAAAAAAAAAAAAAAACACACACGCACACACACAAACACAGATCCTCAGCCTCAGCCTCCGATACAATAAATTGGGTTCTGAGTTATGACTCCAAATCTCTTCCAAGATATAACAATACCAAATTACCTAATAATTTGGCTTTGTACGACCAAAATTTGAGATCAGCGAAAATCAAAGACTGCTTCTTCCTTAGTAAAATTTAGCCAAATTAGTCTTGCAACTTTTATTTTGTTTAGATGTTGGCCCCAATTCCCTTATAAGTCCCAAGTACCTCAATCTGTACTGCAAAGTTCAAGAATTTACACCATGACTTCAAAGAGTTCATATACACATACAAATATATATATATATATATGATGTAATAAAACCCTTACTACGCGACCCACATACTAGTCTCCCCTCAAAATTAGGGTTTCGCTAAATAAATAACTGAATGACTTTTTCATCAAATATAAAAAATAAAAACACAGGAAAAGAAAGGGAAAATTGGGGGTTTTCCGTTCAAACCTGCATACAGGTCTCATCCCAGTCATGGCCGAATCGGATGAGGACGAGACGCTCCTCCTCAGCGAGGATCGCCTGATCCACGGCCCATCCAGAGTGAAGGTGTGGTAGCAGATACGACATCGTTTCCTTATCCCTCTCCTGAAGAATTATTGAAACTGCAAGAGTTGTTTGATATTCTAATTGTTTGCGAAGATCATAGGCATATTTATACACGCAAGTACGCAAACCCCTGTCTTTCTGATTTCCTTTTTGCGGGTCAGCAATGGGCCGGGCTGGCCTAAATCTTTCGGTTTCACCTAAGGCCTACCTGTTGGGCTCGAGGCTTGCGGGCCTGGAGGGCCGGGCTAGGTCTGAACGGGCAGTTTAAAATGGGCCCAAAGCCTATATACACACATATATATCTTCAATAAAAAAATATAAGATTTTGGATATGTTGTGATTCGAACATAAGACATTATGTAACAAGTTTCAACTCTCAATCAACTGAACTGGCTAGTTTATTTGTCTAATTTGTGAATAATAATATATTTAATAACTTTTTCGTTTGTTTACTCTAATAAATTATTAATATATTTATTAAGTTATTATATAATACTCTTATGTTAGTAATAGTGTAATACCATAAATAATAAAATTTTAAAATTATATACAAAATTACAACAATAATAAAACATAAATGTATATGTGTATATACAACTTTTATAATACAACTATAATTAAAGTTATTAAACTACGATCGTTCATAAATTCGACCATTGTTACCTCACTTTTACATCTCCGATTGAGCTAATTTTTTTGCATAGATTATCTTTAAGTGGGGAACTAAAACATAAACGATTTGGATCGTTGAAAACACGATTGAGATGTGAGCTTCTACATATAAATACACTTGAAGAGTATAATTCTAATAACTTTCCCGTTGAAACCTTGTCGTTTCCATAATTTTGAAGACCACAACGTGATATCAACAATCTGAGTCGTTCATTTTTTATATTCATAGTCAAAAATCATCCTTACAAAAAAATCGGCCAAATTGGAATTTATCTACCTGTTCGATTATCATTAGAAAAACCACGATCGTTCATAAGTTGGACCACCTTTACCTAACTTCTACATATCTGATTGAGTTAATTTTTTGCAGGGATAATCTTTTAGTGAATAACTAAAAAATAAACGGTTTGGATTGTTAGAAACACAATTGCATCATATGTTTATAAAACATATGCAATAAAACTCTAAACCCCAAACACTCACCAAACTCCATACCAAAGCCCAAATAATTTATTTAAATATTTAATACAAAACTTGAGATTCCTTATATATTAAATTATTAATATATTATACAAATTATATAAAACCTAATTTATTGGAGTAAACAAATGAAAAACCTATTAAATATGTTATGATTCACAAACTAGACAAATAAACTAGTCAGCTTAGTTGGTTGAGAGTTGAAGTTAGTTATGTGAGGTTTTATGTTTGAATCAAAACGTAGCCAAAATCTTATATTTTTTTCATTGAAGATATATATGTGTGTAAACAGGCTTTAGGGCGGGCTTCGGGCGAGCCTAATTGGGCCGAGCTTCGGGCGGGCCGTGGGCTTGAAGAAGATGCCCTAAGCCCAGCCCAAGGGACTTTCGAGGTGGGCCGGCCCGGCCCAAATTTCGGGCCAGATTAGGCTTTGGGCCCAATGGGCCGGGTAGGTTTCGAGTGGGCTTCGGGTCTTGAGCTTTTTGGTGAGGCCTATTCCTTTTGGCCAGTTCTATTTCGACCACCCTAAATTGCTGAGTTGATCACTTTATTTCAAAATTCCAATTTTACCTTTAAAACAAAAAATTTTAATTTTATTCTTTGGGTCATTCGACAATTATCTGCCGAAATATTTATGATTTCGATAGTTATCTGCTGAACATTGGTGGATTATTTGGTGGATAACCACTAAATGGAAATGAAAAAAGCATTTTCCTTTTTTGTACTAATGGGAGTAAGCTTAAATGGGCCTCATGGCTTCTTCTAAATTGGGCTTAACGCTAATTGGGCCAAGAAATACTTGAAGTGGCTGTGTCCTCTCCGATGAGCCTACTTGCTGAAGTGGCTGACTTGTCAAAAAGAAGTGTCAAATGTTTTGAATGACTAATTGCACAAACTTGAAAAAACAAAACAAGAACCAAAAAATTAGGCTTAGGTCCAAGTCCAATTTTAGATTGCCATTCATATTAAAATCATATAAGAGTTTAAATTCTTACTCAAATCCATTTTCTTGGGTTTGAGATCCAAAAACACATGCAAATGAGCAATTATTAATTTTAACAAAAAAAAAAAAAAACTTTTTATCATAAATGGTCTTTTAACTTTCACCTAAATATTAATTTGGTCCTTAAAGTACATTTTTACTTAATATGGTCATCCATCTTTACTACCTCTTATCAATGTTGTCCTTCTGTTGTATTTCGTTTGACTTTTCGTAAAAAAATTATCATGTGCAGTGCACGTGACCTTTTCTCAGGGCCAAAATGGTCTTCACACGTCCCATAACCATTCAAAAAGACCTTACAAATTCTTTAATTCCAAGTTTACCCTTAAAAAAGATTAAAAATAAAATAATTAAAAAAAAACCTAGACATAGACCCTACAAATTCTTTAATTGTCTTTGTTGTTAGATAAATGCTCTAGGTTGTCTGGTGTGGAATCTAAGACCTTGGTTTTTGTCATTGTCTAAATTTCTACACTTTTCTCTATTGTATTTATTTTTGCACTTTAGTTTTTTACATTTATTTTTATTTTTATTTTAGTCTTCATCAAATAATCACGTACCAACCAACTCTTAGCAAGGTTAGATTTAAAAAAGTAAGAGTTGTATTTAAAAGGTCCATTAAATGAAGTTCGGTCCATCAAAAATATTTTGGTAACTTTACCCTTATGAACGGAAATCTTGGCTCTCAATCAACATAATTTGATGGTATAATTAATATGTGAGTGAAGGTTGTGGAGTGTGGTATTCTTTAGTCGTACAAGATGTTTTGTTGTTGAAGAGATATGAAGATGGTGATGGTTCATTGAATGTTTAGGATGACAAATAGCAACCTAGGAGTTGTAGAGATATGCAACTACCGAAATGGTGATTGTAGTTCAAAGTTCAAACAAAAATATCATGGACTTTATGGATTAAGGGTATTTTAGGTATATTGAGTTTATGAGATGGGTGGGAAGAGTATAAGGAATATTTCTTTAAGATTTGGTGGGGGTAAAAAAATAAAATGGTTGAGAAAATAGAGATGAATAATGAGAATAGTAGTATTCATTAAAAATAAAGAAGGTAAAAATTTACAAACATGACACATATTTTGATGGTTGTTTCATTTCAGGACATTAATTTTGCTTTATGTTAATGAATGACACATACTTTCATTTTGTGTCAATTAAGAACCATGTTTTTTTTTTTCTTTCAGTTTTTATCTCAACTTTGGCCCGATGTTGGACTCATCAAAACTCCACCAAACTCAGAAAAATTATATTGGGTTTAAAGATATGCATTTTCTCTTTACAATCATATAAAAATCACCCAAATCCAATCTCTACAACTCCAGATAATAGGCCCCAAAGTAGGGCACCTGAAACTATCCGATTTTCCAAATTTTTTCCCAGAGGTCCGATTGGACAGTTTCAGATACCCTACTTTTGAGCCAATTATCTGGAATTGTAAATGTCCGATTTTAGTGATCTTTATATGGTTGTAAAGAGGAGATGTATAGGTTTAAACCAAATATAATTTTGATGGGTCCAATGTCGGGCTAAAGTTGAGATAAAACAGGGTCCTTAATTGACACAAAATAAAAGTATGTGTCATTCATTAACACGAATAAAAATTAATGTCCTGAAATGAAACAACTATCAAAGTATGTGTCATGTTTGTAAATTTTTCCCAATAAAGAATTGTCATCCCTACCAACTCATCGTGGGCAGACAACTCTTCTTTAGAGCATGTACAATGGCTTTTTGCTATATGCTATGCAATATGCTATATTTAGCATGACTTTTAGCATTTAGCAATAGCTTTTATGCTTTTTGCTCCGATGGCACAAAAACTATAGTTATATGTTGGTATGTTTATATTTTTAATATATTCATATATATCCTTATAAATTAAATTTAATATATTAAATTATTTTAATAATTATATTATTGTAAATATTTTAATGAGATTTTTTATATGAGCCCAATATTAAATATATTTAAATATTATTATTTTAATACCCAAATTAATATTTTTATATTTTTATATCAAAAGTCAAATTTAGGAATTGTAAAATTTGAATATATGGCTAATCAACCCATGATAGCTGCCTATCCTCATGCCTTTTGCTGCAACCTTTTCCATCCATGTGAATATTCTTTCCTCTCTCTCTACTCGTGGAACCCAACACTTTTTCAACCAATCACTTTGTTTCACTTGGTTTTTTATTCTTTCTTTACCCATATTTTTCAAATGGTAGGTCAACTTTTTTCTTGAGTTCTTCAATAGCAATTGCTAAACTTTTTTTTATGTATAGTGAAAAATTTAATAATAGTATAGCAAATGCTAAATTTAGTTATGTCATTATAGTAAGTTTTTTTTATCAATTCTACTATATGTAGCATATAGCATACCATTTAATCATGTCACAACCAACTCCATAGCATAAAAAGGGGGTTTGTGTCTTTTCTTATCCCTTACGTTTTCAAAATTGGAAAGCCAACTTTTGCTTTATGCCCCACTATCGAACACAATCAGAGACCCACCGCATCTTCTGGGTCAAAAGATTCATGCAGCTTTTGCTCCAATCCTCACCGATCGTCTAGTTTATTGGGACCCCACAGCTTACATAATGCATACTATTATATAAATATTGATCACTATTATTGATGTCAAGCAAAGTATTATAATGCACATTTACATGCGACGAAACAATTATAATGCATCAGACTTACAACCAGAAATTATGAGAAAGGTATATTTGACTTTTAGAAGTGGTAAATATGCTTTTAGAAATAGTATTGCTTTATTTGTACCAAAAAAAGAAATAGTATGCTTTATCAAGCGGCTTTTGAGTTTTATTAATTTTTTTTTTTTAAAGTCAACAAACAGTTTTTGAGTCACTTTGAATATTTTTTATTATATAATATCCATAATGTAGCTATGGGTTCGTTTAACAGTACTTTTAGAATTATCAAAAACGCTTTTGGGTTAAGGAGTTTTTTTAGAAACACTTATTTAGGAATTACTTTCAAATACTTTTGCATAAACCACTTAAAATTTTTATAAAAATTTGTTTGTGCTTCTCAACAGAAGCACTTCCAGTAAAAACGTTATTAAATAAAAGTATTTTTAAGAAATAGTGTCAAACAGATCCTAAATCAGTGACTTATTGGTTAGCTAAAGAAAGAAAAAACTATTCTTTATAGACCGAAAAAAAAAAAAAAAACCATTCTTTAAGAGATTTAAGGCTTTGTTGTATACTTGTATCATATGGATGTTATAAGTCATTTTATTTATCTAAAAAAGAGCAGGTTCAGCAAAAATAAAAAATGTTTTTATTATTTTAGTAAATAAAATAAATTAGATTTGGATTCTGATTATTAATTATAGAAGTAAGAGTTAAACTCTATTTTCATTATAATTCTAGATGGTTAATAAATATTTTATGAGAACAACTCCTTCCCACTCTAATTCTTTTTCCCTACCTTTCCTTTTCTTTCACATATTATGTTAATAAATGTGGGCATAAGGAGAAGTAGCGAGACGAAAGGAAATGAGGAGAAAGAATTTACGAATCAAATATGCCAGACATTCTCCAAAATTGAACGGCTGGAAACGCACTGTGACAGTGTCATGTAGAATCTGGGAACTCAGCTGAGCCGTTGGTTCACTTTTGGGTTTCAGTCCTTTCAGATAAAACCTCGGTTTCACAGTCACTTTGTTATCATATTTCTTCAAACATCTTCTCAGGGCCTTTGAGTTCTTGAGTCATACGCAAACAGAAACTTCTGTTGGGTGTTTGATATTTAAGAAAATTCTGGCCCTTTGAACGTCACAAACACTCAGGAGTGGAGTTTCTGCAACTGGGTATTTGATTTTTTTAGCTTTTCACCGTATTGGGTTCTTACAAAACCTTTAAATTTTGGATCCTTCTCGGTCTTTTTTGGTGAGTATGACAAGGTTCAAAGAATTTTGGATAAAGAAGACATTGGTGGGTCTTGGGTTGGGCCAGTTTCTCTCGCTTTTGATCACTTCCACAGGCTTTTCATCCTCTGAGTTAGCCAAAAAAGGTTCCATTGCCCTTGTGTTTTTTTGCTTCTTTTTGTACTGTGACTGTCTATAGATGTAAGTGTGTTTGTGAATGATTGCAATATATTATTGTATATTTCAATTAATGGGAATTAAGTAGTTGGGTGTGCAATGAGGGCAAACAATGATATGATCAGTAATTGATTGCAGAGTAAACATTTATTTTATTGGATACTTGTTACATTTTATTTGATATATTCAATTGGACTGGCGATTATGTTGGCTACAAATTTGGCTTTTTGAAATTTAATATCTGGAAGCTGATTATTATAATTGAGTTTTGTTGGATTGAAGTATAAGTATATACTTGTCAGCTCAGTTCAAAAGAAGCATATATATGTGAGCTCCACTTTTAGAGTCCAACGCTATATTGTTTGGCGATTATTAACTATTTATATGTTCGCCAAATAGCTCTTGTTTTGTTGACCACAATATGAGAAGGCTAAGTCTATGGTCCTCTTTTCAAATTCTGATGAAACTCTTCTTATTGTGATATCAAATGTATCATGTGGTCTTCTTCTCACTAAATTGTTTCTTGTATTCCTTTTTTCTGTTTTTCTTTCTTTTTATGGGAGTTTCTTGTATTCCTTGTTCATAAATTTAAGGTGTTTTGAAAAGGATTCTGATTTAATCATTTATTTGATGGTTTTTGTAGGAATAAATGCACCTACTTCGCAGTCTTTTCTGAACTATGTGCTCTTAGCAATTGTCTATGGAAGTATCATGCTTTACCGGAGGAAACCCCTTAAGGTTGTTCTTTATGCCTCTATATTACTGCGTTTTCTCTCTATGTAGTTGAATGGATACAAATAGAACTTTATTTGAGACACCTATATCTAACTAAGTTTTCATATTCTGAAGTTTATTATATAGTAGCATTGTTGTTGAGCAACAGAATTACAGGATACCTGTCAGGATGACATGCAGAGTTGGTTTAGTATATAGGCAAGGTGTTTTAGAATAGTATAAGAGTCCAAAACACCTCCAAAGGGAAGAAGGTTTTACAAAGCTGAAACTATATTACTGCCCAGAAGACCCTGTAAGTGTGACCCCTTTAACGGGTATTTGTTAGAATTAGTGATTGTGGAATTTTGCATTTGTAATTAAGCAAACCATGGTTTTTGGTAGTATTAACTAATTTATTTTGCTCAAAAGACTTGATAGATGAACCATAAACATTAATTCAGTTGCAAAATTATGAATTTCACCGGCCACCTGTTCTTATAATAAATGTCAAAAGACGTGTTGTTTATCGCCTTTTTGAATTTCTGCAGGCTAAATGGTATTACTATGTACTTCTTGGAATGGTAGATGTGGAGGCCAATTTTTTAGGTCTGTGTCTACCTTTGTAATTTTTAAAATGTCTTTTTATTCTCCTGACTGAATTTATGTTTTTGTTTTATTACATTTTATTTGGACTGGTATTTTTCTATTTGTGGAATCTTGATAACTTGTTCGTACATTGGAAAATGTACTTTTTAAATGTAAATCATTAAAGTTAATTTGTTTCCTATCTTTGAGGCTTACCTTCCTTTTGGTTGGTTTTTAATACAATGGATGCCTATAAAAAACTCTGCTTTGTGATTATGTAATCTTAAAGTTGGTTAATTTCTACATATTCTTAATTGTTTGAAGTGTCAATCTGGGGAAAATGTGCAGTGCAATGTGCTTTTACTTCTATAGAATTCCAGGTTTTCTGTAACATGCTTCATTGTTGTACTGGTCTTTAATTAATATTGTGGCAGTAAGTGCTCCAGACACTCGTGTATGGCTGCAACTGGACAGAGGATAATGTACTAGAAAATGAAGAAATGAGTAGTGAAATATCTGAAAAACAAAGCATTTAACTACAACAGTATTTCATGACCAAAAAAGAAAAACTACAACAGTATTTAAGCAGCAAGTAACAATGCAACCATAGAATTAGAAGTACATTATTGGATCGAGAAACTGTGGATAGTTGCCATTTTTTATAGTTGTCAATTTGAAGATTAATTTTTTTTGCTACAATAATTTCATATCTGATAACTGATATCATTTGTTATGTAGTGGTGAAGGCTTATCAATACACATCTTTAACAAGTGTAATGCTGCTGGATTGTTGGACTATCCCATCCGTCATGCTTCTTACTTGGGTTTTCTTGAAAACAAAATATAGATTCAGAAAGATAACCGGTGTTGTGGTCTGTGTTGCTGGCCTTGTCATGGTTGTTTTCTCAGATGCCCATGCGGGTGACCGAGCAGGTGAAGAACATATATCTGGTCAAGTGTAGCTTTTTCCTGCATTCTTATCTTGGTTTGCTTGATTTAAAGCTTTTTAATGGTTACAATTTAGTTTTTGGTAAAATATCCTACATAGTCTTTGTTGAGTGGTTTTCTAATGTTATATGCACCATGTGGCTTATAGGAGGGAGCAACCCCCGTAAAGGTGATGCACTAGTAATTGCTGGTGCTACACTGTATGCTGTTACTAATGTCAGTGAGGTAAATAAACGTACAATTTTTCTAGGTTGCAGGAATTGCTAAAAATGTCTTGTTATGAACTTGGGTGCAGCTTCTGCCCATTTCCATTATCATAGATCCCATTATCATAGATCATAATGCGATATCTTGTAAACAAAGGATTAACATGGGGAAAGTCTTCATGTAGATGGTACTTTGATTTAAGATTTGCATAATTAATCCTTGGTTCTCATTCCCTATGCAGGAGTTTCTAGTGAAGAATGCTGACAGAGTTGAACTCATGTCCATGCTGGGTCTTTTTGGTGCTATTGTCAGCGCCATCCAAATGTATCCTTTGGGTTTGGATCTAGGCTGCTAATATCTTACAGGAATTATGACTTCTTGGTGTAGTGGTGATCTTTTCTGTTTTTTTTTTACTTGATTATGTTATTTGTTTTTAAAGTGATCCTATTGCTGGAAAAAAAAAAATGGATATGAAGTTTTATTCCATCATCTATATTTGCAGCTCTAAATGAATTGTTTTACGT
This sequence comes from Dryas octopetala, assembly GCF_963921425.1. NCBI lineage: Eukaryota > Viridiplantae > Streptophyta > Magnoliopsida > Rosales > Rosaceae > Dryas > Dryas octopetala. The sequence goes on along the minus strand of NC_141367.1, from coordinate 9,082,847 downwards.
CATTTATTGAACTTGTGCTTTCAATGTCATAATACAAAGAAGTTATCAATCGCAAAGTACTGTTCAGTGTTTTATATGTGTAATTTTATTTTCAAGTTGTATCCCTTAATGATTGTCTGTAGAAGCATAATGGAGCGCAATGAGCTCAAATCCATTCATTGGTCAGCTGGGGCTGTATGTTCTCTCTCTCTCTCTCTCTCTCTCTCTCTCCTCCCCCCCCCATGCCTGTCTTGAGTTACAAAATTGTGAATAAGGTGTCTAGAAATTTCAATTGAACAATTTAAACTGATATGTTCTTATAGAGTAAAGATTAACTAGTTGAGATTGAATGAGGAATGGTTTATATGAAGTAGAAGTGTGCATTTCCTCACTGATCAAAATAAATAAATAAATGTGGGGGCTCATAGCTCTAGTGATAGAGCATTACCCTCAAAAGCACAGTGAGCTCTCGCCCTACTCCATTGCTCAGGCCTTAGGCCTCCTTTGAAACCAAAACACATATGATAGTTTCTGAAATCATATTTTAAAAAATCCAGCCAAAAAGTACTCATTGAATCACATATGACAGAATTTATTCAAGAGGAAAATACTAATAGTTGATAAATTTTTCTTGCACCTTATTGGATTACATAAAGCAGTGGTTTTGTTATGTTGCATGAATAAGTAGAAGTTTGAACATTAATATTGACTAAAATGCAATTATTCTTCCATTTTGACATGATTTTGTCCATGTTAATTTCAGGTGCTTCCTTTTGTTGGATTTTCATTGGCTATGTTCCTGTTTTACTCATTAGTCCCAATCATACTTAAGGTATGGATATGAGGTTTCTAACCATTGATGTTTGATGGTGTGCCCCCTATTTGTTTAAGGAACCCCTGGGATGATTAGTAACAAGTTGGTGTTATGATAGTATTTATGTGTTTTCTTTCTTCCATGTACTATTTGTTCAGTAAAACTTGTACCTCTCAAGTTACTCTCACTCTCTCCTACTCCTGGGCTCCTTGCACTGTGTCTTTCGGACACATTTTTTTTTCTCTCGTTCTTTTCTTCTTTTGTACAAATTAATTAGCACCATAACTTTATTTCTGTATGGATCAAGTGACATTTCTTTGATGAATATTGTTTTCATCAGAATTTTGCCCCATTTTTTATTACAACAGCTGAGAACAATTTTTGAAAATACGTGTTTTTTAACACCGAAGGACAAAGACATTTCTAGAAACTTTATGCTTGCTTATAAATGGCGTGCTTCTGATTGTTGGCCCTGCACCTTTGTTCAGCAGTTGAAGAAATGTGTTTTGTTAGGTTAAATCTTGGCATGTATTATATGGTATAGAACATTGTGTGGTGAATTTTGTTTATCCCTTGCAGGTTAACGGGTCCACAATGTTAAACCTGTCATTGCTGACCTCAGACATGTGGGCTGTCCTAATTCGCATTTTTGCTTACCATGAGAAGGTCTGTAGGCTAAATATATTGGTATCATAGTTCGATCATTTGTAAGTTACGTATATTAAAATGGGCAATTGCCTTTCTAAGCCAAGAATACTCCTCTCAGGTTGATTGGATGTACTTTGTGGCCTTTGCTGGTGTTTCTATGGGGCTCGTTATTTATTCATGGTAAGTAATTTTTTCTATGATTTTTTGCTGTGATTCATAGCTTTTGTTGCTTGCCACTTGTGTTGTGCTCTCTCTCTCTCTCTGTGTTATGCTAGCAGACTAATGTATGCATTTATATCGTTGTGAATGATTCTCTACATTTGCTGCAGGGGTGAGAAAGAAGAGGATCAACATTGTGCTGATGTTGCAGATGAAGATGCGGAGCGAAGCAAACACTTTGATGAGGAAGCCGGTTCAGTTAGTCGCGACCCAGGAACAATGGCTGGGAGCTCAAAAACAGGGGAAACCAGCAAGCATGAAATTGTTTCTGCTAGCACTACAGAAAGGGAAGTCGTTGACAACAAGAGCACAGGAAAAGATGCACGAGGGAAGAAATCATGATATAGATTTTGCTTCTTGAAATTTCAGGTGCTCATTGCTATCGTAATGACATGAGAAGATGAAGACCACTGTGGTAAATGAAGCACCGTTGGCTTCATGGCATTGTTAGTGAACAGAATTTGGATAATGGCTGTTTGAGGCATGAAAAATTGTAAATGAATAATTTCTTTCCCCGAAATTTTGTTCTTTATAGCCCTTGGATCTTACTAAGGTTCTTGGAAATGCCTTAACGATTAAATGACTTTAAATAATCCACCGGAGATAGATTGCAGAAAAATAAGCAAGACTTGGGATAAGAATGATAATTGAACTTCATAAAAATAACATTGCAAAGGAATAATATGGAAATGGGTAGGAAACAATCTTTGTTAGATGAAGGGTAAAAGACCATGAGGATAATAGAACAAGAACAAGAACAAAATCCTATGGTGCCAACCTTTTCAATACTAATTTACCAAGACACATCAGCTCGACTTCTTGAACACATACAAGGCACGTACAAACCAGTCTCAACAAGGAACACATGCTCTAGGTATGATTTAGGCACGTACAACAAACATGGATGAACGAAATCCTAATACTTTTATCCAAAGCAAAGGTGCATACACGAGAAATGAATTTTGACAGGGTTTCTACATGGAACAACACTTCACATGGAGTTTGTGAAGAGAAGTCGATCACTAGGCTTTCTCTTATGCGAATTTAATTTACAGAATAGCCATTGATAAAATTCACTACTCAGATTTTAAAGAGTTGCATAAGACCCCTTTGACCCATTTTACCTGAATAAAAGAAGAAAAAAAGTCAAATTCCATTTTTCATGCTTGATTTTTGCACTTTTCAGTAATTGGGCCGGGAATGGAAAGATATTGGGCCGTTGCAAAATTGGCCCAATAAATGGAAGAAACTGCCAAAACAGAGCAGGCCAATAAAAGAAATGGGCCAGAGACAGCGCAGAAGCCCAAAGTGTGCATGAAGCTGCGCGGGCTGAGCCCAGCCATGCAAATTAGATCAAAGAGGGCAAGTGTCACACCTTAAACCTCGGATATACAACAGTGGCACCCACCTTGAATGCCCCAAGGTATTAATACTACTAAATCAAGTATTTATCCCCCAAGATACCCAAGGCGGGTTAAGCCATTTGTTTAGATAGTACGAGTTGGATCAAAGATAATAAATAACGAAAACATGTGAAGTAAAAATAAATTTTTTTTTATAAAAATAACCCCCAAGGTTATGATAGTTCATTGCAACCTTGAATAATTAAATAAATTCGAAATATATAACAAACGCAAAATAAAGGTTTCAAAGCTACGCAAACGTAAAATTAAAGTAAATTGCTTAAAACAATTTCCAAACAATTGAGGAAAAATCAATAAAACATACTTGACACGAGAAAACAATTAAATGAAATCACCATTTGAATCCATGAAGTTCACAAGTCTCAAGATGTTGCTCTGCTCAACCTTCGTCCAAGTTTGTCTCTTTACCATATTTCGTACATATAAAACATCCAATAAACAAGGAACAACAAAACAAATGTAGGGGGTAAGTATCTCATATGATTATAGCTTCCCCTCAGGGGACTCTAGTTAGTTACATTTTTCAGTTTACATCATAGTGGAAATCATTTTCTTACGGATCCTTAAATCATCAAAATAAGTTTTTCAAACCTTTCCTTTGAAATCATTTGCAAAACATTTATGATTCGGCTATACAGCAACATGATTTTATACATGCAAATTCATAACAAATCATTCATACTTGATGGTTGATATACAATGGTACAACTACGGCCAGCTATTAAAAGAAATAGCATCCATAGTGAGAATGCCATGTTAAACAGAAATATGAACTCGCAATTGAGATACTGTATCACTGCCACCTGATTAATCATGGGTCCCCGCTTTGCACAAGCACACGTGGCTCACGTAGCCACGTGTTGGCTTGGCTAAACTCTCCATAATGTATTGATCAATTATTCTAAAAGGTTTAGGGGTTTGAACCTAAGGTCACCGACAAGGCTACCTTAACTCTCAAACCAATCATAATAATAGTATGTTATAATAATTTAAAAACACAAACACACACAAAGTCCATAGTCAGGAATGTAGGATAAATCTCCCTACCTGGAATCCAATGCTCTTCTTACCTATGCATCCTCATCCGTCTTGAATCCTTCTTATTGTCACGTTATAAAGAAATCATTCGGTAATTGGTGTTCCTAGTATCCGATAATACGATAACTTAGTTAAAAGTTAAGTTCAACAATGATCTCGTCATGACCCATCTTTTTAGGTCACACGTTCCTAAAGACTATAGCCCTAAGTGGACTAAACTCTACTATTTAGGGTTTATAAGTTTCAAGTTTTATGTTAAAGTCAAACAACTTTACTAATTGCTTTAGTTCAAATCAATTCTACAAATTAATTTAGGTTAAAATAAATCAAACCTAAGTACTATCCAAGTATTTAATTAATTAGTATTTTTCCAAAATATTCTACTAATTAATTAAGCTCGAATAATGTCTTAAGTCCAACTTAATCTCTACCATAGGGTCATGCTAAGCCTAACATGTTAATAACCTTTAATTAAATCTCCAAATTAAGGTTGCAACTAATCATGCTTAATTAACCAAATAAATTAAGTAATTAAATCTCCAAAATAAACCTATGCATGCTTAATTAATAAATAAATTTTACTTAATTAATCTAAGCATGCAACCTAATATTAAAGTCTAAGAAAAATAAATAAAGTAGAAATAATAAAATACTTACCCAGTTGTAGACCTCCAAAGTTAGACTCCACTCATAGGGACTTTTCCTTCTTGGCAAGCTCTCTAAAGAAAACTTTTTAAATTATGAGAATTTTCTTCTCTTTTCGTATGTTTCTTCTTAAAAAGACTCCAAAGAACCAAGGAGTGAGTAACTCTAACTTTACTTGATGGTGCAAGTAAAAATGAGGTGCAAAGGTCTTTATTTATAGGCATAAGGGGGTGGGAAGAAGTTGTAAATTGCTTATGTGGGACAAATTACACTAAAAATGCACTAACAAGAGAGGAAAACCGAACTGGGTTAAAAAGGATATCCATGAGTCGAAAACGGGTATTTTGGGAGACAAAATAGGTGAATTCGGTGAGTTAATGGGCGGGTCAAAGGGGATCCAGATTGGCTAAGTGGGTTGCTCCAAAATGGATGGTTAAGATTAAAACTTGATTTAATAAACTCTAATAGTCAAGATTAAAACATGAAGATTGATCCAATACAACCAAGATTACACTACCCAGGTGCTCCCACTTAAAATAGCGCCTAGTCAACTCCACCCAGCCACTCTCTGCATGCCACGTGGCTGCGTGTCAGTCCATGTCAGCGCCACGTCATTTTTTCTATTTTCTAATTTCTCCAAATCTCAGAAATTCACTAAAAATAGCATCGGACTCCAAATAATTCTCCGAAAAATCCTACAGACTCGTATTGATGAGTACTAATTTCTTATAGCCTCAAAATAGTTAAATCATTTCTAGAAAAATTATGAAAAATCCTGAACTCATAATTTGATTCCAAAAAATGAAAATAAATAAAATAATCACTAAACTCTTGAATTTCATTTTCCGAATTTCTTTTTCCAAATTTCTCTTCTACAAAACTAAACTCTTGAACCACAATCAAAGGTCTAATTTATTTAAAACATAAGTTAAGGGAAAATTCTTATTCCTTTAAACAAACCTTAAGAACAAGGTTGAAAAACTTAAGTAACAAAAATTATCATAATCCGAAAATTCAGGATGTTACAACAAACCCTATTACAAAAAGGAATCGAGGTATCTTTGGAAGATCAAGAGTCATAACTCCTCAAGATACTTTCCCGTTACAACTTCTTGAAGAATCGAAACTCTTGGGATCCAAGGTGTAACACCTCAAATTTTCATGATTTTGGGATAAGGGTGTTACTAGTTAAAATTAAATTAGTTTAGCACTAATTTCTATATTTTGAACACAAATGTGGATTTATTCCACATGGTTAACTTTAGGAAATTATATTATTCCTTTACTTAAAATTGTGCACTCATATTAATTATGCCACTTGCTTAGTGTTTTCAAAACTAAGAACATGGTCACATATGCACAATACTTTGACCTAAATGCCTATATATTAATATGTGGATTATTTACACAACTTTGTTCACTCACTTAGTAATCTCAGATTCAAAAGCATACCAGTAACTTGTATGCTTATGTCATGCCTAAATGATTTTTTTTTAACACACTTATTTTATTATTCTTATTTAAACAAGTTGTTGATTATACTTAAGTGATCATTTCAGATCACATGCATGAATATGGTTATATGGCAATGCTATTTTGAGGTGGATTTGACAATTAGGAAGACCAAAGGGTTGAGAGTTTGACTTTGAAACCCTAAGTGTTGACCGGCCTTGACCACTAGGGCTAGAACCCTAGGTTACTTGAGTAAGAGATGAGAAAGTTGGCCTTTGCATGAGATGATGATCATGACATAGGCTAGAGGTTGAGTGTGATTTCGGGTTGGAGTAGAAAGAGAAATTAAATGATGGTTTTAATTAAATGAGATAACAAGTAATGGACTTAGAGTGGTTAATGGGATGTTAAGCCTAGTCTATTAGGCTAATCACTCATTTAGCTAGGCCTTAAGGAATTTGCCAGCCCACCAAAGTCCTCTTGGGAAAACCAAAACCCTGGGATGTTAAGCCTAGTTATTAGGCTAATCACTCATTTAGCTAGGCCTTAAGGAATTTGCCAGCCCACCAAAGTCCTCTTGGGAAAACCAAAACCCTGACAACCAGCCTTGAATCCTTTCCCGTGCCAGTGAAGAGAAAACTGAAGAGGTGACTCTTCACTTTCCCTTAACAGCTATATCCTTTGCCCTTTTAAACCAATTCCCTTTCAGACAAAATTTTTCACATTAATTCTGAGTTAATGAGAGAGAGAGAGAGAGAGAGAGAGAGAGAGAGAGAGAGAGAGAGGGAAGGAGACTTGAAGAGAAGAAATCGACTTGCCAAGAAAGAAGAGGAGTGCAGCCTTCACAAAAATTTGGTAAGTAAACTTGAGAAAACTCATCTTCTGAGTTCTTTGGTATTAGTTTTAGTATTAGAATGATGATTGATTGGCTAGGGTTAGTTGCATTCCAAGAAAGATCCAAAGATTTCATGTTTTGAATCTTGTTTGACAATTTTCTATTTTCTGACCTCACTGTCTTGTTTTCGAATTCTGTATTATTCTGAAAAGAATTTGCTTAAAATATTTTAATGTGAAAAACTATACATCTTAACCTTTCTTTAGAATCAAGAATCACTCAAATCCCATTTGTTATGAATTTACAGTGAATTTTATAAGTTGCTGCAATTTTCTGCACATTTTCATAAAGAGAAGCCTTAGGTTTTTATGCACAAATTTTGATACACTTGGAATTTTGATTTGAAATTGTTACAGTAGCTTATAAATGTGATTTCAAACCCTTTTCAATTGGTCTCACTTGATTTGGTTCAGTATACAAAAAAAAAATGAGATTTTTGATCAAATGAACAGTGTTTATGAGTTTTGGCTGTTCAAAAACTCCACTTGCACAACTCCAAATGCTTTGAAAATTTTTGTGCATGAGTATCAATGTGTCTTCTAATGTCCTGTGAAAAATCTTATTCAAATGATTTTGGTACGATTTTATAAAAGTCATGGATCAGGTGTCGCTCTTTTAACATTTTTAAGATTTCAATGAAGTGTCAAACTGCCATTTTCTATTTTTGGACCTTTTGGCCTAAACTCTTGGTTTGAGCAAGTCACAAATCACCCTTGGAATTGTTCTGGGAACATGAGGGAATCCAATTACCCTTGGATTAGAATTTGGGTTGTCAAACCCCTTGTTTTTCAACTAAAGCCTTGAAATTAATTTCTGCAACATGCTTCTTTTGTACATTTGACCTTTTGTTTCAATTTTAAACTCTGAGATGGTCTTAGTATCTGAAACTTGTGTGATGTCAATGGTTAGTCATTAGAGGATTTGGAATTTGAAATGCAACATTACTTAGCCAATAAGCCATCGAAACCCTAAGAAACTCTTGTTTTTCAACTAAAGCCTTGAAATTAATTTCTGCAGCATGCCACTTTTGTGCATTTAACCTTTTATTTCTATTTTAAACTCTGAGATGGTCTTAGCATCTGATTTGAAACTTGTGTGATATCAGTGGTTAGTCATTAAAGGATTTGGAATTTGAAATGCAACATTACTTAGCCAATAAGCCATCAAAACTCTAGGAAACCCTAAGCTTGACTTTGTAAAGTCAATTATTGATAGTGTGATGCTTTGAAATAGGACTTCAATCTGCTTGGGATTTCAGCAAAGAAGGACTCATTCCAGGTAGGGGGAGCTAGTCCACTTAAAACCCTATGCCTTTTTTTTTATACCTATATGCCTTTATATATGTGTGAAGCCCGGGAATTCCCAAAAGTATTTTGAGAATTTTCCTGAGATTTATAGAAATTCTAAAATTCCTTCTAGAATTTATTTTGTGATTTCCTTCAAGACCAAGAGGTCTTTTAAGTAACATGTCTTCACGGGAAAAGTTATGTTTGTTTTTATAAGATCAACGGTGCAGATCTCATATATTTTGGAATTCGGGAATTTATCCTATGAATTTCCAAAGATTCCTTAGTATTTTAATTTTCTAGAAATTAATTTGGAGTTCCCAAATTTTTTGGAAAATATAAAAGGGAAAAATTAGTGTTTTGACCCTTTAGATAATTAGTACTCACTTAGACGAATCCGTAGGATTTTTCGGTGAATTTTTCTGAATCTCAAGCTATTTTTGGCGAATTTCTGAAGAAGGGATAAAACAGAAAACATGGTGCCACGTGGCGCACTATGATTGTATGACACACTTTGACCCTAAGCCCAGCCCATGTCTCTCTCTTTTGGGCTGCACCTTTCCACTAAATTTTAAAGCCCATTTCAAGTTTTGAAAGCCCATCCCACAAAGTCCAAAAGCCCAACTCATTTGGAATTCTCTAGAATTCCCTAGATTTTTCTTGGATGTTTGAAAAATCTGATTTTTATTATTTTATTACTTAGTTTTTATTTATTTTATTTTTAATTATGGATCTAGATCCATCCAATTGATCCTACCCATCCATTCTAAATTAATTCTAACCATTAAATCTACCATTGCCCATCTATAAATACCTCCCCAAAACCATCACTTTCATTCATACCTAAACTTTGAATTCTAAAGCTTTTCTCTCTAGAAATTCCTTCTCTCTCTCTAGTTGCTCTCTTTTTCTCTCTAGAGATCAAATATAAATTTTTCTATTTTGATCATAAGTGGAGTTTTAGAGGTCCTATTGGCCCGTTTTCGCCTAAGCGTTCATGGAGCCAAGCCCCACCTTCTAGAGTCGAAGTTTTGCAGAAATTAGAAATTCCATTTTAGGTTTCGGTAACCTCTTCAACCCCTGTCGAAACTTTGCTGAAATTTTATTAGATTTCTACAGGTAAGTTCGTAACCCAACTTCTTTAACAGTTGTTTATTTAAGTTGAGGTTTTAGACGAAACATTGCTTAACTGTTTAACTGAAAATGGATTAAATAATATATTGAGGCCATATCTGTGGTAAACCCAACAACGTATTGTCTAAGACCAGTCCATGAGTATACAGGCGTTGGGAACTGAGCCAGAGCTCCCTCAATTTCCCCATGCACTGATTTGGACACGTTATGAGTGAACACTAATCAACCTCCTCCATTTAAATTAAAATGAACCTAAGTAGAAATCAAACGATCTGACTGTCTACCTCGGGGAGCAGGGTCATACTGGATTAAGAATTCAGAGAAGTCTAGCAGTTATACTAGTGCCGAACCTCTGAATTTTACCTAGTCTTAATAGACAAGGTCGAGGGTACGCTTTGTACGTTCCTAATAGCTGTCGTCGGATTTGAAACTCCAGTTTTCCCAACAAGCACGCGTGGAGAGTTCAAACATAGAAACAGACATGACTTTCACATTGGTAACAGGTAGGGGAAAACACCACGTCTCGATTATAGGGTTTTTTCGTATTTTGATAATACTATATATTATGAAATTGTTTTCAAGTATTGCATGAGTTTTTGTATGACATACTTGTATGGATTTTATTGTGATAACCGTTGCGACCTGAGAGTAAAAGGCCCCAGTGTGGTGTCCTTGGGTTTCGATCTCCTAAACCTCATGAGGCGGTGTTTACGGACGGGCTAGTCGAATGTCCTTCTGGGAAGGCTAGTCTATGTGGTATTCACCAAGAATGGATACTCTAGCTACCGTATCGATGATTGATTGAATCGATTCCGGTATGGGTAGTTGGCCATTCGTATTCGGTCGGCAGGTAAATATTCTAAACTTGACACGAGTCGGATTTTCACAGAAGATGTTTGAAAGCATGCAAAGGTTTTGCTCACTGATTATTATTATGAATATTTTGTTGTGTTGTATCGTGTATCGTTTCACCTTATTTTATCCTCTTATTGAAATTATATATATATTATAACTTCAATATCATTCTTAAAACCTAATTTGGATTTCTCCCAAGGGAAAGCAATGATCGTATGTGATGCTTATCCCTTACTGTAGTCTTGTGAGTGCAGATATCCCAGTGAATGATGACTTGGACTGAGGCTGGTGGCGTGGCATCTGTACCTTGTCAGTTCCAGTTTCAGCTTCAGCCTTCTGTCTATCTGGTTTAGATCATTTCTTTGGATCCGTAATGGTGTCTCCCGTCCTTTTGCTAGAGGTGTTTTATCTATGAAGATTTCAAAGTTCCAGTCCCTTTTGGCACATCCAGTCGTTGAATCACTCTGGATATGAGTTGTGATATCTCTCTTGTTTATGTTATGAATATCTACTTAATGTTTTAGTAGGGTTATCTGTATTTGAAACTCATAACCTTCTCGGTTGGTTTTATATTTATGTTTGTTTGTAATATTTCGAGGTATTATTCAGAAGTACATTCTGCTGTAAATTCTATACTCTGGTCCAACCTGAACCAAATTTTAAAACAGGCTTATCTCGCTTTAGGGAGAATGTGATAGTTAGTGGAAGAAGTATTATATTCTTGGGATTTCTAGAACGGGTGATGCTGTGACGTAGCCATTTTCGGGGCGTCACAGAATAATGGTATCAAAGCGTAAAATTCCTGAAAAATATTTTTGAATGATATTTCATTTCTAACAAATTGTTTTGCAAGATATTCCAACCCAAAGTTCGATTTTTCATCTGAACATTTCTCTCTTGAGTCATTTTCTGGGAAATTCTTTTTTTGAAAAATTTGGTTTTACCCTTTGAGATTTATCCACCTATTTCTTTTCAGTTTTATTGACAAAATGCGACGTCGAGCAGTCAATCGAAACAATGCAACAAACCACAATAATGCTAACAATCAGTTCAACCCACAATAGATGGCTGATTTTATGCAGGCATTTCTCGCGCGTCAACCCGCGAATCATCTCACACCTGCAGAACGTGAGGAAAAGCGTCGAGGCAAGTACTTCGATCGACTTTTGCGAACCAAACCCATGAAGTTTCATGGAGGATCCGAGCCCGAATTAGCTGAGACTTAGGTCACGCATATAGAGAAGAAGTTAGATACCATGAACGCCCCAGCAAAGTACCGCATTTGGTTAACGTCACATTGGTTCGAGGGTGATGCTGATACTTGGTGGAGATCAGTCAAACATCGCGAGGATGTAGAAGCCATGACTTGAAAAGATTTCAAAGAGTTGTTCTATGACAGGTATTTCCCAGAGCCGCTTTAGATAACCAAGATGAAGTAGTTCATGGAGCTAGAGCAAGGAAGCATATATGATTGTTTCCGAGTATGTGTTAAAATTCACCGACCACAGACGTTTCGTTCCATCCACTATAAACGATGAGAAGGCCAAGACTGTGAGATTTCTACAAGGATTGAGGAACGAAATTCGCCAGTACCTGGCAAGTCAGAGGATCATTACATTCAAAAATGTTGTTCATGCTGCTTATGCTCAAGAGCAAGACCACTTGACAGTGCTGAAGAAAGAGAAGAAGTCTGGAGATAATAGGCCAGGAAAAAGGAGGAATTTTCAGAGAGGCAGTTCGTCACAGAGTAGCAAAAACTTTAAGAGGAACCGAAGTGGACCACTAACTTGTTTCCAGTATGGACGTGAGGGGCACTACAGGAGCGAATGCCTTACCTTGAATCAAACTATTGCTCAACGTCCTCAAACTCAAGCTCAAACCACAAACCAGCCCAACCGAACTCAACCTTTTTGACAAGCTCCACATGCCAATAACCGTGTTGGACAAGGCAGAGGTGGTGGAGGTAGGCCACAACCGGCCCAAGGAGGTCAAGCTTTTGCTGTGAGAGCCGAAGAAGAGGAAGCCTCACTTGACGGTATTATACGTCTTTCCAATACTGAAGTTAGAATTTTGTTTGATACGGGTGCTTCGTATTCTTTTGTCTCTACTAGCTTTGCTAAAAAACTAGGATTACTTGCTGGATCTTTAACTCGTATTATTTGTTTGACCACACCCATTGGACCATCAGTTAGAGTTGACCAGGTTTACCGAGATTGTCAACTAGTAGTTCAAAGACAAGCTTTGACTGCCAGTTTGTATCCATTGGAGATTGATTACTATGATGTCATCCTAGGAATGGATTTGTTACAAGAGACTCAAGTCCAAATCAACTGCAAGAAAAGGAAGATCCGAATACTCACCGATAAGAACGAGGAATTAGTGACTTTACGACTTGTCAATCCATTGCTGAAAGTCTATTTCAAAAGTAAAAGGATCATGCTGTGTTACTCTCTCATCATCTCAACTTAAGCCAAGCCAGAGCCAGATGAACTGATGCCTGTGGTAGATGACTATCCAGAAGTTTTTCCAGAAGATCTACCTGAAATCCCACCATTACGGGAAGTCGAGTTCAAGATTGAACTGGTACCTGGAACACAACCGATTACCATTCCACCGTATCGCATGGCCCCAGCTGAGATGGAAGAATTGAAGAAACAATTAGATGATCTAAAAATGAAGAAATTCATCTGAGAAAGCATATCACCATAGGGAGCCCCAGTCCTATTTGCCAAGAAACATGATGGATCACTACGACTATGCATTGATTACCGGAAGCTGAACAATGTCACCATCAAGAACAAGTATCCACTACCCAGAATTGATGAGTTGTTCGATCAACTCAACGGCACCAAGTATTTCTCGAAGATTGATCTAAGATTCGGTTACCATCAACTCAGAGTTCGAGATGAGGGAAAACTGCTTTTCGCACTCGCTACGGGCACTATGAATTTGTCGTGATGCCGTTCGGATTAACTAATGCACCTGCCGCATTCATGGACCTGATGAACCGAATTTTTTGACCTTACCTAGACGAGTTCGTCAATGTCTTCATCGACGACATCCTGATTTACTCAAAGACTGAAGAAGATCATGAAAGACATCTGAGAATTGTGTTGGAGACCTTACAGGACAAGAAGCTGTATGCGAAGAGATCAAAATGTGAATTTTGGTTGACAGAAGTACAATTCCTTGGACACATCATCTTAGAGAAAGGCATTTCTCCCGATCCAAGTAAGATTGAAGCTGTATAGAAGTGACATCAACCAAAGAACATCATCGAAGTTATAAGTTTCCTTGGATTAGTTGGATATTACAGAAGGTTTGTGGAAGGTTTTTCAAAGATTTCTACTCCCATGACCCGACTATTGAGAAAGGGAATGAAGTTCGAGTAGAATGACAAGTGTGAATCTGCATTCCAAGATCTCAAGAAAAGACTAACAACCGCACAAGTCTTAGTTCTACCGAATGAGAAAGATCCTTATGAAGTCTACACCGATGCGTCAGGACAAGGATTGAGATGTGTACTAATGCAGAATGGACGAGTAATCGCTTATGCCTCAAGACAGCTAAAGACTTATGAAGGTAACTATCCAACCCATGACTTGGAGTTAAACGCAGTTGTGCATGCGCTAAAGATTTGGAGATGCTATCTTTATGGCCATGAGTTTTTTGTTTTCTCTGATCACAAAAGTCTGAAACACATATTCACTCAACGAGACCTCAATTTACGTCAGAGAAGATGGATAGAGTACATCAAAGATTACTATTTCGAACTTCTATATCACCCCAGGAAAGCTAACAAAGTTGCAAACGCACTCACCCCAGGAAAGCTAACAAAGTTGCAAACGCACTAAGCCGTAAAGTAAGCACTTTAGCCAGTTTGATACTCGCAGACTGAGATATTTTTCAGATTCTTGATCGATACAAAATTTACCCACAGTCAGAAGGGAAGCTTGCTAATTTACAACTGGAGCCACAGTTAGAGCAGGAGTTGATCCATAAACAGATAGAAGATCCCGAAATATAGAAGTTAAAAGATGTCGTAAGTTCAGGAGAAACTCCTGAGGAATGGAAGGTACATACTGATGGTAGTCTCAGATACAAAGAAAGAGTGGTTGTGCCAAATAACCAAGAAATCAAACAACAAGTGCTGAAGGAAGCACACTCAACCAGTTTCGCCATGCATCCTGGTGGTACGAAGATGTATCAAGACCTCAAGCGAAGATTCTAGTGGAAAGTTATGAAAAGAGACGTTGCTGAATTTGTCAACTGTTGTGTGACTTGTCAGCAAGTGAAAGCAGAGCATCAGAAGCTGTGCAATATGCTCTAACCATTGCTGAGTGGGATTGTATTACGATGGATTTTGTAACAGATTTGCTGAGATCAGTAAAAGGGCACAATGGTATTTGGGTAATCGTAGACAGACTCACGAAAGCCGCACATTTCTTTAGTTGACTACTTTGCTCAACTCTATGTTGATTGGATTGTATGCTTGCACGGAATTTCAAATACAATTGTCTCAGACCGAGATACCAGGTTTACTTCTCGAATATGGCGAAAGCTACAATCCGGATTGGGCACTAAGCTAAACCTTAGTAGTACCTATCATCCTCAAACACGAACAATCTGAAAGGGTCATTCAGATACTTGAAGACTTGTTGTGAGCTTACATTCTTGATTTTGGAGGAAAGTGGAATGACTACTTACCGCTCGTAAAGTTTTTGTACAACAACATTTACCAGAGTAGTATTAAGATGGCACCTTATGAAGCTTTGTATGGACGACCTTGCCGTTCGTCGTTGTGTTGGGCTGACGTTGAAGACCGAGTTGTCTTGGGCCCTAAAGTTATCAAAGAGACCACTAAGAAGATCAAGTTGGTCAGAAAACGTTTAGATGCCGCGTAGAGTAGGCAGAAGTCCTACGCCGATCAAAGGAGGAAACCTTTGGAACGTTTCGGTTTGGTATGCGAGGAAAGTTGGCATCCAGGTACATTGGGCCGTTCAAGGTTGTGGAACATGTCGGAAAGTTGCATACAGACTGGAATTGCCGCCTCAATTAGCATACATCCACAACGTGTTCCACGTCTCCCAACTGAAGAAGAGCGCTCCTAGTTTACTGCAGATTCTGCCTTGGGTTCATCTGCAGTTGGGACTGAACGTATCCTATGTGGAAGGTCCTGTCTCCATTTTAGCTTACGAGACTAAGCAACTCAGAAGAAAGAAGGTACCTCTTTTGAATCCGACATGAGGAAGAGATACCCACAGTGGCAACATCACGGAGTTGAGAAAGCTACTTGGGAACTGGAATCCGACATGAGGAAGAGATACCCACACCTCTTTAGTTAACTCAGGTAATCTCGGGGACGAGATTTTTTTCTAAGTAGGAGAGGATGTGAAGCCTGGGAATTCCCAAAAGTATTTTAAGAATTTTCCTGAGACTTTATGGAAATTCTAGAATTTACCAAGAAGTCTTTTGAGTAACATGCCTTCACGGAAAATGTTATGTTTGTTTTTAGAAGACCAACGGTGCAGACCTCGTATTTTTCAAAATTCGGGAATTTATCCTATGAATTTCCAAAGATTCCTTAGTATTTTAATTCTCTAGAAATTAATTTGGAGTTCCCAAATTTTCTGGAAAATATAAAAGGGGAAAATTGGTGTTTTGACCCTTTAGATAATTAGTACTCACTTAGACAAATCCGTAGGATTTTTCGGTGAATTTTTTCGAGTCCTAAGCTATTTTTGGCGAATTTCTGAAGAAGGGATAAAAAGCCGGAAACATGGTGCTACGTAGCGCACCATGATTGGATGACACGTACACTTTGACTTTAAGCCCAGCTCATGTCTCTCTCTTTTGGGCTGCACCTTTCCACTAAATTTTTAAAGCCCATTTCAAGTTTTGAAAGCCCACTCCACAAAGCCCAAAGCCCATTCCACAAAGCCCAAAAGCCCAACTCATGGAATTCTCTAGAATTCCCTAGATTTTTCTTAGATGTTTGAAAAATCTGATTTTTATTATTTTATTATTTAGTTTTTATTTATTTTATTTTTAATTATGGATCTAGATCCTTTTAATTGATCCTACCCATCCATTCTAAATTAATCCTAGCCATTAAATCCACCATTGCCCATCTATAAATATCCCCCAAAACTATAACTTTTATTCACACCTAAACTTTGAATTCTAGAGCTTCTCTTTATAGAAATTCTCTCTCTCTCTCTCTCTCTCTCTCTCTCTCTCTCTCTCTCTCTCTCTCTCTCTAGTTGCTCTCTCTAGAGATCAAATACAAATTTTTCTATTTTGATCATAAGTGGAGTTTTAGAGGTCCGATTGGCGAGCCGTTTTCACCTAAGTGTTTGTGGAGCCGAGCCCCATCTTCTAGAGTCGAAATTCTGCAGAAATTAGAAATTCTATTTTTTAGTCTTCGGTAACCTTTTCAACCCCTGTCGAAACTTTGCTGAAGTTTTATTAGATTTTTACTCTTATTAATTAGATTCTTTTATTTTGTTATTTTGCTAATTTAATTGTACCGAGGTTTTGTCTATGCACCGTCTTCTACAGGTAAGTTCGTAACCCAACTTTTTTAACATTTGTTTATTTAAGTTGACGTTTTAGACGAAAAACTGCTTAACTGTTTAACTGAAAATAAATTAAATAATATATTGATGCCATATCTGTGGTAAACCCAACAACGTGTTGTCTAAGACCGGTCCATGAGCATACATGTGTTTGGGACTGAGCCAGAGCTCCCTTAGTTTTCCCATGCACTGATTTGGACACGTTATGGGTTAACACTGATCAACCTTCTCCATTTAAATTAAAATGAACCTAAGTAGAAACCAAACGATTTGACATGATTGTCTGCCTCGAGGAGCAGGGTCATGCTGTATTAAGAATTCAGAGAAGCTTTGCAGTTATGCTAGTGCTGAACCTTTGAATTTTACCTAGTCTTAACAGACAAGGTCGAGGGTACGTTTTTTACGTTCCAAATAGCTGTCGTTGGATTTGGAACTCCAGTTTTCCCAACAGGCACGCGTGGAGAGTTCAAACATGGAGACATGCAGGACTTTCACATTGGTAACAGGTAGAGGGAAAACACCATGTCCCGATTATAGGGTTTTCCCGTATTTTGATAATATTATATATTATGGAATTGTTTTCAAGTATTGCATGAGGTTTTGTATGGCATACTTGTATGGATTTTATTGTGATTACCGTTGCGACCTGAGAGTAAAAGGCCTGAGTGTGGTGTCCTTGGGTTTCGATCCCCTAAACCTCATGAGGCAGTGTTTACGGACGGGCCGGCTAGTCGAATGTCCTTATGGGGAGGCTAGCCTATGTGGTATTCACCAGGAATGGATACTCTCGCTACCGTATCGATGATTGATTGGATTTCGGAATGGATAGTTGGCCATTCGTGTTTGGTCAGCAGGTAAGTATTCTGAACTTAACACGTGTCAGATTTTCACAGAAGATGTTTGAAAGCATGCTAAGGTTTTACTCACTGATTATTATTGTGGATATTTTGTTGTGTTGCATCGTTTCACCTTATTTTATCCTCTTGTTGAAATCATATATATATATATATATTATACTTTCAATATCATTTTTAAAACCTAATTTGGGATTTCCCTCGAGGGGAAGCAATGATCGTATGTGATGCTTACTCCCTACTGTACTCTTGTGAGTGCAGATATCCCAGTAAATGATGACTTGGACTGAGGCTGGTAGTGTGACACCTGTACTTTGTCAGTTCCAATTTCAGCTTCAGCCTTTTGTCTATCTAGTTTATATCATTTTTTCGGATCCGTAGTGGTGTCTTCCGTCTTTTTGCTAGAGGTGCTCTATCTATGCAGATTTCAAAGTCTCAGTCCCTTTTGGCACATCCAGTCGTCAAATCACTCTGGATATGGGTTGTGATATCTCTGCTGTTTATGTTATGAATATCTACTTAATGTTTTAGTAGAGTTATCTGTATTTAAAACTCATGACCCTCTCAGGTTGGTTTTATATTTATATTTGTTTATAATATTTCGAGGTATTATTCAGAAGTATATTCCGCTGTAAATTCTATACTCTGGTCTAAGACGAATGAAATTTTAAAATAGACTTATCTCTTTTTAGGGAGCTTGGGAATGTGATACTTAGTGAAAGAAGTATTATATTCTTGGGATTTCTAGAACGGGTGCCGCTGTAACGTAGCCATTTTCGGGGCGTCACAATATGTATATGTGCTTGTGATTGTGCTATTGGTGTTGAATGCTTAGTATTGTATGATGTTTGAAATGCTTCAAATGAGTTTTGAATTAATCACTAAGTTGCTATACAAACAACCTGATCCGCCTTTATCATGTATCCTTTATTCACTTTGTTATAATTTGTTTACTTTGAGTGAGAAAACCAACATGACATGACATGTTGCTGACTTCAACTTGCTTCATCATGTTGGGAAAGAAATCTGAAAATTGATAATCAAATTAAACTGATTAGGTTGGTGCAGTTTGCCTTGTTGAATAACATGCTTGGTATTTTAAACTAAATCAACATGTGTAAGCATGCTGATGAATTCAACTTGCTTCAGAAAGGAAATATAACTTGAATTAGTGTTGCTCACACCTAGGATGCACTTAGGTTGAATTAAGTGTAACTTGCAGCCCTCTATATGCATGAACCCAAGACTAGCAACCTAGTTACATGCCTCTAAATGGATAATTGGTATCTTGCATAATTAAAGTTGTGGTTGAAATAAATTAGAATAATTTGGAATCTAGTTTAATTGCTTTACTTAAATCTTGCATGTCTTTAGGAATGTAACTTAAGTAACCTAAAAGCTAGAAAACTAGAATTGGAAAGAAAGTAGATAACTAACCTACTTTGCCTTGGAATGAGAATAATACAAATTGGCCACTTCTGCCTTGTTTTTGGTTTGATTTACTAGTTTTTAATTCTTTAATTAAAAGCATGCTTGTATGACTTATGTAATGAACCAATCATATATGAAACTGTCATTACTTGATTACATATTCATAATTGATAAATTGTTCATTAAGGGCATGATTACCTTTATGGAAACTGTCATTGCATTACATTGAACATTCATAGTTATTGAATTGAAAATGTATATTCTAATGTGTTTTGAGCGTTTGGACTTCCTAATTAGAGATGAAAGGGTAAAACGAAACTTTATCTTTGGGTTCAATCCCCTAAAAGTATGCATACAGGTTTTATTTAGAATTGGTTATGTGTTTTAAGAATATGCTAGATGGAAAGAGATATGATTATCTACTTTCAATGAAGGACATCTCACTATCTAGACTTACTTGATTATTTGTAGGATTTGAGGATAGGGGTAATGAAAATTACAAATTAGGGATAGGTCCATTGTTTTTAAATTCTTGACAAGTTTGCTTTGACATGGAGAAAATGTATGCATTGCATTGTACCTTATTTTTAAACATGCATTTGCATTTCATGAATTGATTCATAGTTAATTGTGATACTTATTGAAATATGCCAACTGTTATTACAACCTGAGACCAAGAGATGATCTCTTTGGTTGATTTATCTCAATATCTTGTTCTAAGAACCTCAAACAAAGTTAATGTGCATTCTTGTTATGAGTTCCACTTGTTATACTTTGGTATGAACATGTTAATATTGTTTGGATGACTTGTAAATGATGTGCTTGTGAATCTGGCCAGTTTGGAAAAACTTGTTGTCAAAGCCTTACTTTTGTATCTAAAACTACTTTGAAATGCTTGTAAATGATTTGGACTACTTGAGTGTGTGATCAGTTGTTTTGGTGAGCTTACCCTTACACAGTCTGTGAGTGCATAATCAATTTAGGACAATGGATAGCATGGTTAAGCTCTTGGACTCTGAGCAAAAAGGAGACTGGTGGGATAGGACTCCCAGCATTCACTACAAGAAAAAAGGGCTATAGTGATGAAAATTTAGTGACCAAAGTTACATTCATCACAAAATGTGTAGATTTAGTGACCAAAAATATTTTTTCATCACTAAATTTGATGACTCAAAATAAATTTATTTGAATACAATTTTCATATGAATTAGTGACTGAATATTGGATTATGAGTGACCAATATTTACTACATCACTAATGTCACCTATTTTTTTACTTACACATCATTAAACTTCCTCACTAATGTCAATCAACCATTTTTGGATGACTTTATAGTTCACTTGGGATAAAAAAGGTAAAATTACACCTAGCCTATTCTTAAGATGTTAAGGCTCCGTTTGTTACACTGGACTGTGTTGGACTGAACTATTCTTAGGGATTATGTTGGACTGTGTTGGACTGGAGTAAGCTGGATTAAATGTTATCCTATGTTTGATGCTGTGTCGGATTATGAAGCTAGATAAGCTAAATAGTACTGTCTTATGTTTGGTACATGACCGGATGGCCGGATTAAGCTATAATTATTTTAATTTTTAAATTAATAAAAATAATTTAATTATCTATTTTTTTTAAATATAGTTTCAAGACTTAAAATAATTAACTCTATATATTTGTTTGTTAAATAAATATATCTTATCTAATTACAATCCACTTTTTAATATAGTTTGAAGGGTTAATATTTAATCCTCAAATTTTTCATAATTTTAATGTCCAAAATAATTGATTAATTTGTTTTTTATTTAAAAAAATGCTATCAAATGACATTATTCATCTAACATTTTTTTTTTTCGCTAAATCAAATACTGTTGTTCTTTTTTCAAAGCCATTGACCAGCAAAAGCATCCATTAGTGGTGAGACCTGTAAGATCCAAACATTTTATATGACAGGACCGCCCCCGGGTTTCACCCTGAAACCCGGAGAGGTCCTGCGGGAATCCAAAATCAAGGAAAATCCTACCGTAAATTTGGTAGAACCTCCCCTGAAAATGGACTAACCCAAAATTTAAAAACCTGTTAAAACACTTCTAAGATATCAACCACCTCTACCTCAACCACATCATAAATATATAAACTCAAATCCTTTTGTATCCTTCTGAACTTTTTCCTCAAACAACTCTCAATATACTGAAAATCAATAAAACTGCTCAACTGAGATCGTCGTTCTTCAAAACCTTTGCTGTCATAAACCCATAACTTAAAATACTAAACAACTGAAAACACACACCAAGTCAGATACCCGGAGAGTCTGTCATACATGCGCAGAGCCGAGAATCTGTCATGCGCATGCAGAGCCATAAATAATCTGTCATACATGCGCAGAGCCGAGGATCTGTCATACGCATGCAGAGCCATAAATAATCTGTCATACATGCGCAGAGCCGAGGATCTGTCATACGCATGCAGAGCCATAAATAATCTGTCATACATGCGCAGAGCCGAGGATCTGTCATACGCATGCAGAGCAGCCCCCAAAGGGCGAAGCATCCCGACACACGGCCCAAAGCCTATATGTGTGCCGTGATGGGTCCCAAAGACCTATCCAATCTGATAACCTGGAGGGTACTGCAAAGGTGGTTTGAAAACCATTTTTCATAACCAAAATCATAGATCCTTTTTCCACCGAAAACAAATATCATTGTACTTTTCCACGAAAACTTTAAATCCATAACTTATAGCATAACTCCAATTAAAATCAAAGTGTATAAACCCAACCAATTCTTTTCGAACGAAAACCGAAAAATAAAATAAACCATATGAAGAAAATCATAAGCTAAAATCCTTTCCACGAGATATTCATTCATTCAACTACGTAAAAGACCGAAATACCCTTCACAGTGCCATTGCTCGGATACCAAATCCGGCAGCATAACGGCATCGAAAATGAGATTTCCCGAGTCTGTGTACCTGTTAAGA
Source organism: Dryas octopetala (assembly GCF_963921425.1). NCBI lineage: Eukaryota > Viridiplantae > Streptophyta > Magnoliopsida > Rosales > Rosaceae > Dryas > Dryas octopetala. The sequence continues at coordinate 9,060,622 of NC_141367.1, read as the reverse complement.
CCAGACAACCAACAATATACAATAGATGTTTCACGTAGCTGTTAAACAACCGAAACGAGCGGCCAGCCACCACACACGGTGGCTGCCCGGCCATAAGCAGCACACAAAAATAACCCCAAATAGTCACCGAACCTAAATTAAGCTACTAGGACCCTAGGAAAGTGAAAAAAATTATGAAAAAAACCATCCAACCCGCCGCCACAAGTGGCGGAGCCGACGGTGGCAGCGGCGGCACAAATCTAGGAATACCCAAATTCATCTCCAAATAATCCTAATTACATAATAGAACCTTTATTTGCACAAAAACAATTCAAATTTAACTCCATATTCAAGAAATTCGAAATAGGCAAACCCCTAAAAATTGAATTTCTAGAATCTCAAAATTTAACATCAACACCTTAGGGGAAAGATTACTCGTACCTAGAGGATCGATTCTCGTAACTGGATCGACGGCCAATCATCGCCGGAAACGCCGGAATCGGCGGCGGAAGCCGGCGGCTGACTTGGCTTCCCGAGCTCATTGCTCCGTCGTGGAGCGTCGTCTGGATGAACGGAGCCCATGGTTGAACTCGCCGTGGTGAGAGGAAGAGGACCCAGTAGGTCCGGTGTCCCGTCGTCACCGGAAAATGTGATCGCCGGCGAGCTCATTTCTCTGTCATTGCGTCGATTCTCCGTCTACAGTGGTCGGCCGGCGAAGGGGAAGGCTGCTAGGGGTCGGCGACGGCGAGAGGAAGTCGCCGGTGCCCGTCGCTGGTCGTGGGGTGGCCGGACGGTGAATCTGCCGAGAGAGAGAAGCGGCGAAGATGGAGAGAGAGAGAGAGAGAGAGAGAGAGAGAGAGAGAAAGAGAAAGGCCAGGGAAGGTGAGTGGGGGTGGCTGGTGATGGCTGGGATGAAGGGTGTGCGCGCGGAGGGAGGTGCGAGAGAGAGAAGACCCCCCCGGGAGAGAGTGCGGGTGAGAGAAAAATAAAGGGAGAGGGAGAAGCTTTTAGAAGATTCTAGAGAGAGAAAGAGAAATCAGAAAAAATTTTCTGATTTTGGGTATTTAAATCCCACTTTTATAAATTTACAACATTGCCCCTCACTTTAAACGCCTATATCTTTCAAACCGTAACTCAGAATGATGCGTGGTACGTGTCTATGAACTCGTGGGCTCGAAACCTATTCAACAGACCCAAAGTCAAAATCGAAAGCCTATTCATTTTAAAAGTCAACTTTTGGGTCGGGTCGTTACAACCTTCCCCCCTTACAAAAATTTCGTCCTCGAAATTTAGTATAAACGTAAATGATAAGTGACCCTCAAATTCAAAGTCTTCTATCACGTTTCGAAACCGATCCCTCCAATGTATGATCCAACCGAAAGACTTGACCAAAGTTAATCGCTCCTTATATGCAGTACCTCGCTTCTCTGATCTAAATAAATTCGAGGTGGATTGTAGCTATGTCGATATCCAGAGGTGAGCCTCAAGCTCCTGTCTCAAAATTATGGTGATGACGTACCCTGAAATTCGTTAGGTGATCCATTAAAAGTTTCCTCATTGTACCGCAGAAGTATACGTCACGAATAGGTAACAAGAGAGCGTCGTCGTGTCCATAAAGAAAATCAAGATAAGACGTCAATATCGTTATCAGTGCATGATCGTGTATTATGCTGTCTGACCACAACAATATACAATCGAAGTGTTTGCTAAAATACTTGAGTTGACCCGCGAGTCCTCAACTTGCATGACTCATAGCTGTAGTCCATAATTCTGTTTCCATATCCAAAGAAAACCCGAATTCTCACCCAAATTATCTCAATTCATATCAATCTCATTAATCTCCTTGCTAACAACATGTCAGGGTGATAAGTCTAAGTCTCACCATGCTTCCATTGCGCTACTCTAATTGAATTTGTGAGCTCTAACAATAACCAATACTATTAAAGATAGAATCCGATGACAACCTCGAGCATCGTTATTACGTCTTCGTCCATCAAGTAATCATTAACCTCCAGTCGAGAAAGTTTTGTGGGTTACTAAAATTTTCGGGTTCGCCCCTGACTTAATTCACCACTTCACATGCTACTGACAAACAATGTACTTCTTCTCTCTTTTTCTTTTATCAACACCACTAGCATCTATTACCTTAGGGCAGTCACTTTTCAAATGCTTACTACCTCCTAATTTTGATTATAGTTCCTCACCTACGGTCGTGTCACCTTACTCAGTTTCCTTAATTTTCCTCCACATATACAATCCAATCCGTAGACATCTATTCTTGTTTATCTTTACTATAATCCATCAATTCTTAACCGTAAATCATAAGTTCCATTCCATAACGAGGCCTGACATCAGTCCAACATAACTTATACATTTATCAATTCTTTAGACATTTATCCTCAACACAAGACACCAAGCTTTCCTTCCATCACATGATACTTAAGCCTCCAAAATGGTAAAACTCTTCCTTACTATCCATCAAGTCATCATCAACTCAACTTTTAAAAGGTTAGAATCACAAAAGTTCAGTCCATTCTTAATTTAATCATTGCTCAGTACGCTATCGACGTGTGATGAGTTCCCTTTATGTTCATTTTCAATACTTACTTAATTTCTTCATCGTTCATACACGTGTAAGTTTCTAACGTCTCTTGTCAATCCTCTTGTAATGGCACGTCCCTCTACATAACTTCCTTACTTATCCTCAATGAACTTCAAAAAATGAAATCAAACTTATAGATCTCTTAATCATTTTTTATAGTATCCTTATTCCAACATAGTACACTTGTCATGCCGTTAGCACACTTAGCACCCTCCATCACATATCACATTACTTCAATCCTTTGAACATACTACTTAATCACAAATCATGAAGCCCTTCTTTCATTCACATCTAATTCTCTATAACTCCCTTGCTCTTACTGAAACTTTTAATTGTGTTTGTCGAAGAGTACGATCACAACCATTAAAGTATTTTCTACCGTCTCGATTCCCCCCTTTACTGATTATCTCAAGGTCCTCGAGTGTAGGAAATCAAGACTGTCGCTAATCACGTTAACGTCACGTCAATAAATAAACTATATCCCCCAAACTTGCTACACCGTCTGTGAGGTCGGCCACGTCAAGAGGCATATCGCTAAGAAAAACCTTTCCACACATCGAAGGATGCACACGAGGTGCTGAGTCTACAGGAATTTAAAACCTAATGCTCTGATACCAAGTTGACAGGACCGCCCCCGGGTTTCACCCTGAAACCCGGAGAGGTCCTGCGGGAATCCAAAATCAAGGAAAATCCTACCGTAAATTTGGCAGAACCTCCCCTGAAAATGGACTAACCCAAAATTTAAAAACCTGTTAAAACACTTCTAAGATATCAACCACCTCTACCTCAACCACATCATAAATATATAAACTCAAATCCTTTTGTATCCTTCTGAACTTTTTCCTCAAACAACTCTCAATATACTGAAAATCAATAAAACTGCTCAACTGAGATCGTCGTTCTTCAAAACCTTTGCTGTCATAAACCCATAACTTAAAATACTAAACAACTGAAAACACACACCAAGTCAGATACCCGGAGAGTCTGTCATACATGCGCAGAGCCGAGAATCTGTCATGCGCATGCAGAGCCATAAATAATCTGTCATACATGCGCAGAGCCGAGGATCTGTCATACGCATGCAGAGCCATAAATAATCTGTCATACATGCGCAGAGCCGAGGATCTGTCATACGCATGCAGAGCCATAAATAATCTGTCATACATGCGCAGAGCCGAGGATCTGTCATACGCATGCAGAGCAGCCCCCAAAGGGCGAAGCATCCCGACACACGGCCCAAAGCCTATATGTGTGCCGTGATGGGTCCCAAAGACCTATCCAATCTGATAACCTGGAGGGTACTGCAAAGGTGGTTTGAAAACCATTTTTCATAACCAAAATCATAGATCCTTTTTCCACCGAAAACAAATATCATTGTACTTTTCCACGAAAACTTTAAATCCATAACTTATAGCATAACTCCAATTAAAATCAAAGTGTATAAACCCAACCAATTCTTTTCGAACGAAAACCGAAAAATAAAATAAACCATATGAAGAAAATCATAAGCTAAAATCCTTTCCACGAGATATTCATTCATTCAACTACGTAAAAGACCGAAATACCCTTCACAGTGCCATTGCTCGGATACCAAATCCGGCAGCATAACGGCATCGAAAATGAGATTTCCCGAGTCTGTGTACCTGTTAAGACCAGACAACCAACAATATACAATAGATGTTTCACGTAGCTGTTAAACAACCGAAACGAGCGGCCAGCCACCACACACGGTGGCTGCCCGGCCATAAGCAGCACACAAAAATAACCCCAAATAGTCACCGAACCTAAATTAAGCTACTAGGACCCTAGGAAAGTGAAAAAAATTATGAAAAAAACCATCCAACCCGCCGCCACAAGTGGCGGAGCCGACGGTGGCAGCGGCGGCACAAATCTAGGAATACCCAAATTCATCTCCAAATAATCCTAATTACATAATAGAACCTTTATTTGCACAAAAACAATTCAAATTTAACTCCATATTCAAGAAATTCGAAATAGGCAAACCCCTAAAAATTGAATTTCTAGAATCTCAAAATTTAACATCAACACCTTAGGGGAAAGATTACTCGTACCTAGAGGATCGATTCTCGTAACTGGATCGACGGCCAATCATCGCCGGAAACGCCGGAATCGGCGGCGGAAGCCGGCGGCTGACTTGGCTTCCCGAGCTCATTGCTCCGTCGTGGAGCGTCGTCTGGATGAACGGAGCCCATGGTTGAACTCGCCGTGGTGAGAGGAAGAGGACCCAGTAGGTCCGGTGTCCCGTCGTCACCGGAAAATGTGATCGCCGGCGAGCTCATTTCTCTGTCATTGCGTCGATTCTCCGTCTACAGTGGTCGGCCGGCGAAGGGGAAGGCTGCTAGGGGTCGGCGACGGCGAGAGGAAGTCGCCGGTGCCCGTCGCTGGTCGTGGGGTGGCCGGACGGTGAATCTGCCGAGAGAGAGAAGCGGCGAAGATGGAGAGAGAGAGAGAGAGAGAGAGAGAGAGAGAGAAAGAGAAAGGCCAGGGAAGGTGAGTGGGGGTGGCTGGTGATGGCTGGGATGAAGGGTGTGCGCGCGGAGGGAGGTGCGAGAGAGAGAAGACCCCCCCGGGAGAGAGTGCGGGTGAGAGAAAAATAAAGGGAGAGAGAGAAGCTTTTAGAAGATTCTAGAGAGAGAAAGAGAAATCAGAAAAAATTTTCTGATTTTGGGTATTTAAATCCCACTTTTATAAATTTACAACATTGCCCCTCACTTTAAACGCCTATATCTTTCAAACCGTAACTCAGAATGATGCGTGGTACGTGTCTATGAACTCGTGGGCTCGAAACCTATTCAACAGACCCAAAGTCAAAATCGAAAGCCTATTCATTTTAAAAGTCAACTTTTGGGTCGGGTCGTTACATTATAAGGTAGATAGATCACAGCAATCACACAAGTCAAACATAAGAAAAGTTGCAGCAATCACACAAGGCAAACAGATAGATCCCAGCACCAAACCCAAGGAACACGTTTGTTTCCTTTTTCTTTTTGTTTTTCATTTGAGTTTTGGTTCCTGTATTCTGCTAAGATTCATGGTTTGGAAGAAAAGAAAGTATAAGAGGACAGAGAGAATCGAGAGAGAAAACAGAGAATTTACTATATGGATCTTGATTTACATACAAAGAAAGTAACAGCATGAGCCTTTATACTTAGGCAATGCACTAAGCTCAGAGAGCACCGACTAAGTAACTAGCTAACAGAATAACCAAAGCTAACAATCTAATGAAACTAATTCTTAACAAACTGACAGCTGTGCATCCTAGTCAGCTAGCTTATTCAGAATGAGAGAGAGTTGAGTCAGCATGAGTTTAGTCAGCGTATGACACTTATCAGCCCCCCTCAATCTGAGGCTTGGGTGGACCAAGCATCAGATTGGTTCTAAGAAAACGAAGCTAAGGTGAAGACAATCCTTTGGTCAAAATATCAGCAAGTTGTTCTTGAGTGGAAATGTAATCAAGCTGAATATCCCCTCTGGTAACTCTCTCTCGAACAAAGTGATAGTCGATTTCGATGTGCTTGGCCCGAGAATGGAAGACGGGATTAGAAGAAAGAGCCATAGCTGAGATGTTATCACAATGGATGACTGGAGCTGAGGGTAAGAACAGATGCAAGTCACAAATCAATTGCCTAAGCCAAGCCAGTTATGCAGCAGTAATGGCCATAGCACGATATTCGGCTTCTGTGGAAGACCTGGAAACAGTAGGTTGTCTGCGTGAGCACCAAGACACAGGATTATCACCTAAGAAAATAACAAAGCCTGAAGTGGATTTTCTCTCATCAGGTTCCCCTCCCCAGTCTGCATCACTATAGGCAGTAAGCTCCAAAGGACCAGATTTATAGTGAAGGCCATAATCTAAAGTGCCCTGCAAATATCGAAGAATCCGTTGCATAGCTTTATAATGTAGATCAGTAGGGCTCTGCATAAACTGACAAACGGTATTGACTGCAAAGGCGATATCTGGCCTTGTGAATGTGAGATATTGCAAACCCCCCACTAGACTGCGAAACTTAGTGGGATCTGCAAGTGGAACACCTTCAAACTTAGAGAGCTTGGTAGTAGGCAAAGTTGGGGAAGAACAGGGCTTGCAGTCAATCATAGCAGCCTTATGAAGTAAATCCTTAGCATATTTGGACTGATTCACAAATAAACCCTGTGATGTAGTAGAGACTTGAAGCCCCAAGAAATAACTAAGTTCTCCCAAGTCTTTCATATCAAACTCAGTAGAAAGCTGATTAATAATGTCTTGAACTGCAGCAGAATCATTCCCAGTTAAAATTATATCATCAACGTACAAAAGCAGCAGGATGACAGATTTGCCTTTTAGCCTAATGAACAATGAAGAGTCTGCAACTGAAGCCTGAAAGCCTAAACTTGGTAAATGACTAGTAAAACGTTCATTCCAGGCTCTTGGAGCCTGTTTGAGACCATAGAGAGACTTTTGAAGCTTGCAAACATAGCCAGGATGAGCAGGGTGAATAAAGCCTTGAGGTTGCTGCATATAAACCTCCTCATGTAAAATACCATGTAAGAAAGCATTTTTTAACATCTAATTGTTTAAGCTTCCAACCAAAATGAGCAGCAAGAGCTAGAATAACCCTCACAGTAGCATGTTTGACTACAGGACTAAAGGTTTCCTCATAATCTATACCAGCCTCCTGCCTAAAGCCCTTAGCAACAAGCCGGGCTTTGTGCCTGGCAATAGAACCATCTGGATTTCGCTTGATCCTGTACACCCATTTACAGCCAATAATATTTCTATGAGATGGTCGTGGAACAAGAGTCCAAGTACCTTATTGTTGAAGTGCATCATATTCCTCTTGCATGGCCTGCTGCCACTGAGAAATTTTGGCAGCAGAGGAAAAAGTAGCAGGCTCAACGTCAGATAAATCAACATTATGAGAAGCTTGATAAGCTTTTGGTTTAAAAATTCCACTCTTGGACCTTGTTTTCATGGAGTGACTATTAGTGGTAGTCCCAAGTGGTGGCACTGGTAGATCAATGGGAACGGCACTAACAGGAATAGCGGTAGGTGGCAGAGAGGTAGAGACTGAGATATCTGGCTGAGAGAGCAAAAGTGGAGAGATAGTTGATAGTAAATGTTCTTCTGCAGAGGCATTGGAAGGTACTGAAGCGATGGCAGAAGAGAGTGGGGTGCCGGGAGCCCCATAAGAAGCTGACTGAGTAGGAGAACCTTCAGGAGAGGATAAACTTGAAGTACCATGGCCAGGATCAAGCGACAGGGAGTCGAGAGAGGGAGGGTGAGTAGCTGAGCTATGAGAATTGACTGAACAAGGGACCTGTGGAACAACAGAAGTAGGAATAGGTACAGACAAAACAATTGGTGTAGATGGTGTATGGTGAGATTGCAAAGAGACAGAACCAAGGTGGTTAGACTTATAGGGAAAAGTATACTCATCAAATAAAACATGCCTAGAAATATAAAATTTGGCATGAGAAGGCTCAAAACAGATGTACCCTTTATAACCAAATGCATAACCAAGAAACACACACTGACGTGTCTTTGGCTGCAGTTTGTTAGCATTGTAAGGTCTGAGAAGTGGATAACAAGCACATCCAAATGTTCTCAGAAAATCAATAGAAGGTAAGTGGCCAAATAAGGATTCAAAAGGTGATTTAAAATCAAGATTGGCACAGGGCAGTCGATTGATTAGAAAAACAGAAGTGGCACAAGCATAAAACCAAAATTTCTGAGGCAAAGATGCTACAGTGAGCAAGGTGAGTGCCGTCTCAACTATATGTCTATGTTTGCGCTCTGCCAACCCATTCTGTTCAGGGGTGTAAGGACAAGAAACGTAATGAAGAATGCCATGTGTAGAGAAAAAGGACTTAAAAGAATGGTTAACAAACTCACCACCACCATCAGATTGCAAAATCTTAATTGAAGCAGAAAATTGATTTTGCACAAGAGAATGAAATTTGACAAAAGATGAGAACACATCTGATTTATTAACAAGAGGAAATAACCAAACATATCTTGTACATTCATCTATGAAGGTAACACAGTATTTAGAGCCTTCAATAGAAATGGAAGGGGAAGGACCCCAAACATCAGTATGAATGACCTCAAAAGGAAACTTAGACTTAGTACTAGACAATGAAAATGGTAACTTGGTCATTTTCCCAGCTAAACAAGACTGACAAATGGACCTCTGAGAATCAGACAACAAAGAGACATTGTGCTTGGAGAGGATCTTGGTCACCACATCATTGGATGGATGCCCCAATCTGTGATGCCACAATGAAGTCTTGACAGTATGACCAAGCAATGCTGTGGAAGAAGTAAAATGAGATGGTTGAAGTTGAAAAGAAGTAGAATGAGGAAGTGGAAATGAAGTAGAATGAGGAATGGGATACAAGCCATGGCTACTCAACCCTTTGTACAACACTCTCCATGTGTGCTTGTCCTGGATAAGAAAGGAAGAAGAATCAAAAATTAGTCTGCAATTATTCTCTTTACATAATTGATTGACTGACAACAGATTAGCAGATAATTTTGGCACATGCAAGACTTGATTTAATAGTAAAGACTGAAAAGGTGAAGGAGTAATAGAGGTAGAGCCAATATGATGAACATCTAACCCTTCACCACTACCAACAGTCACGGCCTCCTTGCTTGAAAAAGGGGTCGACGTAGTGAGCTTGTGCAAGTCAGCAGTCATATGACTTGAAGCACCTGAATCTGTAATCCAAAAATCTTCCATAGCAGTGGTAGGGCTGAAAGATGCAGTCATAGCAGACAATGAGGCTGAGGGAGCCTTGCCTTGATATGCAAAATTAGTTCGATGAAAGCAGTCAAGAGCAGTGTGGCCTTGCTTATGGCAGATTTGACATGGTTGAGACATGTCAGGAGGTGGAGAATCATTTGAGTGTGGAGTTGGTTCATCAACAAACTGGTACTGAGGTTGGACATGAGAATGTCTGTGATAGCAATCCTGAGCTGAATGACCTCTTTTGTAGCAAATCTGACACTCAGGTGGCCTAGAGTATGCACCCTGACCAGAACCAAGAACTCCAGGAGCAAATGAATAATATTGAGCATTATGAGATCTTCTACCAAAAGATCGACCACCATACCCCCCAGACTGATAGCCATTGTTATACCTGCCTCGACCGCGGCCTCTATGAAAATAACCACCATTGTTATAGCTTGTGTGATGTTGAAAATCAGAGTTATAATTTCCATGAGGATAACCACTGTTATAATTGCCATGAGGATTAAACCTTTGAACAGGAGCTCGAATCTCAATTTGAGGTGATGAATGAGCTGAAGTAGAAGACTGAACTTGATTCTGAGCTACCATGGCTGTGAGAGTAGGCAACTGCATAAGTTTAGCAGTGAGAGTCAAAGTGTCTTCCTCAGCAAGCAATTGTGATCTGAATTCCTGAAGAGACAGGGGTGTCTCTCTAGCACGAGTCACAGTTTTTATGGTATTATATTCTGGGGGAAGCCCATTAAGAGTAAGAATGATGATATCTTCATCACTGATGTTAACTCCAACAGCAGTAAGCTGATCTCGAGCTGCCTTGATTTTCTTCAGATACTGGTCTATAGAATCACCTCCTTTCTGAATGGTTTGCAGGTTGGTTTTGAGATTCATCAGATTAGATCTTGAAATAGCAGAGTACCTATCCTTGAGATTCAACCAAACATCCCGTGATGTTTTACTGCCAACTACATAGCTCAAAGCATCTGAAGATAGTGTAGCAGTAATGAGTGATATGAGTGCTTTATCATTTTTCTTCCACTCTTTGTATTCAGGATTAATTTCAGATGTAACACCTTCTTCTTCAGTGATTTTGTACGGTGGGGGACATGGAATAGAACCATCAATGTACCCAAAAAGATCATGCCCCTCAAGCATAGATTCCAGTTGAAAGTTCCAGGTAACGAAATTAGTGTCATCAAGACGCACAGTGACCAAAGTGCAAATATTTGGAAGCAAAGTAATTGGGGTTGTCATGGTAATTATGAAAATAGCAGCAATAAAGGAATCAAGAATGAAAGAAAGGCTAAGAGCACTAGGATCTCACAGAAAAAATGCAAGATCAAACAGAATCAAAGCTATGTGTTTGGAAACAAGTAATAGAAAAATTTTCTCAATACTCAGACAAATCAATGATACCGGAATAAGAGAATAGGCACAAGTAGAAGCAAGATGATCAGAATTGAATTTGAGAGAAGATAAAAGAGAGAAGATGCAAGAAATCTGAAATCAATTGCAAGAACTCTAGATTTTCACAGAAATGAGTGTAATTCGAAGATAAAAGAGAAGAGATGCAAGAAATCTGAAACCAATTGCAAGAACTCTAGATTTTCACAGAAATAGATGTAATTCGAAGAGAAAATAGAATTGATGATCAAGAAACCTGAATTGTCAAGCTTAGATTGCAGCAGCGTGATTGAACACCATGACTGGCTCTGATACCATGCTAAGATTCATGGTTTGGAAGAAAAGAAAGTATAAGAGGACAGAGAGAATCGAGAGAGAAAACAGAGAATTTACTATATGGATCTTGATTTACATACAAAGAAAGTAACAGCATGAGCCTTTATACTTAGGCAATGCACTAAGCTCAGAGAGCACCGACTAAGTAACTAGCTAACAGAATAACCAAAGCTAACAATCTAATGAAACTAATTCTTAACAAACTGACAGCTGTGCATCCTAGTCAGCTAGCTTATTCAGAATGAGAGAGAGTTGAGTCAGCATGAGTTTAGTCAGCGTATGACACTTATCATATTCATCTCCTCCGTTTACCTGCTTTAATAAGAATGTTAGAAATCTCGATTAATATTCAAGAAAAAATCCAATGAAGAAAAAACCCATAAAAAATAATAATAGATCAATCCAAACAAAAAAAAAACCCAGAAACCCAAAAGATCAATTCTAAATCAAGCTTGTCCAGAGAGAATAAGAGAGAGAGAGAGAGAAAGAGAGAGAGAGAGAAAGAGAAAAGAATTGACTACCAGAGAAAGAAAGCAAAGAGAGAGAGAGAGAGCTTACCCACAAACTGAAGATGAAGGATGGACGCGTGACCTACCTCCAAGTTTGTGTTATTTTGCGAGGCGTAATCCAGTTCTTGGATAGCGAGGTGTCTTCAAGTCTCGCTGTTTACCAACGCTTAGTCTGCTGTTTTAGAAGAAGCGGTGGTAGATAGTCCCACTTAAAATAATACTGGGACTTATCAAACATGAGTTTATTGGGTTATTTAACACAATCCGGCCTAGTCCAACAAAACAAAGGTAGCCTAAGAGATAGAAAGTAAAAGAAAGAAACTCAGATCAATTTTTGCAAAGAAAAAAATAGAAACCAGTTTATTCTTAGCTTTCTCTTTCCCTCTCTCGACCCTGAACCTTCACTCCCACGCCCACACTACCACTCCGACCACCCTCCGACGACATTATTGCCGGATACCCACACTCCGACCAAGCTGCACCAAAAACTCATACTCCGACGAACTCTCCTCTCCTCTCCACCCAAATCACCGAGCCCAGACCATATTCTCTCTTCTCCCTCAATCTTTCCCAAATCATAGAAACCCTGACCCTTTTATGTCTCTCCCTCCACCGAAGCCCCCTCCACACAAAATCAGTTATGGGGGGCGAGTGACGGTAAAAGATCGCACAGAATCACTGCCGCTCGACACTTATCAAATCGAAGACCCATTGGCATTGAGCTCGGGCTTTTCTTTCCCCTCAAACCAAAACTTAGGCTTTCTCAATCCAACATTCAACCTTCACCAAAATTGAAAACCCTAACTGTCCCCAGAATCCAAACCCTTCGAAACCCTAAATCACTGGTAATCCCTCTCTCTCTCTCTTTTTTGTTTTTTGTCTTGTTTCTCATATGGGTTCTCACAATTGTTAAGGTTTCCACTGATTTTTTCTCAAAAGCTTTTTTTTTTTTTTTTTTTTCTCTTAGAAAGCGTTAGCTTTTTTAGTGCTTAATATTCATTTGAAAGCAAAATTGTTATGGAGGAGCTTGTTCATTACCAATTTTTTTTTTTTGGGTGACTGAAGAAGCCTTTTTCTCAAAGATGCTTTAGCTTATATTTATTTATTTTATATTTTTATATTTTTTCTATTGCATATATATATGATGTTGTAGATTTATTGTTTTATTTCTGTGTGTTATGCGTTTTTTAGGTTGGTACGTTAACAGATATATATATATATATATATATGTTACATACACCAGTATGTGTTATTAGCTAGGCTGGTTAGTTCTGTTGGCTTGTTCTCCTTTATAATGTTCAATTGGGACATGTTGATGTTGTTCTGATTGCTGTTAATAACATCTTACAAAATTTTCCAACCTTGGCACATCCATCCCTATACAAACACATAAAAGGGGTTCCTTCTGATTGCTCAATATAGAGCCATGTAGGTAATTGTGTCATGAAAAGCACTCTTTTAGAGCTAAATGATCGTAGTTAACTTCATAATTTCAAGTAGACGAATTTTCCATAGCAACAATTTTGTGTTCATGTTTACTGGTTTGCTTGAAATTTTGGGTACTGTTGCTAACTATCATGCTAAGTTCTTCCACAAATAAGTTGTCTCTGACCCATGAGGAATCAAAGGACTAGGCTACTTTAGTCATGGAATTGCTTGACACTGAAAATCAGGGATACATTGAGGTACACCCTCTTTGAGAATTAATAATCTTAATTCTGCAATTGGACCTATGCTGGTATATTGAAAATTAGAGTTATTGCTCATCTTTTGATAGTTGCTAAGGCTGTTTTATTCTATGTTTATGTGCGGTAGTGAGATGGTATGTGGTCGATTTTGACAATGCTGTAGCTGATGGAAATGTAAGTGAAATTTGTGATATTATTTGAAATGAGAAGCCTTATATTATGTTGTTGAGAAGTATTTTGAGTTCTCTGTTATTTATCACTGTCGGAAAAAGAAAAATAAAGAGTTATGTGTTTCTTGGACTACTACTACTCTTTACTTCTCAGCTTCTTCTTTCTTCTTTGCCTTTTCTGTTTGAAGCTTTAAGTGCATGGAAAAATACTGCCTAAAACCTTCCATTGTTTGAGTTTTATGGTGCGAGATAAACAAGCATGCAACAAGATACTAAATGTACTGTAGAGTTTAAGGATGCAAAGAAAGGCTTTGATGCTTTAACAAAATTAATATGGAGTTTTACGACGTCTAAACTTGAAATTGTTTTCAAATTCACCTTGCAGAAGTTTAATATGTGTTCCAGCGACACAAAAAGGATACATATGTTTCTGTTTATTTCCATTCTTTCATCTCTATTGCTTTTATGCTGGATTTGTTGTTATCAAGTGATCAAATTATAAAGAACACCTTGGTATAACCTTGTTGCTAAGAAGTATTTTGGATATGACAAATGCATTCTACTATCCCCCACTCCCTTCTCTTTCCATGTGTATTTTACACTAACATTTTAACTTTGCTTATTTATGGTCACGTACCTCATTATTTGCATAACTATGTATTTTCTATCTGTTAGATAACTAAGTGTATTATCGGTGTTTTAAATTGATAAAACTAGGATTGGATACCTACTGTTTGGGTTGGATATGGATAGGAGTTGGATTCATCTACACACTAGGGGGAGGCCACAGTATATTAATGGGGTGAAAGAGACCTGCTATCAATAGTTTTTTAGACTAATCTATGGCGAAGTTGCTTCACCTGGTTCTCTACCTTCCATTTCTTTGAAGATTTTTTGTGGGACTTTGAAGGTTAGTGTGACAGTAAAAAGAAACCATCAGAATTGAGAGTAAGTTGTTTAACTCTTGGTCTTGTTTCTCTCTAGGCTTTGGTTTTCTTGTTATTGACACTTTTGGAGATAGCAAAAATTAAAATGTAGTTGGTATTGTGCAAAACTACGCTATTATAATACTCTTGGTCTTCTTTCCTTGAAGGCCATTAATCTATCAAGGGTTTCCTTGCTGGTACATCTCCATTAATTTTTTTTTACTTATTATGCATTCTCATTTATCACCATGGTTGACCATTCTCTTTCCATCATTAGAATAAATTAAATGCATTTTTGCATCTCCTAAAAACCAAAGTAGCTTGTAAGTTAATATTGATGAGGCCACATCCAACAAGTTGATATAACTATGGTTCTTTCTTGTCCTTGTCTTGTTTGGAATGAGTCGAATGACATGGGTCTTGTTATGGGCAACAACTTGATCTCTTTCAACTTCTGCAGGGAAGAGAAGAGAAGAGAGGTCTATGGAAAAACAAAGCTGCCAGCAATAATAATGGTAGTGGAGAGTGAGCAATGGACAACCTCCCAAGTATGGGTGGTAAGTTACTGGGGGGGAATTAATGAGATGCTTCACTGGGAAGTAGATTGGCTTTTGAAAACTCAGCAGGGACTTATTGTAGCATGATATTTTCTTTGTAGCTAGGAATGAATCAGTTTGATATAGCTGGCCCTCTGTGCTTTGTAGAAGTCCATAAAGTTTTTTTTAGTTCCTTTTGTTATTGGTTTTTGGCCAACAGTTCGCTTGTTTGTTGAGAGCAGGAAAATGAATTAATATATTATTGTATCAGAAACTCAAATAGTCAAATTTCTTGTATAGATCCCCAGTCCGAAACTCTCATTGAATCTCTTTCTCCCTTAATTTCCTGCTCGATCTCTTTCGCTGTTTCCTTCTCACCGATTCTCTCCTTGTAAGAGGCAATCCACATCTAATGGTATTTCAGTGGTCATCTCTTTCGCACAACAGAGAAAAGGAGAAAGAACATGCTCAAATCAGTAGTTGTCGATGGTACTCTTCTAGTTTCTTGGTTTGTTTTCGTTCTACTGTTGCGTGCTTGAGAATACCCATAGGTTTCAATGGAACAAAGAAACATAATCATGGGTTCTGCTGTGCAGATATGCTCTATGGATTCTTGTTTCCTTTCACATGCATCCCAGTAACTAACTTGCACACAAGTAAAACCTATTTTGCAATGGCCTTTTGAACTTGTTTCTAAGACACTTAACATTTAAACTTAGATGTGTTATGGGATTAATTGACTTTGAGTTTTAAGGAGACTATAGTAAGTTTCAATTTTCTTAAACATCCAACTTCAATAGAAGTTGAGTTGGTAATCACATATTTTATTTATTCTAGTTTCCAGGCGATGAAAGAAGACATTTAAACCAACTCGAAAGTTTTCACAAATTCAAGTCTGAAGAAGGCAGTAAAGATGCACCTCTGGCCTTGAAATTGCTTTGAGAAGTAATGTGAAGGACCAGTTCTTACCTTTGGCTGTTAATTGTGCCTCTGTTATATGCTGCAGGGTCTTTCTAAAACAGAAGGATTTGGTAGGTCTATTATATATATCTTCATTTTAGAAGTTAGGCAAACAGAAGGCTTCTTCTTCTTTTATATTCTGTAGTGAATTTTATCATCTTACAAACTTCTGTAATTATAATGTTCAGAAAAACAGGCCGATTCTATCTTTTCATTTCAAAATACCTACTAGTGTCCTAAAATCAATCTTATATTTTTGCAGATTACTCGTTTGGTAAAAAAAAAAAAACATACAGGAAGGACAACCTTGGCTATTGGAGATGGGGCAAATGATGTTGACATGATTCAAGAGGCTGATATTGGAGTAGGAATCAATGGCATGGAAGGAATGCAGGTAAGCTTCAGAAATAATCTTTGACTTTAGGACTTATTTTTGGTGACATGGATGATATGTGATCTGTATAATATACCCTTGTTAGTCAATTTGAAATGTGTCTTTTGTGTAGGCTGTTGAGATTTCAAGGACAGATTACAAGCCTTCGGAATGGACATCTTGTATCTAGCGATTTGCATTTTTGGGTTTTATGTTTAAATTAATTTGTGAGAGAGATGTACATGTTTTGATGGATAAACTTTGATATCCGAATACTAGTCACTTGTCATTTTGAAATGAAATGTATTAACATCTACTGTTGCTACTTATATTGA
Source organism: Dryas octopetala (assembly GCF_963921425.1). Lineage (NCBI taxonomy): Eukaryota > Viridiplantae > Streptophyta > Magnoliopsida > Rosales > Rosaceae > Dryas > Dryas octopetala. Next base: position 9,044,055 of record NC_141367.1, on the reverse strand, counting down.
AAACAAAGCAGGATGTATTTAATGTAGTAATTTTGAAAAAATAAGTTTAAAATAGTAGTTAAAATCCAATTCATCACCAAATTCTATCACTAAATGTATCTACAATATTTTAGTGAAGAATTGGTAGGTTTTAGTGATGAAGATTTTGGTCACTATTTCTTGTAACCACCATATCTAACCATCATAACCATCATATTTTAGTGATGAATAGATTTATGTTCCTCACTAAACCTTCATCTATAGTGAAGAAACATAGGCTTTTAGTGACCAAAATTTTGGTCTTTTAGGGATGGAATAGTTCATCACTAAATCAATTTTTTTAGTGGGGAAAGACTTTGGTCTCTAAAAAGTATAGGTTTTAGTGATGAATATTTTTTGTTCTTAACTAATAGGCTTTAGTCACTTGGTTCTAGTGACGGCCCAGTGACAAACTTTTTTTTGTCACTAAATGTCTTTATTGATGAAAAAGGGACTTTTAGTGACCAAATTGCTTCATCACTAAAGCCATTTGTTGTAGTGATTGACATACCTACACCCTCAACCTCAAAGGATTCAAGTGAGGAGGAGGACCTTTTTATGGATGAGTGTGTAACACCTCTTTTATTTTGTTTACTACCTTGACTGTGAAATTTGTGGAATTGAGATTATAAAGCATTTGAGTGGCTCATTGTTTAACTAAAATTGTTTTGAACTTCAGTATTTTGGGAAACCATGGTTTATAACTTTAAATATGAATCTTGTCTTCTAAAGGTTAATGCTTAGTGTGTTTAAGCAAGGGGCTTCTTAAGATTATATTTTCTTTATTTAAACCTAAGAAGCTTATCACTTGGATGAAGTTTCCTTGCTGCAAACTCTTGTCACTTTCAAAAAAAAATTATACTACTCTTTTGCAAAGTGTTCTTTTCTTTAATTTAGCCTTACATTGATCATTGACTTTAGGATGGTGTTAATCTCAAGGTTGGTGACCAATGTGACACTGCCACATGCCCAAAGTGACAGACCCCATTTTGGGGTGTGACACAAGGCATCCATTAGGGTTTTCCCACTATAAATAGAGGCCCTAGGTCACTTCATAGGACAACTCAAGCATCAAGAGCTCTTGTATTTTCAATCTTCATACGTAGTCACTATGTTCTTCTGTGTTTAGGCTTGTTCTTGAGAAAATCTCATGGTTTCTTTCAAGAACTTGGAATCAAAACTTTTATGTTCTTCGGTTTTCATTGGTATTAATAAGAGTATGCTTCTTCAATTCACATATTGTTAATTTTTGGTTTACTTTCTTGTTATTTACTTCTTGCATAAGTAGATTTATTGCTTTCTTTATTGTTTTTTTAGATTAATATAGTTTAGGTTATGCATTTTACTGTTCATACTCGAATTATCACTATTAATACTGAATATCATCTTTGTTTTGATTTTGTTTTCACTGTTAATTACTATTTACTTGATCCCGATTTCACACCTGTCACTTGCACATACACGTTTTCACACCACATCACCATCACCCCTAATACGATCCATATACCCTAAGTCCTTGCAGCCAAGGCATTAGAACCTTAGCACACTGAGGGGTGTTCGTTCCTCTGTTCACAGTCGCCTAATGTTATTTGCTTATGATGCTTTACCTCAAGTGTAGGATTGTCAAGTTTTAGTATGAAATTAGAAGTGATGAGGTTGTCGTACCCAAGGGATTGGATCAGGACTTCAACACAAGCTAAGTTGATTTTAGGGTTATTAAAAACTAGAAAATAAGTTACTATGTACAAACTAGCTCTCGGCTAGCATGGTGATATGTGCAAGTAAGTAGTGTTTTGGTTTGTTGTGGTTTGATTGACAAAGAAATGTAAATTTCGAAAATTTAAAGACAAGGCAAGCTTAACTACAAATTAAAGTTTGATGATGATATGAGATTTGGGGTGGTTAGTGGGTTCACCCTAACCTTTCCATGTAACAACACATTAAGTGATTATACCAAATTAGATGTATTAGATTCCCTCCTAATCCCTAACCAAGGTAAATTAGGGCACATCTACATTCATGTTATCAACTATTCGAACAAAGGTGATAGCTAACTACCTAAGATTCGTGCCATAACAAACCATATGTGCATAAAGTTCTAAGGATGAGAAATCCAAGAAATTAAAACAATCAAACCAAGGTGCTTTTAAATTACCACATTCTTATGCAACATGCTTTATAAACTAAAGGTCACCAATCTCCAATTTCTACATGAAACATTTCTTATATGCACAAATGATGAGTTGTTAACATACAAGTCATGATCATTAAAATAGTATAAGAGAATATGTATCCAAAAAGGCATTTATATCACAAAACACAAAGTCATTACATGGTTAGGCTAGTGTTACATCTCTAGCCCCAAATTAAGAGACCACTCCTTAGCCATTAAAAATACAAACAAAATCACAATAGGAAACATAGATGAAAGTAAGAGGAGATGGAAAACACTAAATGGTGAAGCCAAGCCTCCAACGTGGTGTCACTCCTCCAAGGATGCTCAAGTTGGCTTCATGACTCCAATGCTCCAAGCTCCACTCTTCTATGGTGATGGAGGTGATTTCAGCTTTGGTAGATGGATGGTGTATTGTGATGGTGTTTGGCTTCTAGGAGAGGAGTAGTTGGTGAAGCGAGGATGGAGAAAATGAGATGATGGAGAGGAGAGAAGAGAAGGTATGGTTTGGTGAAGGGAGGAGGCTAGGGTTTGTGTGTTGAGAAAAAAATGAGATGAGAGGGAGTGTATGTGAGGGAATTTCAGCCAAGAGAGTGTTATTGTGATGAATGGATGATGGTTGTGTATGGTGATGAGTGTGATGTGTGGCTAGGATGAGAGGAAATGAAGTGATAAGGTTAGGTGAGTTAAAAAATGAGAATATTCTATTTTATCTTCCTAGGGTTGATCCTTAAGGGTTGTGGAGATAGGTAGATGTTTCCTTTGCCTTATTTGAAGCCTTGACAATGTTGGGAAGAACCTTAGCTAGGAATGGTCGGACCAAGAGGAGGATAGAAAGAATGTGTTAGCTTTTACCCAAAATGGAAAGATACATTTTGACCAAATTGTACTTTTTCTATCAGAAATATTGAGTTGTCTTTGAAGCGCGATTTGGATGCCTTAACCAACCCAGAAAATTGATTTTTATACATCAATAGAAAGCCTTAGATGTCTTCTTTCCAACTATATATCATATGCCCCAATCTAAGACTGAACCAAAAAGGTATGCCCCACACAATGCTGCTAACTTAGTCCTTCTCGGGTGCAGTTTTGGGCAGACTTTGTAATTCAAAATGAACACCTTAGAAGTCTTCAAATGTCATGAAATTTAATATGGAATAATTTTAAGGTGTTAGCTTTCATTTCCTATTAGATTCATGTCAAAATCTATTTAGGAGGATAATTGGTGCAATTTCACATTTTGTTGCTTGAAATCCAAAAACATAAAACTAAATGAAATTAAAAACTTTTATTCAAATGCCTTTACAAAAACTAAGTAAAATGGATATAAAAGAGTGTGAATTCATGAACATATCACTTGACCGGACGTCAGTAACGCGCATCATCATCATTGTACACCCGGCCTCTCGGGCATGCACTGGCACGCCAAACGCAAGGTTTCCTTGATCCAAGGCCTAGGTGACATGTGGCCGTAGAGATTTTGAGGAAAACAACTCCAATGCCCCCTAAAAATAACTTTCATTCTCACTTTGAACTCCGAACTTTTCAAACCCTTTCACTAAAGTCATATACGGTCAAGTCTGTCAATGGCTCCGTAAAAAAAGTTAACGTGACGCTTACGTAAGCTGACATGGAGCTGATTTGGCATGTTATTAGTCCTAAAATACCCAACCACGTAAGTTCCACGTCGGCTTTTTTAACGTGGGTAAAGTGAAAAGATTAAAGTTTAAAGGGGTAAAGTGAGAATGAAAGTTAATTTCAAGGGGCATTTGTGGGAATAGGCCCCTATAACACACTGCTATATTTGAAACACCCTTACACAGCCATTAACACCTGCAAATAACCGCTTATGCTTGATGAACATTAATTCTATGTTGACATGTATATTTGTCATGACCAAGGAGTAAAATTTCGGTTTCGAGGAAATTTTCGATGGAAATTTCGACGGAAATTTTCATGGAAATTTTAATTTCGACAAAATTAGATAAAAACGACGAAAATTGCTATCAAAATACAGAAATTTTGAATGAAACTTGACCATATGCTTATTTAACATATTATCTATTATATTGATAAAAAACATTGAAGAAACCAAATTATATAGTAGGTTTTATGTGATATAAGGTGAATATAATGCGCCCTGGTGATAAATACTATTAAGAAAATGGGTCACTAATTAATAATTATATAAATATCACCTCAAATTTATTTATATTACAATTTTAAATCATGAATTAAATAAGTATTCAATACCATATAGAGTTTCTAGCAGGTTCAAAATTTTCGCTGTCTTCAGTATCATCATGTCCAGAGTAGGTGAATTGCGAAGAATAATCACCCCAAGATACATCTCTAGCATAACTTTGCATATAATTCCCAACATGCCAACCGTATGGATCAGGAGGTGGTATTTGTGGTGGTATTTGTGGTGAGATTTGCCCATAGCCATACTCATTTGAAGAGCTACTGCCATACTCACCTAAGTAAAAGGGATATGGTGGGTAGACTATTGGAGGGTTTTGCCCATAATTGTAATTATCATCTGCTACCCCCATATAACCAAAAGTGGTGGATAACGAATCCTCTTCTTCTGGTATCATACCCACATTACCTCTATTCCTGTGATTGTAGTCCTTTCCAATGGTACCAATTCCCCGTCCTGCACGTCTACTCCCATGATCCTCATCTTGTGTTGCATGAGTGTAGTTTTCTTCGCCAGTAAATCGAATGATATCGTATTGATCATCTTCAGTGTTATCTTCATTTCTACCACCACCTCTACTTCTACTGTTGGTAGGTGTGTCTGATCCTGTGTCAGAGTTGCCTGATCGAGAAGGATTAGTGGGAACATTTTTGTTGAGATTTATTGGACCTTGCATAAGTTCCTGAAAACTCTCAGTATGACCCACCTCCTCATTAAGAACTCTTTCCACATTGATACCTTCTTGGCGTGCTTGGGCTGCAACATCAGGATCTGGATTGCCTGCGTCATCATCTAGATGGATGGACCTGATCCACTGATAAAGCTGGTTTTCCTCTGCATCATTATCCCCCATACAATTTTCAAACATATCCAGCGGATCATAGTTGTTGACGCGATCTTCCTCAGCTTGTTTGTCTCGAATTGCAAGCTTCATATTATAGTAGCAATAGACCATCTTTTCTAACCTACTATATGAAAGCCTGTTTCTTTGCTTGGTGTGTATGAGAGCGAAAGTGCTCCAGTTTCTTTCATAAGCGGATGATGACGCCGTTTGTGAAAGAACTTTGATGGCTAATTTTCTTATAATAGGCGCATCAGTCCCATACATGATCCACCATTCACCTGAATTGTACAAAATTATGAGTGTAAGTTCAACCATTCAATTGATCCAACTAATAAAAGTACGGTGTATACTCACTAGGAGACATTTCTGATCTAGCGGCAATTGCAGCTCGCTCTTCGAACATTCTCTTCGCATCTTTGAAATAAGTTAGCTAGATACAAATCATACAATATCTATCAAAATATAAAACTTAAGACAATTAAATTTTTTAAAGTGTTATGGAAAGTTATTTTCACAAAGTAAACTAAAGTGTTATGGCAAGTTATTTTCACCTCATTTCCAAATTAGGCAACTTCCGTTGAATAAGGATCCAATGTTTTATATACATTGTGCACAGCCCGAATAAGTTCACCATCATTTGCCACGCCTTCTTTATATTGGTAGTGAGGATTCAAATAGTGGGCTGCTACATCAAGTAAATATTGAAATACATATTTAGTAACAATAATTTAAAATTAGATAACTTAGATCAATGAAAAAACATGCGGAACTAAATTTAATTTAAACATATTTAGGTTACCTGCTACATGCAAATCGTATTGTAATGTTTTAAACCATTGATATCGATGATTTTTACCACCTACCGTGCACTGTGTTTAAGTAATAATTCTTCCTTTACACGACGTATCAACTCATAAACGGATCCCATAGTACGATACACCTCTGTATCGACAACACGTAAAACTAGGTATAGAGGTTCTAACAAACCGCAAATCTTAAGCACCTGTTGCCAAAATGAGTGATCAAGTACTATGGATTCCACCTGTTGTCCTGCTTCTCCTGGCCAGAAGTTGCTATTGCCCCAATCAGTACAAGTGAACAATTGCTTCAACCAAATCATCTTTCGATACAAACTATCCAATGCAAGATAGTGGGTAGCAAATCGGGTGGGACCAGGATGAATAATATCTTCACCACAAATCTCACGCATCTTTGCGAACAACCAATTATGGTTATAAATAAAATTTGTGATTTTTTGAGCCTTTTTTTATCACCTTAGCAACCGACTGGTTCTTCCCAATCTCTTCGAACATGAGATCAATGCAATGTGTTGCACACGACGTCCAATACACATTATATTTTTTCATTAACTTCTTCCCTGCGGCGACATATGGGGAACCATTGTCATTGACAACTTGAACAACATTGTTCGGCTCAACCTCCTCCATTACATCCTTCAGTAGCCCATATATATATATATCTTGCATGTAACACCCCGAACCTCGGGCCAATGAAAATACTAAACATCAAACTGTTAAATCTGTTTTCTCTTACTTTTGAGTCATGCACAACAACATAAGTAAATATAAATATGTCAAAAACATTTTAAACAAACCACTGAGTAAAAACAGTTAAATAAATCTCTCTGGGTCCCACTGCCTCGTCTTCTCCCCACTGCTTCCTCAGCCTGCTTAACCTGCAACACAAATCCTACACCACATCCATAGTGTACCAGGTTATACAACAAGCCCGGTAAGCTCACTAGAGCTCGTATGAGTGAAATGACATAATAATAATTTTCCTCAATAATTTTCTCAATCCCCAAGCTCAAAAAATAATCCACAAAATATCCATAATTACTTAATCACAAAACATTCTACCACCAATCATCCAAGCATCAAGATAATCAAAAACTCCTCATATGCACATCAAATCTCATCAATAATAATAATAAAACATTTTGGCAAATCAATTGCCTAATCGTTAATTATTAACCTCAACATCAACCTCAAACATTCACATCCTAATTAATAACCTCACGGCATAATCACCCTCGCTTCCCTTCTCAAGCTTCAAGCCTAAACCTTACCAAGTTCTAACCAGCCCAAGTCCTAACGAACAAAAGCCATACAACACACGGTACAAACAAACATCTATCCAATTTCACTCACGACGCTCTTTGAAACCCTCCAACTTTAAAACTATTTCTCAAATCCATCTCTTCTTTCAAATCCATTTTTAAGTCATCTCAAAACTGTAATTCAAACTCTGAAGAATAAATAGTATTTTCAAGTTGTAAAACTGTTAAAATAACTGAAATAAAAACACAATGCTCTACTGAAACTGTTATTTAAAATATTTACTGATGTAATTTCATTTCTCAAAATGCTCCACAAACTGAAATCTCACGCCACACTAGTACCCGGGGAACTGCTGATCATACACTACCAAGTCATCTCTAGGCCAGTGCAAAGCAAATCTATACCTGTTGTAATGCTGGTCATACACCGCCGGTTAGGCAAGTGCAGAGCAAATGCTGGTCGTACACTGCCAACTAGGCAAGTGCAGAGCAAATGTCATGCTGGTCGTACACTGCCAACTAGGCAATCGCAAAGCGAGTGCTGGTCGTACACTGCCAAGTCATCTCTAGGCGAGTGCAGAGCAAATATATACCTGCTGAAGGGGGGTACTAATATGGCAGTTTGAAATCTCTTTTGGATATCTCAATCAACCACATCTAAAATACTCCTTTAGATAAAAACTGAAATTTAATTCTTCTAATAAATCCTCTTAAATAAATCATTCTCAAATCATGAAAACTGCTAGATTCAAATCATTTTCGAAGGACGAAAATTCGATAATAAAACTTCCCCAAAATAATGCCAAAAACTATTTCCAGAAACTGTCCATACTTAATTAAATCAAGAAAAGAGTTGAATTATAAAACGTGCAAAACATTTCGAAAACCAACGATCTACTCATAGTCTACCCCGAGCTACACCGTAACCTTCTCCGAAACTGATTCCTACTCACGCCCCCTCACTTGTTTGTCATCCCTACTCACAGTCTACTGTATAATAATTGCTTAGTCCTCGTTCATAAATCCTCGACAATAAACATTTCTTCTCTAATATAGCAATTATTCTCGGCCTAACTCTATAATTCCTAATTAATTTCCTAGCCTTAAATCTTCATCAATTCCTTCTCATGATCTAAATCCTATACTTAACATTCTCTAACATAAAGCAACAAACACTCAAAACAAACAATTCATTTACGGTACTCAACAATATAAGCAGATAAGTTTCACTCACTGTTTAATTGCGTGAAAAGACTATAAAGCCCTTGGACGACAACACAGTCGGATAACAAATCCGGCAGCATGACGGCATCGGGAATCGCATTCCCGAGCCCGTGTACCTGTTAAGACCAGACAACCAACAAACAACCTCCGAGAGTCTCCTAGAAGTCCAATTTGGGCGGAGGCAGTGGTGGCAGCGGCGACAGATCCTAAAAAAATGGTTTTTTTAAACTAAAAATCAACCCCAATCAACCTAGGCACTTCAATTGGACGAAAACAACTCAGAAATCATTCAAATATGCTCAATTCAAGATAAACCCGAAATGGGTACAAGCCTTAAAATTTCAATCTCCAAATTCTCAAAATTGACACGCAAGAACAAGGGGGAAAGAAAGCCCATACCTAGAGGATCATTTCTCGTAACTGGTTCGAGGGCCAAATCTCGCCGGAAAAGCTCGAACTTGCTGGAGAAGCCGCCGACCTGAAATTTCTCGATCTGCTGCCGTGAGGGGTCGTCGGAGCTAGGAGATGCCATGGCTGAACTCGTCGGGGCCTGTGGAAGAGAACCCAGGTGGTTCGGCGCCGCGATTTGGTCGGAAAACTAGAGATCGCCGGCAAGGACATCTTCTCTGTCTCGCGTCATTTCTCCGTCGACGATGGTCGGCCGGCGATGGGGACGGCCGCTGGAGGTCGGCGATGGCGAGAGGAACTCCCCGGTGTTCGCCGTTGGTCGAGGGGTGGCCGGACGACGAAACTACCGAGGGGAGAGGGCAGGCGGAGAGAGAAAGAAGAGAGAGAAGGGAGACGTGGGGAGAGAGGAGAGAGAGTGTCCAGAAATTTCTGGATTTTGGGTATTTAAAACCCACTCCTACAAAATTACAAAATTGCCCCTCCCTTCAAATGATCGTATCTCTCAAACCGTAACTCTGCTTTATACGTGCTTCGTGTCTACGAACTCGTGGACTCGAGATCTATCTAACGGATCCGAAGTCTAAATCGAAAGCCCATTTATTTTAAAAGTCAATTTTGGGTCGGGTCGTTACATTGCATCCTTTATGCGATTTGAAGAATCAACGGACTTAAGGAATATAGTCTTACCTAGGGCTGGGAATGGGTCGGGTCGGGCCATTATCGGCCAAACAACCGACCCATCCGACCACCCGACTTTAGCCAATTCTCAAAACCATTACCAATCCGACTATTATGGGTCGGGTAATGGGTGTCATCCGACTTTGTCGGTTGATTGGTGGGTCGGTAATGAATGGCATCCGACTTTTTTTTTTTACCAAACAATTTAAAATTTTAAACCTTTAAACATAAGTTTATAACAGCCAAATATCATCACCAAAACAAAAAACATCATCAGATTCATGACCAATTCACCATGCAGCTAGCTAATTATGTTCAGCCAATCAATATCAATAATTTAATATCCATTATCCAATCTTTTAGAACAAGAAGACAAAAAGGAACACAATCAATGATTCAAAATCAATATCCAATTCGTCATGCAGCTAGCTAATCACCAAGTGCCTGATTTTGAGTCAAATTCCCCAAATTGAACTGCCAACATCAAAATCCCCAAATTAATATTGAAAACCCTAAAATGACAAAACCAATTCATTGTTTGCAAGTGGAAATTAAACTAAAGAAAAGTAAAATAAAGTTGAAATTAAACATACCTGAGTCTAATTTGGAGAACGTGATGACTGAAAGTCTGAAACAGAGGAGAGTTTGAGAGAGAGAGAGGCGCGGGTCACTGGGTCAGTGAGAGTTGAGAGAACTTAGAGAAGATGAGAGAGAGTGAGAACTGAGAACAGAGGAGGGAGAGATTGAGAGGCGTGGTGTGGTGTTGGCGCAGGGGAGAAGATTATGGTGGGGGCGTGGTGGCGACGCGGTGGTGTCAAGCTGAGAGAGACAGAGAGTGAGAGTTGACTGGCTTGAGAGAGTGAGGACTAAGAAGATGAGATCGAGTCTTCAAGAGACTGATAGAGTCAGAGAGAGACAAGAGTGACTGAGTTTGGGCTTGGGCTTGGACTTGGGCCACTCAAGTCAATTTTTTTTGGGCTTGGGCCAGTTAGTGAGTGTTGGGCTGAGTTTACCAAAGTCGGTTGCTCGGATCATTATCGGCCACCCGACTTTTGCCAATTCTCAAAACCATTACCAACCCGCCTCTACACGGGTTGGTTGGAATTATCGGCCCGACTAAGTTGGGTTGGTTTTTGGGTGCATATCGGCCAGGAAAAATGGGTTGGTAATGGGTCGGTTGTTGGTAAAAACCAACCCATTCCCACCCCTAGTCTTACCTCTTGAGTATGCCATGAAGTTTATAATAGACAACTTGGTTGGACCTGTCCAACCATCGGACATGATTGTGCAACCATAAGTTGCCCAATCCTTCTTCAAGTTGTTGACATGCTCTTGCATTTCATTAAATTCCTTTTCCAAATATACATTCCGTATCTGATAGGGTGATGGAGGTTCCACTCCTTCTCCTGCCTGCTGACATCCTATCACCAAGTTTTTGAAATGATGAGATGCTGCTTTTAAAGGAGGAACATTTTCGTAGATGAAGAACTTGGCTATCAAGCCCTGCATCTTTTCTTTGATTGACCCTCTAGAAAAGAGATTTTTAGCACTCTTTTGGCGTGCTTTAGATGACTTGTAGAGGCTTGGTGCTACTGGGGGTGTTGGTTGTGATTCCCTCATGCTTGATCTGTAACGCCCCGATCCTAGGGCCCAAAAATACACTGAAACTTTGTCCTTTAAACCTCTTTTCAAAGAATGAGCCATGCATTTAACATAATAATTAAATACGTTTGGTAAATAAGAGTGTGAGCCCAAAATATTTATGTAAAATTTACTGTATAAAATCAGTTAAATCAAATTAAAATGGGTCCCACTGTCTCGTCTTCTCCTCACTGCCTCCTCAGCCTGCTTAACCTGCAAAACACCAATAACCACACTGTACCATATCCATGGTACACCGGGTCATTCAAATAAACAACCCGGTAAGCTCACTAGAGCTCGTATGAGTGAAATGACTTAAACCATAATCCTCAAATAATCCTTCAATTTCCATGCTAAAAAATAATCCATAATAATATCAATAAACATTCATATCGCATAATATTTTCAACAACAATTATTCAAGCATCAAAATAATCATAATTCCTCAAATTCACATCGTAATCCCACCAAAAATAATAATCATCATTCTGGCAAATCAATTGTCTAAACGTCAACTATTAACCTCAACCCCAAATCATTCCCGTCTTAATTTAATAACCTCAGTGCATAATCATCCTCATTTCCAATCCTCCAAGATTCAAGCCTAGACTTACCAAGTCCTAGTCAAATCAAGTCCTAGCAAACAAATACACGCAAGAAAATCCAGCAAACAGTTAAACTAACTAATTTCACTCACGTCGCTCTATGAAATCCTCCAGTTTTTAAGCCATTTATCAAATTCTTTCTGAAATCGTCTCAAAACTGTAAATCTATTAACGTGTCTGAAATAAACGCCATGTCTTACTGAAACTGTCATTTAAAATGTTTACTTATATAATCCTTTTCTCAAAATGCTCCACAGATTGGCACCTCATGCCACACTAGTACCCGGAGAACTGCTGGTCCTATACTGAAGTAACTAAACTCGCCACATCTCGTGCATAGGCATGAGTAGGCAGATAAGCTCGCCACTTCCCGTGCAGAGCGAATCAATGCACAGGCAGGCAGGTATGCTCGCCACTTTTCGTGCAGAGCGTATCGATGCACGAGCAGGCAGGAATGCTCGCCACTTCTCGTGCAGAGCGAATCTATACACGAGCAGGCAGGAATACTCGCCACTTCTCGTGCAGAGCGAATCAATGCACGAGCAGGCAGGTAACTAGGCTCGCCACTTCCCGTACAGAGCGGATCGATGCACGGGCAGGCAGGTATTTCGCATAACCTCAATCACAACACTCACAAGACCATCTCATAACTTTCACTTTTTAATAATATATTAATATCCCTTATAATTCTTCTCAAATTCACCTCTATATAGACATCATCATCAACACTTACTCAATAATTAATTCGATCGTTTTGTATAGTAACTGCCTAATCATCATTCGTTAACCTCGACAATAAACATTCCTTCTCTAATTTATCGATTATCCTTAAAGCAACTCCATAATTCCCAATTAATCTCTTAGCCTCAAATCCTCGTCAATTCATTCTCATGATTCAATCCTACACCTAGCCGTCTCTAACATAAGTCAGCAAACACACAAAACAGACAATTCATTAACAGTTCTCTACATTAAAGTCCGATAAGTATCACTCACAATTTAACTACGTAAAAGACCGAAATATCCTTCACAGTGCCATTGCTCGGATACCAAATCCGGCAGCATAACGGCATCGGGAATGAGATTTTCCGAACCCGTGTACCTGTTAGGACCAGACAACTAACTTAAATATAAACAGAAATTTCACAGATTCACCAAACAACCTCCGAGGGTCTCCTAGAAGTTCAATTTGGCAAAAAGAGGCAAATAACCGCTGACCCGCTGCCACAAGTGGCGGAGGCAGTGGTGGCAGCAGCGACAAATCCTAAAAAAAATTGGTTTTTCAACTAAAATCGACCCCAATCAACATAGGTACTTCAATTGGACCAAAAACAACTCAGAATTTATTCAAATATGCTCAATTCAATGTAAACCCGAAATGGGTACAAGCCCTAAAATTTCAATCTCCAAATTCTCAAAATTGACACGCAAGAACAAGGGGGAAAGAAAGCCCATACCTAGAGGATCATTTCTCGTAACTGGATCGAGGGCCAAATCTCGCCGGAAAAGCTCGAACTGGCCGGAGAAGCCGCCGGCCTAAAATTTCTCGATCTGCCACCGTGAGGGGTCGTCGGAGCTAGGGGAGGCCAATGATGAACTCGCCGTGAAGAGGGGAGGAGGACCCAGGTGGTCCGGTGTCGCGTCGTGGCCGGAAAACGTAGATCGCCGGCGGGGAGGATCGGCCCTGTTTTGCGTTGATTCTCGGTCCACAGCAGTCGGCCGGCGAAGTGGAGGGCTGCTGGGGGTCGGCGACGGCGAGAGGAGGTCGCCAGTGTCCGTCGCTGGTCATGGGGTGGCCGGACGGTGAAGTGCTGAGAGAGAGGGGCGGCGGAGAGGAGAGGACCGGGGAGAGAGAGAGAGAGAGAGAGAGAGAGAGAGAGATGCGTGAGAGGAGAGAGAAAAAATATAAAATGAAATCTGATTTTTGAGTTTTTAAAACCCACTTTCGTAAAAATTACAAGTTTGCCACTCGTTTCAAAAGCCCGTATCTTTCAAACCGTAGCTCCGATTGACGCGTGCTGCGTGTCTACGAACTCGTAAGCTCAAGACCTTTCCAACGTGTCCAAAGTCAAAGACGAAAGTCCATTAGTTTTAAAAGTCAACTTTTGGGTCAAGCCCAATTTAAAACAAAAATTAAAAATTAACCCAAAACCTTTTTAAATTTCAAATAAATTCCAAAATCCTTAAAATAAATTCGCAAAATATTTAAAATAACTCCTTGAAAAATACGGGGTCTTACTGCTTGATCCTCTTCTCAACTGTGAACCACTACTAGACCTAGAACTTTGTCCCCTATTCGAGACTTTATGTAGGTGTTCCCTATCCCATTGTCCTGCTTTGGATTGTTGAATTGCAGCTCGAAAATTTCTTCGCTCTTCAGGCCCCATATCATCATTATAATCATCATCGTCGTCGTCGTCACTGTCACTAAAGTTTATATGACCTTCTCCGCGAAGTTTTTCTTGAATCTCTTCTATTTGTTGTGCTTTCTTGTTCCTTTGCTGTTGTTTATATCCCAAGGTGTTTGCAATGTGTTGTTTCACCTCTAGTGGGACACTAGTGCAATGTTTCACATTGCTTCCAAGATCCATACCTGCAAGGTGGTATTTCAGTCTTGTCACTCCACCACCCTTCATTACAATGCCACAATATTTGTATATTGAACATTGTTTACTAGCCGGATTTGGAAGTGCATGCTCCCAAGCTGAATCACGTGCTTTTCCTCCACTGTCCATATTAGTACATAATAACAAAAGACATACATAATCACAAATTCACAATCAAATATGCAAAATCACAATCAAATATACAGAAATACACAATCACAATCAAATATGAAAAATCACAATCAAATATACATTAATAACTGTGGAACAAGAAAATGGGTAGATCAGTACGTGTTGATAGGAGATTTTTGGAAAAACAAAATATACAAAACAACTCTTTAATTTTTCAAAGCAGATTAATCATGCATTAGCACTATAGATTGGCTTAATCTAATGGGTTTTTAAATATATATATATATATATATATTTGGGTTGTTATTATACTAAGTTACTTTTATTTAATTAACTGACCCAAAACCCTTTTATATATACTTCGATCATCAAAACTTGAACTTAATTTGTTGCAATGATAAAAAACTTCTTGGTAATGGAAGAGAATTTGGTAAAGTGGCTATAATAAGTGAAAAGATGACCCAAATTAAATAGTCATGAACCATCTATATGAGTGGTTGTGGGCTGTGAATAGCAATAATATTTATTACCTGATAAGATTCTTGCAAGAGCAGGAACATCAATAATTGGAAGAACAAACAAAGAGGAGGAAGATGCAGTGCAGGGCTTAATGGGACTTTCAAATATAATAACGTTTAATATTATTAATTATTATATTAATAACTGTAGCCTGTATACGGTATACCCCAAAGTCCCGGACTCAAACCAAAATATGTCCCTTTAAAGTGGGTTTTTTAATACATAAATTCCAGCCAAAATTAAAGCAAAAAAGTAGATTTTACTACTGCGCAATCTAAGCTAACTTCTTAGGAAGAAATCATAATTTTTTTTAGAATGTTAGTTGTCTTCTCTGTGTGCTTTTTCTTTGGACAGTCTGCAGGCTGTATATGGAGCCATCAGCGGAGGGAGTTGAGGGACTGAGGCTCTGAACCATTTACAGACTTTCTAATATAATGATTATAACTACTCATTTCTTGATCAGGGATTCAGAGATTCAAATCGCAATATTAGGCATCAATATTCAATCAAGCTTATGCAATTGTAGTACAAACCTTGCAAGGGTCTCGCCGGGGAAGAAAGTTACAGACTTTGCAGGGAGTAACGCCGAGCAGGAGGCAAGGGGCTGCCGTAGGCGGAGAAGACAGAGAGAAGAGAGAGAGATATGAGTGTGTGGATGAAAATGAGGCTGGGAGTGATTGAGTGATGAGTCAATCAGTGAGGTATCACTGTATCACAGCGAAATTTCGCCCAAATTTCGACGAAATTTCACAAAAATACACTTGCAGGGGGGTCGAAATTTTGCCGAAATATTATCGAAAATAAAGAGATATGTGATAAAATTTCGGGACCCAAAAAAACGAAAATTTCGACGAAATTTCGCCTAAATTTTCGAAATTTCACTCCTTGGTCATGACAAATGGGTAATGATTTTTTCTATGAATTCTAATGGACTTATATATTTCTTGTTGTTTCATTACAACAAAAATGTCAATAGATATCGCCCCTAATATACCCTTTTATATTAGATTTGAAATTGATTGATATTGTAAAAGTTATAATCTCAGTTAATTTTTTTGTTGATATCTGAACTTTAATAAGAAATCACCTGTTTTTTTATCTGATATATAATGTTTTCCCTTTTTCCTAAGAATTTTATAAAGACATCAATCTGAACTGTGAACAGATATGTTAAGTTTACATCCCCCCCCCTCTATTTTTTTTCCCACCCACCCAAACACACCTGATATAAAAAGTTTTTTACTTTTTCTTATATATTGTTAACATTTCAGTGTAACATGTCAACTGATATCTTAACATCAGTTGACTTAAGGAAAAATTAAGAGCGGGTCAATTTCTCTCCATTGCTTAATTAATATTTTTTTTGGTAGATTAATTTTGTTTTTTTTGGCACAACCTACACTTAGACAAAATTGATTGGGCAATTTTAAAAAATGACCCGGTTGAATGAACCGAATACTATTCAACCGAATACTTTAATAACCCTGGCGAGAGAAATTTTACTTTGTATAACTCTTTGGCCTAGTTGGGTCGAAAATACCCCTAGTATATATGAGATTTGTCGACCATAGTGTCGACCTGTCTACCTTTGTGTTAAGCAAGTCGGAGATCTGAAGCCCTGCCTCCCGCTAAAGGACTTGGGTCAAAGTCGAAGTTTTTAGGCCAAAGTCGAAGTTTTCAGGCAACCGAAGGCGTCGATTGAAAGCCACTTTGTGTTCTGTGAGAGGACTTGGGCCATTTAGCGAGGATCTGAGAGAGAACTTACTAGACCCCAAAGTTGAGCACTTCAGGCCACCGAAGGTGCTGATTGAAAGCCACTTTGTCTCTCGCGATAGGACTTGGTGACAGGACCGCCCCTGGATTTTACCCTGAAACTTGAAGAGGTCCTGTGGGATCCAAAATCAAGGAAAATCCTACCAAAAATTTGGCAAAACCTCCCCTGAAAATGGACTAACCTAAAATTTATAAAACCTGTAAAAGCACTTCTAAAAACAACAGCAGCCTCTACCACAACCAAAAAAGATCTCCGACCCAATAACCAATCCACATCCAATAATGTTATTCACCCAACTCGGGGTTATCAGAGCATACAAAATTAACTTTACAGCTCAGGTACACTAACTAAAGGAAGAAACCATTAAGCTCAAGGATACTGATGAACTGCGATTGGGGAACTTGATGCCTCGGCGTGGTACGACCCGACCTCAACGATCGCTAATACCTTTCAAAAAACGTCACAAAGCCATCAAACATAAAGATTTGAATAACCCAAGTATACAAGAGATTTCAGAATTTCTTCCACAAGATATGTTGGATAAAAATATCAATTAAATATCATATAAGAACACTGATAGGTCAAATAATCAGATATCACAACTTAAAACACAAACAAAGGAAAATCTCGAAAATTTTTATAAAGTCACGTCATACTAGTACTCGTACTATAGACAATGTCCTGGCCACAATCCCACGCTCGGGCAAGCTCATATCCTGGCGACAATCTCGTACGGAGAGGTCACTCCGCACGAGCAGGCTCGTATCCTGGCCACAATCTCGTACGGAGAGGTTATTCCGCGCGAGCAGGCTTATATCCTGGCCACAATCCCATGTATTTTACACAGGTAGGTTCGTCCGATTAGTACTTGCATTTACACATTAGTTTTTAAATACTCTTTAAATCTTTACTTACTTTGAGATAAATGGTCAAGCATTTTTCAATTTCTTCCAAAACTCTCCAAACAATTTAGATCCTTCAATCATTAAAACCAATTAATCTAAGTCTAATCTAATCTAGTTGATTCACTCATAAAACAGAAATATCCCAAATTTAGACGGATAGAAATTATACTTTCCTCGCATTCCATATCCTTCATGACTCAATTTATGATTCCGATAACCAATCTACACTAAGATTGAGATCCTCGAGTATACCCAACCTAACTAAACAACCAATTGACACAATTGATTCCCAACGTTCTCACAACCTGTCCAATTACACAATACTCAACTGATAATCTAAGATCAGTTCAATAACTCTCGAAAATTTGCATTTCCAGCCTACAAATCAACTCACAATCAACAATTTATCCAATTTAACTCACCCAATTTCCATATAGCGGTCGTGTAGTACGTCTCGGAGTGGCCGAAATGACACTGCCGCCACTTCCTGTGGCTGCCCAAAACTAATTTTTAACCCAATCACAAATGTATCACTTAATTCCAACTCCAATAGGCTTATTAAACTTAAGAGGGGCAAAAAAACATTTAAGGGAGTCCAAACCGGCCACCATACGCGGCAAAGCTCACGGTGGCCGTGAGTGGCTGAGTTGGGATT
Source organism: Dryas octopetala (assembly GCF_963921425.1). Lineage (NCBI taxonomy): Eukaryota > Viridiplantae > Streptophyta > Magnoliopsida > Rosales > Rosaceae > Dryas > Dryas octopetala. The sequence continues at coordinate 9,025,590 of NC_141367.1, read as the reverse complement.
TTCAATTTTGGGCATAAATAGACCAAAACAATCATACAAACTTGTAAAAGATGAAGAAAGGATCGATTTCGATACCGAGGTCGAGGCCAAAAGTTGCTGCAGTCGCCGAAAAATGGGAAGGAAACCGGCGGCTGCAACTCATCATTTCTCTCTCGTGGGTGGTCGTTGGAACAAGGGAAGGTGATAGAGAGACTCGCCGTGACGAGGGGAGGAGGACCCAAGTGGTCTGGCGCCGCAACTCCTTCAGAAAACACAGATCGCCGGCGAGAGCTTCAATCGGATTTGCAGCTGGGTGTCTCGGGTTGGGGGTTTTATGGGTTGATGGTGCCACTGGGAGGAAGAGGAGAGGAAGACGGTTCCAGCGCCGCCAGTCTCGCCGCCATCCACCATCGAACGAAGGAGAAACGAAGAGAGAGAAAAAGTGTGATCAGAAGAAGGAGAGAGAGAGAAGAGAAGAGAGAAGGGAGGAGATGCGGGGAGAGGGGAGAGAGGAGAGAGAAATTCCTAAATTTTCTGGACTTTAGGGGTTTTAAAACCCATTTATGCAATTTTACAAAATTGCCCCTCACTTTGAACGCCCGTAAAACCCAAACCGTAACTCCGATTTACGCGTACTTCGTGTCTACAAACTCATGGACTCGAGACTTACCCAACAAGCCCAAAGTCAAAATCAAAAGCCCACTAACAAGAAAGTCAACTTTGGGGTCAAGCCCAATTTTAAAACGAAACATTTTAAATCCAATTAAACTTTAAATAACGTTAAACCAACTTCAGTGGAAACGTGGAATAAACTCTCAAAACCGCCAAAGTAAATTAAAAAAATTTCTAAGGTCGCAAAACTGAACTTCCTTGAAACCCTCTTAAAACCAAAATTAATTAAAAATTTAAACTTCCAGTGAAATTTGGGTCAAGTCGTTACACTTAGGCCATTTAGCCAGGATCTGAGAGAGAACTTACTAGACCCAAAGTCGAGCTCTTCAAGGCATCGAAGGCGCTGATGAAAAGCCACTTTGTCTCTTGTGATAGGACTTGGGCCATTTAGCCAGGATCTGAGAGAGAACCTATAGCCACTCCAATCTATTATGAAGGTAAGATTCGATACCATTGGTTTCCTGTGTTTCCCTCTATCGGGCGTGATGGTATGGAAGATTGGATTTGGTGAGTTGACCCGGACTAGTTTAGGGATTGAGATTGGGGGTATCGTTCCACCATGCTACCGCATTTATTGACAGGACTGCCCCCGGGTTCACCCTGAAATCTGAAGGGGTCCTGTGGGAATCCAAAATCAAGGAAAATCCTATCGAAAATTCGACGGAACATCCCCTGAAATTGGACTAACCCAAAAACTTCAAAAACCTGTAAAAGCACTTCTATGTCTTTCAGCCACCTCTACCACAAACCAAAACAATAAGTTCTCATTCACCAAAGCACAGGAAATTCAGAGCATAACTAAATTTCCATTACACTATAAAGTTAACTCCTCAACTTAAGGAAATTGACGCCGAAGATCTGAAAGTCCTGCCTCGACGTGGTACGGCCCAACCTCAGCGATCTATAACACCTGGGGGAAATTTAGACAAAAATAGGAAAATGTGAGATAACTCAGTGAGTGGACAGATTTATGGAAACGAAAACAAAAGTAAACTTTCTTTTTCAGAAAATCCTTCAAAACCACGTGGAGCTCAAAGACTTCACGTCACTCTTTGAAATCCCCCTGTTTTAAAATACATTTGAAACTTTTCCCAATGATCAAAAGAAAGAAATATATCAAATATTCTTGTAATGAACTCTTTCACAACTTAACAAAAACCTTACATCATCAACATAATTCAAATAGGAAGGTTTTATATAACAACTTCAACCTTGAAATTCCTTTTCAACATAGAAAATAATGGTAAGTAATAGAAATGCTGTATCTTATAAAATTTCTGGCTAAAACCTCTTTTGAGTCTTGAACTGATAGAAATAACTAAACATATTTTTATCTAATAAAGTTTTTAGTAAAAACGTTGGCCATATAAGCACCCAATTGACAGGCTCCACATTGGTACCATACAAGACCGTCGCACCAAGTGGACCATCTACATAACCTTCCACCCGCACCGTCGCAACGCCGTCATGCGAGTGGACTTACAGTGTCCCTTGTACCGTCGCAACGCCGTCATACAAGTGAACATACGGTGGCCCTTGTACCGTCGAATCGCCGTCGTACAACAAGCCACAATGTCGTACGTGCACGTAGACTACCCCCAAAGGACGAGGCATCCCGGCACACGGCCGAAAGCCTATGTGTATGCCGTGATGGGTCCCAAAGACCTATCTGTATTTGTACCTGTGGGTGAGGGTACTTATATGGCGATTTGAAAATCGCTCTGCCACTTTCTAAAACCATTCTTGTAAATAGATAAAGTCTGCAAATTACGATTTCTTAAGCTTTTCACAAATCCTCAAATCATGCAATTAATAAATCGTCTCAAATAATATAGTTCTTAAAACCATGAAATCAAATGTTAAGCCCAAACATTATAAATTTATATGCTCATCTCATGAATCCAAATAAATGAAAACTCCCGATGGTTGACGCTAAAACCAAATTCAAATATTATCTTCCGCATAAACATAATTCTCAATAGATTAAATTGGAAAAATAATCATTCGAACCACAAACCTTTTAATATCAAAATCAAATTCACCATTTAACAATTCAAAATAAAACTCAAGGCAACGAATAAGAGTTTAAATCATGAAACTTCATAAAAAGGTTTATAAAACAAAGTCCACTCACAGTGAGAATACTAGCTCCGATCCTCCGTCGAATCGTTTCGGCCCACGGTCGTCTCACCCCAAATTAAATCCATAGACGCCTCCTCATTCAGCTCGAAAGCTTTGCGGCTTAATCCCAACGTCACCGTCACTTCGAAAACTAAACCTAATTTAAAAGGAACCAGCACAAATCTTGTTTTTGTCGGAGAGCTCGTCTTATAGAAATTTTCGACATCGGTAAAGTCTCACATTTTTCCCAAAACAATTTCAGTTTCTCCAATCACGTTCCGTTCTGTTTCTCGAGGGTTACGTAAAATGACCAAACTATCCTTAGAACTTAACCAAAAGCCCAGGGTTTACTCCAATGTTATCTCAAAACTAAATCGATTAGTTTTAGGGAAATGAATACGCATGCCTTCATCGGTAAAAGACCAAATTAGCTTCCAGGTTTCGGATTTTGGGTTCATAAATCGAAATGGTATCGGGTTACGAATTCTCCCGATCCAACGTACCTGTTAAGACCAGACAACCATATACAATAGATTCTTCAACTAGCTGTTAAACAACCGAAACGAGCGGCCAACCACCATACACGGTGGCTGCCCGGCCATAAACAACACACAAAAATAACCCCAAATAGTAATCGAACCTAAAATTAAGCTACTAGGACCCTAAGGAAGTGGAAAAATATGAAAAACCATCCAACTCGCCGCCACGAGTGGCGGAGCCGACGGTGGCAGCGGCGGCACACACCTAGGAATACCCAAATTCAACTCAAAATAATCCTAATTGCATAATAAAATCTTCAATTGCACAAAAACAATTCAAATTCAAGTCCAATTTCAAGAAATTCGAAATATAACAAACACCCTAAAATCAAATTTTCAATTTCTCAGAATTGGGAAAACACACCTTAGGGGAAAGATAGCCCGTACCTAGAGGGTGGCCAAATCTCGCCGGGAATGCCGGAATCGACGGCGGAAGCTAGCAGCTGCGTTGGGCTTCTCGAGCTCATTGCTCCGTCATGGGGCATCATCGGAGCATGGGAGTACCATGGCTGAACTCGCCATGGCGAGAGGATCAAGACCCAGTGGGTCCGGTGTCGCGTCGTCGCCGGAAAGAGCAGATCGTCGGCCAGAGCATCTTCTCTGTCTCGCGTCGATTCTCCATCTACGGTGGTCGGCCGGCGAAGGGAAAGTGACAGAAAAACTCGCCGTGATGAGAGGAAGTCATCTCTAGTAGTCCGGCATCGCGATGTGGCCGGAAAATAGAGGACGTCGGCGAAGAGGCTCGGCCTGTTCTGTGTCATTTCCTCGCCGTGGGTGATCGGTCGGAGAAACATAGAGTAATGGGAGGAAGAGGAGGAGGAGGCGAGCAAGGGGTGGGTGGTCTTGCCGCTATCCCTCGCCGGACGGCAAGGATCCGAAGAGAGAGGAAAGAAGAGTGACCGGAGAGGGAGAGAAAAGAGAAGTCGGGGGAGGGGGGCTGTGCGTGAGGAGAGAGAGAGAGAGTTAGAAATTTAAATAAAAATTTGGGTCTTTCTAGAAATCCCTAGAACCCAAAAGTCTAAATTGCCCTCCCAAACTTTGTTCGTCTGTAAAATCCAAATCGTAACTCCGTTTTACGCGTGCTTCGTGTCTACGAACTCGTGGGCTCGAAACCTATCCAACGGACCCGAAATCAAAATCGAAAGCCCATTTATTTTAAAAGTCAACTTTGGGTCGGGTCGTTACATTTATCCTTTGTGTTGCAGCATTCATATTATTGGGTGTAGCATAATACATTAATCGGTGCAGCACGATATATTTATCGCTAGAGCATCATACATCCCTCGATTCATTGCAGCTAGAAAGATTCAGACAACGTAATTTCGATGCATTCTTGGTCCAATTTCATCCAAATTGCACCAAAACTTGTCCGATTGGCAAGAAAGACATGGGGAAATACTTTCTCATGTTAGGATTATTATTCTAGACATATTGAACCACATTTGGTGTTAAAAACGCACGAAAACGTCATTTCGGTGCATAGTTGATCCAATTTCATCCAAATTAAACCAAAATGTGCTCGGTTGGCAAGAAAGACATGGAGAAGCACTTTTTCAAGTTAGAATTAGCGTTCTAAACTTATTGCACCACATTTTGTGTTAAGAACGCAAAAAAATGTAATTTCAGTGCATTCTTGGTCTAATTTTGTCCAAATTGCACCCAAACTTACCCGATTGGCAAGAAAGACATAGGGAAACACTTTCTCATGTTTAGATTATTGTTTTAGACCTATTAAATCATCTTTGGTGTGAAGAACGCAAAAAAACATCATTTCGGTTGTTTTGTCCAAGTTGCACCAAAACATTCCCGGTTCCCAAGAAAGACATGGGAAAGCACTTTCTCATGTTTGAATTAGCATTTTAGACCAATTAAACCACATTTGGTGTTAAAAACGCACGAAAATGTCATTTCGGTGCATACTTCTTCCAATTTCGTCCAACTTACACCAAAAAATGTCTAATTAGAAAGAAAGACATGTCTAATTGGAAAGAAAGACATCAAGAAGCACTTTCTTGTGTTAGAATTAGCGTTCTAGGCCTATTGAACCAAAAGTAATCTTTTGAACGCACGAAAACCTTATTTCGATGCATACTTGGTCCAATATCGTCCAAATTGCACCAAAACGTGCCCGGTTGGCAAGAAAGATATAGGGAAACACTTTAACATGTTATGATTAGCGTTCTAGACCAATTGAACCTCATTTGATGTTAAGAACGCACGAAAACATCATTTCAATGCATACTTGGTCCAATAATGTCTAAATTGCACCAAAATGTGCCCGGTTGGTAAGAAAGACACGGGGAAGCACTTTCTCAACTTAGAATTAGCGTTCTAGGACTATTGAACCACATTTGTTGTTAAGAACGCACGAAAACGTCATTTTGGGGCATACTTGTTCCAATTTTGTCCAAATTGCACCAAAACGTGCCCGGTTGACAAGAAAGACATGGGAAAACACTTTGTCATGTTTGGATTAGCGTTCTAAACCTATTGAACCACATTGGTTGTTAATAACCCAAAAAAACATCATTTCGGGGCATACTTGGTCCAATATCGTCCAAATTGCACCAAAACGTACCCGGTTGGAAATAAAGATATGGGGAAGCACTTTCTCATATTAGGATTAACGTTCTTGGCCAATTGAACCACATTTAATGTTAAGAATGCACAAAAACGTCATTTTGGTGCACACTTAGTCCAATATCATCCAAATTGCACCAACACGTGCCCAGTTGGCAAGAAAGACATGGGGAAGTTGTTGTTATCCTACCTCAAGTATAAGGTTGTCAAATTTTAGTATGGAAATGGAAGTAGGGGGTTGTCGTACCCATGAGATTGGATTGAGATTTCAACTACAAGCTAGATTGATTTTAGGGTTATAAAACTAACAAACAACCTACTATGTACTATGCAAAGCCAAGACTAAACATAATGGTATGTGCAAATGTGTAGTGTTGAGTTGTTGTTTGGTTGATTGATGATAAGTAACATTAGAATTTGAAACTAACAAATGGAAATACAAGCAAATTCAAGTATAAATTAAATTCAATGATGATGAAGGATTTGGGGTTATTAGGGGTTCACACCAACCCTTCCATGTAACAAACAATGTAATTAGTGATTATGCCAAATTAGATAGATTAGATTCTCTCCTAACTCCCGATCAAAGTAAATTAGGGCACATACTCTTTCATGTTATCAACTATCCCAACCAAGGTGATAGGTAACTACCTAAGATTAATGCCATAGAAAACCCTAGGTGCATAAAGTTCTAAGGATGGGGAATCCAAGCAATTAAAACAATCCAACCAAGGTGCTTTTAAATTACCATGCTCTTACGCAACAAGCTTTAGAAACTAAAGGTTACCAATTTTTAATTTCTACATGACAACATTTCTCATATGCACAAGTGGTAAATTAACACATACAAGTCATGATCTTTAAACTAGCATAAGAGCATTTATATCCAAAAGGGCATTTATATCACAAATCACAAAGTCATTACATGGTTGGGCTAGGGCTACATCCCTAGCCCCAAATCAAGAAACTACTCACTAGCCATAAAAGTTACAAACAACATTACAAATTGAAACATAAATGAAAACAAGAGGGAAAAGAGAAAACTCTAGATGTTGAAGCCAAGCTCCCAAGGGGTGTCGCTCCTCCAAGGATGTCCAAAATAGCTTATTGTCCCAAGTGCCTCCAAGCTCCTCTTGCAATAATGGTGGTGAATATGGTAGATGGGTGTTGTGATGGTGTTTGGCTTTTTTGGAGAGGAAGAATTGATGGAGGGAAGATGGAGAAAAGAAATGATGAAGGGAGATGAAAAAAGGCTAGGGTTTTGAAGATGGAAGATCAGATGTGTGTTTTTGAGATGTGATGATAAAATGAATGAGGAAATGAGTGAAATTAGAGAGGATGGAGAGGGGAGCTCAAAATTGATAGAGTGTTTTATGGTTTGGGTGAGTTGTTATGTCTAGAATATGTGGCTAGGATTAAAAAAAATGAAAGGATAAGGTTTGGTTAATTCAAAAATGAGAATATTTCATCTTATCCCTCAATGGATGATCCTTGAATGATGTTGAGATAGGTAGATGTTCTCTTTGCCTCATTTAGAGCCTTCACATTGTGATTTTTAAATTTTGCTTAGAATGGACGAACAAAGGGGAAGGAAAAAGAGCATGTGATAGGAAATTACCCAAAATGAAAAGATGTCTTGGGACCACTTTGTCCTTTTGATGACAGGATTTCTGAGCTGTCTTCAAGAGAGCAATTTGGAGGCCTTAACCAACCCAGAAATATACATTTTATATATCAATAGAAAGCCCTGGATGTCTTCTTTCCAACCATATATTATATGCCTCAATCGAAACTCGGACCAAAACGTTATGCCCCACACAGTGCAACTAACTCGGTTCTTCTCGGGTACAGTTTTGGGCTGACTTTGAAATTCAAAATGAACACCTTAGAAGTCTTCAAATGTCACAAAATTTAACCTGGAATAACTTCAAGGTGTTAGCTTCAATCTCCAATTTGATTCATGTCAAAATCTATTATGGAGAATAAATGGTGAAATTTCTTATTTTATTGCTTGGAAGCCAAAAACATAAAACTAAATAAAATTTAAAACTTTTAATCAAATGAACTCACAAAAACTAAGTAAGAAGAATATAAAAGGATGTGAATTTATGAATATATCATAAGTACTTTCTCATGTTAGGATTATTATTCTAGACCTATTGAAACACATTTGGTGTTAGGAACGCACGAAAATGTCATTTCGGTGCATACTTAGTCCTATTTCGTCCAAATTGTGCCAAAACGTGCCCAGTTGGCACGAAAGACATTGGGAAGAACATTGTCATGTAAGGATTAGCTTTTTAGACCTATTTAACCACATTTGGTGTTAAGAACCCACAAAAACGTCATTTCAGTGCATACTTGGTCCAATATCGTCCAAATTGCACCAAAACGTGCCCGGTTGGTAAGAAAGATATGGGGAAGCACTTTCTCATTTTAGAATTAGCGTTCAAGACCAATTGAACCACATTTGATTTTAAGAATGCACGAAAACATCATTTTGGTTCACACTTGATCCAATATCGTCCATATTGCACCAAAACGTGCCCAGTTGCCAAGAAAGATATGGGGAAGTACTTCATGTTAGGATTATTATTCTAGACATATTGAACTACATTTGGTGTTAAGAACACACGAAAACGTCATTTTGGTGCATACTTGTTCCAATTTCGACCAAATTGCACCAAAACGTGCCTGGTTGGCAATGAAGACATGGGGAAACACTTTCTCAAGTTAGGATTAGCATTCTAGACTTATTGCACCACATTTGATGTTAAAAACACACAAAAATGTAATTTCAGTGCATTCTTGGTCCAATTTCGTCCAAATTGCACCAAAACTTGCCCCATTGGCAAGAAAGACATGAGAAACTACTTTCTCATGTTAGGATTATTATTCTACACCTATTGAATCATATTTGGTGTTAAGAACGCATGAAAAACGTCATTTCGGTGCATACGTGTTCTAATTTCCTCCAAATTGCACCAAAATGTGTCTGGTTGGCAAAAAAGACATGGGGAAGCACTTTCTCAAGTTAGGATTAGCGTTCTAAACTTATTGCACCACATTTGGTGTTAAGAACGCATAGAAACGTAATTTCGGTGCATTCTTGGTCCAATTTCGTCCAAATTGCACCAAAACTTACCCGATTGGCAAGAATGACATAAGGAAGCACTTTCTCATGTTTGGATTATTGTTTTAGACCTATTGAATCACATTTGGTGTGAAGAACGCACGAAAACGTCATTTCAGTGCATAATTGGTCCAGTTTCGTCCAAGTTGCACCAAAACGTTCCCGGTTCCCAAGAAAGACAAAGGGAAGCACTTTCTCATGTTATAATTAGCGTTTTAGACTAATTGAACAACATTTGATGTTAAGAACGCATGAAAACGTCATTTTCGTGCATACCTGTTCCAGTTTCGTACAACTTACACCAAAACATGCCCAGTTGGACAGAAAGACAAGAAGAAGCATTTTCTCGTGTTAGGATTAGCGTTCTAGGCCTATTGAACCACAAGAAATCTTTGGCACGCATGAAAAACTCATTTTGGTGCATACTTGGTCCAATATCGTCCAAATTGCACCAAAACGTGCCCGGTTGGTAAGAATGACATAAGGAAGCACTTTCTCATGTTTGGATTATTGTTTTAGACCTATTGAACCACATTTGGTGTGAAGAACGCACAAAAACGTCATTTCAGTGCATAATTGGTCCAGTTTTGTCCAAGTTGCACCAAAATGTTCCCGGTTCCCAAGAAAGATATGGGGAAACACTTTCTCATGTTATAATTAGCGTTCTAGACCAATTGAACCACATTTGATGTTAAGAATGCACAAAAACTTCATTTTGGTGCATACTTGTTCTAATTTCATCCAACTTACACCAAAACGTGCCCAGTTGGAAAGAAAGACATGAAGAAGCACTTTCTCGTGTTAGGTTTAGCGTTGTAGGCCTATTGAACCATAAGAAATATTTGGAACGCACGAAAACCTCATTTCGGTGCATACTTGGTTCAATATCGTCCAAATTGCACCAAAATGTGCCCGGTTGGCAAGAAAGATATGTGGAAACACTTTCACATGTTAAGAATGCACGAAAATGTCATTTCGGTGCATACTTGATCTAATATCGTCTAAATTGCACCAAAATATGCCCGGTTGGCAAAAAAAATATGAGGAAGCACTTTCTCAACTTAGGATTAGCGTTCTAGACTTATTGCACCACATTTGGTGTTAAAAATGCACGAAAATGTCATTTCGGTGCATTCTTGGTCCAATTTTATCTAAATTGCACCAAAACTTGCCTAATTGGCAAGAATGACATAGGGAAATACTCTCTCATGCTAGGATTATTATTTTAGACCTATTGAACACATTTGGTGTTAAAAACGCACGAAAACGTCATTTCGGTGCACATTTGGTCCAATAAAGTCCGAATTGAACCAAAACGTGCTCGGTTGGCAAGAAAGACATGGAGAAGCACTTTGTCATGTTAGGATTATTGTTTTAGACTTATTGAAACACATTTGGTGTTAAGAACGCAAGATAATGTCATTTCGGTGCATACTTAGTCCAATTTTGTCCAAAATGCACCAAAACGTGCCCAGTTGGCAACAAAAACATGGGGAAGCACATTGTCATGTTAGGATTAGCATTCTAGGCCTATTTACCAACATTTGGTGTTAAGAACCCACAAAAACGTCAATTCGGTGCATACTTGGTCCAATATCGTTCAAATTGCACCAAAACGTGCCCGGTTGGCACGAAAGACATAGGGATGTACTTTCTCATGTTAGAATTAGCGTTCTAAACCAATTGAACCACATTTGATGTTAAGAACACACAAAAATGTCATTTCGGTACACACTTGATCCAATATCGTCCATATTGCACCAAAACGTGCCCAGTTGGCAACAAATACATAGGGAAGTACATTCTCATGTCAGGAGTATTATTCTAGATTTATTGAACCACAATTGGTGTTAAGTACGCACGAAAACGTCATTTCTGTGTATACTTGTTCTAATTTCGTCCAAATTGCACTAAAACGTGCTTGGTTGGCAAGAAAGTTATGGGGAAGCACTTTCTCAAGTTAGGATTAGCGTTCTAGACTTATTGCACCACATTTGGTGTTAAAAATGCACGAAAACGTTATTTCTGTGCATTCTTGGTCCAATTTCGTCCACATTGCACCAAAACGTGCCCAATTGGCAAGAAAGACATGAGGAATTACTTTCTCATGTTAGGATTATTATTCTAGACCAATTGAACCACATTTGGTGTTAAGAACGCACGAAAACGTTATTTCAGTGCATACTTGTTCCAATTTCGTCCAACTTACACCAAAACGTGCCCAGTTGGAAAGAAAGACAAGAAGCACTTTCTCATGTTAGGATTAGCGTTCTAAACCAATTGAAGCACATTTAGTGTTAAGAACGCACGAAAACGTCATTTCGATGCATACTTGTTCCAATTTCATCCAACTTACACCAAAACGTGCCCAGTTGTAAAGAAAGACATAAATAAACACCTTCTTATGTTAGGATTAGCATTCTAGACTAATTGAACCACATTTAATGTTAAGAACGCACGAAAACGTCATTTCGGTGCATATTTGTTCCAATTTCGTCCAAATTGCACCCAAGTGTGCCCGGTTTGCAAAAAAGACATGGGGAAACACTTTTTCATGTTATGATTAGTTTTCTAAGCCTATTGAACCACATTTGGTGTTAAGAATCCATGAAAATGTCATTTTGCTGCATACTTGGTCCAATCCAAATTGTTCCAAAATGTCCCCGGTTCGCAAGAAAGACATGAAGAAGCACTTTGTCATGTTAGGATTTTTGTTCTTGACCTATTGAACTGCATTTGTTGTTAAGAAGGGATCAAAACGTAATTTCAGTGCATTCTTGGTCCAATTTCGTCCAACTTACACCAAAACGTGATCGGTTGGAAAGAAAGACATGCATAAGCATTTTCTCGTGTTAGAATTAGCGTTCTTGCTCTATTGAACTACATAAAATCTTTTGAACGCACGAAAACCTCATTTTGGTGCATACTCAGTCCAATTTCATCCAATTGGACCAAAACGTGTCCAATTAGCATGAAAGACATGGGGAAGCACTTTCTAAGCTTAGGTTTATCATTTTAGACCTATTGAATCACATTTGGTGTGAAGAACGCACAAAAACGTAATTTCAGTGCATATTGATCGGCCGAGCTAGGAACTGCTCTTGGCCTTGGTTCTTTATGGCCTCGGGGACAAGGCTCTTTAAGGCCTAGTCGGAATCAGAATCTAACCCACTAGTTGGCCTCCTAAGAATTATGTGATCAAATTCTTGCACAAAGTGGTGTAATTGTCCAAGCAAAACAAAGAAACTATGAACAACAAAAGTATAGTGTAATTCAATGCAATTCTCACCAATCAAACTAACTTCAAGATTAAAAGCAACTAAGAAAATAGAAAACATTTAGATTGAAAGCAAACAAAAGAAAATTGCATTAAAGTTGAAATAAGAAAAACCAAAGTTGCATGGAAAGCAAAGATACAAAATTAAATCGATACCACAAACCCTTAGTCGGAGAATGGCAAAGCTACAAACTTAGTGAAACTTGAAACTAAGAGCAATTGAAAATCTAAAAAGCACTTCGAATGGAAGTACCAAAGAAAATACGAAAGCAAAAGAACTTTGAGTAATTCTTAAGGCTTGAGAATTTGTGAGTTGATTGTTGTGTGTTGAATGTTGAATGTCCTTCTTTGACTTCTGAATGCATCTATATTTATAAGGGTTAGGATAGCAAGGCCATTACTTGGCCCGGAATTCCCTTTAGACTCCTTGTACGGATGAGATTTGAACTCTCTTGGATTAAAGATTCGACTAGATTCTTCCTTAATAACCACGTGATCTTGAGCATTGATGGTTGATCGGAATCCTTTTCCAACTTGGACTCTTGACTTGAACAGCTTGGCTTCTTGATTCAACAGGGATACTTGGTCTCCAAGACTTTTTGAATTTTTCCCTTGGTAGGATTTGCATTAATCTTGTATTAAATTTCTGAGTTCCTCTCCAAGCAAAGATTTTGACTTGAATTCTGATCTTAAGCGGAGTCCTAATTCGAGTAGGATTTAGTGACGTATTAGAAATCCTCTACCGCTTGGGTTGAGCCATTATTGGCTAGTGAATTTCAATCAGGAAACTTTTGGGCTTGATTGAACTCCTTGAGGTTTTAAGCTTTAATTAATAAAAATCTGGCCCAAATGTTGAGACCCAAAACTTAATTGAAAAAAATTAAAAATAAAATGAGACAACCCAGCCTCAAAACTAGGCCGGAATCACCTTTTTTATTTTTCTTGCACAATAATAAAATAGCCCGGCCCATTTTTATCTTCAATTAGGCCGATTTCGTTATTTTAAAAACATAACCCGGCCTCAAAATTAAGTCGGAATTATTTCTCTTGCTTGGAATACATGGCCTTAAAAATTGCATTTAATTGGGCCAATACACTCTATTTTGATAACAATTCTGATCAAAAGTCAATCGGAATTTATTGGAGCTAAAGTTGATCGGAAGGAATTTTACCCAATCCAATCAACATTGTAAAATCACTTGGAACAAGCTCCATGGCGCCAACCGATCAATTTATAAAACAAAGTAGATCGATATTCTTTTATCGGGCCGCTTGTCTTCCTTTTTGACCATTGATCATAATAAATTCTATTAGACTAAAATTGGCGAGGTCGATCGAACTGTTCTACTTATCGGGCCACTTGTGTTACTTGGTCTTCCATTTTTATTTCACATTTCGATCGGACTCTGACCCATTTTTTCTAAGACTGCCTAACACTTTCACTTCAGCATATATATATATATATTCATACAAGCCATATGTTGGCTAATTTAGTACTTAGCACGCAAAAGGCCAATTCATCTTTTCTAAGTATTTTTTATTCCTCATTTCTAACTTCAACTTATATATATATATATATATATACCCAAGTTCAACAAAGCTGCCCGACAACTTTCTTACTGCACTTTCTTTCAATTTCCATTGTGTAAGTTTTCCCACAACATTAACACACTACTACAATAATATAAATAGACATCGCTCAATAGACAACGGTTCGTATTTTGTCCGTTATCTTAATTTATTACACAACGGTTTTGTAAAAACCGTTATATGAACATATAATATCCAATGTTATTCAGTCTTGAGATTTTTCTTAAATTATTACACAATAGTTTTGGACAAAACTGTTGTATTGGGTAAGTTATAAGAAAATAAAGAATTTGTGGGTCTTTGTATTTGTACAAAAGCGGAGGCGCACTAATGAACAGTCCTCGCGCATTAAGTCTAATTTGGTCAAAGCCCTATGAGACTTCACCTACATTCAGATACTCATCCCCCATTCGATCTCCATCTTCGCCGTCCATCGATCTGCTCTTTCTTCTTATTTCCTTATTATTGAAGCTCGACCCTCACCCTTAGTTCTCACCCTCTCTTTCTCGCCAAACAAAACCCTCAACCCTCTGTTCTCTCTCTTGCTCGCTCTCGCTCTCGCTCTCCTCTCTCTCTCTCTCTCTCTCTCTCTCTCTCTCTCTCTTTTTCTCTCTCTATCTCCCTCTCCCTCCTTCCCTCCCTCTCTCTGAAGCGTAAAAATGGAACTCCAAAGATGGAGCATTGTGGATCTGAGCTTGAAGGAAGCTTCTATTTGGTGCGTTCTTTCTTGTGACAGGTTAGGGTTTTCAAAACTTAAATCGATTTTGCAATTTTAGGGTTAAGAGAGTTGGGGTGTTTGGGGCTTTTGTGGTCTATGTGGTCTGGAAAAAACAAAACTGATTTGCCTAACAAGGGTTCCCTGTTCGTGTTTTGAGTGTGATGGTTAGATAAAAAAAACTTGGTGTTCTCTTTTTAATTTTTATTTTGATGTAAATATGTTTTTCTGCCGTAGATTCGGAGACTCCCATTTCCTCAGTATTTGCTAGCTATGGGGTGCAATGGGCAGCGTAAGCATTTTTGCTGCTTCTTATTTCTCTTGTTATGATATTTTCCTAGATTGAGTGCCATCCATTTAAAAATAACTTTTTTTTAAGATCCATATATACTTATTAGTTATTGCAGTTATATTATAACAACAGGAGCATATATACTGGTTTGTGTTTTGTTTTTTTTTTAGTTCTTTGGGTTTCTATTATTTATGTTTGTAATATAAAAATTTTCATTTTCATTTAATGTTTCTACAGGAACTGATGCGACCCACCGCCCTACTGTCACCACCATATTTGGTGTTGTTTTCTTATTCCTCAATTCTTTTCTTTATTTAACAGTTTTTAACTTAGTTTTCTGTGTAGTTTTTATGTGTTAATTTTATATTTTTGGTATAGGCTGTTGATTGTGCTTGCTTGAGGTAAGGAAATCCTATCATGAGTTTTTAAATTTCTATTTTGATTTTTGGGTTTCAGTTTTGGGGTATGATTTGTGCAAGGTTTCAGTTTTTAATTTCTATTTGGGATAAGCATATGCAGAGGAAGTAGGAATTTTATTTCAGTTTTGGGTATATATGTAGTGATGAGGATGACATAAGAGTATGTTTATTGTTTGATGCTTCTTTTGTAGGCAAAGAAGAAGCCAAAATTGCTTTGGCAACAGGGTTTGTTGACAACGAGATTCTAAGTCAACAACATTCAAGATTCTGCAAAGCTTGAAGTAATTATGCCATCATTTGTGCTTTTTTTTTTTTTTTTTTTGCATCTTGAATAGTGTGATGTTTTCTTGATTTTCTTAACTGGTTTTACCTCTTCTGATTACCATAATCGTTTTCCTTCTTTTTTTAGCAGGTACAGCTTTGTGCTTTGCACCATGCTCTTGTTGGTGGTGGCTTGGATGACTTTACTTGTCTTGGGTGACTTTTTTAGCAAGTACAGCTTTGTGTTTCCATTTAATGTTAGCATTGTACATCTTACTTCAGGATATGGCATGATTGATAAGCAAGAACAAGTTTACATAGGTCCTTTAATTGCCTTCATCTTTGTGAGTATCAATTTGCCATTGTTACTCTTAAGTTTCACATTGTTCAAATTCTGTAAATATACAAAATTATCAAGGATTATAATAGTGTATAAGACCACATAGCAAGTGTTTTAGAGTCAACTAGTTGATTCAATAACTGGTAAGGCATAAAGATTGATAGAGTCATCACTATCATAATTCACATTCCATGGGATCAAGGTTTGATCAAGTAGTACTCTCTGGTAGCTCACCTCATGGTTAATGATGATGTGATGTTTCTTTGTTAAATTGGTGCAAAATTGTGTCCCTCCAATCATCTCTGTTTGCTCTCACTCCCGATGACCAGACTTTTTATTTCCATAATGACATTATTTAGTATATAGATGTTCAAGTTAATTTTTTGGGCTGAGTATCTGAATTCAATACGAAAACTGAATTTAAATTGTTCAACATTCTTTGAGACTTAATCCCAAAGAAGATGTAGTAGAAAAGAAGAAAAGGAGAACAAGAGAAACAGCCCCAAAATCATGCTCAGTTCTTTTGCATGTGTTTCTTTGTAATGGTCTAACTTTCTTTATGATTTCTCTTTTTTTTAGATGTTTACTGTTAGCATTGTACATCTTATTTCAGGAAATGAGATGATTGATAAGTAAGAACAAGTTTATATAGGTCCTTTAATTGCCTTCATCTTTGTGAGTATCAATCTGCCATTGTTGCTGCATCCTTTGGCTTAAGTGTTGCTGTAGCGTTGGTAATCCCTTGTGCAACTCTAAATGGTTGGTTAGTGTCCAAAAGAGTTGGTAAAAAGTAGGTTGCCATTGCTCAATTTTCTTGTAGTGATTGTAAATGTATGCTTGTTTTCTATGGGTATACTATGGGCATATATTAATGAGAATGCATGAAGGTTTAATGCTGGAATATTATCAATATATCATCTAGGGTCGAGGCCTATAATTTTGCTTCTTAGTTTGGTTTTTGGGTTTCAGATTTCAGTTGAATCATTTGGTTTCTTAACGGATTGTGTGTAGGTTGATTGCTCTAGGATCTCATTTGAAGGTAATCTGCAATTTTTATTTATTTATGTTTTTTTTTTCTCCAATTTTATTTACCCATCAGACCTTAAATCTCTGGATTTTTATGATGGTTTTGTTTAGTTATCCCAAAATTATTTGTACATGTACTGCAAATGCAGCTAAGATCATGTAATTCTTCTTTGTATACGTTTATTTCCGACTGTTTGTAAAATTTTCATGTTGCTTTACAAAGTAATCTGTACTTGGTTTTTTTTTTTTTTTTCCGTCCCCCCAAATATTGTAGCTTTGCAAGCCCAGAGTACAGCTTAGAAGTCTAAATTTTGGTTAAATCCAAGTACTAAACGATGATGTTTCCTTGCCAAATAGCCATGTAGAAGTAATGTGATTTAATGAGGTTCTATTACTAGAAAGTAAGATGTTGTTAGCACCTATTTTTTTGGTTATTTTAATTACTTACTGATGAGAGTACATTTTCTGCAGACTGCAACAATTATGGGGCCCATAAAAAGGTGAGCCAATATTTATATGTTGATTGTAGTGATAATATAACTTTTTAGGGTGCCTGAGAATTTGATACTTGGGTTTAATTTAATCTCATTTAGCTGCATTTACAGTGGATATGCACTGAATAGGGTTGTAAGTAATGCAATTTTTTACTGCTCACTGTGATTTGAATGTTGATGTATGCTCTGCAGTCTGCACTCCTTTTGTTTAGAACTCAAAGTCATCAACAAACTTATTGGCCATTATAGTGGGAATCAAGCAAAAAGAAAGTGTGAACAAGATTGTAAAGAAGGTAAAGGAACCATATTGCTTCATATACTGTTTTTATTCTTTTGGATATAATGACTCATTTTTTTTAATAAGTCATTCACTACTGTGTGCTTTAGAGAATGATCTCTTCATCTTATAATATTTTGCAATTTGGTAAAACATGCTGTGGCAGTGAGTTCCATTATATTATTGCTTTTTTGGAAATGATCACTACTACAAAATAGCAATCAGACAACGGATATTCACCGTTGTCTGAGTTTATAATTTACCGTCGTCTAATCGAGTGTTGTCTATTCATACCCCCAATAGACAACGGATAAAATCCGTTGTCCTGGTGCACATACACAACGGTTATAGATGTACAACCGTTGTATATACAACCTTTAAAATCAATGATTTGGAAGATACCGTTGTTGAGTGCCAATTTAAACATCGGTTTATATTTAAAAACTGATGTGTATATATATGTTAAACAACGGTTATGTTAAGTAAAGAATTGGTTTTACAACTATTTTAGGTAGAAACACGAGGTGAAATAGCCATTAAAACAACGGGTTATTGTTAAAAACCATTGTCTAATCTATTGAATAATATGTGTATTGCCATGTCTATAGGTTTTTCAAACTACGGTGTTTTATATGAAACCGTTGTATTCATGCATTAAGAAAATTGAATATTAACCATATAACCGTTGTATATACTTATTTGGTACATCGATTTTGGGTTAGAAACTATTGTATGAAGGCACTTAGCACAATGGCTTTTTGAGATTTGTGTGGTATGCTTAAGAATTAGACAATGGTTTATGATATTGAGCCATTGTATGTTAAAGGTTAAGACCACGTTTTGGAACAATAAATTGTTGTATTATGTGCATGTTTACATCTGTTTTTAGAAGCTCTCAATTGTCTTTGATATATTACCACAATGCAATTATGAACATGCACAACCTGAGATGAGTTTTTTTGGTAACATCTAGATAAAAAGTAATCAATAATATTATCAACCTTGTCAATTTACAAAGTTAGAATGTATCAAAGAAATACATGTATATTATTCCTCCCTCACAAAATAAAATGTCTTGCTGCCCTAATGACTAAGTCAATATATATACAACATAGATAAAGTAAAAATACGAGAAACCATTGCTGCCCCCAAAAACCTTCCATGAAGATAATAAGAGAAAAATAGACCGAGAGAGCAAGAGACTACTCATTGTGCCTTTGGTGCAGATGGACCGACAACCAAAGCATTTTGAGCTCCTTCCGTCTTTGAATCCCTATAGAAAAATAGGCATGCAAATGGACTCATTAATTAAACAAAAATCAAAGTCTATGAAAATAAGACACATCATTGAAAATTCCATTATAAAATAAATCATATGTCACTTGGGAAATGTTGAAACTCATGGCTGCATGAATATAATAGTCATTTAAATTTAAATTGACAAGGATAAAGAACTTAGCAGCTTGCCTTGATATAAGCCTTGTAGTAATCTTTAATGGTTGGGTGAACACAAATATAAGCCTTGTAGTAATCTTTAAGTTAGGTAATCATAGAAATCTAATAAATTAACCTTTATTATGAATCCTCACCTCCAAAACCTGGAAGCCTTTAGTTCCAACACAAGGACCTTCTCTAATCTATTTTCCACTATATATTCATAAAAAATTAAATATGGCAAACTGAAGTAAAGGCATTGTTTTGTCCAATCAGATTGTCCAATTTACTAAAAGGAACAAACCCCTGTTTCTTATCAAGTCTGCACTACTAACACCATTTCCATCAATTGAAAATATGGCATGTGTTCCTACAAGGACAAGAAACACAGAGTACGTTGAATAATATGAGTTGACAGCTACATGTGTTACCTCAAAGTCTCAGAGAGGAATGATTCATTATGCAAGTTCTTCCTAGAAATTTAACCAGGTCCAGGACTATTTCATTTAATAGCATAATACTACTGACCAATTATTTATTAGGAGAGGTAAAACCAAGAAAACAGAAGGAAACAAGGCCAAGTATTTTCTGCCAAGAATTATGTTATGGAAGAAGAACAACATACTCGCAATTTGCCATTGTCAATGTTTTGAATGCAGGTCCAGGCAAATAAAAATGAATACTAGCCTACCATGGTTCTTTAACTTGAGAGACAAAATATTATAAACTTGCAAGTGCCAAAGCAACATAAGCATATGCGCCTTACCTGGTTGAAACAGAGCCCCAAGCCCCTGCTATAAAAGTTAGCATATATATTGAACCATAAACATGCCATAGTCAAACCTGTTATCAACAATTAATTGAAGACATTTTAATTGAGGTTCATATTTCACATATACATATGAGTAAGTTTCTCATCATTGATTTTAATTAAATCATATCCCACTTTTAATTTGCCTTCAAAAATATGCAAATTAGCTTCATTATTTTACATCTTTTCCCTGCGATACTAGTATGACTATAAAACTTCAGACAAATACATTTAGCATGTATAAGCAAATGCCGTTTTTGTTCTCTACATGAATGTTGTGTGAACAAACAGAGTTTAATGAAAGAAAAAATGTATCTAGGCGAACAATCAACTAGTGACCATCCAACAAATTAAATAAAATCTAGGTTCAGTATACTAAAGCATGCCAACATGCAGTAAATCAAGATGCTTGGAAGAGATGAAAAGCTTACTAGTACGTATTTCCATACTTCTTATGCATATCCTGTCAAACATAGAAAAATAAAATAAAAATAAAAAACATGAAACAACCAGCAGATTTCAACATGTTGAAAGTAGGTAAATAAATCAATGAAACAAACGAAAAATATAAGTTAGCAGGTTGCTGCAATGCACTGCTTCCTTTTTCTCCTTGATTCATACAACTAACACCAAAAGCTTTTTCCAGATAGATTAAAACATCCTGAAAAAGAAGAATTGCAATGAGAATCAGTCGGGAATCATAAACGGAATACAGACATTGAACTAAAATAAAGGAGACATGTACAACTTCAAAGTCAAGCATCAAGAAATTTGAAAATGAAAACAAAACATATTTGAAGGATTGCATGCCACCTTGGTTAAAAACTAAATTTTCCATGGAAAAAAACAATCAAAGCCAGTGGGCCAGAACAAGTTCCAGTCCAAATAAGAACAAGTTAACAGTTCCCCAGTATGTATATATAAGCATGGATTTGGGTCCCCCAGCATCAATGACATACAGGGTAAAATGAGTACACATTTAAAATCAATCCATTAGAGTTAAAAAGCCAGGAAAAACTCAAATTAACACATACACACAAGTTCAATGCGCACAGTATGCTTATTTAACCACACAAAAATGACTACTTTCCGCATGCTACAGCATGAGATGCAACACCCACCACATTTAACAGGCTGCATATACTTTAGGCATTTATTAGAGCAAACTAGCGCATATGGCAAATTTAAGTTAGTTAAATTCTTCCCATAAAACAACCTGGAGAAGCATAAGTAGATCAGTATACGACAAGGCTAATGGAATGGTGTCACAAACTAGGGACATGTTCATCAAATTGGCACGATACCCCAATGTGACAATTTGTGATGTGAGCTTCCACACTTAATTGGACATTTTACATGATGTCACAATTTGTGATGGGTTCAAACTTTAACCTCATCCAATCAACAAACTGCATTGCAAACCAACAACATTTATAATCTTTGACAAAAGGGGTTGATTTATATTTGGTGAAGTGCTTGTTCACCTATATTGTACTTTGAACCTTCCATTTGTTTTAGCATAATATTTTTCAGTTTCTTCAAAAAATAATAATTTACATTAACTAAAACATAAATTTTGAGAAATAAAGCAAAATTAAAATATACAACATAAATTTTCTATCATAGATAAAGAGCAAACAACAAAAAAGTGAAGCTACAAGTTAGATTAAACTTGGACCAGAAAAATTATCATCCTGAATTCTACAAGGAACATCTCCCAATGTTCACCTCAAAACAGGCAAGTTCAACTCTAACTCAAATATCTAACATCAATACATCATCACCAAAGAGTGCTGGTCCTTGATTCAATAAAATGAACAAAAGCAACAACTAATATACTTAAGAAGCTTTATCGCGAACAATATTTTTCAATATACACTAGTCAGAGAAAAAAAAAAGAAAAAGGATCACCAGCATGACACTAAGGTTCAGGCTTTGGCTCATATTAAATTCTAAAGTACCATCCCTAGACAACAATGGTAGAATTAAATGGACATCATGCAAAATTATAAACAGAAGCAACAAATTACACTATTAGCATTAGAACTTACAGCAGATTTCGTTGCATAATGGCAAGCTAGCCCAACATTCAGCAACAAAAGACAAATATTAAGAGCAGTTTTCTGCATATGAATAAAGAAGCACATAAGCCAGCATTAAAACTGCAAAAATAATATTATTTTAGGTAATAATTAGTTTACCTCATCTATGGGTCCTCTATTTTGGAACAGAGGTTCAACAACAGACAATGCCTTTGCATAGTCGTGAAGATGGAACTAGATAACCGCCTATATAAACCCAATTTTGAGACAAAAGTTTCAGTCAAATTAGAAAGTAATTAAAAAAATTTTCTTTTTTTCTTAGCTAATATATTCAACAATTAATATGGACAGTAAAAACATGATGAGTTAACTGATGAAATTATAAAGTCCCATACAATGTTTAAGGTAGCAACGTAAGTGTCAAACTCATCCATGTAAACAGTACTGGAAAATGGATGTGTCATTGTACTACTTTCTTTGGACCCCAAAGTAACTTTATCTCCAATATTCCCAGAAGACTCCACCTGTTCCGCAGATGCTCGAGCGAGCTCTTCACTTCGCTTCTAAACAATAAGATCGAAGAAATTAATAATAGATATAAGTTGAGATGAATTTATCATATCGACAAAAAAACAAAACACAAACCAGTATATATGCTCCTGTTGTTATAATATAACTGCAATAACTAATAAGTATATATGGATCTTCAAAAAAAGTTATTTTTAAATGGATGGCACTCAATCTAGGAAAATATCATAACAAGAGAAATAAGAAGCAGCAAAAATGCTTACGCTGCCCATTGCACCCCATAGCTAGCAAATACTGAGGAAATGGCCGGGAGTCTCCGGATCTATGGCAGAAAAACATATTTACATCAAAATAAAAATTAAAAAGAGAACACCAAGTTTTTTTTATCTAACCATCACACTCAAAACACGAACAGGGAACCCTTGTTAGGCAAATCAGTTTTGTTTTTTCCAGACCATCATAGACCACAAAAGCCCCAAAAACCCCAACTCGATCTCTTAACCCTAAAATTGAAAAATCGATTTAAGTTTTGAAAACCCTAACCTGTCACAAGAAAGAATGCACCAAATAGAAGCTTCCTTCAAGCTCAGATCCACAATGCTCCATCTTTGGAGTTCCATTTTTACGCTTCGGAGAGAGGGAGGGAGAGGGAGATAGAGAGAGAAAAAGAGAGAGAGGAGACCGAGAGCGAGCGAGAGAGAGAACAGAGGGTTGAGGGTTTTGTTTGGCGAGAAAGAGAGGGTGAGAACTAAGGGTGAGGGTCGAGCTTCAATAATAAGGAAATAAGAAGAAAGAGCAGATCGATGGACGGCGAAGATGGAGATCGAATGGGGGATGAGTTTCTGAATGTAGGTGAAGTCTCAAAGCGCGAGGACTTAAAGCGCGAGTATCTGAATGTATCTAAATGGGCTTTGACCAAATTAGACTTAAAGCGCGAGGACTGTTCATTAGCGCGCCTCCGCTTTTGCCAAATACAAAGACCCGCAAATTCTTTATTTTCTTATAACTTACCAAATACAACAGTTTTGTCTAAAACTATTGTGTAATAATTTAAGAAAAATCCCAAGACCAAATACCATTGGATATTATATGTTCATATAACGGTTATTACAAAACCGTTGTGTAATAAATTAAGATAACGGATAAAACACGAACCGTTGTCTATTGACCGATGTCTATTTATATTATTGTATGATATGGTTTCTTATTGCTTTATTGATTTTTTTAGTTAAGTGAAAGAATTCATTTGCTTTATTTTCCTACTCAATTGTAGGAGGATTATTATGTGCCTTTGACCAATATGGGAAATGGAAATTGATGCTTTTGTTTATGAAATGAGGAAGAAGAGAGGACATGGGTTGTGCAGAATGGTCATGTGCAGTTGATCCTAATGATATTGTCCTCAATATCTTGCAATGCAGGTACAAGTTGTTCATTCTATGCGAAGCAATTAATGAGTAGAAGTTTTAATTTTATCATATATTATATTTCCTTATTGGGCATATTCTTTATTTTTTTTCTTTCTACTGGACTGTCTGCATTTTGGGTTAATTAGTACTCCATTTTTGCCTTGTTTCAGTGGGAGCGGAGGAAGGACAACACTTATACCCAAGAAGCTAGATATCAATGAAGTCCGGGCTAAATGGGCAAACTTTGTGGGGCAGTATATGTAGACTAATGTTGGATTATTGCATATATGACACCTTTTTGACTTGATTTTGTAGGCCATGTGTTTAGTTAGACTAGCTTGGAGTATATATATGATTGATTACTTTGTTAGATTAGCTTGGGGATATTAATGATTGATAGGCTAGCTTTGCTGGATAATACTTTTGATATATGGCAGCAATTTGGTAGATTAGATTGATGCTTGATATTTTGGAAAGGCATATATGGAGGGTTTTTGTGTATGGCATGGTTGGTTTTGTAAATGGAATTGGGTTAAGGCATATATACAATTACTACCTTGAAATATTTTATATTATTTGGTACTTTATAAATTTCAATTCTTTATTATTGTAAATGGTATTTTGTAAATGTATAATTTATTAGGAATGTTAATTATGAAAGGAATCAATTTGGAACAATGGTTGTACCAAAACAATCTATCTCATCAGATTGTGCATCTTTGTTTATAATTGCATTGTGGTCAAAGACAATTGGAAGCTTCTTAAAACAGATGTAAACAGGCACATTATACAACAGTTTTTCGATCAAAAGCGTGGTCTATACCCTTAACTTACAATTGTTCAATATCAGAAACCATTGTCTAATCCATAAGCATACAATACAAACCTTAAAAAGCCATTGTGCTAAATGCCTTCATACAACAATTTCTAACTCAAAACCGATGTACCAAATAAGTATATACAACGGTTATATGGTTAAAACCTGATGTTTTTAATGCATTCATACAACGGTTTCATGTAAACACTGTAGTATGAAAGACCTATAGACATGGCAGTATACCTATTTTCAATAGCCTACACAACGGTTATTATCAATAAATCGTTGTCTTCATGGGTATTTCACCTCGTGTTTGTATCTAAAATAGTTGTAAAACTCATGATTTACATAAGGTAACCGTTGTTTAACATATATATACACATCGGTTATTAAATATAAACCGATGTTTAAATTGGCACTCAACAACGGTATCCTCCAAATCATTGATTTTAAAGGTTGTATATACAACGGTGGTACATCTATAACCGTTGTGTAGGTGCACCAGGACAACGGACTTTATCCGTTGTCTATTGGGGTATGAATAGCATCGATCGATTAGACGACGGTAAATTAGAAACTCACACAACGGTGAAAATCCGTTGTCTGATTGCTATTTTGTAGTAGTGACAACAAAAGAAGGCTGCCCGATCACCTTTGAAACAAAACAAATGTATGTGATATAATACATATATTGCTGCGGGCAATACTTCCACTGCACATCCCATTTACACAGCTATTCATCTAATATAAAGAGACCCAAAACTGCTCGACAAAAAATAAAGAGAAACACCAGCTTGCTCGATGCCTTTGAAAACATTTTCGTCTTCAATTCCTCTTCTACTTCAACTCCCTCTTTGTTTCCATATTTATTCGACACCTACCCATTGCACTTCCTTTCTTATTTTCACCATTACAAATATCTAAGCTGCTTGACAACATTTAAAAGGGAAACTTCCTCCCCTTTTCTTCCAGCCATGGCTACTGCCTAACAATCAACAAATCAGCTAATCCACCCATATTCCAATCCAATCACACTCTGAGCACTTCGCACGCCCCATCCATTTCAGTGGCCCATACTCTTTGCGCCGATAGACAGCACTGTAAAACAAACCTCTTTCGACGATTTGTGGTCAGCCATGATGATGGCATCTTCACTTTCACATCTTTATAATCTGCCCGCCAAGTGTTTGTGACTTGGTCTCACTCATAATTTATACAAGGTTTACACAAGAAAAAGGGTGATCCGATTACTTTCAATAATCTTCACGCAAATCCTTGTATTGATTCTCCAATTGTTGCTCCAATCAAAATGTTAATTTTGAGCCCAAACATTTGCCCCCCAATCTTTGTGATCTTGAGAATCAAAATCACAAAGTTTGAATTATTTTGAACTTATTTGTACCTTCCTTCAATTTCTTGTAGGAACATGTGGTGAATTGTGATTTGAGAAGAGAACAATTGTGGAATCACCACCTCTACAAAGGTAGTTCTAAACCCTCAATTCCCTCATCTTCTTCATTTCTCATAGACTCCATAGCCAAAAATCTCTCAAAAGAAAGTTTCTAACTTTTTCATAAAAAACAACATTGTAGGCTTCATTTCTTGTGATCTAGCTTGGTTTCTTGGTGATTTTTTTTTTTTTAGAATTGTTGGTAAGCTTCTATTTTCCATCTTGTTTCCTTTGATTAAGTGATTTTTGGTGGTCGTTTAGAAACTTTGTTTTCCAATTTTGAAACTTTTCCGCGTGTTCTTCATATTTTCTTGGTAATTTTCTTTGTAGCCAAACATTATGGCCTCACCAAATTCCTCATCCGATCCGGATCCATATGCCAAGAAACTTCATCAAGCCGTTGACAAATGCAAGAGCATTGTTCATGAACGTCTAGCTCCGGTCGGACCGAATTCCGGTTAGTATTTTCTCGGGCCATATTTTCCTAATTTCATTTCGGTCAAAATTAATGATCTATTGAAAAGCTATCGGGATGATGACCCAATATTTCTAAAAACAAATTTGAGTGGAAAGGTTGGGAAAAAGGAAAGCCATTCAAGAGTTGGCCGGTTGCTTCTAGAGTTGATAAGCCGGCCAAGCTTCCACCTAGGACTAGTTCGACCGAACCCATTGTTGAGCTGGACTCCAATGAGTCTTTTGCATGGAACACGTGGTAAGAGTGACTAGAACCTAAGTTGAAAGATGTGTGGCGTGAAAATGGTATTTATGATGCCATATCACTTTATTATAACGGCCAATTCCATTGCGATCGGGCTCTCATCGCGGCCGCTTTGTGTTTTTGGTCAAGTGCCACAAACACCATGAGATTGAGATTTGGCATGCTTACCCCTACCGTACTAGATTTGGCTGCCATAGCGGGATTCTGGCCTTATGGAAAGATTGTGAATGCCAAAACAATTCCTTCATGTGCTTATTCCTTTAATAATATGAAGAGCTATGGGAGTTTTATGAGGGCTCCTACCGGGTCGACTGACACGATCTCCACGGAGGAGCATGTAGCCTTTCTACTTGCATGGCTATGCAAGTTTTTTTTTTGTTCGGCCACTTGTACAGTGACTAAGGAGTTTTAACCATTGGCCGAGATGTTAGTTGGGAGGGAGCTGATAGCACTTGGCCCGTTAGTATTATCATATCTTTTTTGTGGTCTTCATAAGATCATCCATGGAGAGATCACCATGGATTTTCACTTCTCGGGTCCATTTTGGCTATTTCAACTTTGGTTGCAGGTCTACTTTATTGACACCCGCCCGACGGGAGTTTGGTTCTTTTCCCGCCAGGTTCTTGGCAAGCGGTTGAGGAGTACTTTTCATTGTTTTATGATTTGGCCGGGTTTTCTCCAACCTACTTTTCTATGTGTTTGGATCGATGCCACCCACCCTATCTCAACCTTGAGCTTGATAGTCCGTTGATTGACCAAAAGAGAACAAGTGAGCTTGATGACCTTTGGACTAGCATCTTTCTCGGCTAGGATCTATATTATGGTCTTATGATTGACAACTCCATGATTCATACATGTGGGTGTGAGTTGTATTGGACCCTAGCGGTAGGCAGATAGTTTGGTTTCAGGCAAGCTATACCGGTACCTTGGATAGATTCTTACAACATGTTTGACACTGGGCGATCGGAATTTTGTGAGGCCACCATGAACAATGCTTTCAACTTTCACAAGGTTCTTATCGACCAGACCAAAGTCCCACTCGGGATTTCGACTTCTTTGTCACGACCGACTTTGTTTCTTAGTGGACGGATTATTCTCAGTCATGGTTTGTTGGTCTGGCCTCTGAGGTGGCTGATCGCTTATTTGCTATTTTCCCGATGTCAGCCAAGCTCAAGAAACCATCCCAATCAAAGGCTGTTAAGAAACCTTCCAAAGCACAAGTATCGAGTATGTTGATTTTTTCATCCGACTTATGATTTTATTCCTCATGCTTCACTTGGAAAAAATTTGACCTCTTTGTTGTGTTGACAGGTCCTACTGGAGAGAAGGATGATGCGATCGGAAAGGGTGGTACTCGTGAGACCTCAAATGATAGCAATTCTGGCTGAAATGGCCGTGCTTCACATGGAAACCAGGGTTAGTTGCTTATTTATTCCGATCAACCTTTTTTTTTTTTTTTTTTTAAATTAAACATTTTTTTATTGCTCTCTTAGGCTCCAAACCTTCCGAGCAAGATGCCAACCCTACCCCTCCTAAGGGAAGATTTAAAAGGTCGGCGACCAAGCGCAAAAACCCCGCCCAAAGTAAGCTTCTTTTCCCTTTCAAACTTAATTTATGATGGGAATTATTTTAAGCCCACCTTCTCTTAACCAGAGCTTTCTTTGCCTTAGTTCTCTCTGATCAAGATTCGACTGCTCACTACGAGTCGACCGATCAAGTTCTTCAAAAATGGTCTAGGACATCCACTCATGGGGTAAGCACGAATACCTTTGTATGCTTATTTAAAATTCCAATATAGATCTATGAAAATTCTTGCTTTTCTTTTTTTAGGATTCGCACTCCTCCAGCTTACTTACTCCTCGGGCCGACAAAATCTACCCAATAGAGGCATTGGTGGCAAAGGATGCCGGTTCAAACGACAACTCTCCGGTCGAGTTCATCACTTTACCCGACCTAAGGGTAAGTAATTCACAACCTATGCCTTGAAGTTTCTTTCTTTTTATACTCTTAGGCTTTCCTAACGGTATTATTTCACAATTGGTAGGTTTTAACTCGGTGATTTAGTTGGCTGCTCACTTGATCTCTACTTCGACTGAGGCTCTGGTCAT
Source organism: Dryas octopetala (assembly GCF_963921425.1). Taxonomy (NCBI): domain Eukaryota; kingdom Viridiplantae; phylum Streptophyta; class Magnoliopsida; order Rosales; family Rosaceae; genus Dryas; species Dryas octopetala. Next base: position 8,996,558 of record NC_141367.1, on the reverse strand, counting down.
GGAGATGAGCACGCTAGGCTCTAATTGTGTTGGGACTGAAACGACAACCAACAATGCTCCAGTCACTGGGACCGCTAGCATTTCGGTTCATATGGAGGTAAACCATTCAATCAGCTTTGTTTCGGTTGACTTCATTTTCTTACGTATATATATAAAATTGTCATCATCCTTGTTAGGGCTCCAACACATTCTTTCTATCTTCCATCACAAACGTCGCTCACGATGCTTCGGTGCTTGCTGCCCCTACTGACCCTTTAACTTCGGTTGAGGTAACATTCTTACTTAATGATTTGTTCACCAATGCCTCGATCACCAGAATATGTGTCTGACTTGTTTCTTATTTTTGTAGGAACACAATGTTGATCAAGTTGCTACCACTCAGAATGATCCGGGCCGGACTTCATTGGCACCTTTTCCAAACTATAGCCGCTCAAAAGTTGAGTACTCCATCACTACCAACTATGTGGCGAGTCTTTACTTTATTCTTACTAGCTTTCATTATCGATCGCTTACCTCTCTTCTCTAAATCAAAACTTCATCTTCTAGACAATTGCTAGCCTAGAGCGGTTGCTTCTACCAATGATTCTAGCCTATCTATCCAACCGCACGAGGTACATTTTCAATTCAACATAACTCAAAACTAGAGTTCCTCCTTCGCATGTATCTTGACTTACCCCTTGGTACAGGTTTTCGTATGTTCGAGTGAGGATACTTGGAAGAAGGTCTACAATCTCCTTTCTGCCACCTCTGCTCCAACAGCCTCTTCCAGCACATCTACGTCCATTAGTATTAGGAGTCTTGCTGGAGAGCAGGCCTCTTTACAAGGACTTAAAGGAGAGCCCACGACCGCTGAGGCTTCGGTTCGCTATCATTGGCAGCTTATCAATACTGCAGTTCTTGAGCTCTTTCGCTCGGCTTAGATCTTACTTGATTACTGTCGGCCTTTCATTGATGTATTTCCGGCCGCCTTATGCATACTTATTTATTTACATATTTTACACATGATTCGATATGTTAGGTCGATGATGGCCTCTTTTGAGACGTTGAGCCATTTTTGTGATTTCGACCGCCTTATGATATATATGCATTCCAGTCGACTTTGTCACTTAAATTCATTTTTTTTATCCATCAATTTCCATGCCGTCAGGTAATATTTTTTCAAGTATCGGCCATTGATCGGGGCTTCATGAAGCTGACCGTCGTAATCTCTCAAATAATATGCCTCATTGCCGAAAATCTTATCCACGACAAATGGTCCCTTCTAAGTGGGTGACCATTTTCCAAATTTTAGGTCGTGCACACTAAGGGGTAAGATAGTTTTCCAAACCTAATCGCCCTCTCCAAAGTTCTTGGACTTTGTTTTCTTATCATATGCTCTCACCACAGCTTGTTTTTGAATTTTTAAGTTATCCAAGGCTTTATCTTGATTCATCTTACTCCTCGAGCTCTTGAACAATGGCTTGGGTATATTCATCCTGTGTTAAGTTTTCTTAGAGGGCGACCTGTAAGGATTTGACTACCATTTCCACAAGTAAAACCGCGTCATGCCCATATGTTAAGGCAAACAGTATTGTTCATGTTCCCGATCTCCTTGACGTTCGATATGCCCACAAAAAGTCTCGGACAAAATTTCATGCCATTTCTTTGGCTTGTCCATTATAGCTTTTTGAATGATATTTTTGATAACCTTGCTACTAGCCTTTGCTTGGCCATTGGCTTGGGCGTAATATGGGATAGAATGATGCAACTTAATCCCATTCTTTTCCATGAATTCTTTGACATCTGCCAATGAACTACTTTGCCTGATCGAATGAGTCCATGCATTATGCCACTTACAGTAGGTTTGATCCTTTAGTTAATTGGCCGGTGGTATCGCTTGGCCATCAGTCAGCTTGATAAGCTTCTCGGCCAATAGTCGATCGAAAATTTGTTCACCCCACTACTACAATGAAGTTAATAGACAACGGTAAAAAACCGTTGTCTATTCCTCCAAAATTTCGTCGTCTAGGCGTGTGACATCTATAGTCTATTCAGACAACGATTTTTAACTGTTGTCTAAGTTAGTACATACAACAGTTATAATTTAAAACTGTTGTATAAAGTCCATCAAAAACCTTGATTTTCGTCCAAACAGTTGTCTCGCAATAGAATACACAACGTTTATAGATATAAAACTATTGTAGTAGCTAATGTCTAACAATAGTTATATACTATAAACGTTGTCCCATGTATCTTTAAATATCATTTTTTATAAAAACCGTTACATAATTCAGGTTAAATTTGGTAGGAATGTTGTTAGTAGAGGCACTCAACAACAGTCTTGGCTAAAAAATGTTGTTAGTAAAGCATATACACATCTGTTGATAATCTAAAACCGTTGTGTAATTCGTATGCCAACAACAGTTTAACTAAAACATGTTGTTTTAATCACATATACACATCCGTTTATAACCTAAAACCGTTGTGTTATTTCATTATCCACAACTTGTTTTCCTCTAAAACCGTTGTCTAGGTTTGACCAACACAATGGTTATTCAACTAAAATCGTTGTCTAGGTTTGACTAACACAATATTTTTAAATTGACAACTGTTGTTTGTTTGATTCAAAATTTAACAGCTCTGCTTGCATCCAATTGAAATTAAATCTCACTAAATCCCTGCTTGCATCCAATTAAATCCACAACTATGGACAACTCAAAAAGATCCATGAATTCATTAAATTGGAATTGGAGTTTACAAAGTCATAGCAAACTCATTCACACATCCCTTGCTAATATTAACACCCTAAAAATTAATTGAAAGTAGCTTGATAGCTATACATATAAAAAAAGTACTTGCACAATTACACAAACTATAATATCACTCAAACACTACAAGGAAACTAAAGATAGAAAAAGACAAAGTAAGAAATGATAGATTATTGGTTGCCTGACTTGTTCTTCTTTCCTGCTCATCTTGCATCATAAAATGACTCCATTTTGAAGTGTCCTTGGCAATTCTAAACTAGCACTTCCTCTCCTCCTCATCTGCAATTCAAAATACATACAAGCATGTCTATCATTAATCAAGTTTCTTCCAGATCTTCTATAGCTGTATTCAGCATGAAAACCAGATTTTAAACTCAATAAAAGCCATGGCATGGTCTAAGCTAAGTAATCGTGCAAAGTCAGCCATATACATACCAAAATAACTGAATTTGCAAGATTAGTCGATAAACTGCCCCTAGCATATATGTACCAAAAATAATACATGTCTACACAACCTAGTTAGCTTATCACTAGCAGCAAGGCAAATGACAGCCACACATCGAGCTATTGAATACAAAGCTTATTTTGCAACCCTTGTACTTCCTCTCCTCCTCATCTACAATTCAAAATACATACAACTTAATTACAATCTAATGGAAGTCAATGTACTTAATCGAAGCTGCAACTTAATTTGCGTACCAAATGAGTAACTCAAGGATAAAAAGATCCTAATAAACTTTAGATGGACCTTAGGGAATGTTTGCAAAGATGCAAATTGCTCAACTGATCGAATATGAGAGTTTTAAAAAAATGAAAAGATTAACGAATTGCTGACTGCCAGCAAATAGATTCATCAGAAAATTTCAGATGCAAAGGCAATTAAAACCGTAGAGCGATAAGATAATATTCTATACTATTTATGTTTTGAAGTGTCTGACCTAGAAGAAAGATCACAGATTCTTCTTTGGCCAGCTTGAAGTGTCTGACCTACAAAAACAAATGAGCTTCTTTTTCAGGGAGGCATTATCAAGGAATACTCATTAAGCTCAGGATATTAGTCAAATGGGTCTGAAGATTTAGACTTGAAATATATTAGTCAAGTGATATTAATGAATAGAAAGTGATAGTGATAGCCACAACTTCAAAAAAAAAAAAAAAAAAAAAAAAAGGCCATCTATAAGCATTTGGTACTTTTATGTTCAGATTACCTCCAATTTCTTTTTTCTTGTCTTATTATAAACGCAAGAATATTTGAAAGAGGTTAAGAAATAGTATCATGTTCCAGCAAAGAAGGCTAAAGGAATCATGAGCTCCCACCCATTAATAACCATGCTGTAAAATTTAATTCATTCAAACAGTGAAGATATTTCTACATTGGAACCACAAAGTACTTTGTTTCTTCCCACATTGGAAGACAGATGAAGAAAACAAACAAGTTCCTCAAGGATGACAGAGTTTTGACACTCTACTCATGAAGCAAAAGCCACTTCAACACAAAAGACATACAACCAAAGCACATTTAAGAAATTAATAATAAAAATAAATAATAAGTTTTTACAACTAAAGCATCTAATAAGGAAGTTATATGCTAATGTCTACTCCCAAGACACTACATACCACAAAATTGCAATGAAGAGTCCTACTTCCCCATTTTTAACCAAACATGAGAAAGTTCATCAACATTAGCATTAATGACATGCAATACATGTGCCCATGTAGCTTTTGAGAATAAGAAGCTTACAGAATGACACTTTTTATATAGAGCTAATGAGGAAAGCATATAATTAGCAGGAGAAGAAGAAATAACTCATGAAAAATGTTTGCAAGGGTACTTAAGGACTTAATTTTTTTTTTATTCTTCATGAGACTTAACTGCAAGACGTATTGCAACTCCAACTTACCCCACTTTGACCTCAGCTAAGCTTAAGGCCAAACACGTACTGGCAAAAACATTCAAAGACCAAGGAGGGATGCAGTTATTTAGATTCAAGCCATGTCATAGCACACATTTGAATATGTACAATAACAGTTTGGATTAGATGAGTTTTGTTTATGCCCTTATTATATATGTAATTATAAAATGTCTAGAAAATCATTTTCATCTAACAGGTTAGACAAGTGACTGTGGCATAACATTTATAGTAGCTTGACTTTAAATTATTGTTCTATTATAGTTTAGCATTAGGAGACTCAATCAAGTGAGTCACCAAACTAGACATCCCTTAAACAAAATTTTGCCTAGTCATCACATTATTTCTTTTTTGTCTTTTTCCTTTTATGGCTTGGCAAGATACAAACATGGACCTAACCACACAACATTTACTCACATAGCCAGCAAATAAACATACCAAAAGCGAAGTCCACAAATAGACCCTCCCAGATTATACTTCAATTGAATATAACACAATAACTTATTGTTATCAATAGAATAGTTAAGACCACCCACACTATTAAAATAGACCCTCCAGATTAAGATTTAAGGAGACTAATCTACTAACACTATCATATAACTAAGTACTGCCAATTTGAATGGAAGCTTCACTTTAAGTAATGGAATTTCATGTACCTACCATCTAGTTTCGAAGATATTATTTCTGAACCATTGAAACCGATGAACAGCAACATTTACTCTTCGCTGTAAAAGATTGAGAAATGCATTAATCAAACTTAAACTCAAACTCATATATTTTTGAGCATGCACAGTCCATGTCATTTTTGAGCCCACACTAACTCAAACTCATATATTTGCAACTCAAATTCAAGATACTTTGACCAAACCACATACTTGCATCAAGGTATAAACTTAAAAGTACAAGTTCAGCTAGCATATTAAAGGGTGAATTGTGATATAACTCACATGATGATCATCATTGCTTCACTGGATTGCTCCTGTCATTCACTTATTGACATACCAAAACTGAAGTCCACAAATGATGAGCAATTTAAAGATGATATTGATAGCGAATCAATATTGCAAAAATGATTTGCACAAATTATTTATATTACTAGTCAATACTTAAAGCTTAATGAGAACAAAGAAAATAGATAAATTCACTATCAGCTGCCATGCTAGAAAAAGCAGAAAAGACATACCACACCCTTCAGTACAATATCTGTTTCAGAGTCGCTGCTTTGATGGACAACTCCAAGGCAATCAATCAAGAAGATCCTCTTAGTGAATGCTATACTTTAGTTTCACATGAAATAGGAGCTACCTTGCAAACCTATGGAGAAAGAAACACAAATATTTGTCAGCTTTATCAGTACCATAGTTAGAATAGAATGTAATATAAGTAGAACACTATGAACCAGTGGTCTTGTAAAGGTACACAGAACCTTAAACATATAACTACCAGACAACTAGCAATAAAGCTAATGTTGCAAAGCATAATAGACAAAATAGTGGGCATGTCAATCTAATTTAATCGCAATGAACGCACTACAACACCAAAAGCAGAAAGGGAAGAAATATTACATTTTTTGTTCGCAATGTGCAGATCGGGAAAACAAACAGACAACTGAGACAAGGCAAAAAAGAATTATCACCTTAAGGGAAGCTCCACAAACCAAAAATCCATACACATCTGGCTGTATTGCCAATTCTTGCAGTTTGCTCCATTTACAGAACCTAAAGAAGATTGCGTGTGTTTAGAACATAACTTTACATGGGGTAACTATATAAATATATATATTTATATATTTACAACTAGAAAATATATATATATTTATAGCTAGAAAATTGTCAGACCACATCCAGCAAAATCAACAGGAGCTAGGAAGATCAGAAAAACCAAACAGGATCAACATGATGAACATATCTAAAAGTACTTTGATGAAAACCAGCACACAGAGCTTAACAACAAAGAAAATCAGTAGAACCTACAAAGAATAAATAAAGATAGCATATATTATAAACATTAGAATTGATTTTTTACCCAATTTTATATTTCCTCGGCTAGCAGATAAATGCAAGCCCAACTAAAAAATAACATCAAATTAGATAAAGTTAGGGCCACAAATACAGAAAATTACCATAAAATAAGATACCCCCAAATTTCACGAACTAGTGTATATAAACCCTAGAAATTGGGAATTAAAATTTAGCAAAAGGGGATCGAGGGTAAAGTTGTACGAATTACTTAAGGTCTAACTGAGAGTTGTTTCTTAAAAGAATAATTAAAGAAAATATACAGAGTGTAACAACCCGACCCAAATTTCTCGGAAATTTAAAATTTTTATTCTACTTTGTTAATTTTAAGAGATTTTATAAGGAAATAAAATGTGAAAGACCTTTGAAATGTTTTTTCAAAGATTTATTTTAAATATTTTGATAACTTACTTCAAGGATTTTGAGATTTATTTGGAAAATAAAAAGGGTTTTGGTTTAATTTTTAATTTTTGTTTTAAACTGGGCTTGACCCGAAAGTTGACTTTTAAAATTAGTGGGTTCTCAATTTTGACTTTGGGTCTGTTGGAAAGGTCTCGAGTCCACGAGTTCGTAGACACGAAGCATGCATCGATCGGAGTTACGATATGAAAGATACAGGCTTTTGAAGTGAGTGGCAAACTTGTAATTTATATAAAAGTGAGTTTTTAAAACCCAAAAAGTCAGAAACCTCTCTCTCTCCTCATTTCTCTCTCCCTCCCGTGCATTCTCTCTCTCTCTTCCCGAATTCTCTTCTCTCTCATCCTCTCCTCTTGACCAAACTTTGACGTGCCATAACTCTCGTTCCCGACCTCCGATTCAGGCGTTCTTGGTGGCGTTGGAAAGCTATCGACGATACCTTTCTATTGGTGGTCTCGGATCAACCATCCGACCACCCACGACAGCGCAGCAAGCCAGCAAAGTTGCGGCTGCACCACCGCGATTTCACTGTTCCGGCAGAAATTGGATGGCCGGACCTACTGGGCTTTGTTCCCCTCGTCATGGTGAGTCTAGCCATGGTCTCCGTTAGTTAATACGATGCTCCATGACGGAGCAATGAGCTTGGGAAACCAAATCTCCACCGTCGGCCACACCACCGATTTCGGCCGTTTCCGGCGACTTTTGGCCGTCGGTCCAGTTGTCAAAAACGATCCTCGAGGTATGGGTAATCTTTCCCCTAAGGTGGGCACGTCCAATTTTGAGAAATTGAAAATTTGATTTTAGAGTTTATGCCTATTTCAAATTTCTTGAAATTAGACTTGAATTCGAGTTGTTATTGTGCAATTGAAGGTTCCATTGTGCAATTAGGATTAATTGGAGTTGATTTTGGGTATTATCAGGATTTTGCCGCCGCTGCCACCGTCGAAACCGCCACTTGTGGCGGCGGGTTGGGTGGTTTCTCTTGCTATTCAGCCTCCCCGGGACTCTTAGAGACAAAATCCAGGCTCCGTTGTGTTTTGGAGTATGCATATCCTAAGGACAACAATTCGTGGCCGATCTATTAAGGAAACCTTAAGCCGTATCATGGTGGTTATCAGACGTGAGAAAGGTATAATTGGTATATGAGTATTGTGCAATGTTTTCGTTTTGGGTGTGTATTGAATTGGAGTTAGGTTGATGGTTTGCTATTGGTGGTTATTTGTGAATTTTGGATGTTTGGGAAGCTTGATTATGTGATTGGTCAGTTGCCGAACTTGGAATCGAATTAACAAGGTGGTTTAGATAATTACTTGGTGAGGATTTGTTTATATCGTTTACGTTGATCTTGGAGTTGTATTGATAATTGGGCGACTTAGTAATCGAGTTTGTTTGGTATAAAATTAAGTTAACTCGGGACAAACTCTAGACTTTCGGATAAGTCATAGGGGCACTTAGATTTTTCTTCATTCGATTTCAATCGACACTCGTATTCTTGACTATTTAAGTTAGTGGTACTTTTGTGGTAGGTGGATGGAGTCTCGTCTTTTAGCTATTTCTAGTGATGAACAAGAAGGGATCGTGAAATGGGAATGTATTTCCGGAAAGGATTAGACATTGATCGGTTAAACTGTGAGTGGACTTTTGTTTTCCGAATTGTTTTGCACATCTTATAAATTAATTCTATTATGCATAATATCTTGATTTGATTTGGGATTTGATCAATGGTGATGAATTTCGAATTTCAAATATGTTCATAAATAAGTTTTTAAACCATATATTTACATGTTAGTTTTAATGAGGTGTTGGGCTTTGGGAAAGGAAATTTGGTTTCTTATTTTATATACAAGGTTCATTTAATAACTCGGTTCTGTCGAAAAGTATTATTTTGGTTTATGTATATTGAATTTGATTTGAATTATGTACATTTGCATATGGATTTTTAAGTTTCTTTTTGGGAAAGTACAATGATATTTATTTTCGGTGGAAAAATGATATATTTGGGTTATGGAAAAAAAAATGGTTTTCAAACCACCTTTGCAGTACCCTCCAGGTTATCGGATTGGATAGGTCTTTGGGACCCATCACGGCACACATATAGGCTTTGGGCCGTGTGTCGGGATGCTTCGCCCTTTGGGGGCTGCTCTGCGTGCACGTATGATCAGGATTGCCTGCACGTGCTGATTTTAATCACACGTGTGTATGGCCAGGATATTGCCTGCCTGTATTTCCGCACAGGTGTATGTCCAGGTTATTTTAGGGTATAAGCATGGTGGGATTTTATTATTATTTACAGGAGTTATTAAATATGAGTTTGGTTGAGAATTTCCTTTTGAGTTTTATCAAGATTTATGGACAATGTTTTTATGACTTTTATTTTAAAAGGTTGTTATTGAAAAGTTATATTTTGATTTATTTAAATTTATGGATTTTAAATGGTTTTATGACTTTCTTAAAGATCGTAAGTTGGTTTCAAAACTGGGGGATTTCAAAGAGTGACGTGAGGTCTTAGTGGAGATTTGATTTTAAAGGAATTTGAAAGGATGAATAACTTAATGTTTTGTTTCTTTATTTTGGTCCACTCATTGAGAGTTATCTCACATTTTCTTTATTTTGTTTATAACATTTTCCCCCCAGGTGTTATAGATCGCTGAGGTTGGGCCGTACCACGTCGAGGCAGGACTTTCAGCTCTTCAGCGTCATTTCCCTTAAGTTGTGGAGTTAACTTTTATTTTGTAATGGAAGTTTAGTTTTGCTCTGATTATCATGTGCCTTGGTGAATAAGAACTTTCTGGTTGTGGTAGAGGTGGTTGAAGTTTTTAGAAGTGTTTTTACAGGTTTATAATTTCTGGGTTAGTCCATTTTCAGGGGAGGTTTTGCCGAATTTTCGCTAGGATTTTCCTTGATTTTGGATTCCCGCAGGACCTCTCCGGGTTTCAGGGTGGAATCTGGGGGCGGTCCTATCACAGAGTGAAAGAAAAAGGAGAAAAAGAGTACCTGACATAAATTATAGCATAATGTTGATAAATTTGTTTTCGATTTAGGATATAGAGAGAAAAATAAGTTAGGCTTTGCTGAAATCAAAGAGAAATTTATGAATTCATACATTGATTTACCTAAGAAAGAAATGGGGAGTTACCTCATAACTTTAGAACAAACACGAGAAGGAAGGGTATTAAAACCATATCAGATTCCACAGATCCAGTCGCTTTGGTTTGGTCCTATCCGACCCAACCCAGGAACGAGTGTTTTAGAGTTCTTCAAGTCGAAGTGGATAACATAGATTCTCTACCCCATTTTGAGTTTAAGGTGAAAGGGCGAAGGCGAGGTCAGAGAGCGAGGGCGAGGGCAAGGGCGAGGGCGAGGGCGAGGTCGATCGATGGAGGGAGAGGGCGAGGGAGTTTGAGCGGGAGGCTGTGAGAGAGATAGAGAGAGTGAGGAGAATAGAAGAGGAAGTGTAATAGATTGAGAGGGCAGATCGAGAAGGAGAGGGAGAAAGAGAGAGAGCGGATCGAGGGAGAGAGAAAGAAGGTTTGTATGTGTGATAAAGGAGGATTAATGAAGATACTGTAGCACCGGTTTTTTTCATTTCCTTTCACATACATAACGGTAGCAGCTAGTAAGTGTTGTTGAGGCAATTTCATAAACTCTACTCTGCCAAAAACTATTGGATTTCATGCATTCATACAACGGCTTTTTAAAAACTGTTGTGTGTTAAAATTACACAACAGTTTTTAACAAACTGTTGTGTAGGTAGTGTTGTCTATTAACATTATTGTAGTAGTGCCCTTTGATAAATCAAAGGTGAATGCTCAAGTAGCGGATCCTTTCTGTTTGGAAGAAAAGCTTACGTGTTGCACTTTTTAATCTTTGGATGCCTTCACTAAGGCCTTGCATACATGAGGCTTGGAAATCACGATCTCAACCGCATTGACCTCAGCTGATTCTTCATCTGATTCAACTTCCACTTCCTCGAGCTCTTCTTTCATCTCCACCATCTGAACACCTGACTTATTTTTATTCCATGCAGCTTTTGCCGCCATTCTTTTTTGGCGTTCTTAACTCCATATCTATCCACCCTCATGACTAAATCATAGAGATCTAGGAACTACATCCCTTCAAACTTCTTTCGAAGCTCCAAAGACAAACCATTCTCAGCTAACATCACAAATTCACTCTCGGGTAAAGGGATAGTGCATCTACTTCTTGCAAGCCTAAATCGAGAGATATACTCTTGAGCTGATTCTTCAAAATTTTGCACCAAACGGGCTAAGTTAGCCATCGATACGTCTAGTTTGTGGCGATAGAATTGTTCATGAAAAATTCTCTCTATATTTTGCCAATTTGGAACCAAGTTGACCGACAAACTAACAAACCAGGTAAAAGCAGCTCCAGTGAGTGAGTTGGGAAACATCTTAAGTTTCAGACTATCATTGTTTGCAGCTTCAGCACATTGGGCCGTGAATCTGCCTATATGTTCAATAGAGGATTGATAATCTTAACCGGAGAATAAAGTAAAATCGGGAACCTTAAAACCTCTTGGGTATTCCATTTGATCCACAAAGTCAGGGTAAGGTTTTCGGTATACCGGTCAGATTGTTCTCCTAGCTAGAGGCCCATATATGTCTTGGACGACCATCTCAATCATATTCCTATCAATTCCCTATGGGGCTTGGCTGAGTCCGGCCTGAATGCCCCCATCAAAGTTGTTGATCGCTAGATGGTTGTCCCCCTGGTTTTGGGCCCGCCCATTATTCTAGCAGTTATCATTGCCCCCCAAACCTAAATGAGCTCGTGGTTGATTTTCCAAATGTGGCGGTCTATAGGGTTCAGGGATTTGCACTTGGTTGGTCACGGGTGGATTTTGGCCCTGACCCCATTGAAGAGCTTGGACAATGTGTTGTCCAATTTGGGCACCCATACCAGCAATGTTGTTGGCCATCACATTGTTAGTTCAATTCGATATAACGTGGTATTCACTTGGATAGCCACGGTTTGTAAATAAGTCTGGGTGACCCGACGTTCCTCCCTCACCAAGTCAATAAGTTGTTGGACGTCCTCAATCGTAGCCGGACTCGGCTGGAGTAGCGGGTCGACTTTCTTCGGCACATCTTCAACTATAACTTCATCATATGATCCATCTCGATCCTTTCGGTCCACTCCTTGGCCACCAATGGTTGAAACGTAATCGTTCTTGCTTTGTTGGCCAACTTGAGGCTTCTTTCCAGAATCAAGGTTGGGATGATCGCTTGGATTCACAACATCGGTTGCCTTGCCACCGGGTTGGTTGCATGGGTTGGCTTAATTCCTCGTCATTGGATCATGATAAGGAATCGGATTACGGTAAGGATTCTCCTGATCATGATTTGGAAAAGCACGAGTATTAACAACCATGCAACATTAGCAAAGACAACAAATAAGGTCCCACTGGGCGTGCCAAAAATATGTTCACTTGTTTTTCGACCAAGGTTGACCGGAAGCAACACTTTGGTCCGTTTTTGTATAAGTGTAGGGCGTGCCACAGTCAAGCCAAGTTTTGGCTCGATTGGAATGTGATAGTGATTGGATTGAGTGATTGCACCTAAACTGATTCTATCAAACGATTGATCAGCCGAGCTAGGAACCGCTCTCGGCCTAAGTTCTTTTCTAGCCTCGGGGACAAGGCTCCTTAAGGCCTAGTCGAAATCGGAATTCAACCCACTAGTTGGTGACAAGACCGCCCTCGGATTCCACGCTAAAACCCGGAGAGGTCCTGCGGGAATCCAAAATCAAGAAAAAAATCTTACCGAAAATTTGGCAGAATCTCCCCTGAAAATGGACTAACCCAAAAATTGAAATCCTGTAAAAGCACTTCTAAAATATCAACCACCTCTACCACAACCAAAAAGAGTCTCAGACCCAACAATTTCAAAGAAAAACCATCTTAAAATTTAAGTGTGGTTATCAGAGCCACTAATCTATTATAAGGAATTTTTACACAATGAAAATGACGCCTACAAGGTTTGAGTAAAGATATGGACGTATATGCCTCGACGTGATTGGCTCGACCTCCACCAAAGCTACTACCTGGGGGAAAACAATTTAAGACAAAACAAGAAAATTGTGAGATACTTCAGTGAGTGGACAAGTTCAGAAAACGAAACATAAAATTTATTTATTCTTTTAGAAGTCTTGAAATAAAAATCTCTAAGATCTCACAATCGTTCTTTGCAATCCCCCAGTTTTAAAACCATACGCAATCCATTTTCGAAAATCATCTCAAATAAACCTTGATACACTGAAAAAGCAATAAAACATTTCAAACTGAGAAATAACAAATCTGAACTGAATTTATCTTTGGAAACTGATATCTCAAACGCTTATACTTAAGACTCATACCATTCTCATACACGTACTGTAGACAAGTCCTGGCCACAATCCCGCACACGGGCAGGCTCAAATCCTGGCCACAATCTCGTACGGAGGGGTCACTCCGCAAGAGCAGGCTCGTATCCTGGCCAGAATCTCGTACGGAGGGGTCACTCCGCACGAGCAGGCTCGTCCAATCAGTACTCACATTTCCAACTCACAACATTCCACCCACAATTACTCCAAACTATGCCGAATCCTTCTGAAATTGATTCCCGCTCATAAACCATCACTTGTCTGTCACTCGAAACATACTGACATTTGCTCAATAATTAATTTGATCATTTTGTATATAATAACTGCCTAATCATCAATCATTAAACTCGACTATAAACAATCCTTCTCTAATTTGGTGACTCTCTTCTAAGCAACTCTATAATTCCCAATTAATTTCTTCGCCTCAAATCCTCGTCAATTCATTCTCCTAATTCAAATCCTACACCTAGTCTTCTCTAACGTAAAGCAGCAAATCCATAAAACAGACAATTAAACCACGGTACTCTACAATATAAGCAGATAAGTTTCACTCACAATTTAACTACGCAAAAGACCGAAATACCTTTCACGGTGCCATTGCTCGGATACCAAATCCGGCAGCATAACGGCATCGGAAATGAGATTTCTCGAGCCCGTGTACCTATTAAGACCAGACAACCAACAATTCGATATACAGGGTTCACAACTTGGCCGTTCAACAGCCAAAATGGGCGGTAACCACCACGCACGGTGGCTTCCCGGCCCCTAACAACACACAAACACTCACCAAAACGCAAACAAACCCTAGAATTGGCCTCTGGAGGTCATGGGGAAGCTGATTGACAAGGAAAAACACCCGACCCGCAACCACAAGTGGCGGAGCCGACGGTGGCAGCGGCGGCACAATCTAAGAAAATGATTTTTCAACTAAAAATCAACCCAAATTCAACCTGAGCACTTCCATTGGATGAAAAACAACTCAGAAATCATTCAAGCAGACTCAATTCAAGGTAAACCCGAAATGGGTCAAACCCCATAAATTCAATTTCTTACTTTCACAAAATTGAACAATCAGACCAAGAGGAAAACAAAGCCCATACCTAGAGGATCGTTTTTCGTAACTGGATCGCCGACCAACTGTCGCCGGAAACGGCCGAAATCGACGGCGGAAACCGCCGGCCTTTGTGTCGTCGATTCGTCGCTGTGGGCAGTCGCCGGAGCAAGGGGTGGCACCGCTGAACTCGCCGGATCCTGGGGAAAAGAACCCAAGTGGTCGCCGGCCTCGAACTCGCCGGAAAAGTCGAGTCGCCGTCGAGAGCTTCGTTCAGAAACAGCGTCGCTGCGCCGTCGTTGTGGCTTGGTTGGCTGATCGGACCCCACTGGGAGGTCGGCGGCGTGGAGATGAGTCCAACGCCGGTCGGATCACTGAAATCCAGCGCCGGACGACCAAGGGTCGAAGAGAGAGATCACCGGGGAAGAGAGAGAGCCAGCCGACAGAGAGAGAAAACCAGCGGGGAGAGAGAGAATAAATGCCCCCACCAAAATTTCTGGATTTTTGGGTATTTAAAATCCTACTCATGCAAAATTACAAAATTGCCCCTCCCTTCAAATGCCCATATCTCTCAAACCGTAACTCTGATTTATGCGTGCTTCGTGTTTACTAACTCGTGGGATCGAGACCTATCCAACGTGCCCAAAGTCCAAGGTGAAAGCCCTCTAGTTTTAAAAGTCAACTTTTGGGTCAAGCCCAATTTAAAACAAAAATTAAAAATTAGTCCAAAATCTTTAAATTTCCAAATAAATTTGGGTCGGGTCGTTACAGTTGGCCTCTTAAGAATTACGTGATCCAATTTATGCACAAAGTGGTGTAATTGTCCAAGCAACACAAAGAAACTATGAACGACAAAGGTATAGTGAAATTCAATGCAATTCTCACCAATCGAACTAACTTCAAGATTAAAAGCAACTAAGAAAATAGCAAGCATTTAGATTGAAAGAAAACAGAAGAAAATTGCATTAAAGTTGAAATAAGAACAACCAGAGTCGCATGGAAAGCAAAGAAACAAAATTAAATCGATACCACAAACTGACAGGACCGCCCTCGGATTTCCACCCTAAAAACCCGGAGTGATCCTATGGGATCCAAGTCAAGGAAAATCCTACAGAAAATTCGGCAGCACCTCCCTTGAAATTGGACTAACCCATACTAGTGAGACCTGCAGAAAAACACTTCTATTCCTTTCAGCCACCTTTACCACAAAGCAAATGAGGGTCTCTAACCTATCCAAAGATAAAGTAAAATAACATATAACAAATTTTTACAAGTTATCAGAGCCATTCTAGATTTTATACAAATAAAAATGTAAGGAGAGTCTAGCCTACGAGGTCCTCAAACGTTTTCAATATGTCTCTATGTTCTTCTTGGCTCGACCGCTCCTACCTGGGGGAAGATTTAAAGCAAAACAGACAAGACGTGAGAGAAAAATCTCAGTGAGTGGATAAGTTATGAAAACGAAACATAAAATTTATTTATCTTTTTAGAAGCCTTAAAATCAAATAATTCTAAGACCTCACATTGCTCTTTGAAATTCCCCAATTTTTTAAACCCTGTCGAAACTCCTTTTCAAACAAAGTCAACGATTAGTCCACGTAAACATTTTCATCATACAAGTAAACACAATGATCCGTAAGAAACTTTTGATAAAACATACAAGATAAACGACTAAACCTGATAATTAATAATGTAATTAACTCAAATCCTCAATTATCATTCATGCAAACTATCCATCTCTAAGCCATGAAATGAAACATCACATCATATTAGTATTCGGGAAAGCTACTAGTCATACACTTAGGTAATTAATCTCGCCACATCCTGAGCATAGGCACGAGCAGGCAGATAAGCTCGCCACTTCTTGTGCAGAGTGATCTCGATACACGGGCAAGCAAGTAAGCTCGCCACTTCTCGTGCAGAGCGAATCAATGCACGAGTAGGCAGAAATGCTCGCCACTTCTTGTGCAGATCGAATCTATACACGAGCAGGCAGAAATGCTCGCCACTTCCCGTGCAGAGCGAATCGATGCACGAGCAGACAGTTATCATCGCACAACTTCAATCCAACATTCTTAAAACTAACTCATAACTATCATTATTTAATAATATAATGCTCCTTGTATTTCTTTTCAGATTAATCTCTACATATGCCACATCATCAACACTTGCTGTGAGAAAATTTATTCTTAAAACATGAAATTTTAAACCCAAAACAAATTTTAATTTAAAAAAACTCAAGGTAAGCATTCATTAAACAAATGTAAATGTACAGTTTGAGAATCATAAATCATTTATAGACGGGTCAATTCTCAAGAATCTTTCAACTCGATCCATACTTAAATATTTCAAGAGAGAATTAATTTATAAAGTATGCAAAACATCTCAAAAGTAAGAGTCCACTTACAATGCAAAAATCTAAATAAACTCAAGATAACAAATAGAATAATAAATCATGAAATTCATAAATCATTTATAAAAACAAGGCAGTCACAGTGCGAAATCAACATCGATCCTCCGTTGGATTGTCTTGAACCTCGTTGATACTGCCTATAATACATGCAAATAAATATGAAATTAGGCTCAGCTCAACGAAAATATAAGGTGCGTATGTAAACCTAAATGTTTTGCTTAAATCTATTATTTTCTCACGGTTAATTTAATATTTCACTTAAGGCCTAATTGTTGGGTCCTTAAATGTGTGCATTTTAGGCCCTCTTTCTTAATGTATTTAGTACTTAGTCCCTATATTTTGTGTTATTTATTTGTGTTTATCTCTTTTGTAGATGGAAAGCCCATAGGTAACAAATGGATGCAAATCAGCCCATTTTGAGCTTAAATGAGTATTTGTTGTTTAAAGAGAAGCCCAAGACCAAGAGAGGGTCCAAGAGCATGAAAGAAGTAGAAGCCCAGCCCAAACCACAAGAGAAGTGGCGTGTGTGTTAAGTGAAAGGCTGGCCGCACCTTGCAAAGATTATCCTTCCTAATTTGGCTCTAAAAATCAGATTTTTAATTACCTTATTTATCTCCTTTTAATTTCTGATTTATTGGAGGCTTATTAGGGGAGGAAATCAGCTACATGCAAGTCTATAGGGATCAGCTACACTTACCTATTTAAACAAAAATATTGCTGAGTTCTAGGGTTCCCAGACTTGGAGAAAAAAATCAGAAAAAAGAGAGAGGGGATGTAGCTTGGAGGCGTGAGCTCTCCTAGGGTTTTGGCTTTTCTTCTTCTCTTTTCTTGTAATTTGGAGATGATAAACATGATTTCTTTGATGTTCTTGTTTTCCAGCATGAACATCACGTTTTCTAGGGCCTAGGGTTCAGCCCTAGGCCGAATATTCAGTGGATTGGTGATGTAGTTGCTGTTTGTTTAATTCCATGGATTTGATGATTTTGATTTCACTTTTATCATTGTTCTCTATGTGTTTATAATCCTTGATTGATCACTTAGGGTTATTGCATCTAGAATTTAATCAATTTAGGGTGAGAACAACCAATCAGCCCCTAATACAAGTGATAAACAACTTAGGATTTAGTAATTGGCTGAATTATAATTGTGTGAAATCAATACTAAAGCACCTAAGGTAGACGCCATGCCTTAGGGTTTTATTTGCATTCATAATCTCATTTGTGTGTTAATGGACCTTGCTGCATTCTTAGGTAGATGTCATGCCTAGGTTGCATTTAGGGTACCAAACTAGGGTATACGCCATGCACTAGTTTGTACATTTGGGGAATCATGCATTTCATACTATGGCATAGGTGAATTTGCGAATGCATTCATCAATAGGAATTAAAGATTTCAGAATTTGCACCGTGACATTGAATAGGAGGTCTAGTGGTAAAGTCCTAGAGTCCTAGTATCATCATTCATCTATTTTCACAAGATAACTTGTTGTTTTCATCCTCTCTGCTAGTTGCGCATATTAGTCTTTAAAGTAGGTTTAATTTGCTGTTTTCAAGTCATACAAATCCCCTCCAACTTGTGTGTGCGTGTGTGTGTTTCATTTCAGTAAGTAGCTGCCCTAGGTGTGATAACTTGGGCAGCCAGTTGTCTTTTATTTCCTTGTTCTGTTAGCATTAGGATTATCATTTAAAGATCATCAATAGTCCTCGTGGGATCGACCTTGCTTGCCATCTATATTATATATAGATTCGTGCACTGCGAGTATTAAAATATAACGAACACCAATCACTTGAAAGCCGTCTACACTCTTCTCGACTCCGTATCTCGTAACACCCAAACTTTTTAATCCGTTCATTTCACTCAATAAATCTTATACACGTTATACCTCAGCTAGGGTTCGTCTAGAAATCGTTTCAGTAATACAAGGTGTCCAATTACGGTCTGATTTGAGATTTTGTAAATTCTAAGAAACTTCCACCTATCCAACGTCAATAACCAACTTAAAACAGTTTCAAAATTCACAATAACTAAAAGGATTAATGGCCGTTCCTAACCCAAAAATCATAAATTATCCAAAATTTATTTAAATTGCCGATTCTAATTGACTAATAGAGGTCCAAAGGAGTAGGAATTGTCCAATTAACCAAGAATTACTCTCAAATCATAAAACTCAAATGGAAACCCGAAATGGCTATAAACCAAAATTTCAATTCACAAAAATACTAAAAATTGATCGATTAAATCAAGGGGGAATGAAAGCCCATACCTAGAGGAGTAAAACCCCTCAAGAATCACGGCCAACGGTGGCTGAAAACGGTCGAAATCGACGAAGAGGGCCGGCGGTGGCTGCTGGCTTCTCCGGCGGACTCCTGCCTACAGGGGCGGCGGTTGGCGAGGGGAAGCACGGGGGAGGACTGGCTGGCGGCTGGGCTTCGTGCAGGTGGCCTCGACGCCACCTGGAAGGTGGTCGGACCATTGCCTCCAGTGGTGAGGTCACGCGCACAGAGGAGGTCGCGAGAGAGAGGGAGAGAGAGGATAGGGGTTGGGCGGTGGCGTTGCCGCCTCCTGGCCAGTTGGTGAGGGAGGGAGGCCGGAGAGAGGGAGCTCGGGGGAAGGCAGGTATGAGACCCGGAAATTTCCAAATTTATTTTGGGATTTTTCCTTATTTTCTAAAATATTTATAGAATTTATTTGTTAGAAAATCTAATTTTTCCACCTTGAGCTTTAATTGTTTGACCAACTTTGACTAGGGTTTTGACCCAAGTTAGAACTTTAAAAGGTAGTACTTTTACTCACAAACCCAACGGTGCAAGTCTCGTATTATTCCGAGTTCGGGAGATTATTTTATGAATTTCGCAAATTTTCTTTTTCTTTAAAGCATTTTATCTTAGTTTGTAGAGCTTGAAACTTCTGAAATATTTCTAACGGAAAATTCGTAATTTGACCTTATAGTTAATTAGTACTAGTTGATACGAGTCCGTAGTATTTTTCGGAGTATTTTTCTGAGTCCTAAGCTATTTTTAATTACTTTTTGAAGTTGAGAAAAATAGGAAAAAGAAATAAAATAGGAAATCACCAGATCGCGCCACGTGGCACGATCTGGAGTGTCCATCGCTGCATGGTAGCAAGATCTGATGACTACATGTGCAGCCAAGTGTCAGGGCATGAGCCACATGTTACTTCCTCATTGGTCCAAATTGTGACGGTTGACTTGAGTCAACCCAGTCAACTCGGATGAGTCAACCGAGTTGACTCACTCTCTCTCCCCTATAAATAGTGGCGCACCCTCAGTTGGTTTTCATCCTTTCTCAGCGCACGCTTCCCAAGAGAGAGCTTCTCTCTCCTCTCTCCTCCTTTCTCTCTCTTCTTCAATCTTGTTTTGAGTTTATCTTAAGTTCTGGAGCTTCGATCGACGATCCGATTTCGCCTACGCGATCGTGGCGACAAGCTCTTCAATTCTAGTAGTGTGAAGGCTATGTTTTGGTAAAGTTTTAAAAAAATTATTTATGAGCTCCATAGATAATTTCTCTATCCCTGTCGAACTTCTGCTAAAATTTTGTTAAATTAATCTCTTGTTCACTAGGCTATTTTAATCTTGTTACTTAGCAAGTATCGTAGTACCGAGACTCTGCCCGTGGGAAGTCTTCAATAGGTATACCCTTAACCCAGCTTATTTTTATCTGCTGTTATTTAAGTTGTGGTTATAAACGGAACGCCGTTTAACTGTTGTTATCAAATGAACTTAATAATTATTCAGGTCATATCAGTGGTAACCAAATAACGTGATGACTAAGGTTAGTCCATGAGCGTACAGGCGTTGGGTACTGAGCCAGAGCTCCCTCAGTTTCCCCATGCACTGAATTGGTCACGTTGTAGGTTCATATCTGATCAACCTCCTCGACAATAAATTAAAATAGATAGAGAAACCACACGGTCTGACATGACTGTTTGCCTCAGGATGCAAGGTCATGTCAGATTAAGAATTCAGAGAAGCCTAGTAGTTACGCTACTGCCAAACCTCTGAATTATACCTGGTCTTAACTGACAAGGTCATCGATTTACGTGAAGAACGTTTTTAGCACCTGTTGTTGTCAAACTAGGAACTCCAGTTACCTAAAAGAGATCGTTGCGACGTGGCTAATTGTGATTTGTATTCGAGATCAGGCAAAAACTTTGGACGATAGGTAGGGGGATAACACACTCTGACTAGTGGATTTCTTGCATGTACTATATAATAAATACTGTGTGATAAAAATGCATGTTTTTGATTGGCATATCTGCTTGGTTTTATGATGATGGGAATGATGACTGTTATACATATTCTCGTGAGATTGTTATTGTGTTTGACTTGAGAGTGAAAGGTCCCTTATGGTAGACCCTGGGTTTCGATCCGCAAAACCTCATGAGGGGTTGTACGGACGGACTGGTCGATTGACCTTCTTGGGAGGCCAGTCTAGGTGGTATAACCATGAAATGGCCACTTTCGCTACCATGTCCCAATCAAATGATTGCAGGACTTTGTTATGTTTTTGTGAGAGGGTAGTTAGCGCTAACGGCTGGTCAACAGGTATGATTCTGAACTTGGGCCCGGAAAACTGTATTTTGAAAACTGTATGAGCATGTTCCTAGTTTTACAAAGCTTGACAACTGGTTTGTGTTGTGCATTTGATTTTAAATTATCTCAAACTATTTTTTAAACCAAGCAGGGAGTTCCCTGAGGGGGAACAATGAACGTTTGTGATGCTCACCCCTACATTGTTGTTTTCTCCCTCTTAGGTGCTGCGCGTGTGGACTTTGACGGCCTCGATTGAGGGGGTGGTGGTGCGGTCTCGAGCTTGTCAACTCCTGTGTTCCTTTTTAGTCAGTATATTTCCATGGGCAGGTCTTTGATGACCTTTTACTATCTTTATATACCTTTGGTCATATCCTGTATATACACTGAGTCCTTGAGTTGTCTACTTTTGAATGATCGAGTCTATATAAACAGTTTCTTTGAAGTTAGTCTAAACAATAGTAGCTTCGAGGGTTGGTTCACTTATGAATTGATTATTTCTATATTTTTTCACTGCAAACTCAGGCACTCTGATCCAAGCCATTTTACTAAACCAAAAGGCTTAACTTATTTTGTGAATATTTGGGATTATAACACTGGAGGATTGGTTGTTGTAGTTTCAGGTATTCTCAAGATAGGTGCCTTTGTTACGTACCCAGATTTTGGGGCGTGACAGCAGGGGAGAGAGAAAGAGAAATCAGATTTTGGTTTTATTTTTTTTTAACCCAATTTGTTAATTTACAAAATTTCCCTTCGCTTCAAACGCTCATATCTCTCAAACCGTAACTAAGATCGATGCGTGCTACATGTCTATGAAATCGTGGACTCGAGACCTACTTAACGAGTCCAAAGTCAAAATTAAAAGCCCAATAGAATGAAAAGTCTACTTTTGGGTCAAAGAAATTTTAAAAGGAAGTTAAAATTTAATCACAACCTCTTTATTTTCCAAAATGATCAAATTAAATTCTCAAAATATTTAGAATAAATCCTTGAAAAATACGGGGTCTCACAATTCAATCTCCCACTACACCTCTAAATGGCCATTACGAATAAAAATTTAAATTTTTCGTGAAATTTGGGTCGGGTCATTACACAAATCCTTGTTCGGAGAATGGTAGAAATATAAACCTAGTGAAACTTGAAACTAAGAGCAATTGAAAATCTAAAAAGCACTTCGAATGGAAGCACCAAAGAAAATACGAAAGCAAAAGAACTTTGAGTAATTCTTGAGGCTTGAGAATTTGTGAGTTGATTGTTGTGTGTTGAATGTTGAATATCCTTTTTTCTCTTCTGAATGCATCTATATATAAGGGTTAGGATAGCAATGGACCATTACTTGGCTCAAAATTCCCTCTAGACTCCTTATACGGATGAGATTTGAACTCTATTGGATTTAGGATTCGACTGGATTCTTCCTTGACAACCACGTGATCTTGAGCATTGATGGTTGATCGGAATTCTTTCCAATCTTGGACTCTTTACTTGAACGTCCTGGCTTCTTGATTCAATCGGGATACTTGGTCTCCAAGACTTTCCGAATTCTTCCCTTGGTAGGATTTGCATTGATCTTGTATTAAATTTTCGAGTTCCTCTTCAAGCAAAGATTTCGACTTGAATTCTGATCTTGAGCGGAGTCCTAATTTGAGTAGGATTTAGTGACGTATTAGAAAACCTCTACCGCTTGAGTTGAGCCATTATTGGCTAGTGAACTTCAATCAGGAAACTTTTGGGCTTGATTGAACTCCTTGAGGTTTTAAGCTTTAATTAATAAAAATCCAGCCCAAATGTTGAGACCCAAAGCTTAATTGAAAAAAATTAAAAATAAAATGAGATAACCCAGCCTTAAAACTAGGCCAGAATCACCTCTTTTATTTTTCTTGCACAATAATAAAATAGCCCGGCCCATTTTTATCTTCAATTAGGCCGATTTCGTTATTTTAAAAACATAACCCGGCCTCAAAATTAAGCCGGAATTATTTCTCTTGCTTGGAATACATGGCCTTAAAAATTGCATTTAATTGGGCCAATACACTCTATTTTGATAACAATTCTAATCGAAAAGTCAATCGGAATTTATTGGAGCTAAAGTTGATTGAATGGAAGTTTAGCCAATCCGATCGACATTGTAAAATCACTTGGAACAAGCTCCATGGCGCTGGCCGATAATTCTATAAATTGATTAGACTACAACAAAGTCGATCGATATTTCTTTTATCGTGCCGCTTGTCTTCCTCCCTTTTTCTTCCAGCCATGGCTACTACCTAGCAATCAACAAATCAGCTAATCCACCCAGATTCCAACCCAATCGCACTCTCAGCACTTTGCACGCCCATCCATTTCAGCGGCCCACACTCTTTGTGCCAATCGACGGCACTATAAAAGAAACCTCTTTCGACGATTTGTGGTCAGCCATGATGATGGAATCTTCACTTTCACATCTTTATAATCTACCCACCAAGTGTTTGTGAGTTGGTTTCACGTAGAATTTATACAAGGTTCACGCAAGAAAAGGGTAATCCGATTACTTTCAATAATCTTCACGAAAATCCTTGTATTGATTCTCCAATTGTTGCTCCAATCAAAATGTTAATTTTGAGCCCAAACATTTGCCCCCCAAGCTTTTTGATCTTGAGAATCAAAATCACAAAGTTTGAATTATTTTGAACTTATTTGTACCTTCCTTCAATTTCTTGTGGGTACATGTGGCGAATTGTGATTGGAGAAGAGAACAATTGTGGAATCACCACCTCTACAAAGGTAGTTCTAAACCCTCAATTCCCTCATCTTCTTCATTTCTTATAAACTCGATAGCCAAAAAGCTCTCAAAAGAAAGTTTCTAACTTTTTCATAAGAAACCACATTGTAGGCTCCATTTCGTGTGATCTAGCTTGGTTTCTTGCTAATTTCTTCGAGAATTGTTGGTAAGTTTCTATTTTCCATCTTGTTTCCTTTGATTAAGTGATTTTTGGTGGTCATTTAGAAACTTTGTTTTCAAATTTTGAAACTTTCCCGCGTGTTCTTCATATTGTCTTGGTAATTTTCTTTGTTGCCAAACATCATGGCCTCACCAAGCTCCTCATCCGATCCGGATCCATATGCCAAGAAACTTCATCTAGCTCCGGTCAGTATTTTCTCGAGCCATATTTTCCTAATTTCATTTGGGTCGAAATTAATGATCTCTTGAAAAGCTATCGGGATGATGAACGAATATTGCTTAAAAACAAATTTAAGTGGAAAGGTTGGGAAAAAGGAAAGCCATTCAAGAGTTGTTGACAAGACCGCCCTGGATCTCACCCTGAAACTCGAAAAGGTCTTGTGGGATCCAAAAATCAAGGAAAATTCTACCGAAAATTCGGCAGAACCTCTCCTGAAAATTTGACTATCCCGAACCTGTCAAACATGAAATACACTTCTATATTACTTCAGCCACCCCAACCACAATTAAATAAGGTCTTAGACCCACAACAAGTAATACAAATCTAATCAGAGCATATCTAAATAAACTTTATGATCATATCTCATTTTATAATTTCAAGGGGAAACCTTGATCCTAATATACCAATAAGCTGGAGATGAGAAACTCGAATGCCTCGACGTGGTACGGTCCGACCTCGGTGATCGCTACTACCTGGTGGGAAACGTTATAAACAAAATAAAGAAAATGTGAGATAACTCTCAATGAGTGGACAAAATATAGAAACAAAGCATTTAAGTTATTAATCCTTTCAAATTCCTTTAAAATCAAATCTCCTCCAAAACCTCACGTCACTCTTTGAAATCCCCCAGTTTTAAAACCCTGTTGAAATTCCTTTTTCAAACAAAATCAACGATTAATCCATGTAAACATTTTCATCATTCAAGTAAACACAAATGTTCATAAAAACTTCCATAAAACGTGCACGGTAAAATATTAAACATGAAATCACGCCAAAAATAGACAATAATATAATTAACTCAAATCCTCCAATGACATTCACGCAAACTATCCACCTCTAGACCATGAAATGAAAAATCACATCATATTAGTATCCGAGAAAGCTTCTAGTCATACACTTAAGTAATTAAGCTCGCCACATCCCGTGCAAAGGCACGAGCAGGCAGATAAGCTCGCCACTTCTCGTGCAGAGCGAATCAATGCACGGGCAGGCCGGGATACTCGCCGCTTCTCGTGCAGAGCGAATCGATGCACGGGTACGCAGGAATGCTCGCCACTTCCCTTGCAGAGTAAATCAATGCACGGGCAGGCCGGAATGCTCGCCACTTCCCGTGCAAAGTGATCTCCATGCACAGGCAGTGTAAGACCCCATATTTTTCAAAGATTTATTTTAAATATTTTGAGAAATTAGTTTAAGGATTTTGGGAATTTATTTGGAAATTTAAAAGGTTTTGGTCTAATTTTTGTTTTAAATTGGGCTTGACCCAAAGTTGACTTTTAAAACTAATGGACTTTCGTCTTTGACTTTGGGCACGTTGGAAAGGTCTCGAGTCCACGAGTTCGTAGACACGCGGCACACGTCAATCGGAGCTATGGTTTGAAAGATACGGGCTTTTGAAGCGAGTGGCAAACTTGTAATTTTTACAAAGGTGTGTTTTAAAACCCCAAAAGTCAGTTCTCTCTCCTCATTTCTCTCTCTCTCTCTCTCTCTCTTTCTCTCTCTCTCCCTTCGCATCTGTCTCTTTCTCTCACCTCCACCGATCTGCCACCGGCGCGTCCGGCGGTGAATGGGTTGGGTTTTTGGCCCACCAGCCTCGCCACCCTCCCCTCTCTCTCCCTATGGCCTCCGTTTCTCAGGCCGATCACCCACGACGAAGGAACGACGCAGAACAGCCGAGCTTCTCCTCGCCGGCGATCTGTATTTTCCGGCCACGACGCGACTGCGGGCCACTTGGGTCCTCTTCCCCAGGTCACGGTGAGCCTCCATGTGGTAACCCCATGCTTCGATGACCTCAAACGGCGGCGGATTGAAGGATTTATGGCCGATGACTGTTCCAACGAGTTCGAGCGTTTCCGGCGACATTTGGCTTCGACCCAGGTATCGATTTGGCTCCTCTCTTCATGCTCTTCAGTTCTGTGTTGGAGGATTTAGCCAATTGCGAATCCATTTGAAAATCATCGTTTTGCAGCCACGGGCACTGTAGCTCCGCCTTGTGTGGCGGCGATTTGGGTGGTCTTCTTTGTCGGTATGCCTCTTTGGAACCTTCAGAAGCCTTTCCTGGTCCGGTGGTGAGTTTTGTGGCATTTTCTGTGTTGTTTGGGGGCTGGGCAGCCATCGTGTGTGGTGGCGGCCGCCCGTTTCAGTCGTTCAGTGGGCTATTTGTGTTTCTGAATTGTATTTATTGATTGTCTGGTCTTAACAGGTACACGGGCTCGGGAAATCTCATTCCCGATGCCGTTATGCTGCCGGATTTGATATCCGAGCAAAGGAGCCAAGAAGGGCGTTTCGGTCTTTTTACGTGGTTAAATAGTGAGTGAAATTAAATAGTCTATTTCGTTGCTTTGTGTGCTCTTGTGCATTTGTTTGCTAGGACTTGATTTGACTGGGATTTGGTAAGTCTAGGCTTGAATCTTGGAGAATGGAAATGAGGATGATTATGCACTGAGGTTATTAAATTAAGACGGGAATGATTTGAGGTTGAGGTTAATAGTTGACGATTAGGCAATTGAATTGCAGAATGATTATTAATATTATTGATGAGATTTGATGTGAATTTGAGGAATTATGTTTTATCTTAATACTTGGATGATTGGTTATGAATTTATATTGTGATTGAGTAATTATAAGTTTTAATGTGGATTATTATTGAGTATGGAAATTGAAGGATTATTTGAGGATTATTGTTTAAGTCATTTCACTCATACGAGCTCTAGTGAGCTTACCGAGTTGTTTGTTTGAATGACCCGGTGTACCATGGATATGGTGCAGTGTGGTTAATATTTTGCAGGTTAAGCAGGCTGATGAGGCAGTGGGGAGAAGACGAGGCAGTGGGACCTATCTTGATTTATGTGATTGTTTTTATACAGTGATTTTACATAAATGTTTTGGGCTTACACTCTGATTTATTAAACGTATTTATTTATTTTGTTAAGTACATGGCTCATTCTTTGAAAAAGGGTTTAAATGGCAAGGTTTTCAGTGTATTTATGGGCTTGAGGTTCAGGGCATTACAGGCAAGCAGGTCTAGACATACGTCGTCGAGTCAAATCTGTATCTATTAAGGGGAGGGTACTAATATGGCGGTTTAACAACCGCTCAGCAACTTCTTAAAAGAAAACCATCATTTATAAATGAATAATGCTATATTTACCACATTTTTGTACCATATTTTTATACCATCTTACGTGTCATTATTTTATTGGACAAAAAATTTTCTCTTTCTTTTTGGATTTTCTCTTTTATTTTTTAGTGTCCAATGCATGAATGCCATGTAAGTTGCCACATAAGGTGGTATAAAATTATGGTATAAAAATATGGGATGTCTAGCACTACTGTTTATAAATTATACTTTCCCAAAGCACATCACAAACCATTCTCAATTAGTACTATATGCCTCTTGATGCTCAAATTCAACTTATGTACAAAATCATCAAAACGAGCTTATGAGAAAATTTATTCTTAAATCAAAAATCCAAAACCCAATTCAAAACTTATTTAATTAACCAAGAAGCTACCCCCATGAATAAGATCAAGTTTCCAAAGTGTATAAATTTAAATCCAATTTAATATATTTACTCTTCGCCAAGGAAATACTCTCAAGTTAAGTAAATCAAAACTCGAATAAAAACCAAGATATGAATATGGGTTAGAACATGAAATTTATTGAAAATGCTTTCAAAAGTCCAAGTCCAACTCATAAACTTTATGTCAAGATAAAACTCTTGCTATGCAATATAAACCAAAACATAACGTGCATAAAGCTTTTGTAAAACAATGTTCACTCACAGATTAAATGTGCTATGCCCAAACCTTTCCGAGATTTGTTTCCATCTCACAAATACTCTCTTGTTTGTCACTAGAAATTGCCGAAAGACGAACCCCCATCGACCTTGTCAAATCGATTCCACGTTCAATAACTGGACGATTACTTAGTCAAGCTTTCCGAAAAAAATGCTCACACATCAAATCACCAATAAAAACCAAGTTAATTCACATAAAATCCAAAAACACACAAGTATCGATAAATAAACAATATTGAGCTATACCTTTCTCACATTCGATACCCTCCGGAATTCAGTTTGAGTTTCAGATATTGTTCGGCCTGGAATCGAATAGTTTCAAGTTTCCACAACCCAATTCCCATTCAACGGCCGTGTGGCCTCGGAGTGGCCGGAATTCGACACTGCCGCCACTTTCGACGTCTACCCAAACTTGATTTCCAACCTAACCACAAATGTATCAACCTAATTCCAAATCGAATAGGCTCATTAAACTTAAAAGAGACAGAAAAAACATTGAAGGGAGTCTGAATTGGCCACCACACGCGGTGGCCATGAGTGGCTGAGTTGGGTTTTTTAATTCCGGGTACAATCAGACCAAATCAATCATACAAACTTGTAGAGGACGAAGAGAGGATCGATTTCAATACCTGGGTCGAGACCAAAAGTCACCGAAAAATGGGAAGGAAGTATGCGGCTGCACTCATCGTTTCTCTCTTGTGGGTGGTCGTTGGAGCAAGGGAAAGTGACAGAGAGACTCACTGTGACGAGAGGAAGTCATCCCAGATGGTCTGACATCGTGACGTGGCCAAAAAATGGAAGACGTTGGCGAAGAGGCTCGGCCTGCTCTGCATCATTTCCTCGCCATGGGTGATCGGCCTGAGAATAAAGAGTAATGGGGGAGAGAGGGGGATGAGACGAGTAGGGGGCGGGTGGTCTTGCAGACATCCCTCACCGGACGACGAGGATTAGAAGAGAGAGAAGGGAGAGTGACCGGAGAGGGAGAGAGAAGAGAGAGAATCGGGGCAAGAGAGAGATGCGTGAGAGAGGAGAGAGAAAATCCAGAATTTTCTAGACTTTTTGAATTTTAAAACCCTTTGATACAATTTACAAAAATGCCCCTCACTTTGGGCGTACGTAAATGACAGGACCGCCCCCGGATTACACCCTGAAACCCGAAGAGGTCCTGTGGGATCCAAAATCAAGGAAAATCTTATCGAAAATTCGGTAAAACTGAAAATGGACAAACCCAAAAATTATAAACCTGTAAAAACACTTCTAAAAACTTCAACCACCTCTACCACAACCAAAAAGTTCTTATTCACCAAGACACATGATAATCAGAGCAAAACTAAACTTCCATTACAAAATAAAAGTTAACTCCACAACTTAAGGGAAATGACGCTGAAGAGCTGAAAGTCCTGCCTCGACGTGGTACGGCCCAACCTCAGCGATCTATAACACCTGGGGGGAAAATGTTATAAACAAAATAAAGAAAACGTGAGATAACTCTCAGTGAGTGGACCAAAATAAAGAAACAAAACATTAAGTTATTCATCCTTTCAAATTCCTTTAAAATCAAATCTCCACTAAGACCTCACGTCACTCTTTGAAATCCCCCAGTTTTGAAACCAACTTACGATCTTTAAGAAAGTCATAAAACCATTTAAAATCCAGAAATTTAAATAAATCAAAATATAACTTTTCAATAACAACCTTTTAAAATAAAAGTCATAAAAACATTGTCCAGAAATCTTGATAGAACTCAAAAGGAAATTCTCAATCAAAATCTTGATAGAACTCAAAAGGAAATTCTCAATCAAACTCATATTTAATAACTCCTTTAAGTAATAATAAAATCCCACCATGCTTATATCCTGAAATAACCTGGCCATACACCTGTGCGGAATTACAGGCAGGCAATATCCTGGCCATACACACGCGTGGAGTAAATCCAACACGTGCAGGCAATATCCTGGCCATACACACGAGTGGAGTGAATCCAACACATGCAGGCAATATCCTGGCCATACACACGTGTGAATAAAATCAGCACGTGCAGGCAATCCTGGTCATACGTGCACGCAAAGCAGCCCCTAAAGGGCGAAGCATCCCGACACACGGCCCAAAGCCTATATGTGTGCCGTGATGGGTCCCAAAGACCTATCAAATCTGATAACCTGGAGGGTACTGCAAGGGTGATTTGAAAACCATTTTTCCATAACCCAAATATATCCTTTTTCCACCAAGAATAAATACCATTGAAATCCTTTTACAAATTTAAATCCATAAGCCCAAAATGTATTATTTCAAATATATTCAATATACATGAAACAAATCCAATCCTTTCGACAATACCCAAATTGTTAAATAAATCACGTGAATGAAACAAGAGACTAGATTCTTTTCCAAAGTCCAACAACTCAGAAAAATCAACATGTAAATCTAGGTTTTAAAACTTTTTTATGAATGCATTTTGGAATCCGAAATCCATTGCCATTAGTCAAATCCCAAATCATCTCAAGATATTATGCACAATAGAATTAATGAACTTTTATAAATTCATTTGAAAACCAAGGTTCAGTCTCACTTGTTATTTCCAAATCAAACTCAATTAATCAGATAAAACGCAAATTTCATAAATCATTTTAAGAAACAAAGGTCCACTCACAGTTTAACCGATCAATGTCTAATCCTTTCCGGAAATACGTTCCCATTTCACGATCCCTTCTTGTTCGTCACTAGAAATAGCCAAAAGACGAGGCTCCATCCACCTAACACAAAAGTACCACTAACTTAAATAGTCAAGAATACGAGTGTCGATTGAAATCGAATGAAGAAAAATCTAAGTGCCCCTATGACTTATCCGAAAGTCTAGAGTTTGTCCCGAGTTAACTTAATTTTATACCAAACAAATGCGATTACTAAGTCGCCCAATTATCAATACAACTCCAAGATCAACGTAAACGATATAAACAAATCCTCACCAAGTAATTATCTAAACCAACTTGTTAATTCGATTCCAAGTTCGGCAACTGACCAATCACATAATCGAGCTTCCCAAACATCCTAAATTCACAAATAACCACCAATAGCAAACCATCAACCTAACTCCAATTCAATACACACCCAAAACGAAAACATTGCAAAATACTCATATACCAATCATACCTTTCTCACGTCTGATAACCACCATGACACGGCTTAAGGTTTCCTTAATAGATCGGCCACGAATTGTTGTCCTTAGGATATGCATACTCTGTCCATAAAAACAATGCATTACAATCTAATTCCAGAGTTCACAAAGAATAATAATTTGGCCGTTGATCAATCGATTTGGGTGATAACCACCACGCACGGTGGCTGCCCGACTCTAACTAACACATCAAAACTCACCCAAAACACAACGGAGCCTGGATTTTGTCTCTAAGAGTCCCGGGGAGGCCGAATAGCAAGAGAAACCACCCAACCCGCCGCCACAAGTGGTGGTTTCGACGGGGGCAGCGGCGGCACAACCTAGAAAACACCCCAAAACAACTCCAATTAGTCCTAATTGCACGGTAGGACGTTCAGTTGCACCAAAAACAACTCGATTTCATCTCCAATTTAAGAAATTCGAAAAATAACAAAAACCCTAAAATCAAAATTTCAATTTCTCAAAATTGGACGTGCCCACCTTAGGGGAAAGATAGCCCGTACCTAGAGGATAAATTTTCGTAACTGGGTCGACGGCCAAATCTCGTCGAAAACGCTGGAATCGACGGCGGAAGCCAGCGGCTGACTTGGACTTCCCGAGCTCATTGCTCCGTTGTGGAGCATCATCGGAGCAGGAGGACACCACAAATGAACTCGCCGTGGTGAGACGAACAAGACCCAATGGGTCCAGCCACCCAAATCTCGTCGAAACAGTCAGATCGACGGCGAGGCTCCAATCGGGTCTAGGCTGGGTTTCGAGTTTTCGAGGCTTTTATGGGTTAAACGGGGACCAGGGGTAGAGAGAGGAGAGGGCGGCGATGGCGGGGAACCAAAACCCGACAACAGCCGCCGCCGAACGCGCCCTCACGCGCCGGTGGCAGGGGCGGCGAAAGAGGGAGACGCTTACGCGAGAGAGAGAGACGCTTACGCGAGAGAGAGAGAGAGAGAGAGAGAGAGAGAGAGAGAGAGAGAGAGAGAGAGAGAGAGAGAGAGAGAAATGGGGAGAGAGGTGAGATAGTGAGAAAATCTGACTTTTGGGTATTTAAAACCCACTTTTGTAAATTTACAAATTTACCCCTTGCTTCAAATGCCTATAACTCTCAAACCGTAACTCCGATTGACGCGTGCTTCGTGTCTACGAACTCGTGGACTCGAGACCTATTCAACGGGCCCAAGGTCAAAATCAAAAACTCATTTATTTTAAAAAGTCAACTTTGGGTCAAGCCCAAATTAAAACAAAAATTAAAATTTAAACCAAAACCCTTTTTATTTTCCAGATAAATCCCCAAAATTCTTAAAGTTATCAAAATGTTTAAAATAAATATTTGAAAAAAAATTTCTGAGGTCTTTCACATTTCGTTTCCTTATAAAATCTCTTAAAATGAACAAAGTAGAATAAAAATTTTAAATTTTTGAGAAATTTGGGTCGGGTTGTTACAGTAAAACCCAAACCGTAACTCCGATTTACACGTACTTCATGTCTACGAACTTGAGACCTATCCAACGGGCCCAAAGTAAAAAACGAAGGCCCGCTAATAAGAAAAGTCAACTTTGGGTCAAGCCCAATTTAAGAAAAAAAATTAAAAGTTAAAAACTAAGCCACAACCTTTTTATTTGTTAAATAATTTCCCAAAATAATCAAAATAAATCTTTGAAAAATACGGGGTCTCTACAAATTTAAAAATGTAACACTTTTAGCCGATAAATTTTGAAGTAACGTTGAATCAATTGTCAGTGAACACACCAAATAAATTGTTAAAAACATTTCTAAAGAAATTTAGTAAAAATTTTGTGAGGTTTTTTCAAATTTCGTTTCTTTATAAAATCTCTTAAAATGAACAATTGCATAAAAATTTTAAATTTCTAAAGAAATTTGGGTTGGGTCGTTACAGTTGGCCGGTTGCTTCTAAACTTGATAAGCCGGCCAAGCTTCCACCTAGGACTAGTTCGATCGACCCCATTGTTGAGCTGGACTCCAATGAGTCTATGACATGAAATACATGGTATGAGCGACTAGAACCTAAGTTGAAGATGTGTGGTGCGAAAACAGTATTTATGATGCCATATTGCTTTGTTATAACGGTCAATTCCATTGCAATTGGGCTCTCATCTCGGTCGCTTTGCGTTTTTGGTCGAGTGCCACAAACACTATGAGATTGAGATTTGGCATGCTTACCCCTACCGTACTAGATTTGGCCGCCATAGCGGGATTCCGGCCTTATGGAACGATTGTGAATACCAAAACAATGCCTTCATGTGTTTATTTAGGGGTCACCAAAAAGCCCAAGGCCCGAATCCCATTTGAAGCCTGCCTGGCCCATTGGGCCCAAAGCCCGATTTGGCCCGAAATTTGGGCTGGCCCGGCTCGGCCCGAATAGTCATTGGGCTAGGCTTGGGCCATCCCTTTGAAGCCCGGCCCGCTTAGGCCCGGCCCAAAGCCCATTTACACACAATATATCTTCACTAAAAAAATATAGGATTTTGGCTATGTTGTGAATCGAACATGAGACCTCATGGAACAAACTTCAACTCTCAACCAACTGAGCTGACTAGTTTATTTGTCTAATTGGTGAATCAGAACATATTTAATAAGTTTTTTGTTTGTATACTCTAATAAATTATTAATTGTTGCAGATAATGTAAATGTTCTCATCAGATAATTATATACCACATTTCATGTATTTATCTCCATAGATAATCATATAATATTAGCTAGATAAATAATCATATAATTTTCTTGTGTTTATCTTAGTAATAATGTATTTATCATAAGAGGTATATCTGATGTAAATGTTTATCACTTGATGTGAGACCCCGTATTTTTCAGATAATTATTTTAAATATTTTGAATATTTATTTTAAGGATTTTGGGATTTATTTGGAAAATAAAAACGGTTTTGATTTAATTTTAAAATTTTGTTATAAATTGGGCTTGACCCAAGTTGACTTTTAAAGTTAATGGATTTTCATCTTTGACTTTAGGCACGTTGGATAGGTTTTGAGTCCACGAGTTCATAGACACGAAGCACGCGTCGATCCGAGTTACGGTTTGAAAGTTACGGGAGTTTGAAGTGAGTGGTAATTTTGTAAATTTATAGAGATGGGTTTTACAAACCCAAAATCACTCTCTCTCCTCATTTTTCCCTCTCTCTTCCCGCACACACACACTCTCTCTCTCTCTCTCTCTCTCTCTCTCAGCTTCTCCTCCGCTCGCGCACCCCTCATCCCAGCCATTACCGGCCACCCCCCGGCCGACCTCGACCTTCAGCGAGCACCCCCAAAAGCCAACCACCTCCCCGGTCTCTCTCTCTCTATCCCCCACGTCTCCCCCTTCTCTCTTCTCTCTCCTTTCCGCCGCTTCTTTCTCTCGGCAGATCCGCCGTCCGGCCACACCACGACCAACAACGGGCACCGGCGACTTCCTCCTGCTGTCGCCGACCCCCAACAGCCCTCCCCTTCGTGGGCCGACCACTGTAGACGGAGAATCGACGCGAGACAGAATCGATGGCTCCGCCGGCGATCTCGTTTTTCTGGCCTGGACGCGACACCGGACCCACTGGGTCTCATTCCTCTCATCACGGCGAGTTCAGCTGTGGTGTCCTCCTGCCCTGACGATGCCCCACGGCGGAGCAATGAGCTCGGAAAGCCAAGCTAGCCGCCGGCTTCCGCCGTCGATTTAGGCCATTTCCGGCGAGATTTGGTCGTCAGTCCAGTTGTCAAAAATGATCTTCGAGGTTCGTGTCGCCACTGCCACCATCGGAACCACCACTTTTGGCGGCGGATTAGTGGTAGTTTGACCCAATTTCGTCTAATTGAGGTCCTAGGAACCCTTCTAGTTCCTTATGGTACGCGGGCACGGGAATCTCATTCCCGATGTCATTATGCTGCCGGATTTGATATCTGAGCAATGGCGCCGTGAAGGTCACTTCAGTCATTTCACGCGGTTAAACTGTGAGTGGAACTTATCTAGTTATATTGTTAAGTACCGTAAATGAATTGTCTATTTTGCGTGATTTGTTGCTTTATGTTAGAGAAGACTAAGTATAGGATTTGAATCATGAGAATGAAGTGACGAGGATTTGAGACTAAGGGATTAATTGAGAATTATAGAGATACTATGACGATCATTGATGAATTAGAGAAGAAATGCTTATTGTCGAGGTAAATGAGTGAGGATTAGGCAATTATTATGCAGATGATGAAAGTATTTATTGAGGAAGTATTGGTATGATTTGAGTGGCAAACAAGTGAGGGGTCGTGAGTAGGAATCAATTTTAGAAAGGTTTCAGTATAGTTCGGAGTAGACAGTGAGTGGACTTTTAAATTTTGAAAATGTTTATGAAAGTTTATAATTTAATTTATACTTGTTTTCGAGTTATTGTTTGATAAATAAAAATCTTTGAGTTGGTTTAATTCTGAATGAGTTATGAAAATCGTATCATTTTAATTATTCTATGATGTGGATTTTAATTGGGGATTTGATGTTTAGATTTGAAGTGTTTGGCTTTTAAAATCATACACAAGTGATCGTTTTAGCATAAATTTTTATATGTTAATTTTTCTTGAACTAGAACGAGGGGTTCTTAATATTTATTACCACTCTTTTTATTATGTTTATAACTTATTTTATTTTGAACTTATTGTGAGAAAGATGGAATTGAGATTTATATCGATTCATTATTTTATTTTGAAAAGTTTCGAAAAAGGTTTGAGAAGTTGACATTCTAATTAAAAGCTATGTTGTTTGTTAAATTGCTGTTGGTTTTCAAACCACCTTTTCAGTACCCTTCCAGGTTATCAGATTGGATAGGTCTTTGGGACCCATTGCGGCACACACATAGGCTTTGGGCCGTGTGTCGTGATGCTTGACCCTTTGGGGGTGGTTCTGCGTGCACGTAAGACAAAATTTTTGGCTCTGCATGCGTACGACAGATTCTTGGCTTTGCGTGTGTATAACAGATTCTATGGGTAACTGACTGGTGTGTGTTTTCAGTTGTTAAGTATTTTAAATGATGAGTTTATGGCAGCAAAGGTTTTTAAGTACGACGGTTTCAGTTGAGCAGTTTTATCGATTTTCAGTATATTGAGTGTGGTTTAAGAAGAAAGTTTTCAGCTTAAATTATTTATTTATAAATTGATAGTATCGATTTCAGTTTGAAAACTTACTATTTTCAAAGATTGATTTTCAGTTAATTGATTTGTGAAAAAGATTTGTATATGATGAGTTTCTTTTTATTACTGCATGACTCCTTTTAAGGTTCTCACACATTATTCTACGAGTTTTCTTATGCATTGGGCAATATGAGGATTTGAAATATTTTTATATTCATATGTTTTTCGCATGCTCTAAGCATGATTGTGGTTTACAAGGAGATTTTGAAATAGATTTGTGAAATAGTTTTAAACTTGAATGATTTCAAAGAGCGACGTGAGTGAAATTAGATAGTCTATTTCGTTACTTTGTGTGCTTGTGTGCATTTGTTTGCTAGGATTTGGTTTGGCTAGGACTTGGTAAGACTAGGCTTGAATATTGAGTATGGAAATTGAGGAAATTTTTGAGGTTAGTTAATTACGTCATCTCACTCATACGAGCTCTAGTGAGCTTACCGGGTTGTTTGTTTGAATGACCCGGTGTACCATGAATATGATGCAGTGTGGTTATTTGGGTGTTGTAGGTTAAGCAGGCTGAGGAGGCAGTGAGGAGAAGTCGAGGCAGTGGGACCCACTTTGTTTGTTTAAATGTTTTTATACGGAAGTTTTACATAAATGTTTTATTCGAAAGAAATTTATTTATTTATATTTATGTGCATGGCTCAAAGGAAAGAGAAAAACATATTTAAAAGGTTGATGTTTCAGTGTTTTATGGGCCCGAGGTTCGGAGCGTTACACTTGAAGCCTATAAATAGAGGCTCTATGGAATGGAAAAAGACACACTGTTCTCCCATCTTTTCTCTCTAAAGTTCTTTATTTTTACAACACGTTATCAGCACGAGAGCTCTGGTTTATTTTTGTTCTTTATTTTGCTTCTTTATTTCTAATAGCAATTTTTATTTACAAGCCAATGACACTTGTGAGAGGCTTTATTATTATTATGAGGCAAGAGCCTATGTGCTCAAATTTACGATGCTCATACTATTTTCTACTACTGCAATTATGTTTTATACTGTGTTCCTTATCATGTAGTTAATCAAATTTAAAATCAACAATATTTTCTTGTTCGGTTTTGCACTCAGTTAATATTGCAGTTTATTCATTACATGCTATTTGGATGGTTTTTCTTTTTGTCTTTTGTTCATTAATAAATTCTCTGCCATAATGCTTTATAGTTAGACTTATAGTTTGTATAAATTTATACTTGTTATTCTCTATAGAAAAGTATTCTATGTAAACAATTATGATTGGTTTTCACACTTTGCCTCACTGAATGCTTTTTCTAATAGAATAATATTCAATCTAAAGTTTGTTTTGACTACAACCAATTACGTGTAGAAGTAGGACTACCTATCTAGTTTAATTGATTGTTTTGTATTCTTTCTTTCATGTCAAATACTGTTTTGATTCCGCCATTTTTGTTAACACGAATTGCATGAGTTATTTATACTGTTAATTAAATTTCTTTATGCAATTATACTGATGTTTATATATGGCTATACTTTCATACGTGACTTATCTACTATTGTTCCTAAGTCTTTTATTTGTACCATTACTTTATCAATTATTTATTACTCAATTGATTCATATTTTGAACTTGAAGTTCAAATCTATGTCATAGAATCTGAAGTTCTAAATTAAATTTATATGTTCTTATATCAATGAACCTGAAGTTCGAATATGATATGTGAAGACTTTAGAACCTGAAGTTCGTATTGTATTTATGGCTTCTTTTACCTTAAACCTGAAGTTTTTGGTATATGTGTATATATATTGGAAATATTAAGAACCTGAAGTTCTATAATTATTTTTCATGAGTTCTAAATATCTCATTTTCTTTATGTAGAAATGACGAACTTGACCAAACGAGAATTTGTTGAACTCGACATCTCTGGAAAGAACTATTTGTCCTGGGTCCTTGATGCTGAGATCCATCTTGAATCCATGAATCTTGGTAACACTATCTAAGAAGGCAATAAAGCGTCCCCGCAGGACCGTGCCAAAGCCTTGATCTTTCTTCGCCATCATATTCATGAAGGGCTGAAGAGTGAGTATCTCACTATCAAAGATCCGCTGACTCTCTGGGATAATCTGAAAGAGAGATATGATCACCAGAAAATTGTGATCCTCCCTAAGGCACACCATGATTGGATGCATTTGCGTCTACAAGATTTCAAGACAGTTTCTGAGTACAATTCTGCACTTTTTCGAATCAGTTCTCAACTCAAATTATGTGGTGAGAAAATTACTGATGTAGAACTGTTGGAGAAAACTTTCACCACTTTCCATGCTTCAAATGTGCTTTTGCAGCAGCAATACCGTGAACGTGGGTTCAAGAAGTACTCTGAATTGATCTTTTTTCTTCTCCTTATTGAGCAAAACAATGAGCTCCTGATGAGGAACCACCAATCTGTAACGCCCCGATCCTCGGGCCCAAAAATACACTGAAACTTTGTCCTTTAAACATTTTTTTTTTTTTCAAAGAATGAGCCATGCACTTAATATAATAAATAAATACGTTAAATAAATCAGAGTGTGAGCCCAAAACATTTATATAAAAATCACTGTATAAAATCAGTTAAAATCAAATTAAAATGGATCCCACAGCCTCGTCTTCTCCTCACTGCCTCCTCAGCCTGCTTAACCTGCAAAACACTAATAACCACACTGCACCATATCCATGGTACACCGGGTCATTCAAACAAACAACCCGGTAAGCTCACTAGAGCTCGTATGAGTGAAATGTCTTAAACCATAATCCTCAAATAATCCTTCAATTTTCATGCTCAAAATAATCCACAACAGTATCCATAATTACACAATCACATCACAAATTCATCAACAAATATTCAAGCATCAAGATAAATCATATTCCTCAAATTCACATCATAATCCCACCAACAATAATAATAATCATTCTGTCATTCAAATGCCTAAACGTCAACTATTAACCTCAATCTCGAATCGTTCACTTCCTAACTCATAACCTCAATGCATAAATCATTTATCAATGTCCATCCTCAAGATTCAAGCCTAAACTTTACTAAGTCTTAGCCAACCCAAATCCTAGCAAACAAATGCACGCAAGCACACAAAGCAACGAAAATAGACTATCTAATTTCACTCACGTCGCTTTTTGAAATCCTCTAGCTTTCAAACTACCTTCAAAATCTCTTCCTTCAGATCCATTTTTCAATCCCCTCAAAATTGTAAATCGACCTCTAAAGAACAACTTATACTCTACAACCAAAATCTCACTCCACAAACTGTAAATCGCTCGCCACTTCCCGTGCAGAGCGGATCGATGCACGGGCAGACAGGTATGCTCGCCACTTCTCGTGCAGAGCGAATCTAAACACGAGCAGGCAGGAATGCTCGCCACTTCTCGTGCAGAGCGAATCAATGCACGAGCAGGCAGGATGCTCGCCACTTCTCGTGCAGAGCGAATCAATGCACGAGCAGGCCGGATGCTCGCCACTTCTCGTGCAGAGCGAATCAATGCACGAGCAGGCAGGATGCTCGCCACTTCTCGTGCAGAGCGAATCAATGCACGAGCAGGCAGGATTTCTCACACAACCTCAATCACATCATTCTCAGAACCATCTCATAGCCATCCTTGTATCACAATGTATAAATGCCTCATGTATTTCTCCTCAGATTCATCTCTACATATGCATCATCATCAACACTTGTTGTCAGACAATTTATTCTTTAAACATTTACTCTCAGTTTACTCCGAGCTATGCCGAATCAAGGAATCCCTTCCGAAATTTATTCTTGCTCATGACCTTTCACTCGTTTGTCACTCAAATCATACCATTCAATAACAGTACTCTACATTACAATCCAATAAGCATCATTCACAGTTCCACTGCTCGGATACCAAATCCGGCAGCATAACGGCATCGGGAATGAGATTCCCCGAGCCCGTGTACCTGTTAGGACCAGACAACCAACTTCAATATATACAGAAATTTCACAGAATTTTCCAAACAACCTCCGAGAGTTTCCTAGAAGTTCAATTTGGGCAAACAGAGACAAATAACCGCTGACCCGCCGCCACAAGTGGCGGAGGCAGGGGTGGCAGCGGCGACAGATCCTTAAAAAAAATTGGTTTTTCAACTAAAATCAACCCCAATCAACCTAGGCACTTCAATTGGACCAAAATCAACTCAGCATTCATTCAATATGCTCGAT
Organism: Dryas octopetala; assembly: GCF_963921425.1. Taxonomy (NCBI): domain Eukaryota; kingdom Viridiplantae; phylum Streptophyta; class Magnoliopsida; order Rosales; family Rosaceae; genus Dryas; species Dryas octopetala. The sequence continues at coordinate 8,955,595 of NC_141367.1, read as the reverse complement.
TCAAGGTAAACCCGAAATGGGTACAAGCCCTAAAATTTTCGATCTCCAAATTCTCAAAATTGACACGCAAGAACAAGGGGGAAAGAAAGCCCATACCTAGAGGATCATTTCCCATAACTGGATCGAGGGCCAAATCTCGCCGGAAAAGCTCGAACTGGCCGGAGAAGCCGCCGGCCTTCTCAGCCTCGATCTGCCGTCGTGGAGCGTCGGGTGGACGATCGGAGCACACCACCGTGCTCGGCTCGACGAGAGGAAGCTTCCAGGGCCGGAGCTGGGCCGCGAAGACGCTGGAAACGGCGAGTCAACGCCGGAGCTCTAAACGGGCGAAAACTGGGTTCTCGTTTTCTGCGCAATTGCTGGGTGATCCGAGACTAGGGGAAGAGAGAGGGGGTAGCGGCGAGCAACCTGGGCCAAACACCCAGCCCAGCCGCCGCCGGACGCGCCGCCACGCGCCGGTGACAGGCGCGCCAAGGGTGAAAGGCGAGAGAGAACAGAGACGCGAGGGAGAGAGAGAAAATCGGGGAGAGAGGAGAGAGAATCCCCTAAAATTCTGATTTTTGGGTATTTAAAACCCCATTCCGTAAAAATTACAAGTTTGCCACTCACTTCATATGTCCATATCTTTCGAACCGTAACTCCGATTGACGCGTGCCGCGTGTCTACGAATTCGTGGACTCGAGACCTATCAAACGGACCCAAGGTCAAAGACGAAAGTCCCTTAGTTTTAAAAAGTCAACTTTGGGTCGGGTCGTTACACAATCCCGTCCAACTGGGGCGGTAGCATTCCCTGAAGTGAATACTACTTCATCTCGTAGCCGTGGTCATGGTCGTGGTCGTGGCCATGGGCATGGTCAAGGACAAGAGAGTGGTAATGGGCGTCGTAATGGTCAAGGTGGCCGCAATAATAACTTGGGTCTTAAAAATGCGCAAGCATCACATACCCACCAGAAGTGGAACAAGCAAGACAAAGGGAAAGGTCAAATAGACAAAGCCCCTAAAACTTCTGAGGGTGCCTGTCACAGGTGTGGTGGGATTGGACATTGGTCGCATGCCTGTCGCACGCCCAAGCACTTGGTAGACCTTTACCAAGCCTCTTTAAAGGGGAAGGTTGAAGTCAATTATGTTGACCAAGTTCATGACCCAATGGACATTTCAGACCCAGTGGACATAAGTCATCTTGATGTCTCTGATTTCTTCACTGACACCGATGCAAAGTCTTTTGATGCTATGATTGGTGGTGGGGTTGTCCATCCCAATTAATTTGTCGTTTATTTAATCAGTTTATTACTTTCCTTAGGATTAGTTTCATATTTGCATCTGTTACTTTTATTTAGTTGTTTTTCAGGTTTTGCACTTGTAAGAATAATTTTTATTATCGAATAAAATGTCGTGGTTATTTCTTTAAATTGAAAGTAATTATTTTCATTTATTTTATTGGAAGACATTAAATATGGACTGCGATGGTCAAAATCATGGCGAAAATATTTGTCTTGTAGACAGTGCGACTACGCACTCTATATTTCGAGATAGGAAGTATTTTTTCAATATAGCATTAACAAAAGCTAGGGTAACCACTATATCAGGTTCTGCAAACCTGGTAGAAGGCTCTTTCCATATTACGTTACCCAATGGAACTTAACTGTCCATTAGCAATGCTCTATACTCAAGTAGATCCAGAATAAATCTTCTTAGTTTTAAAGATATTCGTTTGAATGGATATCACATTGAAACCACAACTGAGCATAATGTTGAATATCTTTGCATTACATCCAATATTTACAGCCAAAAGCGTATATTGGAGAAACTCCCTGCTTTCTCATCTGGGTTGTATTATACAACTATAAAATTTATTGAGGCCCATGCTGTCATGAACCCGAAGTTCATTGACCCAAATATTTTCATGCTTTGGCATTACCGGTTGGGTCATCCTGGATCCACTATGATGCGTAGGATTATTTCAAATTCTTGTGGGCATCCATTAACGACTCAACATCTGGTTGAATCTAACAAAAATCTTTGCACAACTTGTTCACAAGAAAAGTTGGTTACCAGACCATCTCCCTTAAAGCTTGATATAGAATCCCCATCATTTCTGCAAAGAATTCAAGGGGACATTTGTGGGCCCATTCAACCATCATGTGGTCCATTTCGTTATTTTATGGTTCTAGTTGACGCATCCAGTAGATGGTCACATGTTTGCCTATTGTCAACTCGTAATGTTGCATTTGCTAGGCTATTGGCTCAAATAATTAAATTACGAGCCCAGTTTCCAGATGATCCTATCAAGTCGATTCGACTTGACAATGCTGGTGAATATACGTCTCAAGTTTTTAATGACTATTGCATGTTGGTTGGCATTGATGTTGAACATCCTATTCCTCATGTCCATACCCAAAATGGTTTAGCAGAAGCTTTTATCAAGCGCCTTCAATTGATTGCTCGAACTTTGCTTATGCAATCAAAGTTGCCAGTTTATGCATGGGGACATGCTATTTTACATGCTGCGTCATTAGTTCGACTGAGACCGGTGAATGATTATCAATACTCCCCTTTACAATTAGCACTTGGGAGCCAGCAAATATTTCACATTTACGGACTTTTGGGTGTGCCGTATATGTACCCATTACACCTCCACAACGCACTAAAATGGGTCCTCAACGGAGGCTGGGGATATATATTGGTTTTGATTCATTCTCTATCATTAGATATCTCGAACCCTTAACATGTGATATTTTTACCGCACGTTTTGCGGATTGTCACTTTGATGAGACAATCTTCCCATCGTTAGGGGGAGAAAAGACCACCATTCCTGAAGAACGGCGTGAATTATCGTGGAATGTATCCACTATGTCTCATCTTGATCCTCGTTCTATGCAATGTGAAAATGAAGTACAACGGATAGTTGATCTTCAAAAGATTGGTAATCAAATGCTAGATGCATTTACAGATATAGCAAAAGTGACAAAATCACATATACCAGCTATGAATACACGTGCAAGGATTGATGTCCCAGTTGGACAATCAAATGTGCCAGCAAATGATTCTTCTGTTGCACGCCTAAAGCGTGGCAGACCAATAGGTTCAAAAGATACAGTTCCCCGGAAGAGGAAATTAAAAGTAAATTCCAGCGAAAATGGCGAACCCACACTTAATGATTGTTTAGTCTTAGAACAAGACATGGTCCATAATGAGACCCAAGCCCCATAAGAGGCACAGGTACCTAACAATAAAGAGATTTCTATAAATTTTGCATGCAATGATGAATTGTGGGATCGCGATGAAATGATCATTGATGATATATTTTCATTCGCAGTAGCTACTGAGATCATTAAAGCTGATGATAATCTTGAACCTAGATCTGTTGATGATTGCAGACATAGGCATGATTGGCCTAAATGGAAAGATGCAATTCAGGCTGAGTTGAACTCTTTAAAAAAACGTGGCGTATTTGGACCTGTAGTCCAAACACCGCACAATGTGAACCCTGTAGGTTACAAGTGGGTGTTTACGAGAAAGCGTAATGAGAAAAATGAGATTGCAAGATATAAAGCACGACTCGTTGCACAAGGTTTTTCTCAAAGGCCTGGAATTGACTTTGATGAAACATACTCTCCCGTTATGGATGCAATTACATTCAGATATTTAATAAGTTTGGTAGTTTTAGAAAAACTCGACATGCAACTTATGGATATTGTTACTGCATACTTATACGGAGATTTGGATGCTGATATTTATATGAAAGTCCCAGAAGGACTCAAATTGCCTGAAGCAATTAAAACAAAACCACGAAATATGTACTCTATCAAATTGAGACGATCACTATATGGGTTAAAACAATTTGGATGAATGTGGTACAATTGTCTTAGTGAATATTTGATAAGAGAAGGGTATATCAATGATCCCATGTGTGTTCAAAAAGAAGTCAAATTCTGGTTTTGCCATAGTGGCAGTTTATATCGATGATATGAACTTAATTGGAACTCCTGAAAAGCTTATAAAAACTGCCGAATACTTAAAAGATGAATTCGAGATGAAAGACCTTGGGAAAACCAAATACTGTCTCGGCCTGCAGATCGAGCATTGTGACAAAGGAATCCTTGTCCATCAATCAACATATACCGAAAAGGCATTGAAACGCTTTAATATGGATAAAGCTCATCCGTTGAGTACCCTAATGGTTGTTCGGTCTCTTGACACTGAGAAAGATCCATTTCGTCCTAAAGAAGATAATGAAAGGGTCCTTGGTCCAGAAGTACCATATCTCAGTGCAATAGGCGCTTTACTATACTTAGCACAATGTACAAGACCAGACATAGCTTTTTCAGTAAACTTGTTAGCAAGATATAGCTCACTCCAACAGATCAACATTGGAATGGTATTAAGCATATCTTACGCTATCTTCGTGGAACAACTGATATGGCCCTATTTTATTCAAGTGAATCCCCTAATGGCCCAAAGTTTGTTGGATATGCAGACTTTGGATATCTATCCCGACCCGCACAAAGGTCGCTCCCAAACTGGATATGTATTTACTTGTGGAAATACGGCGATCTCATGGAGATCTACAAAACAAACATTGGTCGCTACATCTTCCAATCACTCAGAAATACTTGCCCTCCACGAAGCAAGTCGAGAATGTGTTTGGTTAAGATCAATAATACGACATATCCATAGTACTTGTGATGTACCTCTAATAACAGATATTCCAACTATCATGTATGAGGATAATGCTGCTTGTATTGCTCAAATCAAAGGAGGATACATCAAAGGTGATAGAACCAAGCACATTTCACCAAAATTCTTCTACACGCATGAACTTGAAAAGAACCGGGAAATCGAAGTCAAACAGATCCGTTCTTGTGACAACTTTACAGATCTCTTCACCAAAGCTTTACCAAAATGTTCATTTCAAAAATTTGTACATGGTATTGGACTTCGTCGACTTTCTCAACTATCAAATTAATGGAGGCAATCATCAGGAGGAGCATCGAAGTACATTGGACATATGTGCATTGTACTCTTTTTTCCTTCGACTAGGTTTTTATCCCACAGGGTTTTTCCTAGCAAGGTTTTAATGAGGCAACATAAGTACGTCCAATGCTATTTCAATGATCAAGACAAGGTTGTACTCTTTTTCCTTCGCTTAGGTTTTATCCCACTGGGTTTTCCTAGCAAGGTTTTAACGAGGCAGCTTATCATTGATTTGCGGACATCCAAGGGGGAGTGTTGCAGATAATGTGAATGTCCTCATCAGATAATTACATACCACATTTCATGTATTTATCTCCATAGATAATCATATAATATTAACTAGATAAATAATCATTCTATTTTCCTGTGTTTATCTTAGTGATAATGTATTTATCATAAGAGGTATATCTGATGTAAATGTTTATCACTTGAAGCCTATAAATAGAGGCTCTATGGAATGGAAAAAGACACACTGTTCTCCCATCTTTTCTCTCTAAAGTTCTTTATTTTTACAACATTAATATGCTTATTAAGTTATTATATAGTGTAAACTGTGTAATACCATAAATAATAAACTTTTAAAATTATATACAACATTACAAATTTACAACTATAGTTATTAAAGTTATTATAATAAACTTTTATAATACAACTATAATTAAAGCTATTAAATCACGATCGTTCATTAATTCAACAATCTGAACCGTTCATTTTATATCTTGATAGTCAAAGATCATCCTTACAAAAAATTGGCCAAATAGGAATTCATCTACCTATTCGAATGTTCGATTATCATTAGAAAAACCACAATCATTCATTAATTCGACCACCGTTACGTCACTTTTACATCTCCGATTGAGCTATTTTTCTCTTTGAGTGGGGAATTAAAGTTTGAACGGTTCGGATTGTTGAAAACACGATCGATATGTGAGCTTCTACATATAAATACACTTGAAGAGTATAATTCTAATAACTAGCCCGTTGAAACCTTGTCGTTTCCATAATTATGAAGACCATAACGTGATTTCAACAATCTGACTCGTTCATTTTCTATGTTCATAGTCAAATATCATCCTTACAAAAAATCAGCCAAATCCAAACTCATCTACCCATTCGATCATCATTAGAAAAACTACGATCGTTCATTAATTCGACCACAGTTATGTCATTTTTATATCTCCGATTGAGCTAATTTTTTGCACTAATTATCTTTGAGTGAGGAACTAAAATTTGAACGGTTCGGATCGTTGAAAACACAATTGCATCGTTTGTTTATAAAAATATGTAATAAAATATATAATAAAACATATGTACATTTATGTTTTATTATAGTTGTAATGTTGTATATAATTTTAAAAGTTTATTATTTATGGTATTACACTATTACTAACATAATAGTATTATATAATAACTTAATAAGCATATTAATAATTTATTGAAGTAAACAAACGAAAGAGCTATTAAATATGTTATGATTCACAAACTTGACAAATAAACTAGTCAGTTCAGTTGGTTGAGAGTTGAAGCTTGTTATGTGAGGTCTCATGTTCAAATCACAACATAGCCAAAATCCTATAGTTTTTTTCTTGAAGATATATATGTGTCTAAAATGGCTTTAGGTCTCCAAGCCCGTAGGGCTTTGGGCTTGTGTATTAAAGCCCAAGCCCAGCCCGGCTCGGCCCAAAAGCCCTATTGGGCTCCTATAATTCAAGCCCAACCCGAACTCGAACCCAAAAAATTTGGGCCGGGCCGGGTCCAACCCCTATGTTTATTCCTTTGATAATATGAAGAGCTATGGGAGCTTTATGAGGGCTCATGCCGGGTCAACCGACACAATCTCCACGGAAGAGCATGTAGCCTTTCTACTTGCATGGCTATGCAAGTACGTTTTTTGTCCAACCGCTTGCACATTGACTAAGGAGTTTAAACCATTAGCCGAGATGTTAGTTGGGAGGGAGTCGATAGCACTTGGCCCGTTAGTATTATCATATCTTTATTGTGGTCTTCATAAGATCATCCATGGAGAGATCACCATAGATTTTCACTCCTCGGGTCTACTATGAGTGTTCATTTTGCATCATTTTATGATACTAACTCCCTAACCTAGAGTGCAAGAACTCGATGTTTTCGTGCCTTTTGGTTTGTTTTAGTGTTTTGTAGGTAAAATGAAGCAATGATGAAGACAAAAGCTAAAAGAGCCATTTTAGGACATTTCCTAGTTACACTAGGAAAAGAGGAGAAATCCTAGTCAAACCAGGAAAAGTTGAATCTCAGACAAACTAGGATTCCTAGTCTCACATGGAAAGATCAAGCTTGAATAAGAAGAAATCACAAAGATCCGAGGCCAAAAATGAGAAATCCTAATTGGACTAGGAAACCTAATTTGAATAAGAAATGGTGTCCTAACCATATTAGGAGACATCAAGGGCATTATGGTAAAAGTGGAAATCCAAGTTTGAAGAGGAATCCTAATTCCATGAGTAGTCCTAGTGAGATTAGGAGAAGTGGGGTCAAGTCAAAGTCAACAAGTCAAAGGTTCCAGAAGATTGTAGAAGGCTTGAGATGCAAGAAGAGATGATTGGGCCCTAAGTCTATGCCATGCGCCAAGCCCAAGAGGATGTAGCCACATGTATATTTCTTGGCCTAGAAGACTTTCCTTTAAGTTGAAATTTTGATTTGGATAGGAGATATTGCAAGATTTGGTCAAAGATCACAAAGAATCCAAGTGAAATAAGGAAGGTCAAAACCTTGTGAAAATGAGCAGCAACTTCGACAGCATACCCAAACCTCTACAGATCGAATCTGATGGCATGCTATATATAGTTGGAAAGCTACGGATGTTAGCTTTGCGGGGAATTTTACGGATCTCAATTCCGACATATCTAGCCTAAGTTATAGCCATTTTAGTGGAGGTAGCGCAACAGTTCCGCTAGCAAAAAAAGAAGTTACGCCCAAAAAAAGCCCAAATCAGCCCAAGGCCCATTTTTGACCGAAAATTAGAAGCCTGAAGGAGCAACGAATGCACTTATCCCACATTGGAAATCATCAAAACCTCTCCACCTTCTTACAACTATATAAGACCCTCACTTTCTCAGATATCTGACATCTTCTACACCTTACAGCTTTTTATTTTTTGAAAGTTAGAGAGAGAGAGAGAGAGAGAGAAGTTGGCGCAAGGAGGAGGAGGGAGCAACAAGCCTTCTTGTTGCCCAAGCTGCATCTTCCTTGGGTTTTTCTTTATTTTCTTTCCCTGTCTTTTTCTTTCACTTTCTTCTTTTTCTTTAGTTAATTAGTTTGTTCTTGCTTTCATTATGGATTCAATGATTATAATGGAAGTTAGATATTTTATTTTCTTTTATATGTTTTGAGTTTTTATTGCTTTTCTAAGTTGGATGATGACACTTTAATTATGAGTTATGCAATGGTGACACTTGTGATTTAATTTGATGTATGTAGTAAATCTTTGATCTCTAGTAAAATTGATTCTATTTGTTTGCACCCTTTTTAGATTATGTTGTGAAATTAAATAAGCTCGAAAGGATGATAATTTCAATTGGCAACAAGTGAGTATCCTAAGAATGTACTCATGAGAAAAATGATCATTGGATGTTCATAGGTTACATGAAGGTGGGTCTATGCTCCATGTGTTTATCGTTTTCACAAAACTTAACGACTCTTACATGGATAACAGTTACCTTAAGTATGTTTAGGGAACGTGCAAGTTAATTGACTAAGGGAGGCCTAAGAAGCTTTTAGTTTATGCATAAGGAGAACAATAGTTAGAAGTGTCCCCGAAAAGGCCTTCGGCTGGTAAGCTTTATTACATTTATGCATTATCTTAAATTGCTTGGTTGTATTTCCATCAATTGGTGGTGGATTCTGGATTCTGAATTCTTAGCTTTGCAATTGTTTGTATGTGTGTGTGTATGTGTATGTGGAGTACGTGAGTTTCATAACCTACAAACCCCCTTCTGTTGTGTGTGTTAGTGAATTCTATTTGATAAGTTGAATTGGTTTGATGTGTATTTACCTATTCCTCGTGGGATCATCCTCGTACTTATACGCTATGCTTACATGAGCGATTTGTATACTTGCGAGCTACAACTTGGTGTTCGTTTCTAAATTCCAAGTAAAACAAGTTATACAAAAAAGAGTAGATCTAATTTAGTCCAAACTGCCCCAAAACATGCCCGGTTGGTAAGAAAGACATGGAGAATCACTTTCTCATGTATGAATTATTGTTCTAGACCTATTGAACCATATTTGGTGTTAAGAACGCATAAAAACGTAATTTCGGTGCATACATAGTCCAATTTCATCCAAATTGCACTGAAACGTGCCTGATTGGCAAGAAAGACATGGGGAAGCACTTTCTCATGTTGGAATTAGTGTTGTAGAACTATTGAACTACATTTGGTGTTAAGAATGCATGAAAACGTAATTTCGGTGCATACATTGTTCAATTTCGTCCAACTTGCACGAAAACGTGATCAGTTGGAAAGAAAGACATGCAGATGCACATTCTCAAGTAAGGATTAGCGTTATAGGCCTATTGAACCACATGAAGTCTTAAGAACCCACGAAAACATCATTTCGGTGCATACTTGATCCATTTTCGTCCAAATTATACTAAAACATTCTCGGTTGTCAAGAAAGACATATGGAAGCACTTTCTCATGTTTGGATTATTGTTCGAGACTTATTGAACCATATTTGGTCTTAAGTACCCATAAAAATGTCATTTCGGTGCATACTTGGTTCAATTTCGTTCAACTTGCACCAAAACGTGTTCGGTTGGAAAGAAATACATGCAGATGCACTTTCTCATGTAAGGATTAGCGTTCTAGGCCTACTGAACCACATGAAGTCTTAAGAACCCACGAAAGCGTCATTTCGGTGCATACTTAGTCCATTTTCGTCCAAATTGCACCAAAACGTTACCGGTTGGCAAGAATTTCTCATGTTTGTATTATTGTTCGACACCTATTGAACCACATTTGATGTTAAAAACCCACAAAAATATCATTTCAGTGCATACTTGGTCCAATTTCATCCAACTTGCACCAAAACGTGATCGGTTGGCAAGAAAGACATGGGTAAACACTTTCTCATGTTATTATTAGCGTTTTAGACCTATTGAACTACATTTGGTGTTAAGAACCCGAAAAAAAGTCATTTCAGTGCATACTTATTTCAAATTGCACCAAAACGTTCCAAGTTGGCAAGAAAGACATGGAAAAGCACTTTCTCATATTTGGATTATTGTTCTAGACCTATTGCACCACATTTTGTGTTAAGACTGCACGAAAATTTCATTTCGGTGCATACTTGGTCCAATTTCGTCCAACTTGCACCAAAACGTGATCGGTTGGAAAAAAAAGACATGCAGATGCATTTTCTCAAGTAAGGATTAGCGTTCTAAGCCTATTGAACAACATGAAGTCTTAAGAACCCATGAAGTTTTCGGATTAGGTCTAGAACGCTAATCCTAATATGAGAAAGTGCTTCTTCATGTCTTTCTTGACAAGCTGTAACGTTTTGGTGCAATTTGGACCAAGTATGCACCGAAATGACGTTTTCTTGCGTTCTTAATACCAAATGTGGTTCATTAGGTCTAGAAAGCTAATCCTAATATGAGAAAGTGAACCATGTCTTTCTTGCCAACTGGGAACATTTTGGTGCAATTCGGATTAAGTATGCACCGAAATGACGTTTTCGTGCGTTCTTAACACCAAATGTGGTTCAGTAGGTCTAGAACGCGAATCTTAAAATAAGAAAGTTCTTCCCCATGTCTTTCTTGCCAACCGGGAACGTTTTGGTGCAATTTGGACCAAGTATGCACCGAAATGACATTTTTGTGCATTCTTAATACCAAATGTGGTTCAATAGGTCAAGAACGCTAATCCTAATATCAGAAAGTGCTTCCCCATGTCTTTCTTGCCAACCTGGAACGTTTTGGTGCAATTTGGATAAAGTATGCACCGAAATTATTCTTGCATTCATAACACCAAATGTGGTTTGTTAGATCTAGAACACTACTACTAGTATAAGAAAGTGTTTCTCCATGTCTTTTTTGCCAACCGGGCACGTTTCGGTGCAAGTTGGGTGAAATTTGACAAAGTTTGCACCGAAATTATGTTTTCATGCGTTCTTAACACCAAATGTGGTTCATTAGGTCTAGAACGCTAATCTTAATATGAGAAAGTGTTTCCCCATGTTTTTCTTGCTAACCAAGAACGTTTCGGTGCAATTTCGATAAAGTATGCTTCAAAATGACGTTTTTGTGCGTTCATAACACTAAATGTGGTTCAGTAGGTCTAGAACGCTAATCCTAATATAAGAAAACGCTTCCCCATGTCTTTCTTGCCAACCCGGAATGTTTTAGTACAATTTGGACCAAGTATGCACCAAAATGACGTTTTATTGCGTTGTTAGCACCAAATGTGGTTTATTAGGTCTAGAACACTACTATTAATATGAGAAAGTACTTCTCCATGTCATTCTTGCAAACCAAGCACGTTTTAGTGCAATTTGGACGAAGTTGGACAAAGTTTGCACTGAAATGATGTTTTCGTGCGTTGTTAACATAAAATGTGGTTCAATAGGTCTAGAACGCTAATCCTAATATAAGAAAGTGCTTCCTCATGTCTTTCTTGCCAACCGAAAATGTTTTGGTGCAATTTGGACCAAGTATGTAATAACTTAGTTTTAATTTTATTAAACTAATTTTAACTATATTTATTTTATTATTTTTATATTTATGTTAACAAAAAAAAGGAAAAAAAAAAAGGGGCTTGTTGCACACAGGTTTAGCCTTGATTTTTAGCTGGGTTTGATATTGAGTTTTCCTTCTTGTCAAGGAAAGCTTATAATTGACTTACTAAAAGGTGGCTGGGCTGTGTGGTGGAGGTGTGTGCTTGTGAGTTAGGCGGTGCGTGTGTGTTTCGGTGGCTGAGGTGTATTTTTGTGGTGTTATAAGGTTGGGTTAGTTTTAAATTTAACATTAGAATTTCAAACCAAGAAACTCAGCTAGCAGAGAACCTAAAAACGTAGAGAAAGAGAGAGACAGAGACAGAGACAAAGAGAGAGAGAGACAGAGAGACAGAGAAAGAAGAGTAACAGAGAAGGATGGAGAGCGAAGGGTTTAGAGAAGGAGAAGGAGAAGGAGAAATCAAGGAAAGGAAGAGAAGGTAATTTTCAATTTTTCTTTGGATGCTCTGTTTTCTTGGATTCGAATTTAAGTATGATTTATGGTTTTGGTGAGGTTTAGACAGTTGTTGAAGTTGTTTATTGGAGCACAAACACCATAGAAGTTGAAGGAAAAGTGAAGCAGTTTTCGGATTTGGGTGTACTGATAAATTTTAGTTTTGAGTTTTTGAATTTTAATTCATTTGATTGTGTTTCCTTTGATTTTGGTTGAAGTTTAAATTATAATTTATCATTTCTTAGCCTTAGGAACTGATTTGGATGGTGAGAATCGAAGAAAAATGAGTTTGGTTGAATTTTGGAAAATCTGCCAAATTTCTGCAATTTTTTGACAGTGCTCGGATAGCCTACTTTGAGGCCTTATATCTTGAGTTGTAGAGATCCATTTTGAGTGTTCTTTGGATGGTTGTAAAGAGAAGTTGCAGAGCTCTAAAACGAGTCTAAGTTTGCTCAATTTGGAGTTAATTTGATAGGGTAAACAACGAGCCAAAGTTGAAAAAAAAAAAAAAAAAAAAAGCAAAAAGTGGCAATTAAAGGTTGAAGATGATGAACAGTGCCGCCGGACCACCACTCACACCACTGGCGTGTGCGGCAGCTTCGGTGACTGGGGAAAGTCTCTTCCCATTTTCGATTCTAAGTCCGATGGTGACCTCCGTTTTGCGATCCGAGACCCCTAACTTAGTATTTTCACTACACACACTAGAATTAGAGAGTGAGCGATTTTTATTCCGTAATTAATTGTGATTTTCTTGTACGGGATTAGGTTCAGAGAATGACCCGGAGACACGAGGCTATTTCTAGCGGGGGATTAAGCTTGTTTTCGAGGTAGGGGAATCTGGGGAACCTTAAACTGCAAAATTTGATTTTATTGAATGTTTGTTGAAAAATGCAATATGTGTGCTAATATGTGATTTATAAGAATTATTTGAATTACATGAACATGATATAAATTAGTTAATTATTATATAATTATTTGAACGTGAAGCATGATTCATTGAGAAATGAAGATTTTGGTGGTGAGAAGGTGTTGGGAGTTAAATTTAAATTCATAAAGTGCGCGGGGGAGTGAAGCCCCTTCAACATAGACTAATAAAACGATCTAACCTCTCCAAAGCACATTGGGACCTTCAGCAGAGACCGAAGTTAAAATGAATTGCAATTTATTTTTTTTAAAGAGATTATTACGAAAGTGCAGTATAACATTCATGCATTTATAATATTATTAAATATGTATTATTTGCTCCATGTTGTATGATTCATTGAGATTTTCATTGAGATTCAATTTAATTAATTTTGCATGTTAAGGTGAAATGTCTCTACTGAGCCATTGGTTAGAGCTCACTCCCTTATAGACTTTGCAGTTTCAAATACTGAAGAGCAGAACCCTTAGAAGAAGTAAGAAGAAGAAGTTTGTGTAAATAAGTATGAACAAACTTTGAAGTTTAGTTTCATTTTATTTTGGAAGTTTTGTTTTATTTTGGAAGTTTTGTTAAACATAAGTTACTGAGACAGGTTGTGTATTGAAAACAAAGCTTAAATTCAGTATGGTATCTTAATAGTATACAGTTTCTTCTTTTATTTTATTATACTCAGTCCTATTCTAGTTATAGAAGTAAATTCTATAATTAGAGTGTGATTCACACCTTAATCCGTAATTATTTCTTCACTACAGATTGGGGCATGACAAAGTATGCACCGAAATGACTTTTTCGTGCGTTCCTAACACCAAATGTGGTTCAATAGATATACAACGCTAATCATTATATGAGAAAGTGTTTCCCTTGTCTTTCTTGCCTACCTGAAACGTTTTGGTGCAATTTGAACCAAGTATTCAGCTAAATAACGTTTTCTTACGTTCTTAACACCAAATGTGATTCATTAGGTCTAGAACGGTACTACTAATATGAGAAAGTGCTTCTCCATGTCTTTCTTACCAACTGGGCACGTTTTGGTGCAATTTGGACGAAATTGGACCAAGTTTGCACCGCAATTACATTTTCGTGCATTCTTAACACCAAATGTTATTCAATAGGTCTAGAACGCTAATCCTAATATGAGAAAGTGCTTCCCCATGTCTTTCTTGCCAACCAGGAACGTTTTGGTGTAATTTGGACCAAGTATGCAACGAAATGACGTTTTCTTGTTTTCTTACTTTCTTAACACCAAATGTTGTTCAATAGGTCTAGAACACTAATCCTAATTTGAGAAAGTGCTTCTCCATGTCTTTCTTGCCAACAAGGAACATTTTGGTGCAATTTGGACCAAGTATATATGCACCGAAATGACTTTCTCTTGCATTTTTAATACCAAATGTGGTTCATTAGATCTAGAACGCTAATCCTTACTTGAGAAAGTGCTTCCATATGTCTTTCTTGCCAACCGGGAACGTTTTAGTGCAATGTGGACCAAGTATGCATCAAAATGACTTTTTCTTGCGTTCTTAACACGAAATGTGGTACATTAGGTCTAAAACGCTAATCCTAACATTAGAAACTGCTTCCCAATGTCTTTCTTACCAACTGGGAACGTTTTGATGCAATTTTGACCAAGTATGCACCGAAATGACATTTTCGTGCGTTCTTAACACCAAATGTTATTCAATAGGTCTAGAACGCGAATCCTAATATAAGAAAGTGCTTCTCCATGTCTTTCTTGCCAATAAGGAACGTTTTGGTGCAATTTGAACCAAGTATGTACCGAAATAACATTTTCTTGCGTTCTTAACACCAAATGTGGTTCAATAGGTCTAGAACGCCAATCCTAATATGAGAAAGTGCTTCTCCATGTCTTTCTTGCCAACAGGGAACGTTTTTGTGCAATTTGGACCAAGTATGCACTAAAATGACTTTTTCTTGCGTTTTTAACGCTAAATGTGGTTCATTAGGTCTAGAACGCTAATCCTTACATGAGAAAGTGTTTCCCCATGTCTTTCTTGCCAATTGGGAACGTTTTGGTGCAATATGGAACAAGTATGCACCGAAATGACTTTTTCTTGCATTCTTAACACGAAATGTGGTACATTAGGTCTAAAACGCTAATCGTAATATTAAAAAGTGCTTCCCCATGTCTTTCTTGCCAACTAGGAATGTTTTGGTGCAATTTTGATCAAGTATGCACCAAAATGACATTTTCGTGCGTTCTTAATACCAAATGTGGTTCAATAGGTCTAGAACGCTAATCTTAATATGAGAAAGTGATTCTTCATGTCTTTCTTGCCAATATGGAACGTTTTGGTGCAATTTGGATCAAGTATGCACCGAAATGAGTTTTTCTTACGTTCTTAACACTAAATGTGGTTCATTAGGTCTAGAACGCTAATCCTTACATGAGAAACTGTTTCCCCATGTCTTTTTTGCCAATCGGGAATGTTTTGGTGCAATGTAGACCAAGTATGCACGGAATGACTTTTTCTTACGTTCTTAACACCAAATGTGGTACACTAATACTAATATGAGAAAGTGTTTCTTCATGTATTTCTTGCCAATCAGGCACGTTTCGATGCAATTTGGACGAAATTGGACCAAGTTTGCACCAAAATTTCGTTTTCATGCATTCTTAACACCAAATATGGTTCAATAGATCTAGAACGCTAATCCTAATACGAGAAAGTGCTTTCTCATGTCTTTTTTGCCAACCGGGAACGGTTTGGTGCAATTTGAACCAAGTATGCACCGAAAATGATGTTTTTGTCACTCCCCTATTCAGGATTAAAAGTTAATCTCAGATTAAGGTGTGAATCACACTCTAATTATAAAATTAACTTTTATAACCAGAATGTGATAATGGAAAATAAAATAAAGAGAGATAAAATTGATACTATTATTATACTACAAATTGGATTCAAACTTAATTTACAACGTAAATCATACATCTGCACAATACAACACTCACAATCTTAAAATCTAAATTAGCTCCGATTTAGTTCACGCTTAATAACCTTATTACTCCCGGTCGGTTTCACACTAACTCTCACTACAGTACCTGCAAAATCTATGAGGGGGTAAGCTCAAAACAACAACTCAGTAGGGACATTCAACCTTATCATGCAAAATTAGTTATACTAAAGCTCATTGAAATATACAACATGGAGCAGATAATATATAATATAATAATTTTATTAATGCATGAATGTTATGCTGCACTTCCTCCATTTAAGTCTCATAATATGGATAAAGAGTTAATCCATATAATAAAACAAACAGGCCTGCATGTCTCATCCCATGCATTTTACCACTGTGGCCCCGAGTGTACTATTATACAAATTTACACTCAATGCATATTGAAATATAAATTGCAATACACATCTTCACTTTAACTGCAGTTAAAGTGCAAGATAGCCTAACTTCGATCGCAACCGAAGATTCCAATGCGCCTTGGGGTTTAGATAATTTTATTAGTCGCAACTGAAGGGGCTTATCTCCCCGCGCACACTACGAAATTTAAATAACATAATTTAAATCCTCAATCATTTCTCATCACCGTAACTTCAATTCTCAATGAATCATGATTCACATTCAAATAAATGCACGAATAATAATTTATAATAATAAACTCATTTCTATCATGCTCAAGTAATTCAAATAATTCATATAAGTCATGTATTAGCACACATATCGCATTTTTCAACAAAGATTCAATAAAATCAAATTTTGTAGTTAAAGGTTCCCCAGATCCCCCTACCTCAAACGTGTGGTTAACTCACCAATAGAGGTTGTCCCGTACCTTCCAGTCGTCGTCCAAGCCTAAAACTGTACAAGAAAATAACAAAAACCCACAATTAAACAAAGAACAAAAGTCGCTCACTCTCAAATCCTAGTGTGTAGTGCAAAAAACTAAGTTCGGGGCCTCGGATCGCAAAGCAGAGGCCACCATCGGACTCAGAATAAAAAAAAAAATAGTGGGGATAGACCTTTCCTCGGTGACCAGAGCTGCTGAAAACCACCACACGTGCCATCACGCGCCAGTGGTGCTAGTGGTGGTCCAGTGGCACTGTTCATCATCTTCTTCAATTTTCTGAAATTTCCAGTTTTTCCCTTATTTTTTCTCAACTCTAGCTCACTGTTTACCCTATCAAATCACCTCCAAATTGAGCAAACTTATACTCATTTTAAAGCTCTGCAACTCCTCTTTACAACCATATAAAAAACACTCAAAACAGATCTTTACAACTCAAGATATAAGGCCTCAAAGTAGGCCATCCGAAAACTGCGAAAATTTCCAAAAAATTTCAAATTTTCCAATTTCAAACCAACTTCAATCCCCTTCAATTCTAACACCCTAAATAAGTTTCTTAAGCTTCTAAAAACACATTAAAGCCTCCAAATCAAACACCCAACTTCAAATCCACATAGAATTCAAAACCCAATCCAAATCTTTTTCGTGTTTCCCTCTAATGCCTATAATGTTTGTGATCCTATAGACCTCTCTAACCACTAAGTGAAACTCATCAAAACCAGAAATCCAAAACCAAATATAAATTCCATAAAAACAGAGGATTTATGAAAAGAATTCAAACTCACCTTCTTCCGCCTTTCTTTCACTCTCTGTTCATCCTTCCTTTCTCTCTATTTTTCTTCCCCTCTTTGTCCCTCTGTTGCTCTTTTCTCTCTCCCTTTCTTTGTTTATTCTCCTTTCTCCTCCTTTCTCTCTTTCACTCTCTGATTTCCTTTTTTTTTCTTATCTTCTTCTTCTCTCTCGGTTTCTTTCCTTTTCTTTCTTTCTCTTTTTTTTTTTTTTTTTTTCTATCGTCTTTCTTGCTCTGTTTTCGGTTTGTCTAAATAAAACCAGCTGCCTTCTTTCTAATTCACTCAACCGCTTATAACACCAACAAACACACACACACACACACACACACTCCATCACCTAACACACACACACACTACCGAACACACACACACACACATTTACTCACATACACACTGCACCGCCTACCACCTTACTAAACCAATTAAAAGCTAGCTTTCCTCCTACTGGAGGAAAGTTAAGTTAAAACATTTTTTTTTAACTAAATATATATAATAATATTGAATATGTATAAATATAAATATTAACTTAAACATAAATGTAATTACAATATATAATTGTAAATAGAAACAAATATAAATATAAACACTAATATTTATAAATGTAAATATGAGCAAATAGAAATATAAGTATAATTATTTATAATAAACATATATAAAATGATTTTTTAAAAAATTAGGTTATTACAGTTTTCGTGCGTTCTTAACACCAAATGTGGTTCAATAGACCTAGAACGCTAATCCAAATATGAGAAAGTGTTTCCCCATGTCTTTCTTGCTAACCGGGAACATTTTGGTGCAATTTGGACCAAGTATTCACCGAAATGACATTTTCTTGCATTCTTATCACAAAATGTGGTTCATTAGGTTTAGAACGATACTACAAATATGAGAAACTGCTTCTCCATGTCTTTCTTGCCAACCGGGCGCATTTTTGTGCAATTTGGACGAAATTGAGACAAGTTTGCACCGAAATTACGTTTTTGTGCGTTCTTAACACCAAATGTTGTTTAATAGGTCTAGAACGCTAATCCTAATATGAGAAAGTGCTTTTCCATGTCTTTCTTGTCAACAGGGAATGTTTTGGTGCAATTTGGACCATGTATGCACTGAAATGTTGTTTACTTGTGTTCTTAACACCAAATATGGTTCATTAGGTATAGAACAGTACTACTAATATGAGAAAGTGCTTCTCCATGTCTTTCTTGCCAATCGGGCATGTTTCGGTGCAATTTGGATGAAATTGGACCAAGTTTACACCGAAATTACATTTTCGTGGGTTCTTAACACCAAATGTGGTTCAATAGTTATTGTCAACCGGGAACGTTTTCACACAATTTGGACCAATTATTCACCGAAATGACTTTTTTTTGCATTCTTAACACCAAATGCCGTTCATTAGCTCTAGAACGCTAATCCTAACACAAGAAAGTGCCTTCACATGTCTTTCCTGCCAACCGGGAATGTTTTAGTGCAATTTGGACCAAGTCTGTATCGAAATGACTTTTTCTTACTTTCTTAATACCAAATGTGGTTTCTCATACTTTCTTAATATGAGAAAGTGTTTCCCCATGTCTTTCTTGCCAATCAGGAACGTTTTGGTGCAATTTTGACCAAATATGCACTGAAATGACGTTTTCTTGCGTTCTTATGACCAAATATGGTTTATTAGGTCTAGAACTGTACTACTAATATGAGAAAGTGCTTCTCCATGTCTTTCTTTCCAATCGAGTGCATTTCGGTGCAATTTGGACGAAATTGGACCAAGTTTACACTAAAGTTACGTTTTCGTTCGTTCTTAACGCTAAATGTTGTTCAATAGGTCTACAACGCTAATCTTAATATGATAAAATGATTCTCCATGTATTTCTTGCCAACAGTGTATGTTTTGGGGCAATTTAGACCAAGTATACACCGAAATGACGTTTTCTTGCGTTCTTAACACCAGATGTAGTTCATTAGGTCTATAACACTACTACTAATATGAGAAAGTGTTTATCCATGTCTTTCTTGCTAACCGAGCACGTTTCGGTGCAATTAGGACGAAATTGGACCAAGTTTGCACCGAAATTACGTTTTCGTGCGTTCTTAACACTAAATGTTGTTCAATAGGTTTAGAATGCTAATTCTAATATGAGAAAGTGCTACGCCATGTCTGTCTTGCCAAACGGGAACGTTTTGTTGCAATTTGGACCAAGTATGCACCGAAATGTCATTTTCTTGCATTATTCACACCAAATGTGATTCATTAGGTCTAGCACAGTACTACTAATATGAGAAAGTGATTTTCTATGTCTTTCTTGCCAACCGGGCACGTTTCAGGGCAATTTGGACCAAGTATGCACCAGAATGACTTTTTCTTACGTTTTTAACACCAAATGTGGTTAATTACGTCTAGAAAGTGTTCTCCATGTCTTTTTTACCAACTGGGTACATTTTTGTGCAATTTGAACGAAATTGGACACAATTTACACCGAAATGACATTTTCGTGCGTTCTTAATGGAAAATGTGGTTCAATAGGTGTAGAATGCTAATCCTAATATGAGAAAGTGCTTGTCCACGTCTTTGTTGCCAACCGGGCACGTTTTGGTGCAATTTGGCAGAAATTGGACCAAGTTTGCACCAAAATGACGGTTTCGTGCATTCTTAATACCAAATGTGGTTCATTAAGTCTAGAACGTTAATTCTAATTTGAGAAAGTGTCTCTCAATGTCTTTATTGCCAACCGGGAACTTTTTGATGCAATGTGGACCAACTATGCACCGTAATGACTTTTTCTTACGCTCTTAACACCAAATTTGGTTGATTAGGTCTAGAAGGCTAATACTAACATTAGAAAGTGCTTTCCTGTGTCTTTCTTGCCAACCGGAAAAGTTTTGGTGCAATTTGGACCAAGTATGCACCAAAAAGACTTTTTTTTGCATTCTTAACACCAAATGTGGTTAATTACGTCTAGAACGCTAATCATAATATGAGAATGCGCTTCTCCATGTCTTTCTTGCCAACCGGATACATTTTTGTGCAATTTAAACGAAATTTGACACAATTTACACCGGAATGACGTTTTTTGTGCGTTCTTAACACCAAATGTAGTTCAATAAGTCTAAAACGCTAATCCTAATATGAGAAAGTTCTTCTTCATGTCTTTGTTGCCAATAGGGAACGTTTTGGCGTAATTTGGCTGAAATTGGACCAAGTTTGCACTGAAATGACGTTTTCGTGCGTTCTTAACACCAAATGTGGTTCATTAGGTCTAGAACCCTAATTTGTTGTTGTTTTCTTAGAGCAAATTAATTAACGCAAATACTTACCATAGCTCTAAGTTTACTTGCAAGTGCACGAATTGCATGGTAGCAAAAGGTGCAAAGTACGAGGTCGATCCCACAGAGAATGGGTTTAGTATCAATAAACCAACTTAACTTGACATACCTCCTTGTTACCTACTAAATTGATTAGTTTGATTATCATCTCTCAATTTCGTAACAATTACTAGATGCATACAACTCTAAGGTAGCTAGTCAAATAGTGCAAACAAATATAATCAATTAAAATAGACAATAGGAATTTATCGCATGGAAATATCACATTAAATCACATAGCTTTATTTCATTAACCATAAATCAACATCGAATCAAATAATATGAGCTTCATCATCATCTTAACAATGCAAAACTAAAATCAAAACATAATAAAGAAAATAAAAGAACCAACTTTCATTATATAATCAAACATCCAATCCATAATTGAAAGTAATAAAGTATTTAAGAAAACAAAAGAAGGAAACAAGAAGAATCAAAGGTGGCTTCAAAAAAGCTTGGAAAAGACAAGCTAGGGTTCGGCAAAGCTCCTCTTCCCTTTCCTTGTGGCTGTAACGACCAGACCCAAATTTTCACTAAAAATTTAAATTTTTATTTAACTATGTTTTTAAGAGATTTTTTTTAAAAGGATATTGAATTGTATTTTAAAGATTTTGAGATTTATTTGGAAAAAAAAAGGTTTTGATTTAAATTTTTAATTTTTGTTTTAAATTGGAGCTTGACCCAAAGTTGACTTTTAAAACAAATGAGCTTTCGATTTTGACTTTGGGCCCGTTAGATAGATTTCGAGCCCACGATTTCATAGACACGTAGCACGCGTCGATCCGAGTTACGGTTTGAAAGATATGGACATGTGAAGCGAGGGGCAATTTTGTAAAATTGACAAATTGGGTTTCAAAAATTTAAAATCAGATTTTTTTTAGGAGTTTCTCTCTCTCTAGAACTTTCTTTCCCCTCCCTTTTATTTCTCTCTCCCCGGCACACTCTCTCTCTCTCGACTCCAGCACCACTATCTATTACCTAGCTAGCTGCCATGCACAAATATATTTAAACTGAAATTGGCATCCACATGACTTGGTCTTTATAATCCTGGATTTTAATATTGTTGCAGGTTTATATTGTGTATATGGGTGACAAGCCAAAGCTCAAGAATCCCACATCGGCTCTTCATGTAAACATGCTACGAAACGTAGTTGGCAGCAGCAGGTTATCATATACATACTTCTCTGCCAAGCTCTGCTCTTTTTGTTACAATATAAGTTTCCTGGATCAATTGGTCACATATATTGTCCGATATTGGCCATTGATTATACTAATTCACAATCTGTAATGTAATTTGATCTATACATTAATCCAAATACTTATTAATTGTAATAATCCAACTTTAATTTTTGATGTTTATTGTATCCAGCAAAATTGTACAAGACTCTCTGCTAGTGCACAGCTACAAGAGAAGTTTTAATGGATTTGCTGCAAAGCTGACAGAAGAAGAAGCACAGAAAATTGCCGGTGCTGAACCTAACCTTTTTAATTTCTTTGGTGTCAACCTAACCTTTTCTTTTTCATTGAAATAATTGAATTAATTTCCACTTGATTGCATATATAATTAATTCAACAGTACTGACTATAATTAATTGAGTCTATATTTGGATGTGTATATATAGGCATGGATGGTGTAGTGTCTGTTTTCCCAAGTGTAAATCATAAACTCCACACAACAAAGTCATGGGAGTTCCTTGGGTTTCCGAAAACAGCGAAGAGAAGCACCATCGAAAGCAATGTCATCGACACTGGAATTTGGCCGGAATCCGACAGCTTCAGTGATGATGGATTTGGTCCACCGCCCAAAAAGTGGAAAGGCATATGCCAAGCCGCAGCCAATTTTACTTGTAACAAGTATGCCAAACTAGTTTATCAATTTCGAAGATTTTCTCTTGCCATGAAGTTATCAGACTCGCAATCTGAACCATTGATGAAATTGATTTGTTAATTTTATATGGTTTATATTTACAGTTTGACAAAATAATTAATGTTACTATGACTTTGTCATTAATAAACATATTGCTGGTGATATGTTTGCACAGTAAAATCATAGGAGCAAGGTATTACCACAGCCATGGAGACATCCCAGGTGATTTCAAGTCTCCAAGAGACACAGAAGGCCATGGAACACACTGTGCATCAACAGCGGCCGGGAACTTAGTAAGCAACGCAGACTTTTACGGTTTTGGGTCAGGGACAGCAAGAGGAGGGGTGCCATCAGCACGAATTGCGGTGTACAAAGTATGTTGGCCAGATGGCTGCAATGGCGCTGATTTTCTTGCAGGATTTGATGATGCCATTGCTGATGGTGTAGACATAATTTCTATTTCTGCTGGACCCAAAATTCTATATGACTATTTCAGGAATCCAGTTGCCATTGGAACTTTTCATGCATTTAGGAAAGGGGTGTTGTCTTCGACCTCTGCTGGTAACAAAGGTCCACTCCCGAAAACTGTTTCAAACTCTGCCCCATATATGGGCTCTTTCCGTGGCTGCTCGCACCATAAATCGGAATTTCATTGCCAAGGTTCAATTGGGTAACCATAAAATTTATGAGGTAAATTCAAGTCTTCCTGCCCTGACTTTAATTTTATAAAATCAAAACCAGAGAACTAGCAAACATTTGAGTTGACAAGGATTAATTTGTCTTTGCCTTGCTTCATAATTTGTAGGGAGCTGGACTAAACACATTTGACCTCAAGAATAAATTGTATCCTCTAGTATTTTCTGGAGATCAGTACTTGGATCCAAAATTTGTGAGGGATAAAATTGTTCTTGGCGACAGCATGCACTGACATAGAAGGAGCCCTTAGGAGGTGCAATAGGAATCATTGTGCAAAGCACAAAAGGTGGACAAAAGCCTGACACTTTTCCCATTCCTTTATCTCTCGTTGGATTTGATGACGGTAGCAACATTTACTATTACATCAACTCAACAAGGTATGTGAAAGTTAAAGCATTCATTGTTAAAAGAAATTAGAGCATCCAATCAAACTAATTTGCTACAAGTGAAAATAACGTAAGATTTTACATTACCAATATACACTACTAGAAAATAGCTTATTTACCACATTAATTCTACCACGGTCAAGAAAAGTCCATGGTTAAAAATATATATCTACCACGGTCAATATAAGCCCGTTATAAATAAAGTTATACTACCACGGTCAATAACGGGCCCGTGGTTAAAAGAAGTTAATTTATCACGGACATTTAATGCCCATGGTCTATAATACAATCCACCACGGGAAATGAACGTGGTTAAAAATATTAATTACCACAGCGCATTTTTCTATTCCACCACGGTATATGTATGTGGTTAATAATTTTAATAACCACAGCGCCTTTTTTTGATGTACAACGAGATATGTACGTGGTGGAAAGATTTTTTTTTTTGTCCTAAATTTTTCCAGTCCCGCGCCCTTTAATGAAATTTTTTGAGATTGGCGCGCGCCCTATACTGAACCCAGCAAAAGAGAGTTCACTTTTGCCCTGATCTGAAGAAGAAAAATTTGTTGTGACTACTCTCTCGATCTTGGGTGGGTTTCTTGGATTTTCGTTTTTTCTTGGATTTATGTAAAATTTGTTAGTTTAATTTTTTTTTTATCCTTCTAGCAGTGACTACTCTCTCGATCTCTCCGAAGCACGCCAGCACCAGTAGCTCCATCTTTGGCCGTTTCGGTTCGGTGAGCGATCTCTCTCCTTCTCTCTCTTTCGATTTGTGGACAAATTTAGATTTGAGAAAAGAAATTGATATTGATATATTGTTTGCTACCAATATATTACTTGATGTTAATATATTGGATGCGTGGTTTTGTTTTGGGCTGTTAATTTGTGTCATTCCTTGATTTGAACTGAAAATGTGTTGCAACGATGACACTTTTTGTTTTGTCTATGTACCATCTTCGATGGCCAATAGCTGTAACTATTCATATACGCTTAATTTTTAGTTTAGCTCATCATCTGACCAGTTAATTGCATTTCAGGGGCTATAATATTGGGATTCGGTTAATTGATGAGTTTCTAGCAAAATATTGGGATTCGGTTGACTTCAAAGAGACAGCTGAAGTAATTGCAAAGGTTTGTCATTGACGTCTGGTTGATTTCAAAAACAAATATCCTGTCTGTGACTCTTAATTGTTCTAAAACCTGTTAAACTGTTCCTTTTGTATATGATATTGGTCTCTGTTACAAATTTCACTCCATTTATCACCTGTTGCTTGGTAGTTGGAACTTCCCATAACATTTTCAAAATTCAACTGATTGATATCATCATCTTTCACTAAACATTACTGGAAATGTAATGTACTCTTTTTTTTTTCCCCCTACTTGTGGGTGTACAGGAGGTTTGTCAGTGAAAACAACGAATAAGATACATAGTTAATGGTTATTAGAGTTGGTATATATGCATTGATAGAATAGTCACGTCCCTTTGTTTAAATTTTAGCTATTTTTTGTTTCCATGTCAAAATGCAGGGTGCTGCATTCTTGTCCACCAATAATGCATGAAAGCATATTACTAGGCCTAACAATATCCAATTTATAATCATTAAGAAATCAAAGCAAGCAATATATTAGTAGGCATAAAAAAGAACTTATTCGAGGCATTGTAGTTTATATATTATACAGTTCTTACTTCACCCTATAAACCCAAATCAAACATATGCCCACAAAAATGGACGCAGAAAACAGCCTATATACAACTCTTCCCTCTGCTCTCTCTGACTCAAACAATGGCAAATGCCCTGCCTTCCCCATCTTATATATGTCTACCAATCTCATTTGCAATTGAATGTCTAATTGTATCAACTCTTCCCTCTGTTTTTTTGATGTAAAGGGTTCATGAGTGCCATGTTTTTTTGCTGAAGTAGTATCAACATATGTGTAATTATCTCTGAATCCTTTTTAATATAGTATGGACACCTTTTATATAATTTCACACCTTCAAGATGCCTTTAATTGAAGGTGTATTGTATAGTTTTTCTAGTAAATTAATTTGCCGTACTGTCATTTAATAACACAATAAAGGTGGGCAAACTTTAGTTTATAATATTTTCTCTCTGAAAATGAATTTTTTCCATATTAGGAAGAGGTTTATCCTTGAAAATCTTGTGGAATTAGACTGATTTTGCTAGTTTATAATTGCATAAGTTCTTTAATTATTAGATATAAAAAAATAAGTGCACACTCATGGTTCTTTCATAGTCATTTGTGTAATAATATAGGTTTGACTGCACTCAGTGAAATGTTACTATCTGGGAATGGGATGGAATTTCTTTTTGCTTAGCTTTATTCTTTGGTTCCATTGTTCTGGCTCCTAATTGATTAGGGTTGTGCTTTTGTTTGGTAATGAGTTGTTTGTTTTTCGGTTGAGAAAATGGGGATCAATTTCTTGGTTGGTTTGTTCCTTGGTTGAGGTCAATGTGCCGTGGTTATTATGGATTCATTCAGCTAGGCTTGACTTTCATCATTTAGTAAAGATTGCTGACATGTTGTGGCACTGTAAAATGTTGATAAGATTTTTATTTTTTTATTTTTTTTATTTCATCATTATGGATTCCTTTTGCTGACATGTTCTTGCTTTCTTTTTGGTATTTCATCGGAATTTTTGATTTTCTCCACGACCCTTAATTCACTCTTTTCTCTTTGTTCTTTAATTTGTTTTTGACTTGAATTGTGGACGATTTTAGGATTATTCCTTGTTTTGGGTTATTAATAGCAAACATTCATTATTTATTTGGCTAGGTGCAATGGACAAAGATTGGCTAACATTTGACAGGTTATATTACTTAACTTAGTAAGGAGTTGTTTAGATGTTATATGTTGAAGGTAATCATAAATTAAGATAAAAATGTTAATTCTTAATCCTGCCACTAATATTAATACCTCATGAAGTCTAACTTTATTGAAATTGTAGATTCATGATACAGGAGCTAAGGGTAACAATGTAGGTCATAATGATGTGGTGCATGCTTCTACAAATAAGGCTCAGGTAAAAACATATATGTCTATTTAAAACATGTGTCATTGCCCTGGATTACTGAACTCTTGTTTTATTACCTCTTTTTCATTTATTGGATATTTGTTAGTCATCTCAACGAGGTAGTACAAATATTCAAAGAGCTAAGAATGATGGAGGGCAAGTTTCTAAACCTACTCAGCAGGTAATGTAGTCTGATTCACTACTTGTTCACTGGATGATTTGTTTGTGGATGATTTATCATATTTTAATTGAGTGCACACTAATTATTTTATTTTATTTTTTATTAGTTACAACATGATATAGCAGGTTTAAAAGGCAGTAATAGTGGTTCGAAACAAGCTTCTAAAGATAGTGTCCAGGTACATTTTTTAATTAGTTGCATGTTTTACTAGCTATATATGATTGAAAACTCCTAGTTTCTGATATGCATTACACAAAATATGTTCCATTGTCTATGCTGCCCATGCTGAGAATTTAAGATGTATTTCTGATTAGGAGGCCTTAAAGGTTTATATCTGGGGAGGGTCAAGCAATGATTTGGCTCCTTTTTTGTTCATTTCAATACTGCTCACAAAGTTTCAGCTTCATCACATGAGCATTTGCTTTGAGGGCGAGTGTTTAGCTTATTTTTTTTCGTATACCATATCAAGTTACTGTTGATCCTAAACAATAATAATATCAAAAGTTTTTTTCGTATGTATGTTTTTATGTCTCATTATGGAGCAACTCAAGAGGTGAGATGTTGTGTGATGTAATTCTATAATTTCTATTACAACTACTGGAGTCTCTGTGAGAGAATATTTGACTTGAGGACTTTCATCAATAAATATATTGATATTTTGGCATCATAGTTGCAGTAATATTTTTTTCATTTGATTGGCTTAGATTCTGTAGAGGTTAGAAGACTCGGGAGGATGATGGATACCAACCATACAGTCTATGATTTATGAAGAGCACATGATCTGTACTTTAAGTCTGTACTTTTAATTTTTTTTCTTTCAAATTTTGTAGTCACAACGATGTGAAACAAGTCTGCAAATAGGTAGGAATGATGGAAGAAAAACTTGCAGAGCTACTTCCCAGGTAATTCCACAACAGGGTAATATAATGGTACTTAAGTATATATGGTTTTATACTTCTGAGGCTGAATTAATGGTACTTAAATTATCATTTTTTTGTTTTTTGTAATGTGTCAATTTGTTTGATGCTGAATATCCTTCTGAGGCTGATCTAATTGTTGTTTGCATTTCACAAGTGATTGCATTGCATTGCATCCATAATAAGAAACCCAAAACGAAGGGGACTCATTTCTTGCATTTTTTGTTTTTCCTTTTTCCCCTTCAAGCCAAAACATGTTGAAAACAGTGAGGAGGAAGTGTTTTATTAGACCAAGGCAATGCATTGGGCAGAAGAATCTTGATTGCCATAATGGTTAAGATACTGATTTTGCTGAATCATTTGGGCAAAAAAGTGAATGGCAACCCCACTAGAAATAACAGAACCTCTGCATTAGTAAACCAATTTGTTCATATATTGAGATTTTTTTTTTCTTGTTGGTATGTAGCTGCAACCTCATGCTTCAAGAGGGTCTAAATGCAAGCTACTACATTGGTTAGGAACTGGAAAAGTTGTTGCAGAAGGAGACATAGAATCTACAAATCCTGAAGCTATGGTTCATCATATGGTGCTTGGTCCTGATTGTTGGAAAGTTTGGGTAAGGAAAGTGAAAGTGGAGGGTGTCTCTTTATACCGTGCTACGAGTGAATTTCATATTCTTGAAGATGCTATAGCGAGTACGATTGCGTGGCCATCAAAATACATTAGTGTTGAAGAACCTTAGTTATTAGTTAGACTATATTTTGATGTTAGTCAACCACTTGGCTTTTATATTATCCTAAGACTTATTTGGTTTATGTCAAGACATATATATGAAACTAGTTTAATTAATTGGTAGCTTTAATTGTAATGACTTATAATATTGATTATGATATTATCATTTCTTATGTTATAATATGTATTCAATATTTATATATTTATTTTTCCTTTATATAGTCTATTTTGACAAATAAAATTGCTAAAATATTATTTAATATATTTTATTTTTTTTTATGCTTATTTAACTTTCTTCACGGGCATTGACCGTAGTTGATAAGGTAATTTACAACGGGCATTGATAATCTACAACGTGTAGTGTCCGTGGTCGTATGTGATAATCTACCACGTGTATTGTCCGTGATCGTATATGATAATCTACCACGTGTAGTGTCCGTGGTGATATATAAGAATCTACCACGTGCATTGTCCGTGGTCAATATTATATTCAACCACGGACATTGCCCGTGGTAGATGACCGCGCTAATCTACCACATCCCAATACATAACGGGCGGCCCGTCCGTGGTTAATTTAAATTTACCACGGACAATGTCCGTGGTAGATGAACTGTTTTTTAGTAGTGATAGGTTCTCTCAACATATTGCATATTATAATAGAACCATACGGTAATCCTGATTCTTGTAAAAATTTATACATTCAGGAACCCAACTGCAACTATTTTGAGAAGTGAAGAGATTAGTGATACACTAGCCCCATATGTGCCTACCTTCTCATCAAGGGGTCCAAATCCATCAGCTCCTAACATTCTCAAGGTTACTAACTCTCTGTTTTAGGCTACCATAGTCGTGTTCTATATAATGAAGCTTTCTACTTAATTTGTCACCTTGTTACTTCCTTGCAATTACAGCCACACTTAGCTGCTCCGGGAACTTATATTCTAGCAGCATGGACCCCAATTGCTTCAGTTTCAGACCTTCCACAAGATGGGAGATCCGCAAAATACAATATAATCTCCGGCACATCAATGGCTTGCCCACATGTTAGCGGTATTGCTGCATACATCAAATCATTTCACCCCAAATGGTCACCTGCTGCTATCCAGTCCGCTCTTATCACTACCAGTACGGCTGCATATATGAAGATTTATAAAAGATTTTAATATACATTACAAACGACTCTTGTCAAACAATATGATATGTTAATGTTACAGACTATGAATCCAAAACATGGTTGGTCGAGGGGTAAAATCTTGACAAAATGTCTAATCCATACATCAGATTCACGGTCTATAACATAACGTACATGTCCAAATTCTGACAAGAGAGCATTACCCTATGTCCCTATATATACTCATTATATTCATTGATCTCCTAAGTATTATCTGACAAATACAACAGCTAAGCTATGACCTAACCATATGTATCTTACATTTCTAACCTTTTTTTGCAGCTAAACCTATGAGTGCCAATTTAAACCCCGAAGGCGAATTTGCATATGGAGCTGGACATATAGACCCTGCTAGGGCTCTATATCCTGGTTTGGTAAATTAGGATCACTGATAGTTTAGTCTGGCAATTATATAATAACATGTCACATATTTGACAAGAGAACATTTCCCTCTATTTATTAATCACTGTATCTGACTATTCAACAGCTATAACCTAACCATATGTATCTTCCATTTGTAACCTTCTTTTGCAGCAAAACCTATGAGTGCCAATCTTAACCCTGAAGCCGAATTTGCATATGGAGCTGGTCATATAGACCCTCTTAGGGCTCCATTTCCTGGGTTGATCTATGATGCTACTGAATTGGACTACATCAAATTTCTGTGTGCACAGGGCTACAGTACCAAATTGTTGCAGACTATAACAGGGGATAAGAGTAGCTGCCCAGAATTTAATCATGGAACAGTCAATGACCTAAACTATCCTTCTTTTGCGTTTTCCACCTCAAACCCAAAATCCAATATTTGTGGTGTTTTCAATAGGACTGTCATAAATGTGGGATCACCAAATTCCACATATAAAGCTAAAGTGAGTGCCCAAGCAGGACTTAAAATCAAAGTCAATCCGAGAATTCTGTCATTCACATCTCTTGGGCAGAAGAAATCTTCTCACAATAAAAGGGGCAGTAATCAAATCCATAGTCTCTGCTTCTCTGGTGTGGGATGATGGCACTTCCAAGTGAGGAGCCCCATTGTTGCTTATATTGTATTCTAAAAGGTACATGTATGATGTATCAATAAGCAAAGGCATTAATGAAGATCAAATGTCAGATGAGAATTTATTCAATGTATTGTTTATAAATTAGCCCTTATTCTGATGTAGAATTTGAAATGTACCCATTAAGGATCTATAGTAGTTTGTAATCAAAGTCGATATTTGTGACTGAAAAAGATTTCTTCTCCCCAAAAGTTGTGAATGATAGAACGCTTGGGTTGATGTTGATTTCAAGTCAAAAATTTTATGCCAGACTAAATTATATTTTGAATTTTATGGCTCTGTATTTTTGTGTGCACTGTAGTCAAAAACTTTTGTGTCGCTCATCACCTGTGCGACACCTCGGCCTTGCAATATAACTCCAGTTGCACCTGCCAAATAGGCCCCTTCTCCCCCAGCAGCGCCATCACAAAGGACAATTTTCCCCTTCACCAGTTCTGGCTCTAACGTGCCTCTCAGACACAACCTGTACTAGTATAGCAGCAAATATTATACTTCATTATCAAATATCAAATTGAAATATGTCCAATAAATATTTCTACTGCCATTTGCATATAAATACAGACAGACATACACAACTTAAAATTGAAACATGTCCTGTTTTCTTTGTAGAAGAAACTTGTGATTACCTGGATGTAAACCCGTCAAAACCTCCTGTCTTATTTGGTGCATCTCCAGAATATATTAAAGGAAAGAATTTATTCTTGAGGTCAAATGTGTTTGGTACAATTCCCTACCGTGTACACAATGAATTAAAAACAATTAATCCTCAAGATCAACTCGAATAATATTAATTAGCTACTTAATTCTCTGTTTTGATTTTATATAATTGAGGGCATGCAGGAATTCCTTAGTTACCTCATAAATTTAATGGTTGCCCAATTGAACCTTGGTAATGAACTTCCGATCTATAGTGCTATAGCAGCCACGGAAAGAATCCATGGTGCAAAGTTTGTAATAGTTTTTAGATTGGGACCTTCGTTACCAGCAGAGGTCGAACTCAATATCCCTTTCCTGAAAGCGTGAAAAGCTTCAATCGCAATAGTAGTCTGTGTAATCCAATAGTAGTGATCTGTGTAGTCAAAGTCTTAGTTTATTTTGGTGTTGAAAAGGGATCTATGTATACAGTTAAGATGATTGATTGATGGGTAGTTTTCAATATTGTTATACAATATTACAAGAGGAACATTTACAAACAACTATAGATGATTGATTAGGCAGATGAAAATCATTAATTAATTGATATACTTCAATTTATTTTCTCCACCATAATCATCTGGCATTAATTTCTTACATTTCATTCTTGTGTGCCTATACTTGGGCACCTTACAAGGCTATATTGCCATTGCTTATTGATGCATCATACATGTACCTTTTAAAATACAACATAGACAACAATGGGGCTCCTCACTTGGAAAGTACCATCATCCCACACCAGAGAAGCAGAGACTCTTGCGGATTTAACAATTGACCCTTTTATTGTTACTGAAAAAGATTTATTCTGCCCAAGAGATGTGAATGATAGAACGCTTGGGTTGACTATGATTTCAAGTCCTGCTGGGGCACTGATCACTATAGCTCTATATGTGGACTTTGGGGACCCAACATTTGTGACACTCCTATGGAAAACGCCACTAATGGATTGTGGATGCGAGGTGGAAAGGGCAAAAGAAGGATAGTTTAGGTCATTGACTGTTCCACGATTGGATGCTGAGCAGCTACTCATGTCCCCTGTTATAAATTGCAATAATTTGGTACTGTAGCCCTGT
The DNA here is from genome assembly GCF_963921425.1 of Dryas octopetala. Taxonomy (NCBI): domain Eukaryota; kingdom Viridiplantae; phylum Streptophyta; class Magnoliopsida; order Rosales; family Rosaceae; genus Dryas; species Dryas octopetala. The sequence goes on along the minus strand of NC_141367.1, from coordinate 8,922,728 downwards.
GCACACAAAAATTTTATGTAGTCGGCTTCATCAGCTTCATATACTAAACCAGGATATGGAGCCCTAGCAGGGTCTATATGGCCAGCTCCATATGCAAATTCGGCTTCCGGGTTAAGATTGGCATTCATGGGTTTAGCTGCAAAAACAGGTTAGAAAAGGAAGATACATGCATATGGTTAGGTCATAGCTATTGCATTTGCCAGATAATTAATTAGGTGCATGATTATGATTATAATGATTATAGGGTAATTTTCTCGTCTAACAAGTTAAATTATGTTGCAGACTGTAAATCTAGATATGCCATACATTTTTTCAAGATTCTACTCCTCATCAATGGTTTTGATGCATAGTTTGTAGCATTAACATATCACATTGTTTGATAAGAGAATATATATTCTCTCTTAACATGTATATGAAGCCATACGTACTGGTAGTGATGAGAGCCGACTGGATAGCAGCAGGTGACCATTTTGGGTGAAATGATTTGATGTATGCAGCGACGCCGGTAGCATGTGGGCAAGCCATTGAAGTGCCGGAGATTATATTGTATTTTACTGATCTGCCATCTCCCGGAGAATCTGAAATTGGTGCATTTGGAGGCCATGCTGCTAGAATATAAACTCCTGGAGCAGCTAAGTCTGGCTGCAAATGCAAGGAGATAACAAGGTGACAAATTAAGGAGAAAGCTTAATGAATTATATAGAACATAACTACAGTACCCTACATAAGAGAATAGTAACCTTGAGAATGTTAGGAGTGGCTGGATTTGGACCCCTTGATGAGAAGGTGGGCACATATGGGGCCATTGTATCACAAATCTCATCACTTTTAAAAATAGTTGCAGTTGGGTTCCTGTATATTTAAATACTTTGAAAAATCAGGATTACCATATGTCATACTATAATGTACAACATATTTGTTATTTTAATTTACAACATATTTGTTATTTTAATTTATAGCCAATTGGTTTTGAATTGAATGTTCTTGCATTTTTTTTTAACATTAATATGCTCTAACTTTCACATACCTTGTTGAGTCGATGTAGTAGTAAATGGTTCTACCATCATGAAATCCAACGTAACATGCAGGCAATGGAGGGTTATTAAATGCTGCCGCATCTCCGCTTTGCTCAATGACTCCAACTGCACCTGCTGAAAAGGCTTTGTTTGGAGAAATTTCATCTTCATCTCCGAAAACAATTTTGCCCTTCACAAATTTTGGATCCCCAAAGTCCTCTCTTGTATTATTTGGTGCGTCTCCAGCATATACTAGAGGATAGAATCTATTCTTGAGGTCAAATGTGTTTGTTACAGTTCCCTACCAATTATGAAGCAAAGACAAATCCTCATCAACTCAAATATTTTCTAGTTCTTTGGTGTTGAAATTAAAGTCAGGCCGGGCAGGAGAATTCAATTTACCTCATAAATTTTATGGTTACCCAATTGAACCTTGCTAACGAACTTCCGATCTATCGTGCTAGCAGCCACGGAAAGAATCCATGGTGCAAAGTTCGTAATAGTTCTTTGGTCTGGACCTGCGTTACCAGCAGAGGTGGAACACAATATCCCTTTCCTAAAAGCGTGAAAAGCTCCAATGGCAATGGCATTCATGAAATAGTCTACCGGAATCTTGCCTCCAAGAGAGAGAGATATTATGTCAACACCATCAGCAATCGCGTCATCAAATGCTGCTAGAGCATCAGCTTCGGAGCAAACATCTGACCAACATACTTTGTACACCGCAATTCGAGCTGATGGTACCCCACCTCTTGCTGTCCCGGACCCCAAACCGTATAGATCCGCGTTGGTCACTAAGTTCCCCGCCGCTGTTGATGCAGTGTGTGTCCCATGCCCATCTGTGTCTCTTGCAGACTTGATATCACCTAGTAAGTATCCAGTACTGCGGTAATACCTTGCTCCTATGATTTTACTGTTCAAATATAACAGCGATAAATGAGAAAGGGTAATATACTCTTGTCAGACTGATAAACTAGTTTAATGCATGTATATGAATTGGATATGATTGGTATAGTAGAGTAGTATAAACTACTTGTTACAGCATATTAATGTTTGGCATACTTGTTACAAGTAAAGTTGGCTGCGGCTTGGCATGTGCCTTTCCATTTTTTGGGTGGTGGACTGAATCCAGTGTCACGGAAGCTGTCAGATTCCGGCCAAATTCCACTGTCAAACATCCCAACGATGATATTGCTTTCGATGGTGCTTCTCTTCGCTGTTTTCGGAAGCCCAATGAAGTCCCATGACCTTGTTGTGTGGAGCTTATTATTTTGACTTGGGAAAACTGACACAACACCATCCATTCCTATTTATACACATACAGTTGTAGACTCAATTAATTATGGTCAGTACTGTTGAATTAATTATATATGCAATTAAGTTCAAATTAAGTCAATTCTTTCAATAGAAAAAGAAAAGGTTGGGTTCGGCACCAGAAATTTTCTGTGCTTCTTCCTCTGTTAGCTTTGCAGCAAATCCATTGAAACTTCTCTTGTAGCTGTGCAGTAGCAGAGACTCTTGTACAACATTGCTGGATACATAAACATAAAAAATTAAAGTTTGATTCTCATAATAATTAAGCTCTTAGATTAATGAATATACAGAATTACATTACATTATGCTAATTAGAATAAGTACTAATGGCTATGGACTTGTTACAAGAACCTCAATGTGACCAACTCCAAAAATTAAGCTCCTTGTAACAAAAAGAGGCACAAAAGTTTTGATATATATGATAACCTGCTGTTACCAACTACATCTCGCAGCATATTTACATGAAGCGCTGATGTGGGATTCTCGAGCTTTGGCTTGTCCCCCATATACACAATATAAACCTGTAACATTAATAAACGTACGTCAAGTGTAGAATAAGCCAATTTTAATATGAATATATTTTGGGCAGAGAGTTAATTGAAGTGCATTATATATATAGGAGATTAATTTCATTTGCCTTTCGGACATCCTGAGCAGCCGAGTGAGTAACATCAACAAGCAGAGTACTGAGAAGGAGAAACCATGTAAGAGCCATTATGGGGGTCATCGCTATCTGTAAAGCCTTGAAAGCGTACGTCTAAAAATGTGGTCTCATCCAAGAACTTCATAAGGTATTTGTACTTAAAATTGAGCTTGCATTTCCACATGTTGCAGTTTATTACTCCACCCTCTTGTTTTTGTCTTTTTGCTCTAGCTGTGGACAATAAATTGAAGGTTTAATTATGTTTTTACCAACCATAATTTTAGTCGATTTCCACGTACTTTACCACCCAAATATTTATTTGTCTCATTTTATCACCTACAACTATTCTCCGTGTTTCATTTTATCTTTTTCCGTCCATTCTGTCAGTTAATCCGTCAATATTAGTAACAAAAATGTCTCTGCCACATCAGCATTTTTTACGGTTTAGGTGACGGAATGGACGAAAAAAGGTAAAGTAAGACATAGAAATAGTTGTATGTGGTAAAGTAAAACAACTAAATATCTAAGTGGTAAAGTATGAATCAACTGAAACTATGGGTGGTAAAAACATAATTAAGCCTAAATTGAAAGGTAGCATATATTCCCTGTTCAACCACTTTACATATCACAGAGAAAGGCAGACAATTTCTCCATAATACATGAGTGGTGGAGGAGGACTATCCTATATTGCCCATGGCATCTGCTGGCTGCTGCCATATGTTTTTTCATGCTATACGTGTCCAATATGTACTTGATTAAATTTGGGATCAATGAAGCTATGAGACATTATGTGTTGAGAGTAATATCTCATATCATGAAAGTAAAATCTTATCTTATAATTTATAAGATATTAGCTAGGTTGAATGGTATAAAATCTTTTCTTATCCTCGTCGATAAGGTGGCCCTTGCTTGTGTGGTATAAAATCTACGCATGCACAACAGTACGTAATTGCATGGCCTAGCTACCATGCAAAATATGTGAAGGACATGCAATAATCGATCGAGTGGGTGAGTGGTGGGAAATGGGAAATTTATTCGCTACGTACATGCACCTTCAAAGTTGGCACCTGTTTTTACCGGGCAAAAAACAAAAAAAAAAGTTGGCACTGGTTTGGTGGCACTACTACAAAACTGGCTTTTTTTGGCAGACAATGCTAACGGATTAGCTCTGTTCGCTAGAAATGGTCAAGAATTTCTGGCAGAGCTTTCAGTCCACCAAGATAGCTTTGTTGTGGCGGATTCAACTGCCAGAATTAGCGTTCCTATCGGTTAGAACCACCAGGAATAACTAAGCGGGAAAATTCCTCTCATTAAAGTCCAGCTGGCAGTCCAACTCAATCCTGTCAGATTGGGCTATATATATATATATTTTTTATTTCTGGCAGTCTAAAACCGCCAAAATTGCTCTTAACCTAATCTTACTTCGCGTGCGTCGTTTCCCCTCACACTTCTTTTTCCTCAATTCTTCTTCTTCTTCCCTGTGCGCCGCGCGATCTAGTTCTTCCTCTTTTTTTTTTTTTTTCTTCTTTTCTTCTTCTTCTAGATCTCTTCCTACTCCTTTTCTACGCCTTTTCTTTCATATTGTTCCTCTTTTTTTTTTTTGTTTGGTTTAATTTATCTGATTTTGTTTGGTTTTTTAAGAAGTTGGATTTGCAAGGGTTCTGGAAGAGAATCGAGGACATGCATGCATAGAAGGCTTGACACAATTGTGGACTGGTGTGGCTGTGTTTGTGTGGCTGGGTTGAGAAGCCAGAGAGATAAAGGGAGAGAAGAAAATGGTGTGGCTGTGTTGGTGTGGCAGTAGCAATTAATTTCTACTGCTTGGTAGTAGCAATCATTGTTACTGTATGATAGTAACTATTTAAATTGCAAAAATACTCTTTTAATTGCTATTGTTTGGCAATAGCAATCATTGTTACTGTGAGACAGTAACTATTAAAATTGCAAAAATACTCTATTAATTGCTACTGTTTGCCAGTAGCAATCATTGTTACTGTGAGACATTAACTATTAAAATTGCAAAAATACTCTATTAATTGCTACTGTTTGGCAATAGCAATCATTGTTACTGTGACAATTTGCTTAGTTTTTTAAAAAAATCTATGAAAAAAAAACATAACGTGGACTTATTTGTACAAAAGTGTTGACTTTGTTTGTACAAAGTGGACCTATTTATCATTCCAACTTTTTAAGTGGGTTTTTTTTTACAAAGAGCTCTAAAATGGACTTTTTAGTAATTATCTTTAAAATTTATTCATATGTTTTTTTTTTTATTCTTTGGGCTATGACTAGACTATGGAACTCATTAGTTATTTTAAAAATAAAGTTCACAATTTGCGGGGCTTTTTGTAGCTCCAATTGTTAAGATCATTCATTCTTATACCTAAATTCCAAGTTACCGTTTGATAAAACTTTTTTATTTAAAAAATATTATTTCCATGAGATTATGGATAAGTGAATAATGAATAATTGAAAGATTAATAGCTTGTCATAGGGATATGAATATAACATCAAACTACTCCGAAGCAAATATATATACTACAAGAAATGTGAGCAAAGCCCACCTTCATTGGTGGCATATAATGGAGTGACAATTGGACAATAGGGACTAAAGTGCCTCGATTTTAACAAAAATTAGTGGCAATTGAGCAATAAAGACTAAAGTTTCCAATTGCTACCCCATTTTGTGCCATCAATGAGGGGTGTGCTTTACTCACATTTCTTGTAGTGATAGCAACTAAGTGTTTGATTTAGATGCAATAAAAAAAATTAAATTTTGGGTTCAATAATTGTAGTTTAGGTGGGGAATTTCTGTTTGGAAACAAAGAAAAAGTATAGATGATACAAACAATTGAAGCAGACATTGTTAGCCCAGCTATCCCCAGGTGACGAGACCAAAGGCATTCAAGGAGAGCTAGCCATTTATTTGTAAGCTTGACTTATAAGATCAGTTAGGTATGAGTGTTTATGAAAGGGTGGGGTAGCTTTATTTATTGAGAAATTTGCACATTTACCATCCAGACTATAGGGGTGTGTGCATTTACCACCCAAACCAAATTTTTTTACTAATTGTCATACAGACTTTGTTCAGTGTAGCAACGTACCACCTATCGTTAATTCCATCTATTTTTCTGTTAAACACTGTCGTAGCGTGCTGGATGTGCGCCACGTGTCACATCTTCTCTTTTATTTTCAAATTTTTTCTATTTTTCTATTTTTATAAACTTTGAAAATTAATAAAAGATAGTTTCGGACTAAAAAAAATATACTAAAAATTCTTACAAACTCGTATCGACTAATACTAATTTACTATAGGGTAAAATTACCAATTTACCATCTGAGTGTTTCCAGAAAATTTAGGAAGTACAAATTTATTTTCAGAAAATTAAAATACTCTATACTTTTTGAAAATTCATAGGATAATCTCCCGAACTTAGATGGCAAGTGTTCATGAGAAAGGTAATGTTAGTTTTTAGAAGACCAATGGTGTAAACGTTGTATTTTTTGGAGTTCAGGAGATTATTCTATGAATTTTTAAAAAGTCTAGAGTATTTTAATTTTCTGCAAATAAATTTGTACTTCCCAAATTTTCTGGAAACACTCAGATGGAAAATTGGTAATTTTACCCCATATTAAATTAGTACTAGTCAAGACAAGTTTGAAATTTTTCGTATATTTTTCTGAATTCGGAGCTATCTTTAATTAATTTTCAAAGTTTGTAAAAATATAAAAAATCAAAAAATAAAAGAAAAAAGGTGACACATGGCGCACGCCACGTCATCGCTTAACAGAAAAATAGATGAAATATAATGATAGGTGGTACATTGCAACACGGAACAAATTTTGTATGGCAATTGGTAAAAAAAAATTGTTTGGGTAATAAATGCACACACCCCCTATAATTTGGGTGGTAAATATACAAATTTCTCTTATTTATTTGTACGCTTGACTTATTAGACTGCAGTTACGGACGATGCATACGTGTATGTATAAGCCATGGATAGCATGACAATGCCAACTGTAGTCTATCTCCAACACTAAATTTGGAGTGAATGATGGAAATATTTCAAGCATATTCTCCATGGTATTAAACACTACTTCAAGCGTATGCCATATTCTCCAACGCCGAACTCCTTTTGTTGCTTGTTTTATTTTGATTATTGTTGTATTTTTTTATTTTTATTTTGTGTTCTAGCTCTTTTTTAAGCACACTGTTATTTTTATTTTCAAAAAAGTTAATATTATTGTTCTTTCTTTATTTTTTGTACATTATTAATGTCACATAATTGATTAATAAATTAAAAACATTTAAATATATAGAAAATTAGGATTAAATATCAAATCCTAATAATTTTTTGATATAGCATGAAGACTATATAATATTTCAATTGAACTACTAAATTTAAATGCAGTTTTTTAGATTATGTCACAAACATGTTGGCCCCTTTGATTTGAGCCTTTTTTATTTGATATTTTTGTCCTTTGGCCCACATATGATGGGTGTTAGTTATAATTTATAAGGTTTTGACAAAATTGCCCTTGAGACTTTTATATTATCTTGAAAATTTGCTAATGTAGTATCAACTTTATATTTAGTTGTGACTATACGACACTCACAACTTCAAATTTAGTTGTGACTGAACGACAGTCACGTCTAAGTTGTGAGACAGTCACAGTTAAGTTGTGACTTAATTGAATTTTTTTTTAGAGAAATTATACTACAATATAGTATAAATAGAGATCAAAACAATATTTTTACTCAAAATAATACATAGTATACTAGTATAGTGGTGTGAGTTGTCTCTTTTAATTTACTAAGACAGTCACAGTTAAGTTGTGATTGGATTGATTTTTTTTTTAATATAGTATAAATTAATGTAATATTTGTGATGTAATATATATTTTTTATTTATTGTAGTGGCATGTAATGTAATATTTGTAAATTCTAATACCTTTTACTTTTTTTGTTTGATTTTTTAACTAGTACCTAATCTAAAATACTATTTAATTTTGGTACCTAAACTAAAAAATTATTGAAATTTAGTAGTTAAAATTAGGGCTGAGTCGGTTTGACCGAAAAATCGAGACCGTATCCGAAACCGCTCCAATCGATGCCGAGAATAACCGTACCGAGATATCGGTTTGCCAACCGAACTGGTATGTTCGGTTTCGATTCCGGTTCTTAGATTCTAAAACCGTTGATTTACCGAACCAAACCGAATATGTACAACACTAATTTAAATATAACGTTTTTATACATTTCTAATTTTTTATATCTTAAAGTACCTTTCTATAATATATTTATATACATTTCTATAATTTATATAAAAAATATATAAATTTATAAACCTTAAACCCTTTTTATATCCTAAATCTTATAATTAATAATTTTTTTATTTTTTAATTTATATAATACATTAATATATAAAAATTAATTAAAATTATCCTAAACATTGAGTGGCAGCATTAATAGTGAGTCACCTAATCACTGAGTGTCACCTGCCTTTTGGTTCTACTATTTAGAAAGCTAGCTTCACGTGGTCTTCTGGCAATATTGCTTCCTACAACTTTGGCTTTCTGACAATTCATTCAATTCTATTGCAGGCAGCGGTGATGAGGCACTAATCAATAATATTTTTATTTTGGTTTCTAATATTTTCCAACATCATCGACTGCATTGTATATATATTTCTGTAGCTTTTACACTCGTCAGTTTTGTGATTCAAGAGGTTGAGTAATGAGTATGGAAGAAGTGGTTTTTAGACCCAGGGGCTCCGCTTACACCAGCGCCGTGCTGGGATAGAGAAAGAAAGGGGAGGAGGAGGGTGGTACACTGGGCTGGGCTGGGCTGGGCTCTCTCTCTCATCCCTCTCTTTGCTGCGTTCTCTCTCTCTCTCTCTCTCTCTCTCTCTCTCTCTCTCTCTCTCTCTCTCTCTCTCTGTGATGCGTTCTCTCTCTCTCTCTCTCTGCGATCTCTCTTTCTTTGTTTCCGGTCAGAGTCCATTCCGAGCTGAGCCAACCGAGAATACCGGTCCAACCGAGTGCCAGTTTACCGACATTCCGGTACCGATCTTCGTAACCAAAGTGGCCAACTGAGGAGGGTCCGGTTGATATACGGTTTGGGATTCTCGATTCGGTAACCGTACCAAACCCAATCCTAATTAAAATCAATAGACCTTTACATATATTCAAGTTTAGTCTCATATTAAAGATCTCATTGAGATCTTTGTGATGATATAATTTTTATCAATAGAAAATTTAAAAATTAAAAATTAAAAATAAAATTATTATTATTATTTAAAAGTAATAAAGGATATGGAAGAAAATAAGAATGTTTTAACTGAGGAGACAAGGATAATAAAGGAATATTGAAAAAAAAAAAAATCAAATGGAATTTTTCTACACCAAAATTGGAATGCAATGCAACAAGTTAGTACATTTGCATAATTCAATTCGTACAATATTACATATAAGTGCATGCAATTTCTTCAAAATATTAGGCCTAATATAAAGTTTTTCAAAATATTAGGCCTAATATAATGTGCTTCAAAATATTAGACTTAATATAAAGTTATAATTAACACATATGAAAGTGTCCATCTCCTAACTCGCTAGCGCTCTTGAGCTTGAGGATGGTGAACTGTTCTAGGTGGTGACCTTCTATGGTGTTCCTGATCATAGCTTCCAATTTCCATTACTTGTGTAGGAAGAGTGTGGGGGATTATATTGAGGCCCAGCGTAGGATGGCCGAAGGCCATGCACCTGATTGGCATAGCCATTGCCATCTACCTTACCCTGTAAACTGTTCACAACAAGTCGATGTGCTGCTTCCCCGAGCTGTCTTCCAGAAATGGTTCCAGGGGGGTTCTGCCTGAAAACAAAAGCATAATCCATAATTGTATAAGACACAAATTAAATCAAACAGGACCACGCCAAATAAAACAAAATCAAAAAAGCAAAAGAACACAACAATATAAGAATGAAGAAAATGAATTCCCACGGAAAAAGTGCATGCATCTCAATACAAAGGGCAAATAGAGCAGTTGCAGGCTTCAATATGGCCTCCGCCCAGAATCTTCATGCCATAAAGCAGTTGCAGGCTTCATGTCTCCCACTGTCACAGTCTGAAAATAACAACTTGATGTGAATTGATATGGTATGATGAGAACCATCAATCTAGTGGAGCTACATATATAGACTTTGCCAAAATAATGCGCTAAGGTAAGTAACCATTTATAGTAGGTTTTATATTTACTAAAAGATAAGGAAGACAACAACTAGAATACCCATGAAAAAGAGGACACGGTTCTTTTTCAGTTCTTTTCTTTGCTAATCACTTTACTTCAGAGACTTACTAAATGCTGAATAGTGATTACAAATTAATATTATATAACATAACTCGATCTTGTAAATGCTGAAGAGTAATATTATAATATTACAAATATTATATAACATGATCTGGAGCATGATTTGCTCACACCAAGCCAATGAACTCCCAAATCCCTCCCCACACTCAAAGTCTGCTGCATGGTTGATTGCCAATTAATTAAGGAATAGACTCACAAGGGTAGGGTATACTCTCGGATTTTTAGAAAAATAAGTATAAGTCCAAATGCTTTGAAAATTGGTGGAATGATTCTGGACATACAAAGGTTTATACAAAACAAATATCAAATGTTTTGGGGCTGTGGATCAATACAGTTTCATCATTCAATCAAGCCTAAGTTTTGGGAGCAATGTTCATCCACCAAATCCAAGGGTTGAGTGAATGAGATCCCGTAACCTCAAACCACCTGACCTTGCATGAGAAAACCAATCTCTAAAGGTCTAACATCATCCCAACAACTTTAATTTGTAATAAAATCATAAGGTACACAAGGTTAGGCTAAAAAACATAGGCATGCAAAAAATACTTTTCTGTCATATATATTTCAGAATTTCAGGGCCAACTTAGAAATTGCATAACTAATGCATCTAGGGTCCGGTTGATGTGATATATCTTGGTCTTGAAATGACCATTAGGATGTCTAGGATATGCTCGCCAAAAATCAGCTCAGGATACTTTACCGATCAATACAGAATCCGAAAAGATTCTTCTGCCCAAGAGATGTGAATGATATATAGAACTCTTGGCTTGACTTTGATATGAAGTCCTGCTGGGCACCCAGTACTTTAGCTTTATAAATGGACTTTGGTGACCCAACATTTGTGACAGTCCTATGGCAAAACGCCACTAATGGATTCCGGATGCGAGTTGGCAAGCACAAGAACTTCAATGTGACCAACTACAAAAAAAGGCACAAAAGTTTTGATATGATAACCTGCTGCTAGCCTGCTGCCTACTACAGTACTACATAATACAATTACATTTCGAAGCATCTTTACTTGAAGAGCTGATGTCGGTTTCTCAAGCGTTGGCTTGTCCCCCACATAGACAATATAGACCTGCAACATTAATATCCAAGATAGTTATAAACGTCAAGTGTGGAACAAGCCAATTTTAATAAGAATATATTTTCGGCAGAGAGTTAATTAAAGTGCATTATATTGGAGATCAATTTCATTTGCCTTTCGGACATCCTTGAGCAGCCGAGTGAGTAACATCAACAAGCAGAGTACAGGTGAGGCTGAGAAGGAGAAACTATATACCATAATAGAATTTGAGCATCTAACTCAAAATTAGTTAGCAATGAGTGAAGAGGCGCAAGACCTAATAAGTACATATGTTAAGTTATAGTTTTTCGATGTGGGACATTGCTCTACATTACTCTCAACACGCTCTCATACATGTGGCGAAATTTTGAGCCTAACACTTAGACAAATTGTATTAGGTGACGTGGGAGCACGTGTGGCAGTTGGGCCTTACACGCAGATAACCAAGCTTTGATACCATGATAGAATTTGAGCATCCAACCCAAAATCAATTGGTAATGAGTGGAGACGCTCAATACCTTATAAGTACATATGTTAAGCTATAGTTTTCCGATATGGAACATTGCTCCACATTACTCTCAACGATGAGAGCTATTATGGGGGTCGTTATCTAGAATGCCTTGAAAGCGTCTAAAAGATGTGGTCTCATCCAAGCACTTCATAAGGTATTTGTATTGAAAATTGAGCATGCATTTCCACATGTTGCAGTTTATTTCTCCACATGCTGCTCGAAATGTTTTCCTTCACAGCTTCAAAGAGGGGTGAAGTACTTACTACGTGGATCTATCTCACTTCCATTTTCAGGTACTGCATTAGTTAGATACCTAGCTATTACCCAGCCACCACCCCTGCGCCATCACCCAGCCACCACCCCTCACCATCACCGGCCAACGTCCCAGGCACCGACCACCCCTCGCCGACCCAGCTTCACCGGCGAGACCCCCCCAGGCGCCGACCACCCCCCAGCCTACTCTCTCTCCTCATTCTCTCTTTCCCTGAGTTCTCTCTCTTCCCCTTTTCTCTGTGCGTGACTAGCTCAGCCCAGCCCGGCCAACTCCGGCCACTAACCGACCCGCCCAGGCCACCGGCAAGCCCCCAGTAACTGTTCCCCTTGCAGCCCAACCCCACACGCGTGAGAGCGAGGCCAGAGGAAGCCCAGCCCGCCGCCACTGCTCGCCGGATTCCGACCAAATCTTAGCTCTTTTCATCCCTATTTTCGGTGAGATTTCTTCCCTTTCCTTTGGGCTTTCATTCCCCTAACCTTAGGTGGATTAATTTTGAGTAATTAGAATTTGAAATTTGTTGAATTTATTGTCATTTTGGGTTCCTCTGAAATTTTTGGATTTTGGGTTGTTATTATTGTTTTCTTAGACGAATTACACCCTTAAGGTACCCATTTGTCATTTAGAACTCGGAATTTGACTAAATTTAGAGGAAATTAAGTTTTGGGAGGTTGGATTTGTGAGGTTAGAAACCATTTCGGGTCAGTTGGGGTTTGGTCGAGTCTCAGAGTATTTTTGGTGTGGTTTTGGACAATTTCGTGTTTAGGAAACCCAAAATTTGTTGTTAGATGCGAATGTATATGAAGATGAGAAATTTGCTATAATTGGTAAATTTTGGGCTGCAAACAGCCACCTTGGGCAACAACTTTTGTGAACTTGACCCCGCTGATATTCCATGATTTTAGGAGCATTAGGATTTCTTTGTTGAGTGGGTTATCAATCTAAATTATCGTTTGAGGTCGGCTATGTAGATTTATTTTCGAGATTTAAAATTGGTTTTAGAAGTGTGGGTGATGTTGGTGTGAGCCGGGAAGTTTCGAGATGGTTTAGGAATAGGTTAGAGAGCGTATAGTTTTGAGGAAGATGATTTATAACCGTTACCTGAGCGTGAGTTTAGCGGGACATTAGGATTAACACACACACAAAATTAAACGTATTGGAGTCGAGACTAATTTCATATTTTATCGTTTGTGTTATAGGTGAGACGACCGAGGTTCGCGACGATCCGGCGGAGGATCGACATTAGATTTTCTCACTGTGAGTGAACTTTGTTTTTAAAAGCATTTTTAAACCTTAGGAATTTATTTATTTGATTGTTTTGAGTTTTAGATTGAGAAATAATTTATGGGAGTGAACTTTTGAGTTATCAAACGAATTTTATGAGACTTCATTATTTAATTATGTTAAGCATCTTGAGTTGATCTTAGATTTGATAAATAAATGTCGGATTTCGGCTTTTCATTTTCCCTCGTATATAAGTTTTAAATTATGGTTTTACTTGATGGGTTATTGGAGTTGATAAATTTCTTTTGGAAAGGACTTTAGCTTCTTACTGTATACATATGGTTTATTTTATTATGTCGGTTTTTGGTCGAAAAGATTGATTTGACTTATGTATTTTGAAATTAAGTTAGAATTATGCAATAAGTTTTATGGAAATTAAAGTTTCTTGGGAAAGTACAATAATTCTATTCTTCGTGGAAAAAAGATTTATTTGGGTTAAGGAAAAATGGTTTTCAAACCACCCTTGCAGTACCCTTCAGGATTATCGGATTTGATAGGTCTTTGGGACCCATCACGGCACACATATAGGCTTTGGGCCGTGTGTCGGGATGCCTAGCCCTTTGGGGGCCGCTCTGCGTGCACGTACGACCAGGATATTGCTTGCACGTGTTGAATTTTACTCCACGCGTGTGTATGGCCAGGATATTGCCTGCACATGTTGGATTTTACTTTGCGTGTGTGTATGACCAGGATTATTCAGGGTATATAGCATGGTGGAAAAAAAATGAAATTGATATCTTCAAAAGTTTTAAATATGGATTTTAAGTGAGAAATATTTTTCGAGTTCTATAGAGATTTCGATTTCATTATTTTTATGACTTCGTTAAATTAAATGATTTACTATTGAGAAATGTGTTTTGAGTTATCTTTTCCTTGAGTTCCTTTAGTTTTATTATACTCTTAAAGTGTAACGCCCCGCTCCTAGGGCCCAAAAATACACTGAAACTTTGTCCTTTAAACCTCTTTTCAAAGAATGAGCCATGCACTTAACATAATAAATAAATACATTTGATAAATCAGAGTGTGAGCCCAAAAACATGTATGTAAAAATCACTGTATAAAATCAGTTAAATCAAAACAAAGTAGGTCCCACTGCCTCAACTTCTCTTCACTGCCTCCTCAGCCTGCTTAACCTGCAAAACACTAACAACCACACTGCACAATACACAAGGTACACCGGGTCATTTAAACAAACAACCCGGTAAGCTCACTAGAGCTCGTATAAGTGAAATGACATAATAATAATTGTACTCTGACAAATCAATTGCATAATCATAAACCATTAACCTCAACCTCAATCATTCACATCCTAATTAATATCCTCAATGCATAGACACCATCATTTCCATCCTCACGATTCAAGCTTAGATTTCACTAAGTCCTAGTAAACAAATGCAATACAAGCAACCTTCACACACTTCGTTTCTTGGAAATCCTCCAGCTTTACAACTACTTTCAAAAATCTCCTTTCAAAACCATTTTAAATCCCCTTAACCGTAAGTCAAGCTCTGAGCTGAATTTATCCTTGGAAACTGATATCTCAGAAACACTTATTCTTAAAACTCACATCATCCTCGTACCTGTACTGTAGACAATGTCCTGGCCACAATCCCGCGCTCGGGCAGGCTCAAATCCTAGCCACAATCTCGTACGGATGACCCTTCCGCACGAGCAGGCTCGTATCCTGGCCACAGTCTCGTACGGAGGGGTCTCTCCGCACAAGCAGGCTCATATCCTGGCCACAATCTCGTACGGAGGGGTCACTCCATACAAGCAGGCTCGTATCCTAGCCACAATCTCGTACGGAGGGGTCTCTCCGCACAAGCAGGCTCATATCCTAGCCACAATCTCATACGGAGGGGTCTCTCCGTACGAGCAGGCTCGTATCCTAGCCACAATCTCATACGGAGGGGTCTCTCCGTACGAGCAGGCTCGTATCCTAGCCACAATCTCATACGAAGGGGTCTCTCCGTACGAGCAGGCTCGTATCCTAGCCACAATCTCATACGGAGGGGTCTCTCCGTATGAGCAGGCTCGTCCAATCCGTACTCGCATTTCCAACTCACAACATTTTTCCCAAAATTTCTCTGAACTCTGCCGAATCCTTCCGAATTTGATCCCCGCGTATAAACCATCACTTGTCTGTCACTCGAAACATACTGACTTTTCCTCAATAATTAGTTTGATCATTTGTATATAATAACTGCCTAATCATCAATCATTAACCTCGACTATAAATAATCCTTCTCTAATTTGGTGACTCTCCTCTAAGCAACGCTATAATTCCCAATTAATTCCTTCGCCTCAAATCTTCGTCAATTCATTCTCATGATCCAAATCCTACCCTTAGTCTTCCTAACATAAAGCAACAATCACACAAAACAAACCATTCAATAACAGTACTCTACATTACAATCCAATAAGCATCATTCACAGTTCCACTGCTCGGATACCAAATCCGGCAGCATAACGGCATCGGGAATGAGATTCCCCGAGCCCGTGTACCTGTTAGGACCAGACAACCAACTTCAATATATACAGAAATTTCACAGAATTCTCCAAACAACCTCCGAGGGTTTCCTAGAAGTTCAAATTGGGCAAACAGAGACAAATAACCGCTGACCCGCCGCCACAAGTGGCGGAGACAGTGGTGGCAGCGGCGACAGATCCTTAAAAAAATTTGGTTTTTCAACTAAAATCAACCCCAAATCAACCTAGGCACTTCAATTGGACCAAAATCAACTCAGCATTCATTCAAATATGCTCAGTTCAAGGTAAACCCGAAATGGGTACAAGCCCTAAAATTTTCGATCTCCAAATTCTCAAAATTTACACGCAAGAACAAGGGGAAAAGAAAGTCCATACCTAGAGGATCATTTCTCATAACTGGATCGAGGGCCAAATCTCGCCGGAAAAGCTCGAACTGGCCGGAGAAGCCGCCGGCCTGAAATTTCTCGGTCTGCCACCGTGAGGGGTCGTCGGAGCTAGGGGAGGACATGGCTGGACTCGCCGGGGCCTAGGGGAGAGAACCCAGGTGGTCCGGCGTCCCGTCGTCGCCGGGAAAAAGGAGATCGCCGGCGAGGGCCTCTCTCGGTCTTCGCGTCGATCCGTCGCGATGGTGGCTCATGTGGGTGATCGGCGGCCAGGGGAAGGATGAGGGAGGGACGGCGAGGCTGGTGGGCCGAAAACCCAGCCCATCCGCCGCCGGACGCGCCGCCACGCGCCGATGGCAGATCGGCGAGAATGAGAGAGAGGGAGAGACGCGCGAGAGTGGGAGAGAATCGGGGAGAGAGGAGAGAGAATGCCCCGAAATTTCTGGATTTTTGGGTATTTAAAACTCACTCTTGTAAAAATTACAAGTTTGCCACTCGCTTCAAAAGCCCGTATCTTTCAAACCATAGCTCCGATTGACGCGTGCCGCGTGTCTACGAACTCGTAGGCTCGAGATCTATCAAACGGACCCAAGGTCAAAGACGAAAGTCTCTTAGTTTTAAAAGTCAATTTTGGGTCGGGTCGTTACACCTAGCCACAATCTCATACGAAGGGGTCTCTCCGTACGAGCAGGCTCGTATCCTAGCCACAATCTCATACGGAGGGGTCTCTCCGTACGAGCAGGCTCGTATCCTAGCCACAATCTCATACGGAGGGGTCTCTCCGTATGAGCAGGCTCGTCCAATCCGTACTCGCATTTCCAACTCACAACATTTTTCCCAAAATTTCTCTGAACTCTGCCGAATCCTTCCGAATTTGATCCCCGCGTATAAACCATCACTTGTCTGTCACTCGAAACATACTGACTTTTCCTCAATAATTAGTTTGATCATTTGTATATAATAACTGCCTAATCATCAATCATTAACCTCGACTATAAATAATCCTTCTCTAATTTGGTGACTCTCCTCTAAGCAACGCTATAATTCCCAATTAATTCCTTCGCCTCAAATCCTCGTCAATTCATTCTCATGATCCAAATCCTACCCTTAGTCTTCCTAACATAAAGCAACAATCACACAAAACAAACCATTCAATAACAGTACTCTACATTACAATCCAATAAGCATCATTCACAGTTCCACTGCTCGGATACCAAATCCGGCAGCATAACGGCATCGGGAATGAGATTCCCCGAGCCCGTGTACCTGTTAGGACCAGACAACCAACTTCAATATATACAGAAATTTCACAGAATTCTCCAAACAACCTCCGAGGGTTTCCTAGAAGTTCAAATTGGGCAAACAGAGACAAATAACCGCTGACCCGCCGCCACAAGTGGCGGAGAAAGTGGTGGCAGCGGCGACAGATCCTTAAAAAAATTTGGTTTTTCAACTAAAATCAACCCCAAATCAACCTAGGCACTTCAATTGGACCAAAATCAACTCAGCATTCATTCAAATATGCTCAATTCAAGGTAAACCCGAAATGGGTACAAGCCCTAAAATTTTCGATCTCCAAATTCTCAAAATTTACACGCAAGAACAAGGGGAAAAGAAAGTCCATACCTAGAGGATCATTTCTCATAACTGGATCGAGGGCCAAATCTCGCCGGAAAAGCTCGAACTGGCCGGAGAAGCCGCCGGCCTGAAATTTCTCGGTCTGCCACCGTGAGGGGTCGTCGGAGCTAGGGGAGGACATGGCTGGACTCGCCGGGGCCTAGGGGAGAGAACCCAGGTGGTCCGGCGTCCCGTCGTCGCCGGGAAAAAGGAGATCGCCGGCGAGGGCCTCTCTCGGTCTTCGCGTCGATCCGTCGCGATGGTGGCTCATGTGGGTGATCGGCGGCCAGGGGAAGGATGAGGGAGGGACGGCGAGGCTGGTGGGCCGAAAACCCAGCCCATCCGCCGCCGGACGCGCCGCCACGCGCCGATGGCAGATCGGCGAGAATGAGAGAGAGGGAGAGACGCGCGAGAGTGGGAGAGAATCGGGGAGAGAGGAGAGAGAATGCCCCGAAATTTCTGGATTTTTGGGTATTTAAAACCCACTCTTGTAAAAATTACAAGTTTGCCACTCGCTTCAAAAGCCCGTATCTTTCAAACCATAGCTCCGATTGACGCGTGCCGCGTGTCTACGAACTCGTAGGCTCGAGATCTATCAAACGGACCCAAGGTCAAAGACGAAAGTCTCTTAGTTTTAAAAGTCAATTTTGGGTCGGGTCGTTACATAAAGATTAGAAATGATTTTAAAACTGGGAGATTTCAAAGAGTGACGTGAGGTCTTAGAGCTGAACGTGGTTTTAAAGGATTTTCTGAAACATGAAGTTTACTTTTCTGTTCGTTTCTATTAAACTGTCCACTCACTGAGTTATCTCACAGTTTTTCTCGTTTGTCTTAATTTGTCCCCTCGGGTAGTAGCTTTAGTGGTGGTCAAGCCAATCACGTCGAGGCATAGCATCTATTTTCCGTTCCCAGATCTTGTAGGCATCACTTCCATTCTGGAAGTTCCTTTTCTTTAATAGTAAAATTCCTTGTATTAGAATAGTGGCTCTGATAAGCCCACTTTAAATTTTAAGATGGTTTTTATTTGAAATTGTTGGGTCTGAGACCCTTTTGGTTGTGGTAGCTAGAGGTGGCTGATATCTTAGAAGTGTTTTTAACAGGTTTTGAAATTTTTGGGTTAGTCCATTTTCAAGGGAGGTTCTGCCGAATTTTCGGTAGGATTTTCCTTGATTTTGAATCCCGCAGGATCCCTCCAGGTTTCAGGGTGGAAATTCAGGGGCGGTCCTGTTAATGGCGCCTCCTTCTCTCTCTAAAGCTCTCTAACTTTCAGAAAATAAAAAGATGTAAGGTGTAGAAGATGATGTTGTATATAGATCTGGTCTCCTGAATTGTGAGAGAGTGATGGTCTTATATAGTAGTAAGGAGATGGAAAGGTTTTGCTGATTTTTCAATGTGGGATAAGTGCTTTCCTTACACATTAAGGCTTCTAATTTTCGGCCGAAAATGGGCTTTGGGCTGAATTTTGACTCTTTTGAGCATAACTTGATTTTCTGGTCGCGGAACTGCTATGCTACTTCCACTAAAACTGCCATATCTTGAGCTAGACAACTCGGACTTGAGATCCGTAAAATTCCCTGCGAAGCTAACATCCGTAGCTTTCCAACCATATATGGCAGGCTAACTGTTTCACTCTAGATAAGTACAGAATCACTATCGAAATTCATGTCTAAAGATTCCTCAAAGATTTCAGATCCTTCTAGAAGATTCTCTCAAGATTCTCTCAAGATTCCTTTTTCCATTTTTAGCTCAGAACTGTCCCATTTGGCACATTTTTTCATCAAAGCTTCATTTAACTGACAAAACACAAAACTAAACCAAAATACACAAAAATGTCAAGTTTTTTCACTCTAGGTTAGGGAGTTAGTATCATAAAATGATGCAAAATGAACACTCAGCATAATTCTAATTTGAGAAAGTGCTTCTCCATGTCCTTTTTTCCAACTGGGAACGTTTTGGTACAATTTGGATCAAGTATGCACTGAAATGACTTTTTCTTGCGTTCTTAACACTAAATGTGGTTAATTACGTCTAGAACGCTAATTCTTATGCGAGAAAGTACTTCTCCATGTCTTTCTTACCAACCGGGTACTTTTTGGAGCAATTTGAATGAAACTGGACACAATTTACACTGAAATGACATTTTTGGGAGTTCTCAACACAAAATGTGGTTAATTAGGTCTAGAACACAAATCCTAATATGAGAAAGTACTTATCCATGTCTTTCTTGCCAATCAGGAACTTTTTGCTGCAATTTGGACCAACTATGCCCTGAAATGACTTTTTCTTGCGTTCTTAACATGAAACTTGGTTGATTAGGTCTAGAAGGCTAATCCTCACATTAGAAAGTGCTTCCCCATGTCTTTCTTTACAACATGGCACTTTTTGGTGCAATTTGAACGAAATTGGACACAATTTACACTAAAATGACATTTTCGTGCGTTTTTAACACCAAATGTGGTTCATTAGGTCTAGAACGCTAATTCTAATATGAGAAAGTGCTTCTCCATATATTTCTTGCCAATCATAAACTTTTTGATGCACTTTGGACCAACTATGCCCGAAAATGACTTTTTCTTGCGTTCTTAACACAAAATTTGGTTGATTTGGTCTAGAAGGTTAATCCTAACATTAGAAAGTGTTTCCCATGTCTTTCTTGCCAACATGAATGTTTTGGTGCAATTTGGACCAAATATGCACCGAAATGACTTTTTCTTACGTTCTTAATACCATATGTGGTTAATTACATCTAGAACGCTAATCCTAATATGAGAAAGTGCATCTTCATATCTTTGTTGCCAACCGAGCATGTTTTGGTGCAATTTGGTCGAAATTAAACCAAGTTTGCACCCAAATGACGTTTTCATGCGTTCTTAACACCAAATGTGGTTAATTAGGTCTAAAACGCTAATCCTAATATGAGAAAGTGCTTCTCCACTGATGAGTGTGCAATTTGGATCACTTTATGATACCAACTTCCTAACCTAGAGTGCAGGAACTTGATATTTTATGTATTTTTAGTTTGTTTTTGTGTTTGTAGTATTAAATGAGCAATTGAGAGGAAATGAGCCTTAAAGACCAATTTTAGAGGTTTTCCTAGTCAAACTAGGAAATGAGGAGAAATCCTGGTCACACCAGGAAAGGTGCAATTCTAGTCGACTAAGGATTCCTGATCACATCATGAAGTGTCATTCTTGGGGAAGAAGAAATCACCATTGCCAGAAGTCATAAATGAGAAGTCCTAATTAGAGCAGGAAATCCTGATTGAACTAGGAAACTTAATCCTAGTTGGAAAAAGAGTCCTAACCATGTTAAGAGACATCAAGGGCATTATGGTAAAAGTGGAAAAAAATGGGAAAAAGAATTTTGAGGGAATCTTCTGGAATGATCTAGAATCTGGAAGGAATTTTTAGAGAATCTCAGACAGAATCTTTTGGAGAATCTTTTTGGTCAACATGCAGCCCATGCACTATGGGCCATGCGCATAACCCTAGCCCAAAGTACCAAGGCCATGCACCTATTGCAAGCCCAATTGGAGGAAACCCAAGTTGTGCTATTCCAAGGTCACAGACCCCAAGCCTATGCCACACTCACTGAGCTGATCCAAGGCCCAATGAAGGAATCCTTCATGCTCAAGGGAAATCTCATAAGATTCAGTCAAAGATCACAAGGAATCCTAATTGAAGAAAAAGTCAAAACCCTGAAAAATGAACACTAAATTCCGACAGTGATTATGTATTTCTACATAGCGAATCAGATGTCATACCATATATGGTTGGAAAGCTACAGATGTTAGCTTCGCAGGGAATTTTACAAATTTTGATTCTGAGTTTTGTAGCTCAAGATATGGCAATTTTAGTAAAGGTAGTGCAGCAGTTCCGCGAGCTGAAAATAAGTATTCCCAAAAAGAGCCCAAATCAGCCCAAGGCCCATGCTTGGCCGAAAATTATAAGTCTTGTGTTGTATATTTTCCTAGAGCAAATTAAATAACCTTTCTTGAGCCCTAGGTTAACTCGCAAGTGCACGAATCGCTAAGTAGCAAAGCTTACAAATACGAGGTCGATCTTACAGGGAATTGTACTAGTGTTATGATTACTAACTCAATTAAATTCAATTAACTCAACTCTAATTCACACACGCAAATGGGGGGGTTTTGATTGGTTTTTAAGACTAGACTAAACTAACAGATAAATAACAAAACTTTAAGATAATAAACTGAATGATTTTGGATAAAACAATAATAAAGAAATACTAGGGGTCAGAATCCACCACTAGCGTACCATTCACTTTACTATGGATATTTGTTGAGTGCTCATTTTACACTATTTTATGATACTAACTCCCTAACTCAGAGTGCAAGAACTCGATATTTTGTGTGTGTTAGTTTGTTTTTGTTTTTATAGGATAAAATGAGCAAAGAAGAGAAAAGAAGCCAAAAGGACCATTTTTAGACATTTCCTAGTCAAACTAGGAAAACAAGAGAAATCCTGGTCAAACCAGGAAAGGGGCCGAAATCCTAGTCGAATGAGGATTCCTATTCACACTAGGAAACATTAAGTCCAGAACCATCATTGCGGAGCCAGAAATGAGAAATCCTGATTGAAACAGGAAATCCTGGTTGAACTAGGAAACCTAACCCAACTAGGGAAAGGAGTCCTAATCACACTAGGAGACCCCAGGGGCAATATGGTCATTACGAGAAGTCGAAATGGATAATGAATCCTTCATTTACAAGAAATCCTAGTCACACTAGGAAATGTTGGTCAAAGTCAACTTTACAAAATCAAGGTTCCAGAAGCTTCTAGAAGGTGGTGGACATCCATGGGAATAAATGGAGGGAAGAAATGAATTCGAATTCAAATGGAGATGAGGGACAAAATGGGAAGTCAAAGTGAATGTTCAAGGGTCAACTATGAAAAGTCAACAAGTCAAATGGGCCATGGGCCTATACAATGCCGAATTCTGAAGGAGCCATGCATGCATGCATGCACCAGCCCAAGAGGAAGTCCATGCGCCAGCCCAAGCCTATCAGCCATGCGCAAAACCCTAGGGGGCTGGTGTGTTTCACTTAAGCTCAAGCTAAAGCCCTTGCCGCAAGCCCAATGCTCTCCTAACCCTAGCTGCTGCCGCACTTTCTTGTCCTTGCCTCCCAAGGAATCCTAGCTGAAAAAAGAAGTCAAAACCCTGGAAAATAGAGCACCAATTTCGACAGCAATTCTGTACTTCCCCAGAATGAATCAGGTAGCATGCCATATATGGTTGGAAAGATACGGATGTTAGCTTCGCAGGGAATTTTACGGATTTTGATTCCGAGTTTTCTACCTCAAGATATGGCCATTTTAGTGGAGGTAGCGCAGCAGTTCCGCGAGCTGAAAAAGGAGTTACGCCCAAAAAGAGCTCAAATCAGCCCAAGGCCCATGCTTGGCCGAAAATTATAAGTCTTGGTGTGCAAGGAATGCACTTATCCCACATTGAAGAGAAAGAGAAATCTCAGCCCCACTCTCCTCTATAAATACATCTTTATAACTCAAGGAGGGGGCTCTCTCCTCTTGAATTTTCAGAAACCCTAGCTAGCCTCCTTCTTTCTAGCCGCACACCCTTCTCTTCTCTCTCTCTTTTTCTTTTATTTCTCTGAAGCAAACCCTAGCAGCCACCATCTTTTTCTTTTCTCTTGCCGCAGCCCCCATCACCTCCTTCTCTTCTCTTTATTTTTCTGCTACAGCAACCTATCTTTGTGTTCTTTTATTTCTGGGCTGAACTGAAGAAGGAGGAGGAAGTCACACCGCAGCCACCACCACCTAGCCGCGCCACCTTCTTGTTGCCACCACTTTGTCGAGCACCCCAGCAGCCTTGCCGAGGAGCCCAAGCCGAGCAGCAGCCATCACGCCACCTTGCAGCCACACCGTCCAAGGGTGGAGCCGCCTCCACCTCGTCATCCGTGGCTTGATTTCTTCTTCCCTTTCTTTTATTTTAATTGTTTTAATTATGCTTTATTTATTTATGGTTTTAATTATGTGTAACTGAATATTGGGCTAGGGCTAGGATGAAGCCCTAGCGATGCTGTTTACTCTCGCTATGAATTATTGATTTTTAATTATTTACATGTTGACAAATCTTGGATCTCTGTTTAAATTGAATCTATTTGTTTCGCATCTTTGACTGATCACCTTAGGTTGCATGCATCAAGATATATGTTGTGAAACTAAATAAGCTCGAAAGGATGATAGTTTCAATAGGCAACAAGTGGATATCCTAAGATAATATTCATGAGAAAAGGGATCATAGAGGACATAGGGTACATTAATTTGGAGCTATGCGCTATGTGTTTGTCACTCTCACAGATCGTAATGACTCTTGCATGGGTAACAGCTGCCTTAGCTTAGCACTAGGGAACATGCAAGTTAACTGGCTAAGGAAGGCCCAAGAAGCTCTTAGTTTATGCACAGTAAGGGGAGTAATTGCTAAAAGTAACTAGCCAAACCTTTTAGTAGACGAACTTTGTTGACATGTTTATGTATTGATTGTTAATATCCATAGTAGAGTGAATGGTATGCTAGTGATGGATTCTGACCCCTAGTGTTTCTTTATTATTGTTTTATCCAAATTCATTCAGTTGTTATTTTAAAGTTTTGTCATTTATCTGTTAGTTTGTCTAGTCTCAAAAACCAATCTAAACCCCCCATTTGCGTGTGTGAGTTAGAGTTGATTTAATCTAGTTTAATTAAGTTAGTGATCATAACACTGGTACAATTCCCTGTGGGATCGACCTCGTATTTGTAAGCTTTGCTACTCCGCGATTCGTACACTTGCGAGTTAACCTAGAGTTGTTAAAAAGGTTTATTATAATTGCTCTAGGAAAACATACAACAAGTTTTTGGCGCCGTTGCCGGGGAGTTGTTATTTGTGTTGATTGCTAGTTTAATTAACTTTAGTTAAGTCATTTTAGTTAGGTTTTATTTTCTGTTTTTATTTTTGGTTCTCACTGATTTCTCTTGTTTCTAAGGTACAATGGAAGAATCAAATTCGAAGATCACTCCTCTTTCACGCATAGAAGGCCAAAAGGTGTTGAGTGCGTACAAGGGACGGCCGAGACTCAATTGGACACCATTAAGGATGAGGTCGACTCTTGTGTCGCCGAAAGGAAGTGAATCTGAAGGATCATACGAAGAGGAGAAATCAGAAGAGAAAGTCGAGGAGACCTTGCAGCCGAGTGTATCTCAAATGAGAATACCTTTGAGTGGTTATTCGTCTCCAACGCTTCTAGCTCAACCCACATGCATTGCTTACTCTCAAGTGGACGCTGATTTTGACCTTTCGAGTGGGACAATCAAACTTCTTCCATCATTTCATGGGTTAGAAGGAGAGGATCCCTACGTGCATATCAAGGAATTTCATGCAATATGCGAGATTGGCAAGCTGAGGGGGTTGAGCGATGATCAAAGAAAGTTAAGGTTATTTCCATTCTCTCTTAAAGATAAAGCTAAACATTGGTTGTTTTCCTTGCAGGTCGCTTCTATTAGAACATGGGAAGAATTGGCATCCAAGTTTTTGTTGAGGTTCTACCCAGTTAGTAAGACTACCATTATGAGGAAGCAGATCTTAGGGTTTACACAATCAGAGGACGAAGTGTTTCATGAGAGTTGGGAAAGGTACCAAGAGCTTCTGACTTCGTGTCCACACCATAATTTTGCCCCATGGATGCAGATTGAGTATTTTTATGAGGGTTTATTGGATCAAGATCGTAAAATGGTGGACATGACATGTGGAGGAGCACTGAAAAAGAAGACTTTTGAGGAAGCATGGACACTCTTTGACACATTGGCGTTGAGTTCACAGCAATGGAATAGACGGAAAAGAGTGGAAAAGAAATCAGTCATGGAAGCTGAGATGTCTGAGCTCAAGCAGATGATGCAGGTGCTGATGGCAAATCAAGGAGCTAGGCCATCACATGGAGAGTCATGTTTCGAGGTTGAAAGAGTTCAAGCTAGACCGAGTGTACAGTCCCCTGTTGAGCAGCGAAGTACTTATTTGGAGGACATGATGGCTGCATTAGCCCAGAGTACAACTTCGATGTCTAATGATACTAAGACGTTTATGAATAAGACTGAGGAGCAGTTGAGTGTCACAGCTAAAGCTATCTCGAATTTGGAAGCCCAATTGGAACAAGTGACTTTGACCTTGGACAAAGTGGTAAAGGGTGCACCAATTCAGGATAAGGCCGAAGCAATCACTACTTTGAGAAGTGGGAAAGTGATTGACAACAAAGTGGGCACTACTCAAGAGGATAATCCAGGTAATGAGGATGAAGTTGAGATATTAGAGCCTGAACAAGTGGAAAAGTACAAGAGGGATAAAGTTAAGGTTAAAGATGAGGAAGAGGAGGAAAGAAAGAAGCAAGAAAAGCACATTGCTACGCGTGCTAGCAAGAAGGCCGAGATTACTTCCTCTATCCCAAGAGCTCCATTGCCTTTCCCTCAACGTCAAAGGAAGCAGAGTAAGGATGAGCAAGCTAAGGAAATTTTGGAGATGTTTAAGAAAGTGGAAATCAACATTCCTTTGCTTGATGCTATTCAGCAGATTCCTAAGTATGCCAAGTTTTTGAAGGAATTGTGCACACACAAGAGGAAATTCAAAGAACATGAGCAAGTGTGTCTCAGTGAAGAAGTAAGTGCTGTTTTGCAAAGGAAGTTGCCGCCCAAGTTGAAAGATCCTGGCAGTTTCACAATTCCATGTTTGGTGGGGAATCATAAGTTTGAGAAGGCATTGCTGGATTTGGGAGCAAGTATTAATTTGATGCCATATTCAGTTTTCGCACAGTTGGGCATAGAAGATCTTAAACCTACTAGTGTTACTCTTCAATTGGCAGATCGTTCAGTGAAGGTTCCAAAAGGTGTGGTTGAAGATGTGCTGGTTCGGGTTGCAGATTTGATCATGCCCGCTGATTTTATCATTCTTGAAATGGAGGATACCCCAATTAGAGGAAATGAGCTACCGATTATATTGGGAAGACCGTTCATGGGCACAGCAAACACTAAGATTGATGTAAGTAATGGGAAGTTGACAATGTCTGTACTTGGTGAAACAGTTGAGTTTGATGTTTTTGGTGCGATGAAGTATCCAAAGGAGGAGGATGATTGCTTGAGAATTGATAGTTTGGACCCATTAGTTGAGGAAGTGTGCGAAACCAGTAGTGCAGAGGATACATTGGAGGTTGTTTTGGGAGCACCAGAGTCCAGTGCATTAGAGGAAAAAGTGGAAAAAGCTCCTAAACTCTTGGAAGGCACCCGACCTATCAGGAATAAGTGGTCCAACCCATTTGAAATGTTAGTACCCACTAATCATAAGACGCTTCCTTCCATTGACCAAGCACCTAAGTTGGAGCTGAAACCGTTACCTGAGCACTTGAAGTATGCATTTTTGGGAGAAAATGAGACCTTGCCTGTGATTATTGCAGCTAATTTAAGTGCAAGCGAGGAAGAAAGACTTTTGAGGGTTCTGAAGGAAAATCGGTTAGCATTGGGATGGACCATAGCCGATATCAAGGGAATCTCACCCACAGTATGTATGCATAGAATTTTACTTGAGGAGGAATCTAGGCCTACTCGTGATGCCCAAAGAAGACTGAATCCAACTCTGAAGGAAGTTGTGCGTAATGAGGTAATCAAATTGTTGGATGTTGGTATTATTTATCCTATCAGTGATTCGAAGTGGGTTAGTCATGTTCAAGTGGTGCCGAAGAAAAGTGGTATTACTGTGGTGAAGAATGAGCATAATGAGTTGGTTCCCCAAAGGACACAAACCGGTTGGCGTGTCTGTATTGACTATCGGAAGCTTAACACCGCGACAAGGAAGGATCATTTCCCTTTGCCATTTATCGACCAGATGTTGGAAAGGTTGGCCGGCCATAGTCACTATTGCTTTTTGGATGGGTATAGTGGGTACAATCAGATTGCTATTGCACCCGAGGATCAAGAGAAGACCACGTTCACATGTCCATTTGGTACGTTTGCTTATAGGAGGATGCCATTCGGATTGTGCAATGCGCCTGCAACATTCCAGAGATGCATGATGTCTATTTTCTCTGACATGGTGGAACGAATCATTGAGGTATTTATGGATGATTTTTCTGTTTTTGGTTCGTCTTTTGATGCATGTCTGGATAACTTGTCTTTAGTTCTGAAAAGATGTCAAGAAGCCAATCTAGTGCTTAATTGGGAGAAATGTCACTTCATGGTTCAACAAGGGATAGTATTGGGTCATGTGATTTCAAAGGAGGGCATACAAGTTGATAAAGCCAAGATTGATGTGATACAGAGATTGCCGCCTCCATCGAGTGTTAAGGAAGTAAGAAGTTTCCTAGGCCATGCTGGGTTTTATAGGAGGTTCATTAAGGACTTTTCTAAGATTTCTAGGCCTTTGTGCACCTTATTGCAAAAAGAGGTGAATTTCGAGTTTGATGAGGATTGCTTGGTTGCATTTATCAAGTTGAAGAAGCTACTCACTTCTGCTCCAATCATTATGCCACCTGATTGGAACTTGCTGTTTGAGCTTATGTGTGATCCAAGTGATTATGCCGTTGGAGCTGTTTTGGGTCAGAGAGTTGATAAGCTGCCACATGTGATTTATTATGCAAGCAGGACTCTGAATGATGCACAGTTGAACTATTCTACTACAGAGGGGAGTTGCTTGCTGTGATCTTTGCCCCTGAGAAATTTATAAGTTATTTGATTGGGTCTAAGATCACCATCTACACGGATCATGCCACTCTCAAGTATCTGCTGAATAAGAAAGATGCCAAGCCGAGGTTGATTAGATGGACTCTGTTGCTACAGGAATTTGATATTGAGATCAAGGATAAGAAAGGTTGTGAGAATGTGGTAGCAGACCATTTGAGTAGACTCGTCAATGAGGAACAGTCTGAAGAGGACACACTACCGTTACGAGAGTCATTCCCGGACGAGCAGCTTTTTGCCATCTTGACTACTCCATGGTATGCTGACATAGCTAATTATTTAGCAAGTGGAGTGTTGCCCAATGATCTGACACACTACCAAAGGAAGAAGTTTTTGCATGATGTCAGACAGTATGTGTGGAATGATCCTTATTTGTTCAAATATGGATCAGATCAGTTGATAAGACGATGTGTACCGGAATTGGAGCAGAGGAATGTCATTGAGATGTGCCATTCTAAAGAATGTGGAGGCCATGGTGGAGGAACTAAGACCGCTTACAAGATTCTTCAAGCAGGTTTCTTTTGGCCCACTATCTTTCATGATTGTCGTCAGTTTTATCTCACATGTGACAGATGTCAGAAGATGGGAAATATTTCTGCTCGTGATCAGATGCCACTGAATTTCATGTTGGAAGTCGAAATCTTTGATGTTTGGGGTATAGATTTCATGGGACCATTTCCATCTTCTTTTGGATACGAGTACATTCTGGTGGGAGTTGATTATGTGTCTAAGTGGGTGGAAGCTGTCGCTTGTAGGACTAATGATGCTCGAGTGGTCTTGAATTTCCTTAAGACCAATATCTTTGCACGATTTGGTACCCCAAGAGCAATCATTAGTGATGGGGGGTCGCATTTTTGCAATAAGCTGTTTGAGGCCGTGATGAAGAAGTATGGAATAAGGCATAAAGTGGCCACTCCCTATCATCCGCAGACGAGTGGACAAGTGGAAATTTCGAATCGTGAGATCAAGTTCATTTTGGAAAGAACGGTGCTCGCCAATAGGAAGGATTGGTCTACCAAGCTTAATGATGCATTATGGGCTTATCGCACTGCTTACAAGACACCCATTGGAATGTCTCCATTTCGACTGATCTATGGGAAAGCTTGTCATTTACCAGTTGAGCTGGAGCATAAGGCATATTGGGTGATTAAGAAGTTCAATTTCGATATTCATGCCGCTGGTGAGAAAAAGAAGTTGCAACTTAGTGAGCTGGAAGAAATACGACATTTCGCATATGAGAATGCTAAGTTGTACAAGGAAAGGACCAAGAGGTACCATGATAAGAAGCTACGTCCAAGAGAATTCTTTGTTGGCGGGAAGGTGTTATTATATGATACAAGATTACGTCTCTTCCCGGGCAAGTTGCGTTCGAGATGGACCGGACCTTATGAGGTGGTTCGAGTGTTTCCCTATGGTACAGTTGAACTCAAGAACCCGAAGAATGGGAACACATTTAAGGTTAACAGTCATCGTGTGAAGCCTTTCCTTGAACCTGATTTTGAGCTGAACCAAGAGAAAATTGATTTCTAGTACAAGACTAGGTCTGGCTGAAGACGTGAAACTTAGCGCTTCTTGGGAGGCAACCCAAGGGATGGATGACGAGGAGGTGATTTGGTACTTATGCATGGGCGAGCCTTTTCACACCAGCCAAGGTACGTTTTCACCCTCTTTTCGCTCATTTAAGTAGATTTGTTTTATTTATTGTTTTTCCCTTCTTCTGTTTAGTATATTGTGCATTACATTTGTCTTTCATTTAACATTGAGGACAATGTTTCTTTTAAGTTTGGGAGTGGGGAATGCATTGCATTTTTGGAATTTAAAAAAAAAAAAAATTTTGAGTCTTTTTGTTTGTTTGGTTGTCTTGAGTCCCCAACTGATTGATTTTACTATGCATGGCTATGATGAGCATGTCTAGCTTGACTATATAGTATGAATTTTTTTATCTCTAGTATTGGTTCATAACATGCTTTACAACTCTATGAAGTGGGCTTTGTTTTCGTGAACTTAAGTGATAACTTACATGACTAGAGATGCATACACTTAATAGAGTAGACTTGTATGACCTAAGTGAGCTTTTGAGCCCTGTACTTCAATTCTTGAGTGTTGACATTACTCTAAAATTTTCGTGTCATATAAAGTCGTTGTGATCTCATTATTCTTTCTTTTGATTAAGTACTTGGAATATAATTGTGAACCAATAAGCTAGAACTTCTCTCTTATTCTATTCAAAGCATGGATATAACTACATGAATCTTAGGAAATGATAGTAGGCCTTGTTTGTTTTAACCCATAACCTAAGGCCTACCCTGTGTTATAACCCTAGTCAAACATTTTGAGCCTAATGACCTTTTCTTTGATTACCCTTGTACCAAACCCTAAGTTTGGGGGAGTTTCACTCCTCTACCTGTTTACCTTACTGATGGATTTGCATTGAGCTAATGAAGCTGTGAGGTTAAAAAGAAATGTGTGTGGGAATTGTGCTTAAGATTGTGTCGTTCCCTTAAAATAAAAAAAAAATAAAAAAAAAAGTGTGTTTAAGGGAACAGACGATTTCAAAGGTTGAAAAAGAAAAGTTTCGAATTCAAGGCTATGAGTGCAAATTATGCAAGGAACGCCTCTACTGTTGTTTTGTGCAAATCCATAGTCTGTAGCCCTTTGTTATCCGTTTCATTTCAATACCTTATCCTAACCTAAGCCTCCATTACAACCCTTATTAAAGCCCTACTTGATCTTGGGAGAATTGTAGTTCATTATGTGGAGTCTAGATAAAAGGGAAGCTTATGGTTATTGATTCTGTTTCAAGTATTTTAAATCATTTTCTTGAGATCAGTGTTTTTTTTTTTTTTTTCATGGGTGCCTGTCTTCCATTATTAATATGTGAGCTTTTTGCATTTGTCTATCATATCATCTCTCACATATACTTGAGTGCACATATCAACCCAATCTCTGAGTGTTTTATTGTTGAGAGCATGCCTTGGTGAGAATTGGAGTTGATACTATTTTGGATATGCTGATTTAGTCTTGTTTGTCTGAACACTTGAGTTTGCGTTAAGGATGGTCTATATTTTTCAGGGAGGAGTGAGGTATGTTTATTGAAACATTATTAGAGGTCGAAGAATGAATTTTATATGTATCTTGCTTGATTATGCTATTTATGGCTGTGCTTATGAAATCATGTGTTGGGATGTTTCGAGTCTGTCTTGAGTCTTTTCTTTGTTCTTTTTGCTCAAGGACTAGCAAAATCTAAGTTTGGGGGTGTGTTGAGTGCTCATTTTACACTATTTTATGATACTAACTCCCTAACTCAGAGTGCAAGAACTCGATATTTTGTGTGTGTTAGTTTGTTTTTGTTTTTATAGGATAAAATGAGCAAAGAAGAGAAAAGAAGCCAAAAGGACCATTTTTAGACATTTCCTAGTCAAACTAGGAAAACAAGAGAAATCCTGGTCAAACCAGGAAAGGGGCCGAAATCCTAGTCGAATGAGGATTCCTATTCACACTAGGAAACATTAAGTCCAGAACCATCATTGCGGAGCCAGAAATGAGAAATCTTGATTGAAACAGGAAATCCTGGTTGAACTAGGAAACCTAACCCAACTAGGGAAAGGAGTCCTAATCACACTAGGAGACCCCAGGGGCAATATGGTCATTACGAGAAGTCGAAATGGATAATGAATCCTTCATTTACAAGAAATCCTAGTCACACTAGGAAATGTTGGTCAAAGTCAACTTTACAAAATCAAGGTTCCAGAAGCTTCTAGAAGGTGGTGGACATCCATGGGAATAAATGGAGGGAAGAAATGAATTCGAATTCAAATGGAGATGAGGGACAAAATGGGAAGTCAAAGTGAATGGTCAAGGGTCAACTATGAAAAGTCAACAAGTCAAATGGGCCATGGGCCTATACAATGCCGAATTCTGAAGGAGCCATGCATGCATGCATGCACCAGCCCAAGAGGAAGTCCATGCGCCAGCCCAAGCCTATCAGCCATGCGCAAAACCCTATGGGGCTGGTGTGTGTCACTTAAGCCCAAGCTAAAGCCCTTGCCGCAAGCCCAATGCTCTCCTAACCCTAGCTGCTGCCGCACTTTCTTGTCCTTACCTCCCAAGGAATCCTAGCTGAAAAAAGAAGTCAAAACCCTGGAAAATAGAGCACCAATTTCGACAGCAATTCTGTACTTCTCCAGAATGAATCAGGTAGCATGCCATATATGGTTGAAAAGATACAGATGTTAGCTTCGCAGGTAATTTTACGGATTTTGATTCTGAGTTTTCTAGCTCAAGATATGGCTATTTTCGTGGAGGTAGCGCAGCAGTTCCGCGAGCTGAAAAGGGAGTTACGCCCAAAAAGAGCTCAAATCAGCCCAAGGCCCATGCTTGGCCGAAAATTATAAGCCTTGGTGTGCAAGGAATGCACTTATCCCACATTGAAGAGAAAGAGAAATCTCAGCCCCACTCTCCTCTATAAATACATCTTTATAACTCAAGGAGGGGGCTCTCTCCTCTTGAATTTTCAGAAACCCTAGCTAGCCTCCTTTCTAGCCGCACACCCTTCTCTTCTCTCTCTCTCTTTTTCTTTTATTTCTCTGAAGCAAACCCTAGCAGCCACCATCTTTTTCTCAACCCTAACAATCAATATATAAACATGCCGACAAAGTTTGTCTACTAAAAGATTTGGCTAGTTACTTTTAGCAATTACTCCCCTTACTGTGTATAAACTAAGAGCTTCTTGGGCCTTCCTTAGCCAGTTAACTTGCATGTTCCCTAGTTCTAAGCTAAAGCAGCTGTTACCCATGCAAGAGTTATTACAATCTGTGAAAGTGACAAACACATAGCGCATAGCTCCAAATTAATGTACCCTATGTCCTCTATGATCTCTTTTCTCATGAATATTATCTTAGGATACCCACTTGTTGCCTATTGAAACTATTATTCTTTCGAGCTTGTTTAGTTTCACAACATAAATCTAGATGCATGCAACCTAAGGTGATCAGTTAAAGATGCGATACAAATAGAGTCAATTTAAACAGAGATCCAAGATTTGTCAACATATAAACAATTAAAATATTAATAATCCATAGTGAAAGTAAACAGCAACGCTAGGGCTTCATCCTAGCCCTAGCCCAATATTTAACTATGCATAATTAAATCCACAATTAAACGATGCATAATTAAAACAATGGAAATAAAAATAAAAGGAAGAGAGATCAAGCCGAGGCAGCAAGGTGGAGGTGCGGCTGCAAGGGTGGTGTTGCAATGGTGTTGCTCGGCTTTGGGCTCCACGGCAAGGTGGTGGTGGCTCGGCAAGGTGGCACGGCTAGGTGGCGCGGCTAGGTGGTGATGGCTGCAGCTTGACTCCTTCTCCTTCTCCCGTTCAGCACAAAAGTAAAAAGAAAACCAAGAGAAGGTGGCTGCTAGGGTTCGGCCAGAAAAATAAAAAGAAAGAAGGAGCAAAGGGAGAGTGTAGGCTGCGGCAAGAAGAGGGTGATGGGGCTGCTAGGGTTTCGGAAAATTAAAAGAAGAGAGAGAGGCCAACTTCAGAACCCTTTTTTTGATTTTTAAAAATGTATTTATAGAGGTGAGTGGGGCTGCTATTCCTATTCCTCATCAATGTGGGATTGATGTAACTTGACCTAATGGACCAAGGCCTATTTCACTTAAGCCCATATGCATAAACAAACAGCCCCTTGCGCAAACACCTAGGCCTTAGCTTTCAGCCCATGCGCCAATTACATATCCCTTTACTCAAGTCCATGCCGCACCCTCCTTAGGGTTTCACGCCTGGCCCAAGTCCAATCCCTTGGCTGAAATTCATCTTATCTATTTGTGCTTTGGCCCAATGTCTTCCAGAAGCTTCTAGAACCTTTGACTTGTTGACTTTGACTTTTGACCACTTCTCTTTGTCCACCTAGGAATCCTTATTGACTTAGGATTTCTATCTCACTTGGAATTTCACAATTACCATTTTACCCCCATGACTCCTATCTTCGTTAGGACTCCATTTCCTACTTGGATTAGGTTTCCTAGTTGAAACAGGATTTCCTGCTCCAACTAGGATTTGTCATTTCTGGCTTTGGATCGTCATGATTCCTTCTTATTCAAGCTTGATCTTTCCTTGTGAGATTAGGAATCCTAGTTTAACTGAGATTCAGCATTTCCTGGTGTGACCAGGATTTCTCCACTTTTCCTAGTTTGACTAGGAAACGTCTAAAAATGGCTCTTTCGGCTCCTTTTCTCTTCTTTGCTCATTTTATCCTACAAGAACAAAAACAAACTAACAACACACAAAATATCGAGTTCTTGCACTCTGAGTTAGGGAGTTAGTATCATAAAGTAGTGTAAAATGAGCACTCAACACACCCCCAAACTTAGATTTTGCTAGTCCTCGAGCAAAAAGAACAAAGAAAAGACTCAAGACAGACTCAAAACATCCCAACACATGATGTCATAAGCACAGCCATAATTAGCATAGTTAAGCAAGATACATATAAAATTCATTCTTTGACCTCTAATAATGCTTCAATTAACATACCTTACTCCTCCATGAAAAATATAGACCATCCTTAACACAAACTCAAGTGTTTAGACAAACAAGACTAAATCAGCATATCCAAAATAGCATCAACTCCAATTCTCACCAGGGTATGCTCTCAACAATAAAACACTCAGAGATTGGGTTGACATGTGCACTCAAGTATATGTGAGAGATGATATGATAAACAAATGCAAAAAGCTCACACATTAATCATGAAAGACAGGCACTATGAACAAAAACACTGATCTCAAGAAAAGGATTTAAAATACTTAAAACAGAATCAATAACCATAAGCTTCCCTTTTATCTAGACTCCACATAATGAACTACAATTCTCCCAAGATCAAGTAGGACTTTATTAGGGGTTGTAATGGAGGCTTAGGTTAGGATAAGGTATTGAAATAAAATGGATAACAAAGGGCTACAGACTATGGATTTGCTCAAAACAACAGTACAGGCATTCCTTGCATAATTTGCACTCATAGCCTTGAATTCGAACATTTTTCTTCTTCAATCTTTGAAATCGTCCGTTCCCTTTAAAAAATTTTTTTTTTTTTGAAAGGGAATGACAAACAATCTTAATCACAATTCCTTCTCTTCCAAGCTATGCACACACATTTCTTTTCCACCTGATAATTCATTAGCTCAATGCAAATCCATAAATAAGGTAAACAGGTAGAGGAGTGAAACTCCCCCAAACTTAGGGTTTGGTATAGGGGTAAACAAAGAAAAGGTCATTAGGCTCAAAATGTTTGACTAGGGTTATAACATAGGGTAGGCCTTAGGCTACGGGTTAAAACAAACAAGGCCTAATATCATTTCCTAAGATTCATGTATATCTATGCTTTGTATAGAATAAGAGAGAAGTTCTAGCTCATTGATTCACAATTATATTCCAAGTACTTAATCAAAAGAAAGAATAATGAGATCACAACGACTTTATATGACACGAAGGTATTAGAGTAATGTTAACACTCAAGAATTGAAGTACAAGGCTCAAAAGCTCACTTAGGTCACACAAGTCTACTTTATTAAGTATATGCATCTCTAGTCATGTAAGTTATCACTTAAGTTCACGAAAACAAGGCCCACTTCAGAGAGTTGTAAAGCATTTTATGAACCACTACTAAAGATAGAAGAATTCATACTATATATCCAAGCTAGACATGCTCATTAATAACCGTACATAATAAAATCAATTAGTTGGGGACTCAAGACAAAAACAAACCAAAAGACTCAAAAAATTTTTTTTTTTTCGAAAATGCATTGCATTCCCTACCCCCAAACTTAAAAGAAACATTGTCCTCAATGTTTAAATGAAAGACAAATGTAATGCACAATGTAATGAAAAGAGGAAGGGACAAACAATAAACAAAACTACTTAAATGAGCAAAAAGAGGGTGAAAACGTACCTTGGCTGGTGTGAAAACGGCTCGCCCCTGCACATGTACCAAATCACCTCTTCGTCGTCATCCATCCCTTGGGTTGCCTCCCAAGAAGCGCTAAGTTTCACGTCTTCAGCCAGACCAAGTCTTGTACTAGAAATCAATTTTTTCTTAGTTCAGCTCAAAATCAGGTTCAAGGAAAGGCTTCACACGATGACCATTAACCTTAAATATGTTCCCATTCTTCGGGTTCTTGAGTTCAACTGTACCATAGGGAAACACTCTAATTACCTCATAAGGTTCGGTCCATCTCGAACGCAACTTGCCTGGGAAGAGACGTAATCTTGTATCATATAATAACACCTTCCCTCCAACAAGGAATTCTCTTCGACGTAGCTTCTTATCATGGTACCTCTTGGTCCTTTCCTTGTACAACTTAGCATTCTCATATGCGAAATGTCGTATTTCCACCAGCTCACTAAGTTGCAACTTCCTTTTCTCACCAGCAGCATGAATATCAAAATTGAACTTCTTAATCGCCCAATATGCCTTATGCTCAAGCTCAACTGGTAAATGACAAGCTTTCCCATAGATTAGTCGAAACGGAGACATTCCAATGGGCGTCTTATAAGCAGTGCGATAAGCCCATAATACATCATTAAGCTTGGTAGACCAATCCTTCCTATTGGTGAGCACCGTTCTTTCCAAAATGAACTTAATCTTACGATTCGAAATTTCCACTTGCCCACTCATCTGTGGATGATAGGGAGTAGCCACTTTATGCCTTATTCCATACTTTTTCATCACGGCCTCAAACAGCTTATTGCAAAAATGCGACCCCCCATCACTAATGATTGCTCACGGGGTACCAAATCGTGCAAAGATATTGGTCTTAAGAAAATTCAAAACCACTCAAGCATCATTAGTCCTACAAGCGACAGCTTCCACCCACTTAGACACATAATCAACTCTAACCAGAATGTACTCGTATCCAAAAGAAGATGGAAACGGCCCCATGAAATCTATACCCCAAACATCGAAGATCTCAACTTCCAACATGAAGTTCAACGGCATCTGATCCCGAGCAGAAATATTTCCCATCTTCTGACATCTATCGCATGTGAGATAAAACTGATGGCAATCATGAAAAATAGTGGGCCAAAAGAAACCTGCTTGAAGAATCTTGTAAGCGGTCTTAGTTCCTCCACCATGGCCTCCACATTCTTTAGAATGACACATCTCAATGACATTCCTCTGCTCCATTTCCGGTACACATCGTCTTATCAACTGATCTGACCCATATTTGAACAAATAAGGATCATCCCACACATATTGTCTGACATCATGCAAAAACTTCTTCCTTTGGTAGTGTGTTAGATCATTGGGCAACACTCCACTTGCTAAATAATTAGCTATGTCGGC
Source organism: Dryas octopetala (assembly GCF_963921425.1). NCBI lineage: Eukaryota > Viridiplantae > Streptophyta > Magnoliopsida > Rosales > Rosaceae > Dryas > Dryas octopetala. The sequence goes on along the minus strand of NC_141367.1, from coordinate 8,884,695 downwards.
ATACCATGGAGTAGTCAAAATGGCAAAAAGCTGCTTGTCCGGGAATGACTCTCGTAACGGTAGTGTGTCTTCTTCAGACTGTTCCTCATTGACGAGTCTACTCAGATGGTCTGCTACCACACTTTCACAACCTTTCTTGTCTTTGATCTCAATATCAAATTCCTGTAGCAACAAAGTCCATCTAATCAACCTTGGCTTTGCATCTTTCTTGTTCAGCAAATACTGGAGAGCGGCATGATCCGTGTAGATGGTGATCTTAGACCCAATCAAATAACTTCTAAATTTCTCCAAGGCAAAGATCACAGCAAGCAACTCCTTCTCTGTAGTAGAATAATTCAATTGCGCATCATTCAGAGTCCTACTTGCGTAATAAATCACATGTGGCAGCTTCTCAACTGTCTGACCCAAAACAGCTCCAATAGCATAGTCACTTGCATCACACATGAGCTCAAACGACAAGTTCCAATCAGGTGGCATAATGATCAGAGCAGAAGTGAGCAGCTTCTTTAACTTGTTAAATGTAACCAAGGAATCCTCATCAAACTCAAAATTCACCTCTTTTTGCAATAAGGTGCACAAAGGCCTAGAAATCTTAGAAAAATCCTTGATGAACCTCCTATAAAACCCAGCATGGCCTAGAAAACTCCTTACTTCTTTAACACTTGACGGAGGCCGCAATCTCTGTATCACATCAATCTTGGCCTTATCAACTTGTATGCCCTCCTTTGAAATCACATGACCCAATACTATCCCTTGTTGGACCATGAAGTGACATTTTTCCCAATTAAGCACTAGATTGGCTTCTTGACATCTTCTCAGAACTAAAGACAGGTTATCCAGACATGCATCAAAAGATGAACCAAAAACAGAAAAATCATCCATAAATACCTCAATGATTCGTTCCTCCATATCAGAGAAAATAGACATCATGCATCTCTGAAATGTTGCAGGTGCATTGCACAATCTGAATGGCATCCTCCTATACGCAAATGTACCAAATGGACATGTGAACGTGGTCTTTTCTTCATCCTCGGGTGCAATAGCAATCTGATTGTACCCACTATAACCATCCAAAAAGCAATAGTGACTATGGCCAGCCAACCTTTCCAACATCTGGTCAATAAATGGCAAAGGAAAATGATCCTTCCTTGTCGCGGTGTTCAGCTTCCGATAGTCAATACAAATGAGCCAACCGGTTTGTGTCCTTTGGGGAGCCAACCGGTTTGTGTCCTTTGGGGAACCAACTCATTATGCTCATTCTTCACCACAGTAATACCACTTTTCTTTGGCACCACTTGAACATGACTAACCCACTTTGAATCACTGATAGGATAAATAATACCAACATCCAACAATTTGATCACCTCATTACGCACAACTTCCTTCAGAGTTGGATTCAGTCTTCTTTGGGCGTCACGAGTAGGCCTAGATTCCTTCTCAAGTAGAATTCTATGCATACACACTGTGGGTGAGATCCCCTTGATATCGGCTATGGTCCATCCCAATGCCAACCGATTTTCCTTCAAAACTCTCAAAAGTCTTTCTTCCTCGCTTGCACTCAAATTAGCTGCAATAATTACAGGCAAGGTCTCATTTTCTCCCAAAAATGCATATTTCAAGTGTTCCGGTAACGGTTTCAGCTCCAACTTAGGTGCTTGCTTAATAGAAGGAAGCGTCTTATGATTAGTGGATACTAACATTTCAAACTGGTTGAACCACTTATTTCTGAGAGATCGAGTGCCTTCCAAACGGGTAGGAGTTGTTTCCACGTTTTCATCTAATTCACTGGACTCTGGGGTTCCCAAAACAACCTTCAATGTATCTTCTGCAAAGCTAGTTTCGCACACTTCCTCAACCAATGGGTCTAAACTATCAATCCTCAAGCAATCATCCTCCTCCTTTGGATACTTCATTGAACCGAAAACATCAAACTCAACTGTTTCACCAAGTACAGACATTGTCAACTTCCCATTACTCACATCAATCTTGGTGTTCGCTGTGGCCATGAACTGTCTTTCCAATATGATTGGTAGCTCATTTCCTCTAATCGGGGTATCCTCCATTTCAAGAATGATAAAATCAGCGGGTATGATCAAATCTGCAACCTGAACCAGCACATCTTCAACCACACCTTTCGGAACCTTTACTGAACGATCTGCCAATTGAAGAGTAACACTAGTAGGTTTAAGATCTCCTATGCCCAACTGTACGAAAACTGAATACGGCATCAAATTAATACTTGCTCCCAAATCCAGCAATGCCTTCTCAAACTTATGATCCCCAACCAAACATGAAATCGTAAAACTGCCAGGGTCTTTCAACTTTGGTTGCAGCTTCCTCTGCAAAACAGCATTGACTTCTTCACTCAGACACACCTGCTCATGTTCTTTGAATTTCCTCTTGTGTGTGCACAATTCCTTCAAAAACTTGGCATACTTAGGAATCTGCTGAATAGCATCAAGCAAAGGAATGTTGATTTCCACTTTCTTAACCATCTCCAAAATTTCCTTAGCTTGCTCATCCTTACTCTGCTTCCTTTGACGTTGAGGGAAAGGCAACGGAGCTCTTGGGATAGAGGAAGTAATCTCGGCCTTCTTGCTAGCACGCGTAGCAATGTGCTTTTCTTGTTTCTTTCTTTCCTCCTCTTCCTCATCCTTGACCTCAACTTTATCCCTCTTGTACTTTTCCACTTGTTCAGGCTCTAATATCTCAACTTCATCCTCTTTGCTTGGATTATCCTCTTTAGTAGTGCACACTTTGTTGTCAATCACTTTCCCACTTCTCAAAGTAGTGATTGCTTCGGCCTTATCTTGAATTGGTGCACCCTTACCACTTTGTCCAAGGTTAAAGTCACTTGTTCCAACTGGGCTTCCAAATTCGAAATAGCCTTAGCTGTAACATTCAATTGCTCCTCAGTCTTATTCATAAACGACTTAGTATCATTAGACATCGAAGTTGTACTCTGAGCTAATGCGGCAATCATATCCTCCAAATAAGTACTTCGTTGCTCAACAGGGGACTGTACACTCGATCTGGCTTTAACTTTTTCAACCTCAAAACATGACTCTCCATGTGATGGCCTAGCTTCTTGATTTGCCATCAGAACCTGCATCATCTGTTTAAGTTCATACATCTCAGCTTCCATAGCTGATTTCTTTTCCACTCTTTTCCGTCTATTCCACTGCTGTGAACTCAACGCCAATGTGTCAAAGAGTGTCCATGCTTCCTCAAAAGTTTTCATTTTCAGTGCTCCTCAACATGTCATGTCCACCATATTATGATCTTGATCCAACAAACCCTCATAAAAGTACTCAATCTGCATCCATGGGGCAAAATTATGATGTGGACACGAAGTCAGAAGCTCTTGGTACCTTTCCCAACTCTCATGAAACACTTCGTCCTCTGATTGTGTAAACCCTAAGATCTGCTTCCTCACAATGGTAGTCTTGCTAATTGGATAGAACCTCAAAAGAAACTTGGATGCCAGTTCTTCCCATGTTTTAATAGAAGCGACCTGCAAGGAAAACAACCAATGTTTAGCTTTATCTTTAAGAGAGAATGGAAATAACCTTAACTTTCTTTGATCATCGCTCAACCCCCTCAGCTTGCTAATCTCGCATATCGCATGAAATTCCTTAATATGCACGTAGGGATCCTCTCCTTCTAACCCATGAAATGATGGAAGAAGTTTGATTGTCCCACTTGAAAGTTCAAAATCAGCTTCCACTTGAGAGTAAGCAATGCACGTAGGTTGAGCTAGAAGCGTTGGAGACGAATAATCACTCAAAGGTATTCTCATTTGAGAGGCATTCTGCTGCAAGGTCTCCTCGACTTCCTCTTCTGATTTCTCCTCTTCGTCTGCTTCTTCAGATTCACTCCCTTTCGGTGACACAAGATTTGACCTCATCCTTAATGGTGTCCAATTGAGTTTCGGCCTGCCCTTGTACGCACTCAACACCTTTTGGCCTTCTACACGTGAAAGAGGAGTGATCTTCGAATTTGATTCTTCCATTGTACCTTAGAAACAAGAGAAATCAATGAGAACCAAAACTAAAACAGAAAATAAAACCTAACTAAAATGACTTAACTAAAGTTAATTAAACTAGCAATCAACACAAATAACAATTCCCCGGCAACGGCGCCAAAAACTTGTTGTATGTTTTCCTAGAGCAAATTAAATAACCTTTCCTGAGCCCTAGGTTAACTCGCAAGTGCACGAATCGCTAACTAGCAAAGCTTACAAATACGAGGTCGATCCCACAGGGAATTGTACTAGTGTTATGATTACTAACTCAATTAAATTCAATTAACTCAACTCTAACTCACACACGCAAATGGGGGGGGTTTTGATTGGTTTTTAAGACTAGACTAAACTAACAGATAAATAACAAAACTTTAAGATAACAAACTGAATGATTTTGGATAAAACAATAATAAAGAAACACTAGGGGTCAGAATCCACCACTAGCGTACCATTCACTTTACTATGGATATTAACAATCAATATATAAACATTCCGACAAAGTTTGTCTACTAAAAGGTTTGGCTAGTTACTTTTAGCAATTACTCCCCTTACTGTGCATAAACTAAGAGCTTCTTGGGCCTTCCTTAGCCAGTTAACTTGCATGTTCCCTAGTTCTAAGCTGAGGCAGCTGTTACCCATGCAAGAGTCATTACAATCTGTGAGAGTGACAAACACATAGCGCATAGCTCCAAATTAATGTACCCTATGTCCTCTATGATCTCTTTTCTCATGAATATTATCTTAGGGTACCCACTTGTTGCCTATTGAAATTATCATCCTTTCGAGCTTGTTTAGTTTCACAACATAAATCTAGATGCATGCAACCTAAGGTGATCAATCAAAGATGCGATACAAATAGAGTCAATTTAAACAGAGATCCAAGATTTGTCAACATATAAACAATTAAAATATTAATAATCCATAGTGAAACTAAACAGCAACGCTAGGGCTTCATCCTAGCCCTAGCCCAATATTTAACTATGCATAATTAAATCCACAATTAAACGATGCATAATTAAAAAATGGAAATAAAAATAAAAGGAAGAGAGATCAAGCTGAGGCAGCAAGGTGGAGGTGCGGCTGCAAGGGTGGTGTTGCAATGGTGCTGCTCGGCTTTGGGCTCCGCGGCAAGGTGGTGGTAGCTCGGCAAGGTGGCGCGGCTAGGTGGTGATGGCTGCAGCTTGACTCCTTCTGCTTCTCCCGTTCAGCACAAAAGTAAAAAGAAAACCAAGAGAAGGTGGATGCTAGGGTTCGGCCAGAAAAATAAAAAGAAAGAGGGAGCAGAGGGAGAGTGTAGGCTGAGGCAAGAAGAGGGTGATGGGGCTGCTAGGGTTTCCGAAAATTAAAAGAAGAGAGAAAGGCCAACTTCAGAACCCTTTTTATGATTTTTAAAGATGTATTTATAGAGGTGAGTGGGGCTGCTATTCCTATTCCTCATCAATGTGGGATTAATGTAACTTGACCTAATGGACCAAGGCCTATTTCACTTAAGCCCATATGCATAAACAAACAGCCCCTTACGCAAACACCTAGGCCTTAGCTTTCAGCCCATGTGCCAATTACATGGCCCTTTACTCAAGTCCATGCCGCACCCTCCTTAGGATTTCACTTAAGCCCATGCCGCACCCTCCTTATGGTTTCACGCCTGGCCTAAGTCCAATCCCTTGGCTGAAATTCATCTTATCCATTTGTGCTTTGGTCCAATGTCTTCCAGAAGCTTCTAGAACCTTTGACTTGTTGACTTTGACTTTTGACCACTTCTCTTTGTCCACCTAGGAATCCTTATTGACTTAAGATTTCTATCTCACTTGGAATTTCATAATTACCATTTTGCCCCCATGACTCCTATCTTCGTTAGGACTCCATTTCCTACTTGGATTAGGTTTCCTAGTTGAAACAGGATTTCCTGCTTCAACTAGGATTTCTCATTTCTGGCTTCGGATTGTCATGATTCCTTCTTATTCAAGCTTGCTCTTTCCTTGTGAGACTAGGAATCCTAGTTTGACTGAGATTCAGCATTTCCTGGTGTGACCAGGATTTCTCCACTTTTCCTAGTTTGACTAGGAAATGTCTAAAAATGGCTCTTTTGGCTCATTTTCTCTTCTTTGCTCATTTTATCCTATAAGAACAAAAACAAACTAACAACACACAAAATATCGAGTTCTTGCACTCTGAGTTAGGGAGTTAGTATCATAAAGTAGTGTAAAATGAGCACTCAACATCTTGACGTGCAAGGAAAGTGTCAATCCCACATTGAAAAGGAGATGTAACGACCCGACCCAAAGTTGACTTTTAAAAATAATGGACTTTCATTTTTGACTTTGGGCACGTTGGAAAGGTCTCCAGTCCACGAGTTCGTAGACACGCGGAACGCGTCAATCGGAGCTACGATTTGAAAGATACGAGCATTTGAAGGAAAGGGCAATTTTGTAATTTTGTAGGAGTGGGTTTTAAATACCCAAAATCCAAAAATTTCTGGACATTCTCTCTCCTCTCTCCCCGATCCTCTCACTCTCCCGCGTGTCTCTCCCTCTCTCACTCTCGCCGATCTGCCACCGGCGCGTGGCGGCGCGTCCGGCGGCGGATGGGCTAGGTTTTCGGCCCACCGGCATCGCCGCCCTCTCCTCTCTCTACCCCTGGCCTCCGTTCAACCCAGAAAAGCCCCGAAAACCCGAAACCAGCCTAGACTCGATTTGAGCCTCGCCGTCGATCTGACTGTTCCGGCGAGATTTGGGTGGCCGGACCCACTAGGTCTTGTTCGCCTCACCACGGCGAGTTCAGCCGTGGTGTCCTCCTGCTCCGATGATGATCCACGACGGAGCAATGAGCTCGGGAAGCCAAGTCGGCCGCCAGCTTCCGCCGCCGATTTCGGCCATTTCCGGCGAGATTTGGCCGTCGGTCCAGTTGTCAAAAGTGATCCTTGAGGTATGGGCCTTCTTTCCCCCTTATTATTGCGTGTCAATTTTGAGAATCTAAAAATTTGGAACTTTAGGGCTTGTACCCATTTCGGGTTTGCCTTGAATTGAGCCTACTTGAATGATTTCTGAGTTGTTTTTCATCCAATTGAAGGTCCTAGGTTAAATTTGGGTTGATTTTTAGTTGAAAAACCATTTTCTTAGATTGTGCCGCCACAGCCACCACTGCCTCCGCCACTTGTGGCGGCGGGACAGTGGCCGTTTGTCTCTTTTTGTCCACTTTGAACTTCTAGGAGATCCTTGGAGGTTGTTTAGTGAGTTTCTGTGAAATTTCTGTGTTGTATAAGCAGGGCAGCCACCGTGTGTGGTGGCGACCGCCCGTTTTGGACGATTAAACGACCAATTGTGAATTATGTATATATTTAAGTTGATTGTCTGGTCTTAACAGGTACATGGGTCCGGGAAATCTCATTCACGATGCCGTTATGCTGCCGGATTTGGTATCCGAGCAATGGCACCGTGAAGGATATTTCGGTCTTTTAAGTAGTTAAATTGTGAGTGAAACGTATCGGACTTTTAATGTAGAGTACCGTTAATAAATCGTCGGTTTTGTGTGATTTGAGGCTTTATGTTAAAGGAAGCCAAGTATAGGGTTCAGACCATGAGAAGGTATTGACGAAGATTGAGACTAAGGGATTAAGTGAGGAATAAGCAATTATCATACAATAAACTGAGTAGGAATGACAAACAAGTGAGGAAGGGGTCGTGAGTAGGAATCAATTTCAGAAAGGTTTCAGGGTAGACTGTGAGTGGATCCTTGGTTTTCGAAATGTTTTGTACATTTTATAATTTAACTCTTTTTTGATTTATTTGAGTATGGACAGTTTTCTGGAAAAGGTTTTGGTATTATTTTGGGGAAGTTTTATTAATGAATTTCTGTCCTTTAGAAAATGATTTTGATCGAGCAGATTTCACAATTTGAGAATAATTTTATTTAAGCGGATTTATGGAAAGATTTAACTTTCAGTTTTTATCTGGAGGAGTAGTTTTTGAGAGGTGGTTGATTGAGATATACAGAAGCGGTTTCAAACCGCCATACTAGTACCCCCTTCAGCAGGTATGTATTGCTCTGCACTCGCCTAGAGATGACTCGGCGGTGTACGACCAGCACGCAGGTATATATTGCTCTGCACTCGCCTAGAGATGACTCGGCGGTGTACGACCAGCACTCGCTCTGCACTTGCCTAGTTGGCAGTGTACGACCAGCACTCGCTTTGCACTTGCCTAGTTGGCGGTGTATGACCAGCATGACATTTGCTCTGCACTTGCCTAGTTGGCAGTGTACGACCAGCATTTGCTCTGCACTTGCCTAACCGGCGGTGTATGACCAGCATCATAGCAGGTATAGAATTGCTCTGCACTTGCCTAGAGATGACTCGGCAGTGTATGACCAGCAGTTCCCCGGGTACTAGTGTGGTGTGAGATTTCAGTTTGTGGAACATTTTGAGAAATGAAATTACATCAGTAAATATTTTAAATGACAGTTTCAGTAGAGCATTGTGTTTTTATTTCAGTTATTTTAACAGTTTTACAATTTGAAAATACTATTTATTCTTCAGAGTTCGAATTACAGTTTTGAGATGACTTAAAAATGGATTTGAAAGAAGAGATGGAATTGAGAAATAGTTTTAAAGTTGGAGGGTTTCAAAGAGCGTCGTGAGTGAAATTGGATAGATGTTTGTTTGTACCGTGTGTTGTATGGTTTTTGTTAGTTAGGACTTGGGCTGGTTAGAACTTGGTAAGGTTTAGGCTTGAAGCTTGAGAAGGGAAACGAGGGTGATTATGCCGTGAGGTTATTAATTAGGATGTGAATGTTTGAGGTTGATGTTGAGGTTAATAGTTAACGATTAGGCAATTGATTTGCCAAAATGTTTTATTATTATTATTGATGAGATTTGATGTGCATATGAGGAGTTTTTGGTTATCTTGATGCTTGGATGATTGGTGGTGGAATGTTTTGGTGATTAAGTAATTATGGAGATTTTGTGGACTATTTTTGAGTCTAGGGATTGAGAAAAATTATTGAGGACAATTATTATTATGTCATTTCACTCATACGAGCTCTAGTGAGCTTACCGTGTTTGTTGTATAACCCGGTACGCCATGGATGTGGTGTAGGATTTGTGTTTTGCAGGTTAAGCAGGCTGAGGAAGCAGTGGGGAGAAGACGAGGCAGTGGGACCCAAAGAGATTTATTTAATTGTTTTTACTCAGTGGTTTGTTTAAAATGTTTTTGACAGAATTATATTTACTTATGTTGTTATGTATGGCTCAAAAGTAAGAGAAAACAGATTTAACAGTTTGATGTTCAGTATTTTCATGGGCCCGAGGTTCGGGGTGTTTCAGGAGAGGAAAGCTTCAGCCCCCTTCACTCTATAAATACATATTTATAACACAAAGAGAGGGTTCCTTTTTGCAAGTTCTGAAACCCTAGCCTCTCTTTCTTTTCTTGCCGCCTACCCTAGCTCTCTTTCTTTCTCTTTTATTTTCCAAGCCGCAACCACCACTCCCTCACTTATTCTTTCTTTTTCTCACGCACCTATCCATCTCTCTACATCTCTCTCTCTCTTTTATTTTTGTGCCAAAGTCTAGGGGAAGGAGAAGGGTTGCGCTGCCACCTTGCTGCCACCACCCAACCTCCTTGCAACCACGCCACCACCTTGTGCCTCCTTGCCGCTGCCACTTTGAGCCATCACGCCGTCATCTCTTCCTTGCTGCTGTGGCTTGCTCTCTTCTCTTCCTTTTATTTCCCTAATGTTAATTATGTTTTATTTGATTGCGAATTTAATTATGTGTAGCTAAACATCTAGCTAGGGCTAGGATAAAGCCCTAGTTATGCTATTCACTTTTGCTATGGATTGTCAAATTTTTATTTATATTACATGTTGATAAGTCTTGGATCTCTGTTATATTTGAATCTATTTGTTTTGCATCTTTGATTGATCACCTTAGGTTGCATGCATCTAGAATTTGTTATGAAATTAAATAAGCTCAAAAGGATGATAATTTCAATTGGTAACAAGTGAATATCCTAAGAAAATATTCATGAGAAAAGAGGTCATAGATGACATAGGGTACATTAATTTGGATCTATGCTCTATGTGTCTGTCGTTCTTACAGATCTTAATAAATCTCATATGGTTAACATGCGCTTAGGGAATGCCTAACAAAGCTCTTAGGACACATGTGTAGATAACTAACTTTGGAAGCTTAATAGGCTCTTAGTTATGCAAAAGAAGAATGATTGCTGGAAGGGGAATAACCAAAGCCTTTTGGTAGACAAACTTTATTGACATGTATGTTATTTGATTGTTCATATTCATAGTAAAGTGAATGGTATGCTTGTGGTGGATTCTGATCCCTAGTGCTTCTTTATTATTACTTGCATTCAAATCAATTCTGTTTGCTATTTTAGTTGCTTTTCATATAATTGTTTTGTTTTAGTTCTCTAAATCAATCCAAACCCCCCTTATTGTGTGTGTGAGTTAGTGTAGATTTAATTGAATTTAATTGAATTAGTAATTGTGACATTAATACAATTCCTTGAGGGATCGACCTTGTATTTGCAAGCTTTGCTACTCTGTGATTCGTGCACTTGCGAGTTAACCTAGAGTTGTTAAAAAGGTTTAATATAATTGCTCTAGGAAAACAACAACATCCATGTCTTTGTTGCCAACCGGGCACGTTTCGGTGCAATTTGGCCGAAATTGGACCAATTTGCACCGAAATGAGTATTTTTTGCGTTCTTAACATCAAATTTGGTTGATCAGGTATAGAAGGCTAATCCTAACATTAAAAAGTGCTTCACTATGTATTTCTTACCAACCGGGAACATTTTGGTGCAATTTGGACCGAGTATGCACCGAAATGACTTTTTCTTGCGTTCTTAACACCAAATGTAGTTAATTACGTCTAGAACGCTAATTCTAATATGAGAAAGTGCTTCTCCACGTCTTTCTGGCCAACTAGGTACATTTTTGTGCAATTTGAGCGAAATTGGACACAATTTACACTGACATGACATTTTCGTGCGTTCTTAACACTAAATGTGGTTCAATAGGTCTAGAATGCTAATCCTAATTTGAGAAAGTGCTTTTCCATGTCTTTGTTGTCAACCGGGCACGTTTTGGTGCAATTTGGCTGAAATTGGACCATGTTTGCACCAAAATGACGTTTTCGTGCTTTCTTAACACCAAATGTAGTTAATTACGTATATATCGCTAATTCTAATGTGAGAAATTGCTTCTACATGTCTTTCTTGCCAACCGGGCACTTTTTGGTGCAATTTGAACAAAATTGGATACAATTTACACTGAAATGTCGTTTTCATACGTTCTTAATACCAAATGTGGTTCATTAGATCTAGAACACTAATCCTAATATGAGAATGTGCTTCTCCATGTCTTTCTTGGCAACCTGAAGTTTTTTTATGCAATTTGGACCAACTATGCACCGAGATGACTTTTTCTTGTGTTCTTAACACCAAATTTGGTTGATTAGGTCTACAAATTTAATCCTAACATTAGAAAGTGCTTCCTCATGTCTTTCTTGCCAACCGGGAACGTTTTGGTGCAATTTGGACCAAGTATGCACCGAAATGACTTTTTCTTGCGTTCTTAACACCAAATGTAGTAAATTACGTCTAGAACGCTAATCCTAATATGAGAAAGTGCTTCTTCATGTCTTTGTTGCCAAACAGGCACGTTTTAATGCAATTTGGCCAAAATTGGATCCAATTTGAACCGAAATGATGTTTTCGTGCATTCTTAACATCAAATATGGTTCAACAACTCTAGAACGCTATTCTTAATATGAGAAATTGCTTCTTCATATCTTCGTAGCCAACCGGGCACGTTTTGGTGTAATTTGACCGAAATTGGACTAGGTTTGCATCGAAATGAGGTTCATTACGTCTAAAACGCTAATCCTAATATGAGAAAGTGCTTCTACATGTCTTTCTTGACGAACAGGCACGGTGTGGTGCAATTTGGCCAAAATTGGACCAAGTTTGCACTGAAACGACGTTTTCGTGCGTTCTTAACACCAAATGTGGTTTATTAGGTCTAGAACGCCAATTCTAATTTGAAAAAATGCTTCTCGATGTCTTTGTTGCCAACCGGGAACTTTTTAATGCAATTTGGACCAACTATGCACCGAAATGACTTTTTCTTGCGTTCTTAACACCAAATTTGGTTGATTAGGTCTAGAACGCTAATCCTTATATGAGAAAGTGCTTCTCCATGTCTTTCGTGCCAACCGGATCCATTTTTGTACAATTTGAACTATATTGGACGCAATTTACACTGAAATGACGTTTTCATGCGTTCTTAACACCAAATGTGGTTCAATAAGTCTAGAACTTTAGTCCTAATATGAGAAAGTGCTTCTCCATGTTTTTCTTGCCGAACGGGCACGGTGTGGTGCAATTTGGCCAAAATTGGACCAAGTTTGCACCGAAATGACGTTTTCGTGCATTCTTAACACCAAATGTGGTTCATTAGGTCTAGAACACTAATTCTAATTTGAAAAAGTGCTTCTCTATGTCTTTCTAGCAACCCGAAAATTTTTTATGCAAAATGCACACTCATCAGTTGGTCCATTGCCCTTTGTGTTTTCCTTTCATTTCAATACCCTATCCTAGCCTAAGCCTTCATTATAACCCTATTTAAGCCTTAGCTAATCTCAAGATCGAGGTGTGTATTATTATGTGGAGTCTATTTGAGAAGGGAGCCTATGGTCATTGATTCTATTTCAAGCATTTGGATTCCTTTCCATAAGATCAGTATTTTCTTTCTAAATGTGCCGTTATTTCATGTACATATGTGAGCTAATTGTTTTTGATTACATATTTCCTCTCACATATATCTTTGAGTGCACATATTAACCCAATTCTTGAGTGTTTATAATTGAGAGTATGCCATAGTGAGGATTGGAGTTGAATCTATTATGTATGTATTGATTTAGTTTTGTTTATCTAACACTTGGATTTGTGTCAAGGATGGCCTATATGATAATAGAGGAGCGATGTATGTTATTTGAAATGTTATTAGAATTTGGAGAATGCAACCTATATGCCTTGCTTTCCTATGTGATTAATGGTTGTGCGCATGAATTTAATTGTTGGAATGTTAGAGTCAGTCTTGAGTCTTTTCTTTATTTTATTTGCTCAAGGACTAGCAAAATCTAAGTTTCGGGGTGTGATGAGTGTGCATTTTGCATCACTTTATGATATTAATTCCTTAACCTAGAGTGTTAGAACTCGATATTTTGTGTTTCTTGTCTTGTTTTTGTGTTTTCAGGTCAAATGAAGCAGAAATAGGAAAAGGAAGCAAATGGAGCCATTTTGGGACATTTCCTGGTCAAACTAAGAAAACGAGTGAAATCCTGGTCAAACCAAGAAAAGTGCAGAAATCCTAGTCAAATGAGGATTCCTAGTCACACTAGGAAACATCAAGTCCAGAACCATCATTGCGGAGCCAGAAATGAGAAATCCTGATTGGAACAGGAATTCCTGGTTGAACTAGGAAACCTAACCCTACTAGGGAAATGAGTCCTAATGACACTAGGAGACTCCAGGGGCAATATGGTCATTACGAGAAGTCGAAATGGATAATGAATCCTTCATTTACAAGAAATCCTAGTTGGACTAGGAAATGTTGGTCAAAGTCAACTCTACAAAGTCAAGATTCCAGAAGCTTCTAGAAGGTGGTGGACATCCATGCAATGAATAGAGGGAAGAAATGAATTCAAATTCAAATGGAAATGAGGGGCAAAATGGGGAGTCAAAGTCAATGGTCAAGGGTCAAAGATGACAAGTCAACAAGTCAAATGGGCCATGGGCCTATGCAATGCCGAAATCTGAAGGGGCCATGCATGCATGCATGCACCAGCCCAAGATTAAGCCCAATGCGCAAGCCTCAAGGTGGCAGCCCATCACGCAAACCCTAGCCCACCTTGTGCAAGCCACTTCAGCCCAAGATGCATGCCCAATGCGCCAGCTCAAGACCAGCAGCCCATGCGCATGAAGTGAAACCCTAGCTAGCCTAGGCGTGACTCACTTAAGCCCACAAGCCAAGCCTTGCCGCAAGCCCATCTCTCCAAAACCCTAGCTGCTGCCGCAATTAACCTAGCCTTGTCTCACAAGGATTTCTCCTCTATAAGTACATCATATACCTTCAGAACTCAGACTCCCCTCCTCCTAGTTATTTTTCAGTTTTCATAATTTTGTATTTTTAGAAAGTTAGAGAGAGAAATAGCTGAAACTTAGAGAGAGGAAGAGAGAGAGTGTGGCGTGACAAGTTAGAGAGAGAAGGAAGCCAGCCTTGCCGCAAGCCCTAGCTCACCTTGCCGTGGGTTCCTCCAGCTTGCGAGGTGCCTCCTTCTTCTTCTCTTCTTGCCGCAGCCACCATAGTGATGCATCTCTTGGTTTTTTATTTTCTTTTTGTCTAGAATTCTGATTTTATTATTAGTTTGTGTTTCTGATTTTTATATTAATATGGATTGAGATTTTGTTTATTTATTTCAGTTTTCTTTTATTAATTTAATTATGTAGGTTTATTTATTCAATCTTGCATGTTGTTGTATGTTTTCCTAGAGCAATTATATTAAACTTTTTTAACAACTCTAGGTTAACTCGCAAGTGCACTAATCGCGGAGTAGCAAAGCTTACAAATACGAGGTCGATCCCACAGGGAATTGTACTAGTATTATAATTACTAACTCAATTAAATTCAATTAACTCAACTCTAACTCACACATGCAAATGGAGGGTTTTTGATTGGTTTTTGAAACTAGACTAAACTAACAAAGAAGTAACAGAACTTTAAAATAATAAACTGAATGAAATTGGATAAAACAATAATAAAGAAACATTAGGGGTCAGAATCCACCACTAGCATACCATTCACTTTACTATGGATATTAACAATCAAAGTATAAACATGTCAACAAAGTTCGTCTACTAAAAGGTTTGATTAGTTACTTTTAGCAATTACTCCCCTTACTGTGCATAACTAAGAGCTTCTTGGGCCTCCCTTAGCCAGTTAACTTGCATGTTCCCTAGTGCTAATCTAAGGCAGCTGTTACCCATGCAAGAGTCATTACAATTTGTCAGAGTGACAAACACATAGCGCATAGCTCCAAATTAATGTACCCTATATCATCTATGATCCCTTTTCTCATGAATATTATCTTCGGATACCCATTTGTTGCCTACTGAAACTATCATCCTTTTGAGCTTGTTTAGTTTCACAACATAAATCTAGATGCATGCAACCTAAGGTGATCAGTCAAAGATGCGAAGAAAATAGAGTCAATTGAAACAGAGATCCAAGATTTGTCAACATGTAAATAATTAAAATATCAATAATCCATAGTGAAAGTAAATAGCGTCGCTAGGGCTTCATCCTAGCCCTAGCCCAATATTCAGCTACACATAATTAAATCCATAAATAAATAATGCACAATTAAAACAATGAACACAAAAATGAAGGGAAGAGAGATCAAGCCACGGATGACGAGGTGGAGGCGGCTCCACCCTTGGACGGTGTGGCTGCAAGGTGGTGTGATGGCTGCAGCTCGGTTTGGGCTCCACGGCAAGACTACTGGGGTGCTCGGTAAAGTGGTGGCAACAAGAAGGTGGTGCGGCTAGGTGGTGGTGGCTGCGGCTTGACTTCCTCCTCCTTCTTCAGTTCAGCCCAAAAATAAAAGAAAACAAAGATAGGTGGCTGTGGCAGAAAAATAAAGAAAAGAGAAGGAGATGATGGGGGCTGCGGCAAGAGAAAAGAAAGAGATGGTGAGGCAGCTAGGGTTTGCGTGAGAAAAAGAAAAGAAAGAGAGAGAGAGAGAGAGAGAAGCAAGGGTGTGCGGCAAGAAAAAGGGAGAGAGAGGCTAGCTAAGGTTTCTGAAAATTAAAAAGGAGTGAACCCCCTTTCTGAATTATAAGGATATATTTATAGAGGTGAGTGAGGCTGCTGTTTCTATTTCTCTTCAATGTGGGATTGCTGAAATTTAACCTAATGGACCATTACCAAGCTCAAAGCCTTCAGCCCATGCGCCAATGACATGGCCCTTCACTTAAGTCCATGCGCCAGCCCCTAGGGTTCTACTTAAGCCCATGCCGCACCCTCCTTAGGGTTTCATGCCTGGCCCAAGTCCATCACCTTGGCCGAAATTCATCTTATCCATTTGTGTTTTGGCCCAATGTCTTCCAGAAGCTTCTAGAACCTTTGACTTGTTGACTTTGACTTTTGACCACTTCTCCTTGTCCACTTAGGAATCCTTATTGACTTAGGATTTCTGTCTCACTTGGAATTTCACAATTACCATTTTGCCCCTTATGACTCCTATCTTCATTAGGACTCCATTTCCTACTCAGATTAGGTTTCCTAGTTCAAACAGAATTTCCTGCTCCAACTAGGATTTCTCATTTCTGGCTTCGGATTGTCATGATTCCTTCTTATTCAAGCTTGCTCTTTCCTTGTGAGACTAGGAATCCTAGTTTGACTGAGATTCAGCATTTCTTGGTGTGACGAGGATTTCTCCACTTTTCCTAGTTTGACTAGGAAATGTCTAAAAATGGCTCTTTTGGCTCCTTTTCTCTTCTTTGCTCATTTTATCCTATAAGAACAAAAACAAACTAACAACACACAAAATATCGAGTTCTTTCGCTCTGAGTTAGGGAGTTAGTGTCATAAAGTAGTGTAAAATGAGCACTCAACACACCCCCAAACTTAGATTTTGCTAGTCCTCGAGCAAAAAGAACAAAGAAAAGACTCAAGACAGACTCAAAACATCCCAACACATGACTTCATGAGTACAGTCATCAATAGTATAGTCAAGCAAGGTACATATAGAATTTATTCTTCAATTTCTAATAATGCTTCAATTAACATACCTTGCTCCTCCATGAAGCGTATAGACCATCCTTGGCACAAACTCAAGTGTTAGACAGACAAGACCAAATCAGCATACACAAAATAGATTCAACTCCAATTCTCACTAAGGCATACTCTCAACAATAAAACGCTCAGAGATTGGGTTAACACATGCACTCAAGTATATGTGAGAGATGATATGTTAACAAATACAAAAAATTCACATATTAATCATGAAAGAAAGGCACAATGAAACAAAAACACTGGTCTCAATAGAAGGAATTAAAATACTTGGAACAGAATCAATAACCATAAGCTTCCCTTTTATCTAGACTCTACAAAAGTGAACTACAACTCTCCAAGATTTATTAGGTCTTTTATAAGGGTTGTAATGGAGCTTAGGTTAGGATAAGGTATTGAAATGAAATGGATAACAAAGGGTACAGACTATGGATTTGCACAAAGAAAACAATAGAGGTATTCCTTGCATAATTTGCACTCATACTTCAATCTTTTGAAATTGTCCCTTCCCTTTAATCCTTTTTTTTTTTTTTTTTTTCAAGAGAACGACAAACAATCTTAAGCATAATTCCTTCTCTTTCGAGCTATGCATAGACATGTCTTTTCAACCTCACAGCTCACTAGCTCAATGCAAATCCATAGGTAAGGTAAACAGGTAGAAGAGTGAAACTCCCCCAAACTTAGGGTTTGGTATAGGGGTAAACAAAGAAAAGGTCATTAGGCTCAAAATGTTCGACTAGGGTAATAACATAGGGTAGGCTTTAGGCTATGGGTTAAAAACAAATAAAGCCTAATATCATCTCCTAAGATTCATGTAGTTATATCTATGCTTTGTATAGAATAAGAGAGAAGTTCTAGCTCTTTGATTCACAATTATATTCCAAGTACTTAATCAAAATAGAGAATAATGAGATCACAACGACTTTATATGACAAGAAAATATTAGAGTAATGTTAACACTCAAGAATTGAAGTACAGGGCTCAAAAGCTCACTTAGGTCATACAAGTCAACTCTATTAAGTATATGCATCTCTAGACATGCAAGTCATCACTTAAGTTCATGAAAACAAGGCCACAAGTCCATAGAGTTGTAAAGCATGTTACGAAACAATACTAGATAAAGAAGAATACATACTATATATACGGGCTAGACATGCTTAAAATAACCATACATAATGAAATCAATTAGTTGGGGACTCAAGACTTAAAACAAACAAAAATACTCAAAAATACTGTTGCATGCTTCTAAAGATTCGAATCCATCACTACGGTGAATGAAATCTTAAGAACAGATGCATTTTAATGTGGGTTTGATACCCTTAATCTACAACAAAAGTTAAAAAAATTTTTAAATTTTTATTTTATTTTTATACCAAAAATGCATTGCATTCTCCACCCCAAAACTTAAAAGAAACATTGTCCTCAATGTTTTAAATGAATGACAAATGTAATGCACAATGTAATGAAAAGAGGAAGGGAAAAACAACAAATAAAACAAAATTACTGAACTGAGCAAAGAGAGGGTGAAAACATACCTTGACTGGTGTGAAAATGGCTCGCCCATGCACATGTACCAAATCACCTCCTCGTTGTCATCTATCCCTTGGGTTGCCTCCCAAGAAGCGCTAAATTTCACGTCTTCAACCAGACCTAGTCTTGTACTGTTGATGTGTTTTCTTAGAATAAAATAAACAATTATCTCATTCTAAGTTTACTCGCAAGTGCACGAATCGCATCAGTAGCAAAGCGTACAAGCACGAGGTCGATCCCACAGGGAATGGTTAATAAACAACAAATCAATGCAATTAATCACTCGAATAACTAAATGGGGGGTTTTGAAAGATGGAAACACACACACACATCACCACACGCACACACACTTTATTCTATCTTGCAATGTTAATTTTCAGTTTCAAATCAGATAAGCATGCAATAACCATCCAAGGCTAATGACAGTTAATTTGAACACAACATATTAAAGTTTGACAGCTAAAAAGGTTTGGCTAGTTACTTTCTCGCCATTGTTCTCCTAATGCATAAACTAAGAGCTTCTTGGGCCTTCCTTAGCTAGTTAACCTACATGTTCCCTAGTTCAAGCTAGGGCAGCTGTTACCCATGCAGGAGTCATTAAGTTTTATGAGAACGTCAAACATGCACAACATATAAGCTTTGACTATTTCCTTATAGAGGTCGCCCAACCCCACTACCAAGAATAATCCCTTATTCCCTTGTTACTTGTGGTTTAGTGTCTTTGACTATTTCACAGCTAAACCTAACAGATAAACTAGATGCAATTACCCTAAGGTGGCCAGTCAAAGGATGCAAACAACTAGTGACGGGGGTTTTAATAGATAGTGGAAATTTAATACGTGCAAACATCAAACTAACAGACCAAGAGACGGATAAACGATTTGTTAAAGCATACGAATCCATTAATCGACCTACAACTAACATGCAAGATAGAATAACTAACCTACATATTTAAATAAAACAAATAAAAGAAACAAAACAGCAACAAATAAATAAAGTCCCAATTCATGATTGTTAACGGAAATCAGAAACGCAAATTAAACAAACTTAGAAACATAAACTAAACAACTAATTTAAAGTGCATCAATTAAATAAAATCAGAAACATAAAGTACACAAGATTAAATGCATGCACTAATTAAAATCAGAACCACAACTAAACTAGATTGACAAATATAAACTAATTAGAATCTGAAACATGCATTAAATAAAACCAAAGCTATAAACTAATTAAATTCAGAAACTTAAATTAAATAAATTCAGAAACCATTATTCAACAATAAAAGAAGAAACTAGAACAAAAATCAGAAGAAGCAAGGGGAAGAGGCTGCGGCAAGACAAGGAAGGGAAGGCACCTTGCACAAGCAATTGGCTCACGGCTATGGTGAGCTAGGGCTTGCGACTTAGGGGTGTCCCTCCTTGCAGCCACGCCACTTCTCTTTCTCTCTTTACCTTCGGCTAGCTCTCCCTAGAACAAGACTAAATTCTGAAATTAAAAACCTAGAACAGAAAAATAAAACAAAGAGGGAGAGAGGTTTCGGCTGGAGTAGGAGGAAAAATAATGATTAAAAGGTGTCTCTAAAAGTCTGAATGAGGAGGTTTAAATAGGAGAAGCCTTCCTTGAGAGGCAAGGAAGAGGAAACATGCGGCTGCTAGGTTTCCCTTTCCTAGTTCCTTGCGGCATCAGCTAGGGTTAGCTGACCCTTGGGCTTGCGGCATGGGCTGGTCCCTTTGGGCTTGAGTGGCTCACGCCTAGCCTAGCTAGGGTCCCTCCTTGGCGCATGGGCTGGTAGTCTTGGGCTTCCATGTTGGGCTTCAGCTGCTTGCACAAGATGGGCTAGGGTTTCACTCCATGGGCTTCCATCTTGGGCTTGTCACCTTGGGCTTGCGCATGGCCCCTTGTCTTGCTAGGGTTTGCATGGCATGCATGCGCATGCATGGCTGCCATCTACCTCCTTGCGTGTGGCTTTTGGGCTGCTAGGGTTTGGGCCCATGCATGTGCATGCATGGCCCACTTGGTTTGGCATCCCTAGGGCCCATGGGCCCTCCACTTTTGACTTCCCATTTTGCCCCTCATTTCCATTTGAATTCAAATTCATTTCTTCCCTCCATTCATTTCCATGGATTTCCACCACCTTCTGGAAGCTTCTGGAACCTTGAAAAACATTTCCTGGTGCAACTAGGATTTCTTGGAAATGAGAGATTCCTTATCCGTTTCGACTTCTCGTAATGACCATATTGCCCCTGGGGTCTCCTAGTGTCACTAGGACTCCTTTCCCTAGTTGGGTTAGGTTTCCTAGTTCAACCAGGATTTCCTGTTCGAATCAGGATTTCACATTTCTGGCTCCGCAATGATGGTTCTGGACTTGATGTTTCCTAGTGTGACTAGGAATCCTCATTTGACTAGGATTTCTGCACTTTTCCTGGTTTGACCAGAATTTCACTCGTTTTCCTGGTTTGACCAGGAATTGTCTCAAAATGGCTCCATTTGCTTCTTTTTCTCATTTCTGCTTCATTTGACCTGAAAACACAAAAACAAGACAAGAAACACAAAATAGCGAGTTCTAACACTCTAGGTTAAGGAATTAGTATCATAAAGTGATGCAAAATGCACACTCATCACACCCCCAAACTTAGATTTTGCTAGTCCTCGAGCAAATAAAGGAAAGAAAAGACTCAAGACTGACTCTAACATCCCAACAACTGAATTCATGCGCACAACCATTAATCACATAAGAAAGCAAAGCATATAAATGGTATTCTTCAAATTCTAATAACATTTCAAATAACATACCTCGCTCCTCTATTGTCATATAGGCCATCCTTGACACAAATCCAAGTATTAGACAAACAAGACTAAATCAATACATACACAATAGATTCAACTCCAATCCTCACTATGGCATACTCTCAATGATAACACTCAAGAATTGGGTTGATATGTGCACTCAAAAGTATATGTGAAAGGAATTATGTAACAAAAACAATTAGCTCACATATGTACATGAAATAAAGGCACATTTTAGAAAGAATACTGATCTCATGAAAGGAATACAAATGCTTGAAATAGAATCAATAGCCATAGGCTCCCTTCTTAAATAGACTCCACATAAGTATAATACACACTCTTGAGATCAGCTAGGACTTTAATAGGGTTATAATGAAGGCTTAGGCTAGGATAGGGTATTGAAATGAAAAGGAAACACAAAGGGCTAATTTCATGGAATTGCAAGCATCAATAGAACATTCTGAGGTACACTTTGCTTCTTTGCACTTCATAGCTTACTTTGAACTCTTTTTGCTCTTTTTTTTTTTTTTTTTTTTTTTTTTTTTTTTTTTGAAACCGTCCCATTTCTTTTCTTTTTCTTTTCTTTGGGTACGGCATACATACTTTTCTAACACATTTTTGTACAAGCTATGCATTTTCACTTCTTTTTCACCTCAATCAACATATAAACAACTTGCAACACCATAAAAAGGATAAAACAGGTAAAAGGGGGTGTACACCCCCAAACTTAGGGTTTGGTATGGGGTAACCAAGAAAACGGCTTAAAAGGCTCAAAATGGGTAACTAAGGATAAAACATGTATTGGGTAGGCTTTCAGGCTATGGGGTACACAAACAGGGCCTAAATTCATTTCTCAAGAGTTATGCATATACCACATGCTTTGTGTACACAAGAAGAGAGTTCTAGCTCATTGATTCAAGATTATGCATATTCCAAGCAAATGACCAAATGAAAGACAATGAGATCGAAACAACGACTTATATGACAATGATAGAATCAGAGTGGCGCGCAACACTCAAGAATTGAAGAACAGGGCTCAAAAGCTCACTTAGGTCATGCAAGTCTACTCTATTATGCATATAATCATTAGTAATGCTAATCACAACCTAAATTCATATCAACAAGGCCAAATGACATAGAATTGCAAGATATGCTATGGAACACTATTAGAATGAAAAGAACATCAAATATACACACAATACTAAAACATGCTCATAACAATCGTGCACACTCAAATCAATTAGTTGGGGACTCAAAACGACCTGAAACAACCAAAACGACTCAAAAACTTTTTGTTTTTAAAACAATGTCGCACACTTCAAAAGAATCACATCCATCACTAAGGTGAATGAGATCTAATGAAAACGTGCATTTTGATGTGGGTTTTGACACCCTAAGTTTAAAAACAAAAGAAAAAGTTTTTTCCTAACCTAAAAACACCTAAAAACACTAAAAACGAAAATTTTTTCTTTTTTTTTTCTAAAAACACTCAAAAACACTTAAAACACCCTAAACACTTGTTCTAACCTAAAAACACCTAACAAATGACAATTGCCCTTCCCCCCACACTTAAATGATACATTGCCCTCAATGTATATGAAATAAATGCAAGAATGATCAAATTAAGCGAAACGGGAAATTGCAAACATCCAAAACCAAATAAACACAACAAAATGAAAAATTGTCTTATGAAGCGAAATAAAGAAACTGTTTACTTGCATATGCAAGCGTGGACACTCCAAAGGTAGGCGCGGCCTCCTTGGTCCTCAACGACTTCTCCTCCATTATTCGAAACAAAAACTTGGGTTGCCTCCCAATAAGCGCTTGTTTTTCTGTCTTCAGCCTGACATTGCCATCTCCTTTACTTGCGTCCTTCCCTCTTCCTCTTGCCATTGCTACTCTCGGCATTCCCTAGGATCGAACTGAGGAAGCTCTCCATCTCGGACTTCTCCTCTCCATAAAAAGTGATCTCCTCGTTTTCTGGCATCTCGGAAGTGAGCAAATACACCTCTTGCTTGGTGTAGTGCCGAATTGTCATGGCGCTCTCCAATGCTTTGTACTCCATGTTAGAGGTGCACAAAAATGGTCTCCCAAGAATAATAGAGACGTCGCCCGGAATTGTCGGCACATCTAGCACTATGAAATCAGAGGGGATTAGTAATTTACGACATTTAACCAAAACATCCACAAGCATACCACAAGCTTGTTGGGCTGAAGCGTTGGCGAAGCGAATGTCCGCATCAAATGGTTGCAAATCAGCCTCCTTAAATCCAAGCCTCTCGAACACAACCAGCGGCATGACATTGATAGCTGCACCACTGTCAATTAAGGCATTGGTGATCTTATGCTCCCCTATGCTGCATGATATGACCAACGAGCCCGGATCCTTCTTCTTGCTTGGAAAAGATGCAAAGAGATAACCACGAATCTCCCTAGGAACATTGTGACTATGCCCTTGCTTCTCAACCTTCTTCTCAATAGACTTCAATTCCCTCATGGTTGCTGGAAATTTGGTGATGTCAATGTCCGGAATGAGGGGAATCACACGTGTATCCTTATGTTCTTCAGTCATATCTGGGTCCTCCTCTTCCTCACTATCACTGATCTCAATCACTTCCTTCACCACCTTAGTCTTGACCATTCTAACTCTTTTTCTTGGAGTAGTCCTCAAAATAGCATTTACATGCTCTTCATTCTTTGGGTTGACGATGGGCTGACTTGGCAACTTCCCCTTCTCTCTCTGACCCAAAGTCGTGGCAATCTGACCCATTTGACTCTCCAAGTGTGCAATAGCCTTCGAATTGGCTTGCATCTGCTGCTCGGTACGGTTCATGAAGGCGTTGGTGCTTTGGGCAAGGGAAGTGGTGCTTTGAGCAATCTGAGCAATCTTGTCCTCCAAACTAGACCTCTCGGCATTAGGGTGCACATACGGCTTGTTGGTGCTCCCACTAACTTGTTGTCTATTGTTGTTGCTCCACCTGAAATTCGGGTTGTTCTTCCATCCAGGGTTGTAAGTGTTGGAATATGGGTCATACGGCACCCTAGGATAGCTCCCAACTTGGTTCACTTGTTCCACGTCACCCCCTGGTCCTTGCGCACTCATCATCTTCTCTTGAGCCAAAGATAACTTCTGCACCATAGTCTTGATTTCCATAATCTGTCCCTCCATGGTGTTTGGCACATCAGCCACCTCATATAACCCTCTCTTTGGTCCTCCTCTTGCACGATTGGAATCCCATTGTTGAGAACTCAAAGAAAGCGACTCAAACAATTCTGTAGCCTCATCCTCCGTTTTTGACATAAATGCACCACCACATGCCGAATCCACCTTGGCTTGGTCTCTTTCCAACAATCCCTGATAAAAACAGCAAATCACATACCAAGGAGATAAGTTATGGTGTGGGCAGCTAGTAAGTAACTCATTGAATCTGTCCCAAGTCTCATGGAATGGTTCGTCCGCCTTTTGCACAAATCCAAGGATCTCCTTCCGAATCGAATTAGTCTTGGAAATGGAATAGAACTTGTTCAAAAACTTGCTCGAAAGATCATCCCATGTCGAAATGGAACCACTGGGCAGCGAATACAACCACCTCTTTGCCTTGTCCTTAAGCGCAAAAGGGAACATCCTCAAACGGTACTGATCAGCGTTCAGGCCCCTCAATTGTGCGGCTTCACAAACCCCGGAAAACTCCTTCAAAAAGTGGATCGGATCCTCCCCATTCAGCCCATGGTAGCTCGGCAACAAGTGTATCTGACCACTCTTGATTTCGAAATCAGTGGCTATGGTGGCATACCGAATGCATGATGGTTGAGTGGGCAGCGAAGGTGCTGAAAAATGGCTCAGGGGCTGCGGCACTATCTCATTTGCTTCAGCCATGTCGACACTCTCAGTCTCTTCACTACTCGAATCTGATGCACTAGGTTGCGGGCTGACTTGTGATGCACCTAAAGCTTCGTTCTTGAGCCTCTCCAACCTAGCAACAAGCTCAGGGTTCATAAAACACACCTAATCAAGAGAAAACACAAAATCAGTAGAAAGAATGCAAATAAAGGCATGGCATTTATTAAAAACTAAAAATTAACAAAAACTGAAATCTAACTAATATAACCTAATTCTAATGACTAATTACACCAATTCATTGATATTAGACACCATTCCCCGGCAACGGCGCCAAAAACTTGTTGATGTGTTTTCTTAGAATAAAATAAACAATTATCTCATTCTAAGTTTACTCGCAAGTGCACGAATCGCATCAGTAGCAAAGCGTACAAGCACGAGGTCGATCCCACAGGGAATGGTTAATAAACAACAAATCAATGCAATTAATCACTCGAATAACTAAATGGGGGGTTTTGAAAGATGGAAACACACACACACATCACCACACGCACACACACTTTATTCTATCTTGCAATGTTAATTTTCAGTTTCAAATCAGATAAGCATGCAATAACCATCCAAGGCTAATGACAGTTAATTTGAACACAACATATTAAAGTTTGACAGCTAAAAAGGTTTGGCTAGTTACTTTCTCGCCATTGTTCTCCTAATGCATAAACTAAGAGCTTCTTGGGCCTTCCTTAGCTAGTTAACCTACATGTTCCCTAGTTCAAGCTAGGGCAGCTGTTACCCATGCAGGAGTCATTAAGTTTTATGAGAACGTCAAACATGCACAACATATAAGCTTTGACTATTTCCTTATAGAGGTCGCCCAACCCCACTACCAAGAATAATCCCTTATTCCCTTGTTACTTGTGGTTTAGTGTCTTTGACTATTTCACAGCTAAACCTAACAGATAAACTAGATGCAATTACCCTAAGGTGGCCAGTCAAAGGATGCAAACAACTAGTGACGGGGGTTTTAATAGATAGTGGAAATTTAATACGTGCAAACATCAAACTAACAGACCAAGAGACGGATAAACGATTTGTTAAAGCATACGAATCCATTAATCGACCTACAACTAACATGCAAGATAGAATAACTAACCTACATATTTAAATAAAACAAATAAAAGAAACAAAACAGCAACAAATAAATAAAGTCCCAATTCATGATTGTTAACGGAAATCAGAAACGCAAATTAAACAAACTTAGAAACATAAACTAAACAACTAATTTAAAGTGCATCAATTAAATAAAATCAGAAACATAAAGTACACAAGATTAAATGCATGCACTAATTAAAATCAGAACCACAACTAAACTAGATTGACAAATATAAACTAATTAGAATCTGAAACATGCATTAAATAAAACCAAAGCTATAAACTAATTAAATTCAGAAACTTAAATTAAATAAATTCAGAAACCATTATTCAACAATAAAAGAAGAAACTAGAACAAAAATCAGAAGAAGCAAGGGGAAGAGGCTGCGGCAAGACAAGGAAGGGAAGGCACCTTGCACAAGCAATTGGCTCACGGCTATGGTGAGCTAGGGCTTGCGACTTAGGGGTGTCCCTCCTTGCAGCCACGCCACTTCTCTTTCTCTCTTTACCTTCGGCTAGCTCTCCCTAGAACAAGACTAAATTCTGAAATTAAAAACCTAGAACAGAAAAATAAAACAAAGAGGGAGAGAGGTTTCGGCTGGAGTAGGAGGAAAAATAATGATTAAAAGGTGTCTCTAAAAGTCTGAATGAGGAGGTTTAAATAGGAGAAGCCTTCCTTGAGAGGCAAGGAAGAGGAAACATGCGGCTGCTAGGTTTCCCTTTCCTAGTTCCTTGCGGCATCAGCTAGGGTTAGCTGACCCTTGGGCTTGCGGCATGGGCTGGTCCCTTTGGGCTTGAGTGGCTCACGCCTAGCCTAGCTAGGGTCCCTCCTTGGCGCATGGGCTGGTAGTCTTGGGCTTCCATGTTGGGCTTCAGCTGCTTGCACAAGATGGGCTAGGGTTTCACTCCATGGGCTTCCATCTTGGGCTTGTCACCTTGGGCTTGCGCATGGCCCCTTGTCTTGCTAGGGTTTGCATGGCATGCATGCGCATGCATGGCTGCCATCTACCTCCTTGCGTGTGGCTTTTGGGCTGCTAGGGTTTGGGCCCATGCATGTGCATGCATGGCCCACTTGGTTTGGCATCCCTAGGGCCCATGGGCCCTCCACTTTTGACTTCCCATTTTGCCCCTCATTTCCATTTGAATTCAAATTCATTTCTTCCCTCCATTCATTTCCATGGATTTCCACCACCTTCTGGAAGCTTCTGGAACCTTGAAAAACATTTCCTGGTGCAACTAGGATTTCTTGGAAATGAGAGATTCCTTATCCGTTTCGACTTCTCGTAATGACCATATTGCCCCTGGGGTCTCCTAGTGTCACTAGGACTCCTTTCCCTAGTTGGGTTAGGTTTCCTAGTTCAACCAGGATTTCCTGTTCGAATCAGGATTTCACATTTCTGGCTCCGCAATGATGGTTCTGGACTTGATGTTTCCTAGTGTGACTAGGAATCCTCATTTGACTAGGATTTCTGCACTTTTCCTGGTTTGACCAGAATTTCACTCGTTTTCCTGGTTTGACCAGGAATTGTCTCAAAATGGCTCCATTTGCTTCTTTTTCTCATTTCTGCTTCATTTGACCTGAAAACACAAAAACAAGACAAGAAACACAAAATAGCGAGTTCTAACACTCTAGGTTAAGGAATTAGTATCATAAAGTGATGCAAAATGCACACTCATCACACCCCCAAACTTAGATTTTGCTAGTCCTCGAGCAAATAAAGGAAAGAAAAGACTCAAGACTGACTCTAACATCCCAACAACTGAATTCATGCGCACAACCATTAATCACATAAGAAAGCAAAGCATATAAATGGTATTCTTCAAATTCTAATAACATTTCAAATAACATACCTCGCTCCTCTATTGTCATATAGGCCATCCTTGACACAAATCCAAGTATTAGACAAACAAGACTAAATCAATACATACACAATAGATTCAACTCCAATCCTCACTATGGCATACTCTCAATGATAACACTCAAGAATTGGGTTGATATGTGCACTCAAAAGTATATGTGAGAGGAATTATGTAACAAAAACAATTAGCTCACATATGTACATGAAATAAAGGCACATTTTAGAAAGAATACTGATCTCATGAAAGGAATACAAATGCTTGAAATAGAATCAATAGCCATAGGCTCCCTTCTTAAATAGACTCCACATAAGTATAATACACACTCTTGAGATCAGCTAGGACTTTAATAGGGTTATAATGAAGGCTTAGGCTAGGATAGGGTATTGAAATGAAAAGGAAACACAAAGGGCTAATTTCATGGAATTGCAAGCATCAATAGAACATTCTGAGGTACACTTTGCTTCTTTGCACTTCATAGCTTACTTTGAACTCTTTTTGCTCTTTTTTTTTTTTTTTTTTTTTTTTTTTTTTTTTTGAAACCGTCCCATTTCTTTTCTTTTTCTTTTCTTTGGGTACGGCATACATACTTTTCTAACACATTTTTGTACAAGCTATGCATTTTCACTTCTTTTTCACCTCAATCAACATATAAACAACTTGCAACACCATAAAAAGGATAAAACAGGTAAAAGGGGGTGTACACCCCCAAACTTAGGGTTTGGTATGGGGTAACCAAGAAAACGGCTTAAAAGGCTCAAAATGGGTAACTAAGGATAAAACATGTATTGGGTAGGCTTTCAGGCTATGGGGTACACAAACAGGGCCTAAATTCATTTCTCAAGAGTTATGCATATACCACATGCTTTGTGTACACAAGAAGAGAGTTCTAGCTCATTGATTCAAGATTATGCATATTCCAAGCAAATGACCAAATGAAAGACAATGAGATCGAAACAACGACTTATATGACAATGATAGAATCAGAGTGGCGCGCAACACTCAAGAATTGAAGAACAGGGCTCAAAAGCTCACTTAGGTCATGCAAGTCTACTCTATTATGCATATAATCATTAGTAATGCTAATCACAACCTAAATTCATATCAACAAGGCCAAATGACATAGAATTGCAAGATATGCTATGGAACACTATTAGAATGAAAAGAACATCAAATATACACACAATACTAAAACATGCTCATAACAATCGTGCACACTCAAATCAATTAGTTGGGGACTCAAAACGACCTGAAACAACCAAAACGACTCAAAAACTTTTTGTTTTTAAAACAATGTCGCACACTTCAAAAGAATCACATCCATCACTAAGGTGAATGAGATCTAATGAAAACGTGCATTTTGATGTGGGTTTTGACACCCTAAGTTTAAAAACAAAAGAAAAAGTTTTTTCCTAACCTAAAAACACCTAAAAACACTAAAAACGAAAATTTTTTCTTTTTTTTTTCTAAAAACACTCAAAAACACTTAAAACACCCTAAACACTTGTTCTAACCTAAAAACACCTAACAAATGACAATTGCCCTTCCCCCCACACTTAAATGATACATTGCCCTCAATGTATATGAAATAAATGCAAGAATGATCAAATTAAGCGAAACGGGAAATTGCAAACATCCAAAACCAAATAAACACAACAAAATGAAAAATTGTCTTATGAAGCGAAATAAAGAAACTGTTTACTTGCATATGCAAGCGTGGACACTCCAAAGGTAGGCGCGGCCTCCTTGGTCCTCAACGACTTCTCCTCCATTATTCGAAACAAAAACTTGGGTTGCCTCCCAATAAGCGCTTGTTTTTCTGTCTTCAGCCTGACATTGCCATCTCCTTTACTTGCGTCCTTCCCTCTTCCTCTTGCCATTGCTACTCTCGGCATTCCCTAGGATCGAACTGAGGAAGCTCTCCATCTCGGACTTCTCCTCTCCATAAAAAGTGATCTCCTCGTTTTCTGGCATCTCGGAAGTGAGCAAATACACCTCTTGCTTGGTGTAGTGCCGAATTGTCATGGCGCTCTCCAATGCTTTGTACTCCATGTTAGAGGTGCACAAAAATGGTCTCCCAAGAATAATAGAGACGTCGCCCGGAATTGTCGGCACATCTAGCACTATGAAATCAGAGGGGATTAGTAATTTACGACATTTAACCAAAACATCCACAAGCATACCACAAGCTTGTTGGGCTGAAGCGTTGGCGAAGCGAATGTCCGCATCAAATGGTTGCAAATCAGCCTCCTTAAATCCAAGCCTCTCGAACACAACCAGCGGCATGACATTGATAGCTGCACCACTGTCAATTAAGGCATTGGTGATCTTATGCTCCCCTATGCTGCATGATATGACCAACGAGCCCGGATCCTTCTTCTTGCTTGGAAAAGATGCAAAGAGATAACCACGAATCTCCCTAGGAACATTGTGACTATGCCCTTGCTTCTCAACCTTCTTCTCAATAGACTTCAATTCCCTCATGGTTGCTGGAAATTTGGTGATGTCAATGTCCGGAATGAGGGGAATCACACGTGTATCCTTATGTTCTTCAGTCATATCTGGGTCCTCCTCTTCCTCACTATCACTGATCTCAATCACTTCCTTCACCACCTTAGTCTTGACCATTCTAACTCTTTTTCTTGGAGTAGTCCTCAAAATAGCATTTACATGCTCTTCATTCTTTGGGTTGACGATGGGCTGACTTGGCAACTTCCCCTTCTCTCTCTGACCCAAAGTCGTGGCAATCTGACCCATTTGACTCTCCAAGTGTGCAATAGCCTTCGAATTGGCTTGCATCTGCTGCTCGGTACGGTTCATGAAGGCGTTGGTGCTTTGGGCAAGGGAAGTGGTGCTTTGAGCAATCTGAGCAATCTTGTCCTCCAAACTAGACCTCTCGGCATTAGGGTGCACATACGGCTTGTTGGTGCTCCCACTAACTTGTTGTCTATTGTTGTTGCTCCACCTGAAATTCGGGTTGTTCTTCCATCCAGGGTTGTAAGTGTTGGAATATGGGTCATACGGCACCCTAGGATAGCTCCCAACTTGGTTCACTTGTTCCACGTCACCCCCTGGTCCTTGCGCACTCATCATCTTCTCTTGAGCCAAAGATAACTTCTGCACCATAGTCTTGATTTCCATAATCTGTCCCTCCATGGTGTTTGGCACATCAGCCACCTCATATAACCCTCTCTTTGGTCCTCCTCTTGCACGATTGGAATCCCATTGTTGAGAACTCAAAGAAAGCGACTCAAACAATTCTGTAGCCTCATCCTCCGTTTTTGACATAAATGCACCACCACATGCCGAATCCACCTTGGCTTGGTCTCTTTCCAACAATCCCTGATAAAAACAGCAAATCACATACCAAGGAGATAAGTTATGGTGTGGGCAGCTAGTAAGTAACTCATTGAATCTGTCCCAAGTCTCATGGAATGGTTTGTCCGCCTTTTGCACAAATCCAAGGATCTCCTTCCGAATCGAATTAGTCTTGGAAATGGAATAGAACTTGTTCAAAAACTTGCTCGAAAGATCATCCCATGTCGAAATGGAACCACTGGGCAGCGAATACAACCACCTCTTTGCCTTGTCCTTAAGCGCAAAAGGGAACATCCTCAAACGGTACTGATCAGCGTTCAGGCCCCTCAATTGTGCGGCTTCACAAACCCCGGAAAACTCCTTCAAAAAGTGGATCGGATCCTCCCCATTCAGCCCATGGTAGCTCGGCAACAAGTGTATCTGACCACTCTTGATTTCGAAATCAGTGGCTATGGTGGCATACCGAATGCATGATGGTTGAGTGGGCAGCGAAGGTGCTGAAAAATGGCTCAGGGGCTGCGGCACTATCTCATTTGCTTCAGCCATGTCGACACTCTCAGTCTCTTCACTACTCGAATCTGATGCACTAGGTTGCGGGCTGACTTGTGATGCACCTAAAGCTTCGTTCTTGAGCCTCTCCAACCTAGCAACAAGCTCAGGGTTCATAAAACACACCTAATCAAGAGAAAACACAAAATCAGTAGAAAGAATGCAAATAAAGGCATGGCATTTATTAAAAACTAAAAATTAACAAAAACTGAAATCTAACTAATATAACCTAATTCTAATGACTAATTACACCAATTCATTGATATTAGACACCATTCCCCGGCAACGGCGCCAAAAACTTGTTGATGTGTTTTCTTAGAATAAAATAAACAATTATCTCATTCTAAGTTTACTCGCAAGTGCACGAATCGCATCAGTAGCAAAGCGTACAAGCACGAGGTCGATCCCACAGGGAATGGTTAATAAACAACAAATCAATGCAATTAATCACTCGAATAACTAAATGGGGGGTTTTGAAAGATGGAAACACACACACACATCACCACACGCACACACACTTTATTCTATCTTGCAATGTTAATTTTCAGTTTCAAATCAGATAAGCATGCAATAACCATCCAAGGCTAATGACAGTTAATTTGAACACAACATATTAAAGTTTGACAGCTAAAAAGGTTTGGCTAGTTACTTTCTCGCCATTGTTCTCCTAATGCATAAACTAAGAGCTTCTTGGGCCTTCCTTAGCTAGTTAACCTACATGTTCCCTAGTTCAAGCTAGGGCAGCTGTTACCCATGCAGGAGTCATTAAGTTTTATGAGAACGTCAAACATGCACAACATATAAGCTTTGACTATTTCCTTATAGAGGTCGCCCAACCCCACTACCAAGAATAATCCCTTATTCCCTTGTTACTTGTGGTTTAGTGTCTTTGACTATTTCACAGCTAAACCTAACAGATAAACTAGATGCAATTACCCTAAGGTGGCCAGTCAAAGGATGCAAACAACTAGTGACGGGGGTTTTAATAGATAGTGGAAATTTAATACGTGCAAACATCAAACTAACAGACCAAGAGACGGATAAACGATTTGTTAAAGCATACGAATCCATTAATCGACCTACAACTAACATGCAAGATAGAATAACTAACCTACATATTTAAATAAAACAAATAAAAGAAACAAAACAGCAACAAATAAATAAAGTCCCAATTCATGATTGTTAACGGAAATCAGAAACGCAAATTAAACAAACTTAGAAACATAAACTAAACAACTAATTTAAAGTGCATCAATTAAATAAAATCAGAAACATAAAGTACACAAGATTAAATGCATGCACTAATTAAAATCAGAACCACAACTAAACTAGATTGACAAATATAAACTAATTAGAATCTGAAACATGCATTAAATAAAACCAAAGCTATAAACTAATTAAATTCAGAAACTTAAATTAAATAAATTCAGAAACCATTATTCAACAATAAAAGAAGAAACTAGAACAAAAATCAGAAGAAGCAAGGGGAAGAGGCTGCGGCAAGACAAGGAAGGGAAGGCACCTTACACAAGCAATTGGCTCACGGCTATGGTGAGCTAGGGCTTGCGACTTAGGGGTGTCCCTCCTTGCAGCCACGCCACTTCTCTTTCTCTCTTTACCTTCGGCTAGCTCTCCCTAGAACAAGACTAAATTCTGAAATTAAAAACCTAGAACAGAAAAATAAAACAAAGAGGGAGAGAGGTTTCGGCTGGAGTAGGAGGAAAAATAATGATTAAAAGGTGTCTCTAAAAGTCTGAATGAGGAGGTTTAAATAGGAGAAGCCTTCCTTGAGAGGCAAGGAAGAGGAAACATGCGGCTGCTAGGTTTCCCTTTCCTAGTTCCTTGCGGCATCAGCTAGGGTTAGCTGACCCTTGGGCTTGCGGCATGGGCTGGTCCCTTTGGGCTTGAGTGGCTCACGCCTAGCCTAGCTAGGGTCCCTCCTTGGCGCATGGGCTGGTAGTCTTGGGCTTCCATGTTGGGCTTCAGCTGCTTGCACAAGATGGGCTAGGGTTTCACTCCATGGGCTTCCATCTTGGGCTTGTCACCTTGGGCTTGCGCATGGCCCCTTGTCTTGCTAGGGTTTGCATGGCATGCATGCGCATGCATGGCTGCCATCTACCTCCTTGCGTGTGGCTTTTGGGCTGCTAGGGTTTGGGCCCATGCATGTGCATGCATGGCCCACTTGGTTTGGCATCCCTAGGGCCCATGGGCCCTCCACTTTTGACTTCCCATTTTGCCCCTCATTTCCATTTGAATTCAAATTCATTTCTTCCCTCCATTCATTTCCATGGATTTCCACCACCTTCTGGAAGCTTCTGGAACCTTGAAAAACATTTCCTGGTGCAACTAGGATTTCTTGGAAATGAGAGATTCCTTATCCGTTTCGACTTCTCGTAATGACCATATTGCCCCTGGGGTCTCCTAGTGTCACTAGGACTCCTTTCCCTAGTTGGGTTAGGTTTCCTAGTTCAACCAGGATTTCCTGTTCGAATCAGAATTTTACATTTCTGGCTCCGCAATGATGGTTCTGGACTTGATGTTTCCTAGTGTGACTAGGAATCCTCATTTGACTAGGATTTCTGCACTTTTCCTGGTTTGACCAGAATTTCACTCGTTTTCCTGGTTTGACCAGGAATTGTCTCAAAATGGCTCCATTTGCTTCTTTTTCTCATTTCTGCTTCATTTGACCTGAAAACACAAAAACAAGACAAGAAACACAAAATAGCGAGTTCTAACACTCTAGGTTAAGGAATTAGTATCATAAAGTGATGCAAAATGCACACTCATCATGTACTATAATTCAATTTTTTCTTGGTTCAGCTCAAAATCAGGTTCAAGGAAAGGCTTCACACGATGACCATTGACCTTAAATATGCTCCCATTCTTCAAATTCTTGAGCTCAATTGTGCCATAGGGGTTTACTCTAATCACCTCATAAGGTCCTGTCCATCTCGATCGCAACTTGCCTGGGAAGAGACGTAATCTTGTGTCATATAATAACACCTTCCCTCCAACAAAGAATTCTTGCGGACGTAGCTTCTTATCATGGTACCTCTTGGTCTTTTCCTTGTACAACTTAGCATTCTCATATGCAAAATGTCGTATTTCCTCCAGCTCACTAAGTTGCAACTTCCTTTTCTCACCAGCGTCATGAATATCAAAATTGAACTTCTTAATCGCCCAATATGCCTTATGCTCAAGCTCAACTGGTAAATGACAAGTTTTCCCATAGATTAATCGAAACGGAGACATTCCAATGGGTGTCTTGTAAGCGGTGCGATAAGCCCATACTGCATCATTAAGCTTGGTAGACCAATCCTTCCTATTGGCGAGCACTGTTCTCTCCAAAATGAACTTAATCTCACGATTTGAAATTTCCACTTACCCACTCGTCTGCGGATGATAGGGAGTAGCTACTTTATGCCTTATTCCATATTTCTTCATCACGGCCTCAAACAGCTTATTGCAAAAATGCGATCCCCCATCACTAATGATCGTTCTCGGGGTACCAAATCGTGAAAAGATATTGGTCTTAAGGAAATTCAAGACCACTCGAGCATCATTAGTCCTACAAGCGACAGCTTCCACCCACTTAGATACATAATCAACTCCTACCAGAATATACTCGTATCCAAAAGAAGATGGAAATGGCCCCATGAAATATATACCCCAAACATCAAAGATCTCAACTTCCAACATAACGTTCAGCGGCATCTGATCACGAGCAGAAATATTTCCCATCTTCTGACATCTATCGCATGTGAGGTATAACTGATGACAGTCATGAAAAATAGTGGGCCAAAAGAAACCTGCTTGAAGAATCTTGTAAGCAGTCTTAGTTCCTCCTCCATGGCCTCTATACTCTTTAGAATGGCACATCTCAATGACATTCCTCTGCTCCATTTCCGGTACACATCGTCTTATCAACTGATCGGATCCATATTTGAACAAATAAGGATCATCCCACATATATTGTCTGACATCATGCAAGAACTTCTTCCTTTGGTAATGTGTCAGATCATTGGGTAACACTCCACTTGCTAAATAATTCGCTATGTTAGCATACCATGGAATAGTTAAGATGGCAAAAAGCTGCTCGTCCGGGAATGACTCCCGTAACGGTAGTGTGTCCTCTTCAGATTGTTCCTCATTAACAAGTCTGCTCAAATGGTCTGCTACCACATTTTCACAACCTTTCTTGTCTTTGATCTCAATATCAAATTCCTGTAGCAACAGAGTCCATCTAATCAACCTCGGCTTTGCATCTTTCTTATTCAGCAAATACTTGAGAGCGGCATGATCTGTGTAGATGGTGATCTTAGACCCAATCAAATAACTTCTAAATTTCTCCAAGGCAAAGATCACAGCAAGGAACTCCTTCTCGATAGTAGAATAATTCAATTGCGCATCATTCAGAGTCCTACTTGCATAATAAATGACATGTGGCAACTTCTCGATTCTCTGACCCAAAACAGCTCCAACAGCAAAATCACTTGCATCACACATGAGCTCAAACGGCAAGTTCCAATCAGG
This sequence comes from Dryas octopetala, assembly GCF_963921425.1. NCBI lineage: Eukaryota > Viridiplantae > Streptophyta > Magnoliopsida > Rosales > Rosaceae > Dryas > Dryas octopetala. Next base: position 8,848,237 of record NC_141367.1, on the reverse strand, counting down.
TGGCATAATGATCGGAGCTGAGGTGAGTAGCTTCTTCAACTTGTTAAATGCAACCAAGCAATCCTCATTAAACTCGAAATTCACCTCTTTTTGCAATAAGGTGCAGAAAGGCCTAGAAATCTTAGAAAAGTCCTTAATGAACCTCCTATAGAACCCAGCATGGCCCAGAAAACTCCTTACTTCTTTAACGCTCGATGGAGGGGGCAATCTTTGTATCACATCGATCTTGGCCTTATCAACTTGTATGCCCTCCTTTGAAATCACATGACCCAATACTATCCCTTGTTAGACCATAAAATGACATTTTTCTCAATTAAGCACTAGATTGGCTTCTTGACATCTTTTCAGAACTAGAGACAGATTATCCAGACATGTATCAAAAGACGAACCAAAACAGAAAAATCATCCATAAATACCTCAATGATTCGTTCCACCATGTCGAAGAAAATAGACATCATGCATCTCTGGAATGTTGCGGGCGCATTGCACAATCCGAATGGCATCTTCCTATAAGTAAATGTACCAAATGGACATGTGAACGTGGTCTTCTCTTGATCCTCGGGCGCAATGACAATCTGATTGTACCCACTATAGCCATCCAAAAACCAATAGTGACTATGGCCAGCCAACCTTTCCAACATTTGGTCAATGAATGGCAAAGGAAAATGATCTTTTCTTGTCACGGTATTCAGCTTCTGATAGTCAATACAAACGCGCCAACTGGTTTGTGTCCTTTGGGGAACCAACTCATTATGCTCATTCTTCACCACAGTAATACCACTTTTCTTTGGCACCACTTGAACAGGACTAACCCACTTCGAATCACTAATAGGATAAATAATACAAACATCCAACAATTTGATTACCTCATTACGCACAACTTCCTTCAGAGTTGTATTCAGTCTTCTTTGAGCATCACGAGTAGGCTTAGATTCTTCCTCAAGTAAAATTATATGCATACACACTGTGGGTGAGATCCCCTTGATATCGGCTATGGTCCATCCTAATGCTAACCGATTTTCCTTCAGAATCCCCAAGAGTCTTTCTTCCTCACTTGTACTAAGATTAGCTGCAATAATTACAGGCAAGGTCTCATTTTCTCCCAAAAATGCATATTTTAAGTGCTCAGGTAACGGTTTCAGCTCCAACTTAGGTGCTTGCTCACTAGAAGGAAGCGTCTTATGATTAGTGGATACTAACATTTCAAACTGGTTGAACCACTTATTTTTGAGAGGTCGAGTGCCTTCCAAAAGTGTAGGAGCTTTTTCCACTTTTTCCTCTAATTTACTGGACTCTAGTGTTCCCAAAGCAACCTCCAATGTATCCTCTGCAAGGCTAGTTTCACACACTTCCTCAACCAATGGGTCCAAACTATCAATCCTCAAGCAATCATCCTCTTCCTTTGGATACTTCATCGCACCAAAAACATCAAACTCAACTATTTCACCAAGTACAGACATTGTCAACTTCCCATTACTCACATCAATCTTGGTGTTCGCCGTGGCCATGAACGGTCTTCCCAATATGATCGGTAGCTCATTTCCTCTAATTGGGGTATCCTCCATTTCAAGAATGATAAAATCCACAGGCATGATCAAATCTGCAACCCGAACCAGCACATCTTCAACCACACCTTTCGGAACCTTTACTGAACGATCTGCCAATTGAAGAGTAACACTAGTAGGCTTAAGCTCTCCTATACCCAACTGTACAAAAACTGAATACGGCATCAAATTGATACTTGCTCCCAAATTTATGATTCCCAACCAAACATGGAATCGTGAAATTGCCAGGGTCTTTCAACTTAGGCAGCAGCTTTCTTTACAAAACAGCACTCACTTCTTCATTTAAACACACCTGCTCATGGTCTTTGAATCTCCTCTTGTGTGTGCACAATTCCTTTAAGAACTTGGCATACTTAGGAATCTGCTGAATAGCATTAAGCAAAGGAATGTTGATTTCCACTTTCTTAAACATCTCCAAAATTTCCTTGGCTTGCTCATCCTTATTCTGCTTCCTTTGACGTTGAGGGAAAGGCAATGGAGCTCTTGGGATAGAGGAAGTAGTCACGGCCTTCTTGTTAGCTTGCTTAGCATTGAGCTTCTCTTGTTTCTTCCTTTCCTCTTCTTCCTCATCCTTAACCTTAACTTTATCCCTCTTGTACTTTTCCACTTGTTCAGGCTCTGAAATCTCAATTTCATCTTCAATAACTTTCCCACTTCTCAAAGTAGTGATTGCTTCGGCCTTATCTTGAATTGGTGCACCCTTTACCACTTTGTCCAAGGTTAGAGTCACTTGTTTCAATTGGGCTTCCAAATTCGAAAAAGCCTTAGTTGTAACATTCAACTGCTCTTCAGTCTTATTCATGAATGACTTGGTATCATTAGACATCGAAGTTGTACTCTGAGCTAATGCGGCAATTATGTCCTCCAAATAAGTACTTCGTTGCTCAACAGGGGACTGTACACTCGGTCTAACTTGAACTTTTTCAACCTCAAAACATGGCTCTCCTTGTGATGACCTAGCTTCTTGGTTTGCCATCAGAACCTGCATCATCTGCTTAAGCTCAGACATCTCAGCTTCCATAGCTGATTTCTTTTCCACTCTTTTCCGCCTATTCCATTGTTGCGAATTCAACGCTAATGTATCAAAGAGTATCCATGCTTCCCAAAAAGTCTTCTTTTTCAGTGCTCCTCCACATGTCATATCCACCATATTACGATCTTGATCCAATAAACCCTCATAAAAATACTCAATCTGCATCCATGGGGCAAAATTATGGTGTGGACACGAAGTCAGAAGCTCTTAGTACCTTTCCCAACTCTCATGAAACACTTCATCCTCTGATTGTGTAAACCCCAAGATTTGCTTCCTCACAATGGTAGTCTTACTAACTGGATAGAACCTCAACAGAAACTTGGATGTCAGTTCTTCCCATGTTTTAATAGAAGCAACCTGCAAGGAAAACAACCAATGTTTAGCTTTTTATCTTTAAGAGAGAATGGAAATAACCTTAACTTCCTTTGATCATCACTCAACCCCCTCAGCTTGCCAATCTCGTATATTGCATGAAATTTCTTAATATGCACGTAGGGATCTTCTCCTTCTAAACCATGAAATGATGGAAGAAGTTTGATTGTCCCACTTGAAAGTTCAAAATCAGCTTCCACTTGAGAGTAAGCAATGCACGTTGGTTGAGCTAGAAGCGTTGGAGATGAATAATCACTCAAAGGTATTCTCATTTGAGGGGCATTCGGCTGCAAGGTCTCCTTGACTTCCTCCTCTGATTTCTCTTCTTCGTATGCTTCTTCAGATTCACTCCCTCTCGGCGACACAACAATTGACCTCATCCTTAATGGTGTCCAATTGAGTCTCGGCCTGCCCTTGTACGCACTCAACACCTTTTGGCCTTTGTTGAATGTTTTCTTAGAACAAAATAAACATCTATTTCATTCCAAGTATACTCGCAAGTGCACGAATCGCATCAGTAGCAAAGCGTACAAGCACGAGGTCGATCCCACAGGGAATGGTTAATAAACAACAAATCAATTCAAATAATCACTAGAATAACTAGATGGGGGGGGGGGTTTGAAGAGATGAAAACGCACGCACACTTCACCACACGCACACACCCTTTATTTTATCTTGCAATGTTAAGTTTTCAGTTTCAAATCAGATAAGCATGCAATAACCATCCAAGGCTAATGACAGTTAATTTGAACACAACATATTAAAGTTTGACTGCTAAAAAAGTTTGGCTAGTTACTTTCTCGCAATTGTTCTCCTAATGCATAAATTAAGAGCTTCTTGGGCCTTCCTTAGCCAGTTAACCTACATGTTCCCTAGTTCAAGCTAAGGTAGCTGTTACCCTTGTAGGAGTCATTAAGTTTTATGAGAACGTCAAACGTGCACAACATATAAGCTTTGACTATTTCCTTATAGAGGTCGCCCAACCCCACTACCAAGAATAATCCTTTATTCCCTTGTTACTTCTGGTTTAGTGTCTTTGACTATTTCACAGCTAAACCTAACAATTAAACTAGATGCAATTACCCTAAGGTGGCCAGTCAAAGGATGCAAACAACTAGTGACGGGTTCAGATAGATAGTGGAAATTTAATACATGCAAACATCAAACTAACAAACCAAGAGACGGATAAACGATTTGTTAGAACATACAAATCCATTAATCAACCTACAACTAACATGCAAGATAGAATAAATAACTACATAATTAAATTAAACAAATGAAAACAACTACATGAAACAATAAATAAAGTCCCAATTCATGCTTAACAATGAAATTAGAAACGCAAACTAACTAAATTAAAACGCATAAACTAACTAAAATCAGAACCATGCATTAAATAAAATCAAAATTATAAACTAATTAAATTCAGAAGCATAATCCAACATGAAATTAGAATTCTAGAAGGAAAAAGAAAACAAAATCAAGGAATCAAACACAGGGGGCTGCGGCAAGGAGAGAGGAAGAAGGAGGCACCTCGCAAGCAGGAGGAACTCACGGCAAGGTGAGCTAGGGCTTGCGGCAAGGGCTGGTTCCTTCTCTCTCTCACTTGTCACGCCACCCTCTCTCTCTAACTCACACAATTCGGCTCCCTCTCTCACTCTAACGTTCTGAAATATAAAAACCTAAAAACTGAAAATAAAACTAGGAGGCAAGAAAATTCGGCCCCTAGGGTTCTAAATTGATGGGATATATATAGAGGTCAAATCCTTGAGAGGCAAGGATAGGACTTGCGGCACAACTAGGGTTTCCTCTCCTTGTGGCTTGCGGCAACAGCTAGGGTTTCTAGCTTGTGGGCTTGAGGCAAAGGCATGGACTTTTGGGCTTAAGTGATGCATGCAAGTCAGCTAGGGCTTCCCTCCTTGTGCATGGGCTACTGGTCTTGGGCTTTGATAGTGCATTGGGCTCACATGTGTTGGGCTGAAGTGGCTTGTACAAGATGGACTAGGGTTTCACTTCATGGGCTTCCACCTTGGGCTTGCACCTTGGGCTTGTGCATAGGGCTTCTTGGGCTGCTAGGGTTTGCATGGTATGCATGGCCCATCTTGAGTTCGGCATCCCTTAGGCCCATGGCCCATTTGACTTGTTGACTTCCATCTTTGACCCTTGACCATTGACTTTTGACTTCCCATTTTGTCCCTCATTTCCAATTGAATTCAAATTCATTTCTTCCCTTTATTCATTTCCATGGATGTCCACCACCTTCTAGAAGCTTCTGGAACCTTGACTTTGTAGAGTTGACTTTGACCAACATTTCCTACTGCAACTAGGTGTTCGTTTTAAATTTAATACTCGCAGTGCACGAATCTATATATAATATAGATAGCAAGCAAGGTCGATCCCACGAGGACTATTGTTGATCTTTAAATGATAATCCGAGTGCTAAAGAGAAACAAGAAAACAAGACACGAGTGGCTGCCCAAGTTGTCACGCCTAGGGCAGCTGCTCACTTGAAATGAAATGCACTCACACACACGAATGGGAGGGAGTTTGTATGACTTGAAAACAGCAAATTAAACCTAAACAAAAACTAAGATGCGCGACTAGCAGAGAGTATGAAACAGCAAGTTATCTTGTGAAAATAGATTGATAGATGATACTAGGACTCTAGGACTTTACCACTAGACCTCATATCCAATGTCATGGTGCAATTTCTGAAACCTTTAATTCCTATCGATGAATGCATTCGCATATTCACCAATGGCATAGCATGAAATGCATGATTCCCCAAATGTACAAACTAGTGCATGGCGTCTACCCTAGTTTGGTACCCTAAATGCAACCTAGGCATGGCATCTACCTAAGAACGCAGCAAGGTCCATTAACACACAAATGGGATTATGAATGCAAATAAAACCCTAAGGCATGGCGTCTACCTTAGGTGCATTAGTATTGATTTCACACAATTAGAATTCAGCCAATTACTAAATCCTAAGTTGTTTATCACTTGTATTAGGGGCTGATTGGTTGTCCTCACCCTAAACTGATTAAATTCTAGATGCAATAACCCTAGGTGATCAATCAAGGATTACAAACACATAGAGAACAATGATAAAAGTGAAATCAAAATCATCATATCCATGGAATTAAATAAACATCAACTACATCACCAATCCATTGAATATTCGGCCTAGGGCTGAATCCTAGGCCCTAGAAAACGTGATTAGTTCATGCTAGAAAACAAGAACAGCCACGAAATCATGTTTTTCATCTAACAATTACAAGACAAGAAAAGAAGAAGAGAAAACACCCCAAAGGAGAGCTCACGCCTCCAGCAGCCTCTCTCTCTATTTTCTGATTTTTTTCCAAGTGTGTGTACCTCCAAAATGAGAGAAAGAGATGCATTTATAAGGGTGTGCGGCAGCTAGGGTTTCCAAGGCTAGGAAAATGCGGCTGCTAGGGTTTGGGCTTAAGTTGTGCGCGCAAGGCCCTAGAGCTTCCCTCTCTTGCGCAAGGTGTAGCTGGTCCTTATGGGCTTCCATGTAGCTGATCTCCTCCCCTTAATGAGCCTCCAATAAATCAGGAATTAGAATGAAATAACTAGGGTAATATCAAATCTGATTTTTTAGAGCCCAATTAGGAAAGGAGAGCCTTGCAAGGTGCGACCAGCCCTTCTCTCTTAGCACACACGCCACTTCCTATGTGGTTTGGGCTGGGCTTCCATTTCTTCATGCTCTTGGACCCTCTCTTGATCTTGGGCTTCCCTTTAAACAGCAAATATTCATTTAAGCTCAAAATGGGCTGATTTGCATCCATTTAATTCCTATGGGCTTTCCACCTACAAAAGAGAAAAACACAAATAAATAACATAAAATATAGGGACTAAGTACTAAATACATGAAGATAGAGGGCCTAAAATGCAAACATTTAAGGACCCAACAAATTCCCCCAAACTTAACATTTGCTAGTCCCTAGCAAAACAAAACAAAACTACACTAAGACTCCAAAAACAACCTAACCGTCCACCAAAAATCTCAGGTATGCTTGATCATTCATAACTCAATCAAATAGATTACACACTAGTTCCAGAGATTACCAGATGCCAACACTAACTCACAATCAACAAGATTAAAGCATCATGTGCGTAAGACAATATCAACATAGTTTTCAATCTGAACTTTCAAGCAACTTGAGTAATCACAAGCAACTAGTGTCACTTCAATTCTCACAAAGATAGTCACTCACAAAATAAAGCACTGAGATATTGGTTAAATAGTGATTCACTCAAAAAGCATATGTGAGCGAGTTTATGCATACAAATTCAAATTACTCACATATATGTAAGAACGAAAGCACAAGTGAAAGAAAAATGATCTCATGAAAGATACCAAATACCCGAAATCAAATCAAAATACAATATGCTTCCATCCCATCTAATCTCCACATTAAGACTACACTTCACCTAAGATCATATAGGACTTTTACATATGGGTTGTAATGGGGCTAACGGTGAAGGGTTTTAACAAGAAAGGTATGGAAAACACAAAGACTTAAGGGAACCATAGAGAATCAGGTTTTACGTTGTCATTTCATTCTTATACACTTTGGCAACAAGGCTTGCATTCTTGAATTTGCACACTTGTGATACACATGCCTACCCTTTTCACTTTCTTTTTCTCTTTTTTTCTTTCTCTTCTATTTTCTTTTGGGCACGGCAACATATTCAACTCCTTTTCTTTTCTTTTTCACATTATTCCCAAGCCTTGCACACAAATGAACAATTATCATGAACCAGTTCTCTACAATCCCTTAAGTATGGGTAGAAATACACAATGGAAAGGTACTTCCCCCAAACTAGGGGCTGGCACCGGTAACATGGTTAAGAAACAAAAAGGCTGACAAGGCTCAACAAGGCAACTAGGGGTATAAATAAACACAAAAAGGATGGCTAGAATGGCACAAACGAGACAAAGAAGGCCTAAATCATTTCCTAGGTTCCATGTAGTTACAACATGCTTCAGTTAAATTGAGATGGAAGTTCTATCATTTGATTTAAAATGATGCACATTTCAAGCATTTGATCAAGTGAAAGATAATGAGATCATGCAAACTCTAGATATTCAATGAACGTATGGAGTATTAGCATATAACCCTCAAAACAGAAGAATTAAAGCTCGAATCTCACAAGGGGTATATAAGTTCACTAGAAGCCTAGATCCTACAAGCATGCAATCATTTTCAGTCTAAACTATATCGGCATTGTAATCCACACAAAGATAGCTCAAATATGCTCAAAATGGGTTATATGTCAAAAGAATAATCAAAAGAACTGGTGTCATCAATTCGACCAAAGTATGCAAGATCAAAGCATTTGCAATTCATCAGTGGTGGACAGGAACCTAAAAGTCATAAAAACAAAAATATTTTTGGTATTTTTCAAAAATTTGAAGGAGGAAAATCTCAAAACCTAAACCTAAAACTCTTCCCCCAAACTTAAATGAAACATTGTTCTCAATGTTTCGAACTAAGCATGCAATGAATCATTCAAGTTAGGAAGACAAATACTCTAATGACCTAGAAACACACCACAACCAACAAAAAAAAAAAACTAAAGGAAAGCACAAGGTTAAGAACTCCCTGATATCCATGCAAACAGCCATAGGGCAATGTTTATTCTCTCCAAATGTTGGGTTGCCTCCCAATCAGCGCTAAGTTTAGAGTCTTCAGCCAGACTTGGCAGTACATCACGCTAATGGAACAGGATCCTCCAAGAGCATGTTCTCCTCCGAACGCTCTATATTAGCCTCCAAGTAATGCTTAAGCCGATGGCCATTCACCTTGAATGTATTCTTTGTCTTTGTATTGCAGACCTCGACTGCACCATGAGGGTAAACATTAGTAACAGTAAATGGACCATACCATCGAGAACGAAGTTTACCTGGAAAGAGTCTGAGGCGAGAATTGTAAAGCAAGACTTTCTGACCCACTTCGAAATGTTTCCTCAAAATGGCCTTGTCATGGTAGACCTTAGTCTTGTCTTTGTAAATTCTAGAACTCTCATAAGCCTCATTCCTGAGTTCTTCCAACTCACTCAATTGTAGCTTCCTATGGTCACCTGCCTCATTCATCTTAAAATTGAAATGTTTAATAGCCCAATATGCTTTATGCTCTAATTCAACAGATAAATGACATGGCTTACCAAAAACCAACCTATACGGGGACATACCAATGGGAGTCTTATACGCTGTACGATAAGCCCATAGAGCATCTAAGAGGCGATCTGACCAATCTTTCAGGGAGGGGCTCACAGTTTTCTCCAAAATTTGCTTAATTTCCCTATTACAGATCTCAGCCTGTCCACTTGTCTGGGGGTGATAAGGTGTAGAAACCTTATGCTTGATACCATATTTGCTCAGCAAGGCCGCAAATAATCTGTTGTTGAAGTGAGATCCTCCATCACTAATAATAGCTCTGGGAGCGCCAAATCTTGCAAAAATATGATCCCTAAGAAATCTGAGGACAACTCTAGAATCATTAGTCTTGGATGGAATTGCTTCCACCCATTTTGACACATAATCAACCGCAAGCAAGATATACAAATAACCCTTGGAAGACGGAAATGGGCCCATGAAATCAATGCCCCAAACATCAAAAATCTCAACAATAAGAATGGGGTTAAGAGGCATTTGATTTCGTGAAGAAATGTTACCCAACTTTTGGCACCTATCACAAGTGGTACAGAATGTATAAGCATCCTTGAACAAACTAGGCCAGTAAAAACCACACTGCAACACTTTTAGAGCCGTCTTCTTTGCTCCACCATGTCCTCCACATGCATCAGAATGGCAAAATGTTAGTATAGACTGAAACTCAGATTCTGGCACACACCTTCTGATGATCTGGTCGGGGCACCACTTAAATAGATATGGATCATCCCATATATAATACTTAGCCGTGCTGATGAGCTTCTCCTTCTGAGCTCTCTGTATATCACCTGGAAGTTCTCCTGTAACAATATAATTAACAATATCAGAGTACCAAGGAGCATAAACAGACAATGAAAACAACTGCTCATCTGGGAATCGCTCATTCAGAGGAAGGATGTCCTCCTCGGCAGTAGAACTGTGCACCAATCGGCTAAGGTGATCCGCCACCACATTCTCTGAGCCCTTCTTATCTTTGATCTCTAAGTCAAACTCCTGGAGCAACAAAATCCATCTAATCAGCCTGGGCTTCGCATCTTTCTTTTGTAGAAGGTACCTAAGCGCTGCATGATCAGAAAACACAATCACTTTAGTTCCAATCAGATATGACCTGAATTTTTCTAAAGCAAAAATGACAGCCAAAAGCTCCTTCTCTGTGGTGGAATAATTCAGCTGGGCATCGTTGAGAGTCCGACTGGCATAGTAGATAACATGTGGTATCTTGTTCACTCTCTGCCCTAACACAGCTCCCACAGCATAATCAGAAGCATCGCACATCAGCTCAAATGGCAAACTCCAATCAGGAGGCATAATGACTGGAGCTGATGTGAGAAGAGTCTTCAATCTGTTAAATGCGGCTAGACACTCCTCATTGAATTCAAACGGCACCTCCTTGGCCAACAATCTACTCAAAGGTCGAGCTATCTGGGAAAAATCCTTAATGAACCGCCTGTAAAAACCTGCATGACCAAGAAACGATCTCACATCTTTAACTGTCAAAGGTGGTGGAAGATTACTTACCAGATCAACCTTGGCCTTATCCACTTTTATCCCTCTACCGGATATGACATGGCCAAGAACAATACCCTGTTGTACCATAAAATGACACTTCTCCCAATTCAAAACCAAATTGCATTCCTGGCATCTTTCTAAAACCAAAGCAAGATTATGTAGGCATTTATCATAAGAAGAACCAAATACACTGAAGTCATCCATAAATACCTCTATTATATTCTCCACCATATCCGAAAAAATGCCAAAGGGCATGCGCCTGTAGGCAAAAGTGCCATAGGGACAGGTAAATGTCGTCTTCTCCTGGTCCTCTGGGGCTATAGCTATCTGGTTGTAGCCTGAATACCCATCTAGAAAGCAATAATGGCTATGACCTGCAAGACGTTCCAACATCTGATCAATAAAAGGTAATGGGAAATGGTCTTTCCGAGTACCTGAGTTAAGTTTCTTGTAGTCTATGCAGACACGCCACCCTGTCTGTACTTGAGTTGGCACCAGCTCATTTGCATCATTTCTGACCACTGTAACACCAGACTTCTTAGGAACCACCTGCACCGGACTCACCCATTTTCTATCTGATATGGGATAAATAATACCCACATCTAGCAACTTCAACACCTCCTTCAGCACAACTTCCTTCATCACTGGGTTGAGTCTACGCTGAGCCTCTCTAGTCGGCTTAGCTCCATCCTCCAACAATATCCTGTGCATACACCTCGAGGGACTGATTCCCTTGATATCTGCAATACTCCACCCAATTGCTGTTTTGTGCTCTCTCAGCACTCTCAACAATTTCTCTTCTTCCTCTGCATTAAGGTGGGAAGCAATGATCACCGGTAATGTGCTTCCCTCACCCAAATAGGCATACTTCAGATGCTCAGGCAAATCCTTCAACTCTAGCTTAGGTGCCTGCAACACAGAGGGTACAAGTTTTGTATCAGAAACAGGTAAAGGCTCAAAAGCAGAAATATACATACCTGAACAGCGGGGTACGGCCTCTAAGTGAGCCAAAATGTTCTCAACCTGCTCATCCTCATGCACAGCCATAGGGCTATGAATCAAAGCTCTATCCAACGGATCACTGCTACAAGTCACATTAAACACCTGTTGACAAACCAAATCCATAACATCCACCCTAAAGCACTCGTGCTCATCACTGGGTAGTTTGAGTGCCTCAAACACTCTGAACTCAATGGTCTGTCCCTGCACATTCATAGTTAGTGTACCCTGTTGCACATCAATTTTTGTACCTGCAGTGGCCATAAAGGGACGACCAAGTATCAAGGGTAATTGTGCCTCATACATAGGTACGGCCTCCATTTCCAAAACTAGGAAAACAGCCGGCAATATCAATCCATCTACTCTCACAAGTACATCTTCCAAAATTCCTCTGGGGTACTTAACTGATCTATCAGCTAACTGGATACTCACAGAGGTCGCCTTCAGCTCACCTAAATTCAGAGTCTCATACACAGAAAATGGCATTAAATTCACAGAAGCACCTAAATCAAGGAGAGCTTTCTCAAACTTACAATCTTCAATGATACAAGGGATAGTGAAGCTGCCTGGGTCCTTGAGCTTGGGGGGTAGCTTCCTCTGAAGCACTGCTGAAACCTCCTCCGAGACCTTCACTGTCTCGAACTCTTTGAACCTTCTCTTGTTCGTGCACAAGTCCTTGAGGAACTTTGCATACCTTGGCACTTGCTTAATCGCATCTAGAAGGGGAATATTGATCTCCACCTTCTTGAATATCTCCATAACACCCTTCAGAGGGTCCTCTTTCTTAGCCTTCTGCAACCTGCTAGGAAAAGGAGCATGTATAGAAATCAACTTAGAAGGGTCAGATTGTACCTGAGGTAAGGGAAAACCCTTGGGAACTACCACATGGTTGCCTGAAGATGGCACAGAAGAGTCTAAGGTACCCTTAACAGGTTCGGCTATGATCTCAGGTGCATCTTCTAACTCGACACCTTCCTCCACAACTTCTTTCTCCTCTTTCCCAACTATCTTACCCCCGCTGAGAGTAATTGCATTCACCTGCTCATTGTTCTTGGGGTTAATGATCACTTGCCCTGGAAGTCTCCCTGGCTTTCTTTGATTCAGTGCAGTAGCTAACTGGCCCATTTGTTGCTCAAGATTCGCAATGGCCCTATCAGTCTTCTGCATATGTGTCACTGACTTCTGAATGAAAGACTGTGTGCTCTGAGCCATGAATGCAATCAAATCTTCCAAGGACTTCTTCTGAGGCTGTTGTTGTTGATAGCCCTGATGTTCCTGATGTTGTGGAAATGAACCTTGAGGCTGTTGCTGATTCTGGTTATTACTCCACCTGAAATTGGGATGATTCCGCCACCCTGGGTTGTAAGTAGGAGAGAATGGATCATTCCTGGGCCTCTGATTATATGAGTTCAGCATGTTGGCCTGTTCTTGCACAAACTCAGGGAAATCGGCACCATGAGAGCAAGAAATCGTTTCATGTCCAGGTGTAGCACAAATGGCGCAAACCTCCAATGATGGAGCTTTCTGATTTAGGGCAAGTATGACATCCATCTTGCGTTCCAGCCGAGCGATCTGCGCATTAGATGCAAGATTATTAGAAGTATTGACCTCATTAACACCAGCGCACTTACCTCGAGTATCTGAATGCATTGTTTCTCTTGCCATCTCTTCATAGAGGTCAGAGGCTTCCTGGGCTGTCTTATTCCTGATAGAACCACCTGAAAAATTAATCACAGCATTCCTACTTGCAAGGGTTAGTCCTTTATAAAATATGCGCATCAATAAGTTCAAAGGAAGTCCATGATGTGGACATTGAAGTAGCAATGTATTAAAACGCTCCCAAGCCTCTGAGAATGACTCATCTTGTTGAGAAAACTGCATAATCTTATCTCGCAGCATTCCTAGAAAAGAACTTTTCTAGGAACTTCTTCTCAATTTCATCCCAAGTCCTCAGTGATCCAGGTTTCAAAGAATTTAGCCAAAACTTAGCTTTATCCTTCAAAGTGTAAGGAAACACCCTCATCTTGAGTTGATTCTCATTCACACCTGTCAAGGGCAAAAAGCTCACAGCATTAAATATATCTTTAAGGTGAGTTAGCGGATCTTCACTAGGTAAACCATGAAAAGAGGGTAGCATATTAAAGTGAGAAGATTTGAGCTCATAATTTCTTGCAGCAGGTGGCAAGGCAATGCTTGAAGGGGACGCAGGGATGGTCGGGATGTCTAGATCCCCCATGTGTTCCACGTTGTCTTCCTCGGCCATAACTTTTTCAAATTGGTGAGAGCTTGATGAAGATGTAGGAGACGGTGTAGGGGATGGCAAAGGTAGACGTGCTGCTGCTCGAACTAACTCCGCCTTACTCTTTTCACAAAACAACCTGATTTGGGCTAATCTCTCATCCAAATGAGTGTCCTCAATTGACTTGTTAGGATCTGGCTGGGACATGCACAAGTACCTACAAAATAAGAGACAAACACATTAGAACCACAATTGAACAACAAGAGAAAAGTAATTTTCGGACTCTTTTTTTTTTTTTTTTTTTTAAATAATAAACTATGTAATTAAATAAATACGAAAATCAGAAAACTAAAACAAGTTAAAAACGAAAAACTAAACACAATCCTACAACTATGACTCACGGCACACGAACAAGGACAAAGGGAAAACAAATTAAGAAAAAGAAAACAGCAAATAATCACTAAATAAAAACACTAAAAGAACGCACTAAGATTGTCACAAAGATCAAATCTAGTCCCCGGCAACGGCACCAAAAGCTGTTCGTTTTAAATTTAATACTCGCAGTGCACGAATCTATATATAATATAGATGGCAAGCAAGGTCGATCCCACGAGGACTATTGTTGATCTTTAAATGATAATCCGAGTGCTAAAGAGAAACAATAAAACAAGACACGAGTGGCTGCCCAAGTTGTCACGCCTAGGGCAGCTGCTCACTTGAAATGAAACGCACGCACACACACGAATGGGAGGGAGTTTGTATGACTTGAAAACAGCAAATTAAACCTAAACAAAAACTAAGATGCGCGACTAGCAGAGAGTATGAAACAGCAAGTTATCTTGTGAAAATAGATTGATAGATGATACTAGGACTCTAGGACTTTACCACTAGACCTCATATCCAATGTCATGGTGCAATTTCTGAAACCTTTAATTCCTATCGATGAATGCATTCGCATATTCACCTATGGCATAGCATGAAATGCATGATTCCCCAAATGTACAAACTAGTGCATGGCGTCTACCCTAGTTTGGTACCCTAAATGCAACCTAGGCATGGCATCTACCTAAGAACGCAGCAAGGTCCATTAACACACAAATGGGATTATGAATGCAAATAAAACCCTAAGGCATGGCGTCTACCTTAGGTGCATTAGTATTGATTTCACACAATTAGAATTCAGCCAATTACTAAATCCTAAGTTTTTTATCACTTGTATTAGGGGCTGATTGGTTGTCCTCACCCTAAACTGATTAAATTCTAGATGCAATAACCCTAGGTGATCAATCAAGGATTATAAACACATAGAGAACAATGATAAAAGTGAAATCAAAATCATCAAATCCATGGAATTAAATAAACAGCAACTACATCACCAATCCATTGAATATTCGGCCTAGGGCTGAATCCTAGGCCCTAGAAAACGTGATTAGTTCATGCTAGAAAACAAGAACAGCCACGAAATCATGTTTTTCATCTAACAATTACAAGACAAGAAAAGAAGAAGAGAAAACACCCCAAAGGAGAGCTCACGCCTCCAGCAGCCTCTCTCTCTATTTTCTGATTTTTTTCCAAGTGTGTGTACCTCCAAAATGAGAGAAAGAGATGCATTTATAAGGGTGTGCGGCAGCTAGGGTTTCCAAGGCTAGGAAAATGCGGCTGCTAGGGTTTGGGCTTAAGTTGTGCACGCAAGGCCCTAGGGCTTCCCTCTCTTGCGCAAGGTGTAGCTGGTCCTTATGGGCTTCCATGTAGCTGATCTCCTCCCCTTAATGAGCCTCCAATAAATCAGGAATTAAAATGAAATAACTAGGGTAATATCAAATCTGATTTTTTAGAGCCCAATTAGGAAAGGAGAGCCTTGCAAGGTGCGACCAGCCCTTCTCTCTTAGCACACACGCCACTTCCTATGTGGTTTGGGCTGGGCTTCCATTTCTTCATGCTCTTGGACCCTTTCTTGATCTTGGGCTTCCCTTTAAACAGCAAATATTCATTTAAGCTCAAAATGGGCTGATTTGCATCCATTTAATTCCTATGAGCTTTCCACCTACAAAAGAGAAAAACACAAATAAATAACATAAAATATAGGGACTAAGTACTAAATACATGAAGATAGAGGGCCTAAAATGCAAACATTTAAGGACCCAACACTAGGATTCCTTGAAAATGAAGGATTCCTTATCCATTTCGACTTCTCGTAATGACCATATTGCCCCTGGGGTCTCCTAGTGTCATTAGGACTCCTTTCCCTAGTTGGGTTAGGTTTCCTAGTTCAACCAGGATTTCATGTTCCAATCAAGATTTCTCATTTCTAGCTCCGCAATGATAGTTCTAGACTTGATGTTTCCTAGTGTGACTAGGAATCCTCATTTGACTAGGATTTCTGCACTTTTCCTGGTTTGACTAGGATTTCACTCGTTTTCCTAGTTTGACCAGGAAATATCTCAAAATGGCTCCATTTGCATCCTTTTCTTATTTCTGCTTCATTTGACCTGAAAACACAAAAACAAGACAAGAAACACAAAATATCGAGTTCTAACACTCTAGGTTAAGGAATTAGTATCATAAAGTGATGCAAAATGCACACTCATCAGCCTTCTGCACGTGACAGAGGAGTGATCTTCAAATTTGATTCTTCCATTGTACCTTAGAAACAAGAGAAATCAGCAAGAACCAAAAATAAAACCTAACTAAAATGACTTAACTAAAATTAATTAAACTAGCAATCAACACAAATAACAATTCCCCTTAGAACTAGTGTATAATCTATTTGATTAAGTTATGAATGATCAAGCATACCCGAGATTTTTGGTGGACGGTTAGGTTGTTTTTAGAGTCCTAGTGTAGTTTCTGTTTTGTTTTGCTAGGGACTAGAGTTGAATGTTTTCTTAGAACAAAATAAACATCTATTTCATTCCAAGTATACTCGCAAGTGCACGAATCGCATCAGTAGCAAAGCGTACAAGCACGAGGTCTATCCCACAGGGAATGGTTAATACACAACAAATCAATTCAATTAATTAATAGAATAACTTAAATGGGGGTTTTTGGAAAGATGGAAACACACACACACCACACCACACGCACACACTCTTTATTCTATCTTGCAATGTTAAGTTTTCAGTTTCAAATCAGATAAACATGCAATAACCATCCAAGGCTAATGACAGTTAATTTGAACACAACATATTAAAGTTTGACTGCTAAAAAGGTTTGGCTAGTTACTTTCTCGCAATTGTTCTCCTAATGCATAAACTAAGAGCTTCTTGGGCCTTCCTTAGCCAGTTAACCTACATGTTCCCTAGTTCAAGCTAAGGCAGCTGTTACCCATGCAGGAGTCATTAAGTTTTATGAGAACGTCAAACATGCACAACATATAAGCTTTGACTATTTCCTTATAGAGGTCGCCCAACCCCACTACCAAGAATAATCCCTTATCCCCTTGTTACTTGTGGTTTAGTGTCTTTGACTATTTCACAGCTAAACCTAACAATTAAACTAGATGCAATTACCCTAAGGTGGCCAGTCAAAGGACACGAACAACTAGTGACGGGTTCTAATAGATAGTGGAAATTTAATACATGCAAACATCAAACTAACAGACCAAGAGACGGATAAACGATTTGTTAAAGCATGCAAATCCATTAATCAACCTACAACTAACATGCAAGATAGAATAAATAAACCTACATAATTAAAATAGAAAAGAAAATCTGAATAATATAAATAAGAGCAAATTACAATTTAGTACCTCAACTTTACATGTTGTTTCAACTTAGTACCCCAACTTTGAAAACTTGCAAAAAAGTACCTCAATTTTCATTTTGTATCAACTTAGTACCTCAACTTTGAAAACTTGCAAAAAAGTACCTCAACTTTCATTTTGTGTCAAAATAGTACCTCCGTTAGTTTTTCTGTCAAAGTGGCAGGGATATTTTCGTCTTTTCCTTAAATTTAAAAAATAATAATTTTTTTAATAAAAAAATTCATAAAATTAAAAAAAATTTCATAAAATTAAATTTTAAAAATAATAATTTTTTTTAATAAAAAAATTTCTTAAAATTTCATAAATTTTTTTTTTATTTTATGAAATTTTTTTATTAAAAAAAATTTATTATTTTTAAAATTTAAGGAAAAGACGAAAATACCCCTGCCACTTTGACAGAAAAACTAACGGAGGTACTATTTTGACACAAAATGAAAGTTGAGGTACTTTTTTGCAAGTTTTCAAAGTTGGGGTACTAAGTTGATACAAAATGAAAGTTGAGGTACTTTTTTGCAAGTTTTCAAAGTTGAGGTACTAAGTTGAAACAACATGTAAAGTTGAGGTACTATATTGTAATTTGCTCTATAAATAAATTTCCAATCCATGTTGGAAAGCAAACTAATTAAACAAAACAATTAAAAACTAGAATCAAACAAAAGAAATAAGAATTCCAAAACAAAAATAAAAGAACATCCCTAGAGAGTGGCAGCAGCGGCGGCACAAGGTTGCAGCAGCTCGACTCCTTCCTCCTCCTTCGGTTCAGCAGAAAAATAAAGAAAGAGAGATGATGGTGGCTGCGGCAAGGGAAGAGAAATAATGGGGGCTGCTAGGGTTCCTAGGCTGCGTGAGAAAAGAAAGAGAGAGAAAGGAGGCTAGGGTGTGCGGCAAGAAGAGAGAGAGACTAGGCTAGGGTTTATGAAATTTCAGAGAGAAGAACCTTTGAGTTATAAAGATGTATTTATAGAGGAGAGTAGGGCTGAGATTTCTCTTTCTCTTCAATGTGGGATAAGTGCATTCCTTGCACACCAAGACTTATAATTTTCGGCTAAACATGGGCCTTGGGCTGATTTGGGCTCTTTTTGGGCGTAACTCCGTTTTCAGCTCGCGGAACTGCTGCGCTACCTCCACTAAAATGACCATATCTTGAGCTAGAAAACTCGGAATTGAAATCCGTAAAATTACCTGCGAAGCTAACATCCGTATCTTTCCAACCATATATGGCATACTACCTGATTCGTTCTGGAGAATTACAGAATTGCTGTCGAAATTGGTGCTCTATTTTCCAGGGTTTTGACTTCTTTTTCAACTAGGATTCCTTGGGCTTTCTCTTTGTAGGCGTGATGGGGTAGGGTTTCAATTAAAAGAACATGGGCTGGCTGCAACAAGCAAGTGGCGTGATGGGCTTTAGGGATGCATGGCTTGCGCATGGTTGTATGACTTGGGCTGAATGGGCTGCAAGCATGCAAATAATGTGTTGGGCTGCCACCTCACCATTCTTGTGGATTTCGACTTCACCTAGGCCCAAAGCCCAATTGACTTCATGACATGATATGGTTGACCCTTGACCATTGACTTTGACTTCCAATTTTACCCCTCTCTTCTTGGATTCGAATTCATTTCTTCCCTCCATTTGATTCCATGGATGTCCACCACCTTCTAGAAGCTTCTGGAACCTTGACTTGACTGAGTTGACTTTGACCAACCTTTCCTAATCCAACTAGGATTTCTTATAAATGAAAGATTCCTTATCCATTTTGACTTCTCGTAATGACCATATTGCTCCTGGAGTCTCCTAGTGTCATTAGGACTCCTTTCCCTAGTAGGGTTAGGTTTCCTAGTTCAACCAGGAATTCCTGTTCCAATAAGGATTTCTCATTTCTGGCTCGACAATGATGGTTCTGGACTTGATGTTTCCTAGTGTGACTAGGAATCCTCATTTGACTAGAAATTTAGCTTTTTTCCTAGTTTGACCAGGAATTGACCCATTTTCCTAGTTTGACCAGGAAATGTCCCAAAACGGCTTCATCTGCTCCTATTTCCTATTTATGCTTCATTCGACCTAAAAACACAAAAACAAGACAACAGACACAAAAAGATCGAGTTCTAACACTCTAGGTTAGGGAGTTAGTATCATAAAATAGCATAAAATGATCACTCATCAACTAGCAAATGTTAAGTTTGGGGGAATTTGTTGGGTCCTTAAATGTTTGCATTTTAGGCCCTCTAGCTTCATGTATTTAGTACTTAGTCCCTATATTTTGTGTTATTTATTTGTGTTTTTCTCTTTTGTAGGTGGAAAGCCCATAGGAATTAAATGGATGCAAATCAGCCCATTTTGAGCTTAAATGAATATTTGCTGTTTAAAGGGAAGCCCAAGATCAAGAGAGGGTCCTAGAGCATGAAGAAGTGGAAGCCCAGCCCAAACCACATGGGAAGTGGCGTGTGTGCTAAGAGAGAAGGGCTGGCCGCACCTTGCAAGGATTTCCTTTCCTAATTGGGCTCTAAAAATCAGATTTGATATTACCTTATTTATTTCATTTTAATTCCTGATTTATTGGAGGCTCATTAGGGGAGGAGATCAGCTACATGAAAGCCCATAAGGGTCAGCTACACCTTGCGCAAGAGAGAGAGAGAAGCCCTAGGGCCTTGCGCATACAACTTAAGCCCAAAACCCTAGCTGCCGCACATCCTTCTTTCCCAAAACCCTAGCTGCCGCATTTTCCTAGCCTTGCAAAACCCTAGCTGCCGCACACCCTTATATATTCATCTCTTTCTCTCATTTTGGGGGTTCACACACTTGGAAAAAAATCAGAAAATAGAGAGAGAGGGGCTGCTGGAGGCGTGAGCTCTCCTTGGAGTGTTTTCTCTTCTTCTTCTCTTTTCTTGTAATTGTTAGATGAAAAACATGATTTCTTGGCTATTCTTGTTTTCTAGCATGAACTAATCACGTTTTCTAGGGCCTAGGATTCAGCCTTAGGCCGAATATTCAATGGTTTGGTTATGTAGTTGCTATTTATTTATTTAATTCCATGGATTTGATGATTTTGATTTCACTGTTTTCATTGTTCTCTAGTTGTTCCTAATCCTTGATTGATCACCTAGGATTATTGCATCTACAATTTAATCAATTTAGGGTGAGGACAACCAATCAATCCCTAATGTGCGTGATAAACAATTTAGGGCTTAGTAATTGGCTAAAATTTGATTGTGTGAAATCAATTTTAGATCACCTAGGATAGACGCCATGCACTAGGGGTTTAATTGCATTTATTTTCTCATATAAGCTTAATGAATTCTGTTTGTGCGTTCCTATGTAGATGCCATGCATAGGTCACATATAGAGTACAAGAACTAGGGTAGACGCCATGCACTAGTTTATACATTTGGGGAATCATGCATTTCATGCTATGCCATAGGTGAATATGCGAATGCATTCATCAATAGGAATTAAAGGTTTCAGAAATTGCACCATGACATTGAATATGAGGTCTAGTGGTAAAGTTCTAGAGTCCTAGTATCATCTATCAATCTATTTTCACAAGATAACTTGCTGTTTCATACTCTTTGCTAGTTGCGCATCTTAGTCTTTAAAGTAGGTTTAATTTGCTGTTTTCAAGTCATACAAACTCCCTCCAATTCGTGTGTGTGTGCGTGTGTTTCATTTCAAGTGAGCAGCTGCCCTAGGCGTGACAACTTGGGCAACCACTCGTGTCTTGTTTTCTTGTTTCTTTTTAGCATTCGGATTATCATTCAAAGATCAAAAATAGTCCTCGTGGGATCGACCTTGCTTGCCATCTATATTATATATAGATTTGTGCACTGCGAGTATTACAAATTAAAACGAACAGGCAGCAGCTAGGGTTTGGGAAGTATGGGCTTGTGGCAAAGGCTTGGCATTGGGCTTAAGTGACACACGCAAGGCTGGCTAGGGTTTCCTTCATGCGCATGGGCTGCCACCTTGGGCCTTGCGTGATGGGCTGCATGGCTGCTAGGGTTTGGGGCATGCATGCATGCATGACCCCTCTGATTTCGGCATGACATAGGCCCATGGCCCATTTGACTTGTTGACTTGTCATGGTTGACCCTTGACCATTGACTTTGACTTCCCATTTTGCCCCTCATTTCTTTTTGAATTTGAATTCATTTCTTCCCTCCATTTATTTCTATGGATGTCCACCACCTTCTAGAAGCTTCTGGAACCTTGACTTGATAGAGTTGACTTTGACCAACCTTTCCTAGTCCAACTAGGATTTCTTGTAAATGAAGGATTCCTTATCCATTTTGACTTCTCGTAATGACTATATTGCCCCTGGGGTCTCCTAGTGTCATTAGGACTCATTTCCCTAATAGGGTTAGGTTTCCTAGTTCAACCAGAAATTCCTGTTCCAATCAGCATTTCTCATTTCTGGCTCGACAATGATGGTTTTGGACTTGATGTTTCTTAGTGTGACTAGGAATCCTCATTTGACTGGATTTCTGCTCTTTTCCTGGTTTGACCAGGAATTGACTCATTTTTCTAGATTGATCAGGAAATGTCCCAAAATGGCTCCATTTGCTCTTTTTTCCTATTTCTGCTTCATTTGACCTGAAAACACAAAAAAAACGACAAGAAACAAAAATATCGAGTTCTAACACTCTGGGTTAAGGAATTAGTATCATAAAGTGATACAAAATGTACACTCATCAGTTTACACTATTACTCTTCATTTTGTAGGAACAATAAATCTGCAGCATGACAGGTCTAGAGAGGTTCTAATGAACCTAAAATGTTCTACTTTGTCCCAGTTTAGATGGTACAGATATTTTTCTTGCCAAAGTTTTTACCAGAGATAATTGCCATCAAGAATTCTGTGAGGAAAAGTTTGTGTCTGGTCTTCCCCCTTTATTTGCCGAAAAGGTTAGAAACAGGCTTAAAACAAAAAATGGAGGAAGAATTCCTTATGGACATATTACTTTTGGAGGGTTAATCTCGGAATTTGTGCGGAGGGTCTAGCTTTATGTGCAGATATGAAGCTAAAGAAACAATTAGAAAAAGAAAAGTTCTCTAGAGGAAAAGAAATGGGTTTTCCAAAACCCCAAAAATCTTGAAAAGAAAATCAGGAGGGAAAACCTATAGGAAGTATCCAAGGTGTAAGCAAACCTGGGGAGATGATTTTAAAAATGACACATTTCTTAAAAAGAAAAATAAAAGGTTTTCAAAGGATAAATCTACAAGGTTTAAAGATAAAAGGCCACCAACTTGTTTTAAATGTGGAAAAATTGGGCATTATAAAAATGATTGCAGGGTAAAGATAAAGTTAACTCTCTTCAAATCGATGAATATCTAAAAGAAGGACTTCTCAGTATCCTTCAAAATTCAGAAAGCTCCTTTAATGAAGAGGTGTTAGGTTTAGAAGATAGTGAACCAGAAAATTTCACAAGTTCAAGCAGTCAAGACTCAGAGACAAATTGCATCTGTAAAAGGATCAAGAGTATTGAGGTAAGTGTCTTAACTAGCCAAGATAACCTTCTCCTAGACCTTATTGATAAAATAGAAGATCCTGCCCAAAAAAGAATTGCCTTAGAACAATATCTAGGGATGATTAAAGAACCACAAAGAAAAAAGGAAAATGCCTTCACTTCCCCTATTGAACCATACAATTTCCAACATATCTTAGAAATGTTAAGTGCTTCCAAAAGTATGACTACTCAAGAAACAACAATTCCAGATCTTAAAAGACAAATGCAGCAGGTGAAAGAAGAGATCAAAGACCTAAAAAGAAGGGTCAATGCTCTTGAGTTATCCAAACTCTCAGAACATTTTGAGGAACAAGAATTCGAAGACGAATTCTCAGAAGAAGTAGAACGAATCAAAGGGAAGAAGGTAAGAGATTCTGACTTGGAAAACAGAGGAGGTACTAGCTTAAATTATATCAACCAAATTGATAAAATCTTCTCCCAAAGATGGTTTGTTGAAATAAATATTTTGATAAACCAAAAGTATGAATTTTTAACCATAGCCTTAATGGACTCAGGAGCAGATTTGAACTGCTTAAAAGAAGGCTTAGTTCCAACTAAATATTTCTCGAAGACTACCCAAACCTTAAATGCAGCCACTACTACAAAAAAGCTCATACATATCACTAGATTAATATCAGTTTTAAGGGTATTCGATATAATATGGTTTTTAATATCGTTTAAAAGTTTTTTTTTCAAAAAATGATATTTAAACTAGTTTATATATCATCAGGATTTTGAATGTGATATATTATGTGGGACAAATTTATTAACCCTGATTTAAAAGTGATATCTATACAAATAAATGATGCTTAAATTTTAGAATGGGAAAATAGGGGTACTGTTCGTGACTTTAAAAAAATTTTGCAGCCCGCGTTTATACACTTAGACTCACACACCCACACTCAGTCACTCACATCCAAACTGAACCAGACTCAAACCCACACCCTAACTCATCATCTTCTTCATCAATCTCTAACGAAGATATATGTATTGAGCTCGAAGGTTAAGCTAGCTAGCTGGTTTTCCAATCCACCCAGCCTTAAGACGTTGAGAGCGAACGCTTGCAGATCGAGATCGATGGGTTGAACGCGCGCGAAGGCTTGCAGAGAGCGAAGGTGACAGAGAGACAGAGAGAAGTCTGAGAAGTCGGGAAGTGAGAAAGAGAGAGGAGAGAAGATTCTGGACAACGTCGCGAGATCGAGATCAACCCAGAGAACCCTTCCCGATACCCCCCCACCCAGCCTTCGCGATTTCAGGTATTTGATGAGATTGTTTTGTTATTTTTTCTTTTTAATTTGAATTTTAGATTCCGGATTAAGGGTTCTAATATCTGCAAGTTGTTTGAACATGTATGCATTGCTATTTGGGTGTTTTGTTATTTGGGTGTTTTTGGAATTTGGATTTGTTTGTATTTGGGTGTTTTGTAGATTGTTTGAACTTGGGTCTGTTTGAATTTGGGTGCTGGAATTGTTTGTATTTAATTGAAATATGGAACTTGGGTCGACTGTGTTATGAATTTGGGTATGTGGTTAATTCGTTTGATTTTGGGTTTGAGGTCTAATATATTATGTGGGTTTTGCAATTAAGGGTAGAGTTGTAGGTAAAGATATATAGGTTTAAACCCAATACATTGCCAGGCTTCAACTAGGTCATATGGTGTCAATATAATTGAATATTTGATGAGTTCTAGGTCAAGGTATATGTGTTCTTTAGATGAGTTTCTGCTAATTAAAATTGACATTAATAGTAGTTATATATTATCAGTTAATATGCTTCCTTTTGCATATGTTTAATTGGGTTCGTATTGAAATGGTATTATTTTGTGTAAGAGTATGGATAAAATATGGATGCATGCTGATAGAAGGTCTGTGGAGTATGAGAAGGGAGTTGAGAGTTTTTTGAGAATTGGATTACAGAATGCTACCAATCCGAAGTACATCCATTGTCCTTGCTTGAAATGTGTAAACTTGAAAAGGCATACCGTTAGAGTGATTAGGGAGCATCTATACTTTAATGGTTTTGACACAAGGTATGCAAAGTGGATATGGCATGGTGAATTTGCTGGTTGTACAAGTAGAAATACAGAAAACGAAAGAGAACCTACTGTCTGTGGGTCCGAAACAGTAAACATGTGCGAAAGTGCCTTTGATAATTTCCATGATAATCCATACGAGTTTAGTCATTATGTTGATGAAGGATTGAGACCCTTATATGTGTTGTATGTTTTCCTAGAGCAATTATAATAAACCTTTTTAACAACTCTAGGTTAACTCGCAAGTGCACGAATCGCTAAGTAGCAAAGCTTACAAATACGAGGTCGATCCCACAGGGAATTGTACTAGCGTACGATTACTAACTCAATTAAATTCAATTAACCCAACTCTGACTCACACACGCAAATGGGGGTTTTGATTGGTTTTAAGGCTAAACTAAACAAACAGAGAAATAATCAAACTTTAAAATGATAACTGAAAGATTCAGATAAAACAATAATAAAGAAACACTAGGGGTCAGAATCCACCACTAGCATACCATTCACTCTACTATGGATATTAACAATCAATAGATAAACATGTTGACAAAGTTCGTCTACTAAAAGGTTTGGCTAGTCACTTTTAGCAATTACTCCCCTTACTGTGCATAAACTAAGAGCTTCTTGGGCCTTCCTTAGCCAGTTAACTTGCATGTTCCCTAGTTCTAAGCTAAGGCAGCTGTTACCCATGCAAGAGTCATTACGATCTGTGAGAGTGACAAACACATAGCGCATAGCTCCAAATTAATGTACTGTATGTCATCTATGATCTCTTTTCTCATGAATATTATCTTAGGATATCCACTTGTTGCCTATTGAAACTATCATCCTTTCGAGCTTATTTAGTTTCACAACATATATCTAGATGCATGCAACCTAAGGTGATCAGTCAAAGATGCGAAACAAATAGATTCAATTTAAACAGAGATCCAAGATTCGTCAACATGTAAATAATTAAAAATTAATAATACATAGTGAGAGTAAACAGCATCGCTAGGGCTTCATCCTAGCCCTAGCCCAATATTCAGCTACACATAATTAAATTCACAAATAAATAATGCATAATTAAAACAATGAAAATAAAAGGAAGGGAGAGAGATCAAGCCGGGGCAGCAAGGTGGAGGTGCGGCTGCAATGGTGGTGCGCAATGGGGCTGCTCGGCCTTGGGCTCCACGGCGAGGAGGCTGAGGTGCTCGGCAAGGTGGCAGCAAGGTGGTGATGGCTGCGGCTTCACTTGATCCTCCTTCTTCAGTTCAGCACAAAATAAAAGAAAGCACACAAGAAAAGGTGGCTGCTAGGTTCGGCCACAAAAGAAAAGAAGAAAAATAAAATAGAGAGAAGGTGGCTGCGGCACAAGAAGAATAAAGAAAGAGATGGTGGCTGCTAGGGTTTGCTTCAGAAAAATAAAAGAAAGAGAAGGAGGCTAGCTAGGGTTTCTGAAAATTAAAGAGGAGAGAAGAGAACTTCAGAACAGAACCCTCTCCTTGAGTTATAAAGATGTATTTATAGAGGAGAGTGGGGCTGAGATTTCTCTTTCTCTTCAATGTGGGATAAGTGCATTCCTTGCACACCAAGGCTTATAATTTTCGGCCAAGCATGGGCCTTGGGCTGATTTGGGCTCTTTTTGGGCGTAACTCCTTTTTCAGCTCGCGGAACTGCTGCGCTACCTCCACTAAAATGGCCATATCTTGAGCTAGAAAACTCGGAATCGAAATCCGTAAAATTCCCTGCGAAGCTAACATCCGTATCTTTCCAACCATATATGGCATGCTACCTGATTCATTCTGGAGAATTACAGAATTGCTGTCGAAATTGGTGCTCTATTTTCCAGGGTTTTGACTTCTTTTTCAGCTAGGATTTCTTGGGCTTTCTCTTTGTAGGCGTGATGGGCTAGGGTTTCCTTGGGCTTTGGCATGTGGGCTGCATGACTTGGGCTCTAGAGTTGGCGCATTGGGCTTCCTCTTGGGCTGGCGCATGCATGCATGCATGGCCCCTTCAGATTTCGGCATTGCATAGGCCCATGGCCCATTTGACTTGTTGACCTTGTCATATTTGACCCTTGACCATTAACTTTAACTTCCCATTTTGCCCCTCATCTCCATTTGAATTTGAATTCCTTTCTTCCCTCCATTTATTTCCATGGATGTCCACCACCTTCTAGAAGCTTCTGGAACCTTGATTTTGTAGAGTTGACTTTGACCAACATTTCCTTGTCCACCTAGGAATCCTTGTTGACTTAGGATTTCTATCTCACTTGGTATTTCACAATTACCATTTTGCCCCTCATGATTCCTATCTTCATTAGGACTCCATTTCCTACTTGGATTAGGTTTCCTAGTTGAAATAGGATTTCCTGCTCCAACTAGGATTTCTCATTTCTGGCTTCTGATCATCATGGTTCCTTCTTATTCAAGCTTGATCTTTCCTTGTGAGACTAGGAATCCTAGTTTGACTGGGATTCGGCATTTCCTAGTGTGACCAGGATTTCTCCACTTCTCCTAGTTTGACTAGGAAACGTCTAAAAATGGCTCTTTCGGCTCCTTTTCTCTTCTTTGCTCATTTTATCCTATAAGAACAAAAACAAACTAACAACACACAAAATATCGAGTTCTTGCACTCTGAGTTAGGGAGTTAGTATCATAAAATAGTGTAAAATGAGCACTCAACACACCCCCAAACTTAGATTTTGCTAGTCCTCGAGCAAAAAGAACAAAGAAAAGACTCAAGACAGACTCAAAACATCCCAACACATGACTTCATAAGTGCAGCCATAAATAGCATAGTCAAGCAAGATACATATAGAATTTATTCCTCAATCTTTAATAATGCTTCAATTAACATACCTTACTCCTCTATGAAATATATAGACCATCCTTGACACAAACCCAAGTGGTTAGACAAACAAGACTAAATCAGCATACACAAAATAGATTCAACTCCAATTCTCACTAAGGCATACTCTCAACAGTAAAACGCTCAGATATTGGGTTAACACGTGCACTCAAGTATATGTGAGAGATGATATGATAAACAAATACAAAAAGCTCACATATTAATCATGAAAGAAAGGCACAAAGAAACAAAAACATTGATCTCAATAGAAGGAATTAAAATACTTGGAATAGAATCAATAACCATAAGCTTCCCTTTTATCTAGACTCCACATAATGAACCACATTTCTCCCAAGATCAAATAGGACTTTTATGTGGGTTGTAATGGAGGCTTAGGTTAGGATAAGGTATTGAAATGAAAGGGAGAACAAAGGGCTACAGACTATGGATTTGCACAAGGAAATCAATAGAGGCATTTTTTGCATAATTTGTACTCATAGCTCAAATTCGAACACCTTTCCACTTCCATCTTTTGAAATCGTCCCTTCCCTTTGATTTTTGATTTTTGATTTTTGATTTTTTTTTTTTTTTTTTTTGAAAGGGAACGACAAACAATCTTAAACACAATTTCTTTTCCTTTTTCATCAAGCTATGCATAGACATTTCTTTTCAACCTCACATTTTCACCAACTCCATGCAAATTCATAGGTAAGGTAAACGGGTAGAGGAGTGAAACTCCCCCAAACTTAGGGTTTGGTATAAGGGTGAACAAAGAAAAGGTCATTAGGCTCAAAATGTTTGACTAGGGTTATAACATAGGGTAGGCTTTAGGCTATGGGTTAAAAACAAACAAGGCCTAATATCATCTCCTAAGATTTATGTAGTTATATCCATGCTTTGCATAGAATAAGAGAGAAGTTCTAGCTCATTGATTCACAATTATATTCCAAGTACTTAATCGAAAGAAAGAATAATGAGATCACAACGACTTTATATGACAAGAAAATATTAGAGTAATGTTAACACTCAAAAATTGAAGTACAGGGCTCAAAAGCTCACTTAGGTCATACAAGTCTACTCTATTAAGTATATGCATCTCTAAGCATGCAAGTCATCACTTAAGCTCATGAAAACAAGGCCACAAGTCCATAGAGTTGTAAAGCATGTTACGAAACAATACTAGATAAAGAAGAATAC
The DNA here is from genome assembly GCF_963921425.1 of Dryas octopetala. NCBI lineage: Eukaryota > Viridiplantae > Streptophyta > Magnoliopsida > Rosales > Rosaceae > Dryas > Dryas octopetala. The sequence continues at coordinate 8,818,994 of NC_141367.1, read as the reverse complement.
ATACTATATATACAAGCTAGACATGCTCAAAATAACCATACATAATGAAATCAATTAGTTGGGGACTCAAGACTTAAAACAAACAAAAAGACTCAAAAACACTGTTGCATGCTTCTAAAGATTCGAATCCATCACTACGGTGAATGAAATCTTAAGAACAGATGCATTTTAATGTGGGTTTGATACCCTTAATTTACAAAAAAAAAATTTTTTGTTTTTTTGTTTTTTTGTTTTTTTAACACACTAAAAACGAAAAATGCGTTGCATTCCCCACCCCCAAACTTAAAAGAAACATTGTCCTCAATGTTTAAATGAATGACAAATGTAATGCACAATGTAATGAAAAGAGGAAGGGAAAAACAACAAATAAAACAAAACTACTGAACTGAGCAAAGAGAGGGTGAAAACGTACCTTGGCTGATGTGAAAATGGCTTGCCCACGCATATGTACAAAATCACCTCCTCGTCGTCATCCATCCCTTGGGTTGCCTCCCAAGAAGCGCTAAGTTTCACGTCTTCAGCCAGACCTAGTCTTGTACTAGAAATCAATTTTTTCTTGGTTCAGCTCAAAATCAGGTTCAAGGAAAGGTTTCACACGATGACCATTGACCTTAAATATGTTCCCATTCTTCGGATTTTTGATTTCAACTGTACCATAAGGAAACACTCTAATCACCTCATAAGGTCCGGTCCATCTTGAACGCAACTTGCCTGGGAAGAGACGTAATCTTGTATCATATAATAACACCTTCCCTCCAACAAAGAATTCTCTTGGGCGTAGCTTCTTATCATGGTATCTCTTGGTCCTTTCCTTGTACAACTTAGCATTCTCATATGCGAAATGTCGTATTTCCTCCAGCTCACTAAGTTGCAACTTCCTTTTCTCACCAGCGGCATGAATATCAAAATTGAACTTCTTAATCGCCCAATATGCCTTATGCTCAAGCTCAACTGGCAAATGACAAGCTTTCCCATAGATCAGTCGAAACGGAGACATTCCAATGGGCGTCTTGTAAGCGGTGCGATAAGCCCATAATGCATCATTAAGCTTGGTAGACCAATCCTTCCTATTGGCGAGCACCGTTCTTTCCAAAATGAACTTAATCTCACGATTCGAAATTTCCACTTGCCCACTCGTCTGAGGATGGTAGGGAGTAGCCACTTTATGCCTTATTCCATATTTCTTCATCACGGCCTCAAACAGCTTATTGCAAAAATGCGACCCCCCATCACTAATGATTGCTCTTGGGGTACCAAATCGTGCAAAGATATTGGTCTTAAGGAAATTCAAGACCACTCGAGCATCATTAGTCCTACAAGCGACAGCTTCCACCCACTTAGACACATAATCAACTCCTACCAGAATGTACTCATATCCAAAAGAAAATGGAAATGGTCCCATGAAATCTATACCCCAAACATCAAAGATCTCAACTTCCAACATAAAGTTCAGCGGCATCTGATCACGAGCAGATATATTTCCCATCTTCTGACATCTATCGCATGTGAGGTAAAACTGATGACAGTCATGAAAAATAGTAGGCCAAAAGAAACCTGCTTGAAGAATCTTGTAAGCAGTCTTAGTTCCTCCTCCATGGCCTCCACACTCTTTAGAATGACACATCTCAATGACATTCCTCTGCTCCATTTCCGGTACACATCGTCTTATTAACTGATCTGACCCATATTTGAACAAATAAGGATCATCCCACACATACTGTCTGACATCATGCAAAAACTTCTTCCTTTGGTAATGTGTCAGATCATTGGGCAACACTCCACCTGCTAAATAATTTGCTATGTCAGCATACCATGGAGTAGTCAAGATGGCAAAAAGCTGCTCGTCCGAGAATGACTCTCGTAACGGTAGTGTGTCCTCTTCAGACTGTTCCTCATTGACGAGTCTACTCAAATGGTCTGCTACCACATTCTCACAACCTTTCTTATCCTTGATCTCAATATCAAATTCCTGTAGCAACAGAGTCCATCTAATCAACCTCGGCTTGGCGTCTTTCTTATTCAGCAGATACTTGAGAGCGGCATGATCCGTGTAGATGATGATCTTAGACCCAATCAAATAACTTCTAAATTTCTCCAAAGCAAAGATCACAGCAAGCAACTCCTTCTCTGTAGTAGAATAGTTCAACTGTGCATCATTCAGAGTCCTGCTTGCATAATAAATCACATGTGGCAGCTTATCGACTCTCTGACCCAAAACAGCTCCAACAGCATAATCACTTGCATCACACATAAGCTCAAACGGCAAGTTCCAATCAGGTGGCATAATGATCTGAGCAGAAGTGAGTAGCTTCTTCAATTTGTTAAAGGCAACCAAGCAATCCTCATTAAACTCGAAATTCACCTCTTTTTGCAATAAGGTGCACAAAGGCCTGGAGATCTTGGAAAAATCCTTGATGAACCTCCTATAAAACCCAGCATGGCCTAGGAAACTTCTTACTTCCTTAACACTCGATGGAGGCGGCAATCTCTGTATCACATCAATCTTGGCCTTATCAACTTGTATGCCCTCCTTTGAAATCACATGACCCAATACTATCCCTTGTTGAACCATGAAGTGACATTTCTCCCAATTAAGCACTAGATTGGCTTCTTGACATCTTTTCAGAACTAAAGACAAATTATCCAGACATGCATCAAAAGACGAACCAAAAACAGAAAAATCATCCATAAATACCTCAATGATTCGTTCCACCATATCGGAGAAAATAGACATCATGCATCTCTGAAATGTTGCGGGCGCATTGCACAATCCGAATGGCATCCTTCTATAAGCAAATGTACCAAATGGACATGTGAACGTGGTCTTCTCTTGATCCTCGGGCGCAATAGCAATCTGATTGTACCCACTGTACCCATCCAAAAAGCAATAGTGACTATGGCCGGCCAACCTTTCCAACATCTGGTCGATAAATGGCAAAGGGAAATGATCCTTCCTTGTTGCGGTGTTAAGCTTTCGATAATCAATACAGACACGCCAACCGGTTTGCGTCCTTTGGGGAACCAACTCATTATGCTCATTCTTCACCACAGTAATACCACTTTTCTTCGGCACCACTTGAACATGACTAACCCACTTCGAATCACTGATAGGATAAATAATACCAACATCCAACAATTTGATTACCTCATTACGCACAACTTCCTTCAGAGTTGGATTCAGTCTTCTTTGGGCATCACGGGTAGGCTTGGATTCCTCCTCAAGTAAAATTCTATGCATACATACTGTGGGTGAAATACCCTTGATATCGGCTATGGTCCATCCCAATGCTAACCGATTTTCCTTCAGAACTCTCAAGAGTCTATCTTCCTCGCTTGCACTCAAATTAGCTGCAATAATCACAGGCAAAGTCTCATTTTCTCCCAAAAATGCATATTTCAAGTGCTCCGGTAACGGTTTCAGCTCCAACTTAGGTGCTTGCTCAATAGAAGGAAGCGTCTTCTGATTAGTGGGTACTAGCATTTCAAACTGGTTAAACCACTTATTCCTGAGAGGTCGGTTGCCCTCCAAACGTGTAGGAGTTGTTTCCACGTTTTCTTCCAACTCACTAGACTCGAGTGCTCCCAAAGCAACCTCCAATGTATCTTCTGCAAGATTAGTTTCGCCCACTTCCTCAACCAATGGGTCCAAACTATCAATCCTTAGGCAATCATCCTCCTCCTTTGGATACTTCATTGCACCAAAAACATCAAACTCAACCGTTTCACCAAGTACAGACATTGTCAACTTCCCATTACTCACATCAATCTTGGTGTTTGCTGTGGCCATGAACGGTCTTCTCAATATGATCGGTAGCTCATTCCCTCTAATTGGGGTATCCTCCATTTCAAGAATGATAAAATCAGCGGGCATGATCAAATCTGCAACCCGGACCAGCACATCTTCAACCACACCTTTCGGAACCTTTACTGAACGATCTGCCAATTGAAGAGTAACACCAGTAGGTTTAAGATCTCCTATGCCCAACTGTGCGAAAACTGAATACGGCATCAAATTAATACTTGCTCCCAAATCCAGCAATGCTTTCTCAAATTTATGATTCCCCACCAAACATGGAATTGTGAAACTGCCAGGGTCTTGCAACTTGGGCGGCAACTTCCTTTGCAAAACAGCACTTTCTTCTTCACTTAGACACACCTGCTCATGTTCTTTGAATTTCCTCTTGTGTGTGCACAATTCCTTCAAAAACTTGGCATACTTAGGAATCTGCTGAATAGCATCAAGCAAAGGAATGTTGATTTCCACTTTCTTAAACATCTCCAAAATTTCCTTAGCTTGCTCATCCTTATTCTGCTTCCATTGACGTTGAGGGAAAGGCAACGGAGCTCTTGGAATAGAGGAAGTAATCTCGGCCTTCTTGCTAGCACGCGTAGCAATGTGCTTTTCTTGCTTCTTTCTTTCCTCCTCTTCCTCATCCTTAACCTTAACTTTATCCCTCTTATACTTTTCCACTTGTTCAGGATCTAGCATCTCAACTTCATCCTCATTGCCTGGATTATCCTCTTGAGTAGTGCCCACTTTGTTGTCAATCACTTTCCCACTTCTCAAAGTAGTGATTGCTTCGGCCTTATCCTGAATTGGAGCACCCTTTACCACTTTGTCCAAAGTTAAAGTCACTTGTTCCAATTGGGCTTCCAAACTTGAAATAGCTTTAGCTGTGACATTCAACTGCTCCTCAGTCTTATTCATAAACGTCTTGGTATCATTAGACATCGAAGTTGTACTCTGAGCTAGTGCGGCAATCATGTCCTCCAAATAAGTACTTCGTTGCTCAACAGGGGACTGTACGCTCGGTCTAACTTGAACTTTTTCAACCTCAAAACACGGCTCTCCTTGTGATGACCTAGCTCCTTGGTTCGCCATCAGAACCTGCATCATTTGCTTAAGTTCAGACATCTCAGCTTCCATAGCTGATTTCTTTTCCACTCTTTTCCGTCTATTCCACTGTTGTGAATTCAACGCCAATGTATCAAAGAGTGTCCATGCTTCTTCAAAAGTCTTCTTTTTCAGTGCTCCTCCACATGTCATGTCCACCATAATACGATCTTGATCCAACAAACCCTCATAAAAGTACTCAATCTGCATCCATGGGGCAAAATTATGATGTGGACACGAAGTCAGAAGCTCTTGGTACCTTTCCCAACTCTCATGAAACACTTCATCCTCTGATTGTGTAAACCCCAAGATCTGCTTTCTCATGATGGTAGTCTTACTAACTGGGTAGAACCTCAACAAAAACTTGGATGCCAATTCTTCCCATGTTCTAATAGAAGCGACCTGCAAGGAAAACAACCAATGTTTAGCTTTATCTTTAAGAGAGAATGGAAATAACCTTAACTTTCTTTGATCATCGCTCAACCCCCTCAGCTTGCCAATCTCGCATATCGCATGAAATTCCTTAAGATGCACGTAGGGATCTTCTCCTTCTAAACCATGAAATGATGGAAGAAGTTTGATTGTCCCACTTGAAAGTTCAAAATCAGCTTCCACTTGAGAGTAAGCAATGCACGTTGGTTGAGCTAGAAGCATTGGAGACGAGTAATCACTCAAAGGTATTCTCATTTGAGAGGCTTTCGACTGCAGGGTCTCCTCGACTTCCTCTTCTGATTTCTCTTCTTCGTATGCTTCTTCAAATTCACTCCCTCTCGGCGACACAAGAGTCGACCTCATCCTTAATGGTGTCCAATTGAGTCTCGGCCTTCCCTTGTACGCACTCAACACCTTTTGGCCTTCTGCTCGTGAAAGAGGAGTGATCTTCGAATTTAATTCTTCCATTGTACCTTAGAAACAAGAGAAATCAGTGAGAACCAAAAATAAAAACAGAAAATAAAACCTAACTAAAATGACTTAACTAAAGATAATTAAACTAGCAATCAACACAAATAACAATTCCCCGGCAACGGCGCCAAAAACTTGTTGTATGTTTTCCTAGAGCAATTATAATAAACCTTTTTAACAACTCTAGGTTAACTCGCAAGTGCACGAATCGCTAAGTAGCAAAGCTTACAAATACGAGGTCGATCCCACAGGGAATTGTACTAGCGTACGATTACTAACTCAATTAAATTCAATTAACCCAACTCTGACTCACACACGCAAATGGGGGTTTTGATTGGTTTTAAGGCTAAACTAAACAAACAGAGAAATAATCAAACTTTAAAATGATAACTGAAAGATTCAAATAAAACAATAATAAAGAAACACTAGGGGTCAGAATCCACCACTAGCATATCATTCACTCTACTATGGATATTAACAATCAATAGATAAACATGTTGACAAAGTTCGTCTACTAAAAGGTTTGGCTAGTCACTTTTAGCAATTACTCCCCTTACTGTGCATAAACTAAGAGCTTCTTGGGCCTTCCTTAGCCAGTTAACTTGCATGTTCCCTAGTTCTAAGCTAAGGCAGCTGTTACCCATGCAAGAGTCATTACGATCTGTGAGAGTGACAAACACATAGCGCATAGCTCCAAATTAATGTACTGTATGTCATCTATGATCTCTTTTCTCATGAATATTATCTTAGGATATCCACTTGTTGCCTATTGAAACTATCATCCTTTCGAGCTTATTTAGTTTCACAACATATATCTAGATGCATGCAACCTAAGGTGATCAGTCAAAGATGCGAAACAAATAGATTCAATTTAAACAGAGATCCAAGATTCGTCAACATGTAAATAATTAAAAATCAATAATCCATAGTGAGAGTAAACAGCATCGCTAGGGCTTCATCCTAGCCCTAGCCCAATATTCAGCTACACATAATTAAATTCACAAATAAATAATGCATAATTAAAACAATGAAAATAAAAGGAAGGGAGAGAGATCAAGCCGGGGCAGCAAGGTGGAGGTGCGGCTGCAATGGTGGTGCGCAATGGGGCTGCTCGGCCTTGGGCTCCACGGCGAGGAGGCTGAGGTGCTCGGCAAGGTGGCAGCAAGGTGGTGATGGCTGCGGCTTCACTTGATCCTCCTTCTTCAGTTCAGCACAAAATAAAAGAAAGCACACAAGAAAAGGTGGCTGCTAGGTTCGGCCACAAAAGAAAAGAAGAAAAATAAAATAGAGAGAAGGTGGCTGCGGCACAAGAAGAATAAAATAAAGAGATGGTGGCTGCTAGGGTTTGCTTCAGAAAAATAAAAGAAAGAGAAGGAGGCTAGCTAGGGTTTCTGAAAATTAAAGAGGAGAGAAGAGAACTTCAGAACAGAACCCTCTCCTTGAGTTATAAAGATGTATTTATAGAGGAGAGTGGGGCTGAGATTTCTCTTTCTCTTCAATGTGGGATAAGTGCATTCCTTGCACACCAAGGCTTATAATTTTCGGCCAAGCATGGGCTTTGGGCTGATTTGGGCTCTTTTTGGGCATAACTCCTTTTTCAGCTCGCGGAACTGCTGCGCTACCTCCACTAAAATGGCCATATCTTGAGCTAGAAAACTCGGAATCGAAATCCGTAAAATTCCCTGCGAAGCTAACATCCGTATCTTTCCAACCATATATGGCATGCTACCTGATTCATTCTGGAGAATTACAGAATTGCTGTCGAAATTGGTGCTCTATTTTCCAGGGTTTTGACTTCTTTTTCAGCTAGGATTTCTTGGGCTTTCTCTTTGTAGGCGTGATGGGCTAGGGTTTCCTTGGGCTTTGGCATGTGGGCTGCATGACTTGGGCTCTAGAGTTGGCGCATTGGGCTTCCTCTTGGGCTGGCGCATGCATGCATGCATGGCCCCTTCAGATTTCGGCATTGCATAGGCCCATGGCCCATTTGACTTGTTGACCTTGTCATATTTGACCCTTGACCATTAACTTTAACTTCCCATTTTGCCCCTCATCTCCATTTGAATTTGAATTCCTTTCTTCCCTCCATTTATTTCCATAGATGTCCACCACCTTCTAGAAGCTTCTGGAACCTTGATTTTGTAGAGTTGACTTTGACCAACATTTCCTTGTCCACCTAGGAATCCTTGTTGACTTAGGATTTTTATCTCACTTGGTATTTCACAATTACCATTTTGCCCCTCATGATTCCTATCTTCATTAGGACTCCATTTCCTACTTGGATTAGGTTTCCTAGTTGAAATAGGATTTCCTGCTCCAACTAGGATTTCTCATTTCTGGCTTCTGATCATCATGGTTCCTTCTTATTCAAGCTTGATCTTTCCTTGTGAGACTAGGAATCCTAGTTTGACTGGGATTCGGCATTTCCTAGTGTGACCAGGATTTCTCCACTTCTCCTAGTTTGACTAGGAAACGTCTAAAAATGGCTCTTTCGGCTCCTTTTCTCTTCTTTGCTCATTTTATCCTATAAGAACAAAAACAAACTAACAACACACAAAATATCGAGTTCTTGCACTCTGAGTTAGGGAGTTAGTATCATAAAATAGTGTAAAATGAGCACTCAACAATATGATAATTGTGTGAAGTATAACAAGCTATCTGCATTGGTTAGACTATTCAATCTGAAGGCAAAACATGGGTGGTCTGATATTAGCTTTTCTGAACTGCTGGTTGCTATTGGTGATATGCTGCCAAAAGGTCATGTGCTACCCTTGTCTATGTATGAGGCAAAGAAGACATTGTCTGCTTTAGGAATGGAGTATGCTAAGATTCATGCATGCCCAAACGATTGTATTTTGTATAGAAATGAGTACGAAGATGAAAGTAAGTGCCCCAAGTGTGACCTATCTAGGTGGAAATTAAACAAGCAAGGGGTTGAGCAAGAAGGGGTTCCGGCAAAAGTCTTGTGGTACTTTCCACCTATTCCAAGGTTTAAACGAATGTTTAAATGTGGTGAGACATCAAAGGATCTTACTTGGCATGCCGATCATAGAGTCAACGATGGCATGCTACGTCATCCAGCTGATTCTCCGGCTTGGAAGTTGGTTGACCATAAGTGGCCAGATTTTGGAAGTGAGCCTAGAAATCTAAGGTTGGCTCTTTCGGCAGATGGGATCAACCCACACAGTTCCTTAAGTAGCCGATATAGTTGCTGGCCCGTCATCTTAGTGACGTATAACCTTCCTCCATGGCTTTGCATGAAGAGGAAGTTTATGATGTTAACTCTTTTGATTTCCGGTCCTAAGCAGCCAGGAAATGACATAGATGTCTATTTGCAACCATTGATTGATGATCTAAAAGCATTATGGAATGGAATTGATGGGGTGTACGATGGGTTTAGAAAAAACACATTTACCTTGAAGGGTATACTCTTGTGGACAATCAATGACTTTCCCGCTTATGGTAATTTGTCGGGGTGCACCGTTAAAGGGTATAAAGCGTGTCCCATCTGCGGTGAAAACACGGATAGTGTTAGGCTGAAACATGGTAGGAAAATCAGTTTTCAAGGCCTCAGAAGGTTCTTACCACGCCACCATCCATATCGGAATCAAATGACAGCGTTTAATAACAAGCAGGAATTTGGTTCTGCTCCTAAACCTCTAAGTGGAGAGGAGGTCTTAGCTAAAGTGTCGGGTATCAATTGTATCTTCGGAAAGCAACATGTAAAGAGAAGCCTAGGTGGTGAAACTCATGTTCCATGTTGGAAGAAAAGGTCCATATTCTTTGACCTTGAATATTGGAAGTCTCTTCACATTCGGCATTCTCTAGATGTTATGCACATCGAAAAGAACGTGTGCGAGAGTGTTATTGGAACCTTACTAAACATTCCAGGGAAGACAAAAGATGGGATTGCTGCCCGTCTAGATCTTATGAAAATAGGGGTACGACTTGACTTGGCACCCGAAGTTGGGCCGAAAAGAACCTTTCTACCTGCTGCTCCATATACACTGTCTAGGGGGTGAGAAACAGGCATTGTGCAGATCTTTGATGGGTATAAAGGTCCCAGAAGGTTACAGCTCGAATATAAGAAATCTAGTATCCATGCAAGAGTTGAAACTATTTGGTCTTAAGTCCTATGATTGCCACGCCTTAATGCAACAATTGTTACCAGTAGCCATGCGTTCGGTGCTGCCCAAGCATGTGAGATACGCGATTACTAGGTTATGTTTCTTCTTTAATTTCCTATGTAATAAAGTGATTGATGTGTCAAAGTTGGATAAAATCCAATCAGAACTTGTAACCACATTGTGTTTGTTGGAGAAGATCTTTCCACCTTCATTCTTCGATATAATGGTTCACTTAACTGTGCACCTTATTAGAGAGGTTCGATTGTGTGGACCGGTCTATTATAGATGGATGTATCCATTTGAAAGAGGCATGAAAGTGCTAAAGGGTTTTGTAAGGAACCGTAACCGTCCGGAGGGCAGCATCGCTGAGAATTATATAGGTGAGGAAGCTGTGGAGTTTTGCTCCGAATATTTGTCTGATGCAAAATCAGTTGGAATCCCGCCTTCGCGAATGGGTCAACCAACCCTTAGCAGACCTATCTCAGGTGCTAAGGTACAATCAGTCCATCGTGAAGACTGGGAGCAGGCACACCGTTGTGTATTGGAGAATGCTGATGAGGTCGACCCTTATGCTGAGTAAATTACATTTTATCCACCACTAACACTTATAGAATAACTAAGTTACTAACACTTATAGTAAGTTACAATTTGTTAAATTTTATGAAATCTATTTGCAGATTACATAAGGCTTACTTGAGTGACTTTTATAAGAGTAAAAAGAAGAGTGAAAAGTGGATGCTAGATGAGCATAACCGCACGTTTATCTATTGGTTACGTGACAAGGTATTATACTTTTAATTACCCTTTCAATGCACTTACCCTTTGTAAACGTTTGGTAATAATTAATATATTTTAAAAGTGTTAATTAACCATTAATAATTAATATAGGTGGCAGATGAGATAAACAGTGGATCAAAGGACATAACACCCTCAGTGAGGCGACTAGCTCAAGGGCCACCTATGAGTGTGCTTAAATACGAGGGTTATGAGATAGGGGGGTGCCATTATCACACAAAGGCACGTGACATGGTACGTTCTGTCCAAAACAGTGGGGTGAGCTTGGTGGCAAATACAATGCAGGTGGCGAACGCGAAGGATAAAAATCCAGTTTACGCTGATATGGCTTTCTATGGGGTTATCCAAGAGATTTGGGAGCTTGATTATAACGGTTTTCAAGTGCCTTTGTTTAAGTGTGAATGGGTAGAGAACAACAAGGGAATAAAAACAGATGAATTAGGGTTCCTTTTGGTAAACTTGAATAGGATAGGTCACAAGAGAGACGTATTTGCTTTGGCTGCCCAAGTGAAGCAAGTCTTTTATGTAGAGGACCCACTCGACTCTGGCTGGTCAGTAGTGCTTGCAGCCCCGACTAGAGATTATCAAGATGGTGCACATGAGGATGACTTAGGGGACACTGGTGTTCACGCTCAATCCTTTACTGAAGGAATACCATCTGTCGAGGAATTTGATGATATACTTGGTGATGGTGATAACACTTACAAGAGAGATAATTGCGAGGGCATATGGATTGATCACTCAAGAAAACAAAAACCATAATCCATGCATTTTTTTGTCATGTAATTTGATGCTAATTTGTAATTTAATTTGCATACTTTCTAGTTTAATTTCTTTCATTTCAAGAACGATTTGTATTTGTTTTTAGGCTGTTTTCCTTGTATATTTTACCAAGTTGAATATTCCATGGCTTACTTACTTAGGCTGTTTTCCTTGTATTATTTACTAAGTTTACTAAGTGTTAGTATTGATTAATTAATAGAGGTGAGGAGCTTGTGTTTTCCTTGTGTATATCCATGCTTTCTTATAGATGTGTATACCTTGTGTTTTCCTTGTAGAGGCATACTTACTTAGGCTGTTAAAACATTGCTTACAAATGTGTATATATTGATTAATAGAGGTGAGAGACTTGTGTTTTCCTTGTGTATATCCATGCTTTCTTATAGATGTGTATACCTTGTGTTAATTTTCCTTGTAGAGGCTTACTTACTTAGGCTGTTTTCCATGGCTTACTTATGTATGTACTGTAATTTTTTTTTTTAATTACACAATTTTGCTACAGTTTTGATCTTCGAGTAATGGCAACACCGAAAGGCAAGAAGGGAAAAAGAAAAGGTAGGGGAACGCCAAAAGGAAAGAAAGGTGCAGTGCCCACACCAAAGGCAACCGAAGTCCCACCTGCAGATGAGGAGAATGTGGATGCCAAAGCAAGCTCAAGTTCGAAGCAAGCGACGATTACTACTGCTGATAGTAGTTCCACTCGGGGCATTACACAGATGCACCATGTAATTGTGAAGAAAGCTTTAGGCCGAAAAGTTCAAGTGCAGTATAATAGACATGGTGTACCGGTAGGACAAGCTCGTCAGACTTTAGCTTCATACATAGGGGTTAAGGCGAGGACCACAGTCCCTATTATTGAAGAAAGCTGGCCGAAGGTGGATAAGGACTTAAAAAAAAAAATCTGGGAGGATGTTGAGGTATTTCAGCTTTATTTTACCTATTGTAACCGTTAATTTGCTGCATGTTTATCCTGAGGTATTTGCTGCATTTTTAATGATTGTTTGTCCTCATTAACCCTAAATATAGGCTGCCTTTGATCTTCCCTCTACAAGCCAGAAGATGGTGCTGTCTTCAGCTGGCATTAAGTGGAGAACATTCAAGACTAATCTTACAAACAGATTCGTGCTTCCATTCAAGGACGATCCAGAGGCTTTGAAACTCCCACCCAAGCAATATGAGGACTTCATTGAGAAACGACATTGGGAGGCATTTGTTGCACGCCGACTATCAGACTCATTTATGGTAAGCTTGTTCATTTGTGCCAGCTGCTGCCAAAAGTTGTTGCTCCAGCTACATTTGATATTTGCAAAGTATTAAATTTTGGTTATTTCAAGAACCCATTTTCCTCATGATATGTGTTATATTTTGGTTCCTTGTACTTAATTGTAGGAACTACATGAGGCACAAAGCAAGAGAACTGCAAAGAGGAAGTATCACCATAGATTGTCGCGAAAAGGATATATAGGCTTGGAGGAGGATTTGGTAAGCTTGTGAATGGATATCTGCATGTCTAGTTTAACTAGCATTTTGCACTTGCATTTTTAATGTTAAATTTGGTTCTATGGATAGAGGAAACAAAATGTGGCAGCGGAGGATCTTGACCGTTCCGTTCTATGGAAGAAGGCACGTGAAGATTCTAATGGGAACTTAACTGAGGAAGTACAATCGGTGGCTAATGTCATTGTAAGCATTCTGACTTGTTATTGTACTGGATTTCATAATTGATGAGGTCATTTTTGTGTAATGTAATTTTTCATGGACATGTGGCAGGATGAATTGCTGGAGAAAAAGAAGCAAGGAGAATTGAAAGTCGAGGGTGCAGTGGACGTTCTAACTATGGCTTTGGAGACTCCGGACACCCATGGTAGGGTAAGGGCAGTAGGGGGGAATGTCAACCCTACCACATACTTCAACATTCCCAGAAAACCTAGGGAACTAGTCTCAAAAAATGAGTTGGCGGCCATGTTAGAAAAGGAGCGTGAAATGTGTAAAATGTTGTTGGAGAGAATTGAAAATTTGGAGGCGCGGGAGAATGAGAAGGGTGTTCTTACACCTAAGACACTTCCAGGCCATGGGAGTGTCTCCGATAAAGCAAGCTGCTAGGCTGAGGGAAAGTGTAAGGCTGCAGTGGTTGAGCTAGAAAGGAAGGAGGCAGTACACAAAGACGTCATCGCTGACTACACAGTAAAGGTATTGGTCTGAGATGGTGTTGTTTTAGCGTTTTGAATAGCACTTTATTTATGTATTGGTATGTACTATGTTTGCTTAGGAAAAGTCTTGCAAACTGACTTTGGGAACTACTAGAAAGATTGTTGCATATGGTTCAATTATTGATCTTGCATCTAAGGAAGTGCATGGGGTTTCGTTGGGTGACGCCAACCTGCGGGTTGCAATTGACATTGCCATTGATGGACAAGCTTTGCTTCCCATTCCAGTCCGAGAGGAGTTAAAAACTGTTGATGATGCTGTTGGCAGCCATGTCGCTTGGCCTAAAGACCTTGTAATTGAATACAATGATAAGGTAAATATAGTACGTACTTTCATTACTTATGTCTCTTTATTTTTCTTTCATTACTCACTTAACCTTGGGTCTTTGTGCTTAACCATGGCAGATGCAGAAGAAACAAGTGCCTGGCATGGTGAAGGAATTATTCAAGAAGGATGCACCAGCTGAGAAGCTTGTGCCGACAAATTGCAAGCTACTGTATCGTTATGCCCAGGAAGCAATGTCTGAAAGTGGAAAAGCAATCACATCTGAGATAGAGGAAGAAGTCTTTGGAGAAGTCCGAAAACTATTTATCTTGAGAGAGGATATAACTTCCCTCATGGAGATGCAGGAACTCTCCGCGACATGCATAGTGGTGTATATGAGGTAGTTAAGTTTAATTGAAAAGCTAGTCATGTTTTGTCCTACTAATCTGCTCTGATATGTATTGTTTTAATTAAATACTATTAGGCACCTATATGATAAGCTGGTCAGGTCAAAGATGATTGATATGGTTGGTTTGGTGGATCCGGCCCGTGTTTCTGTTGGAGTAGCAAGCTCAGAGAAACGATCAACCTACATGGCAGCTCGTTTTCAACAATGAAAAAGCGATCGTGTTTTCTTGGTGCCTTACAATTCTGGGTAAGGGTGTTTTGATGATTAACTGACTTTCTTGAACCTTTTTTATGCCTGTCATTTATTCATGCATGCTAATTATAGTGCTACCCTTTTGAAAGGTCGCATTGGATGTTGACCATAATTACTGAAGATAAAGACATTGTTTATATAATGGACCCTCTTGCAAAACCGACCTTTGACCAGGGATGGATGGACATTGTCAACACGTGATTTGATGCTCCCTTATATATTTATTGGTTTATGCACTAGGGATAATTTGTTGGGGTGTAACTTATTGTGTTGTTTTGTTGATTCAGTGCGATTAGACAATTCAATGTAGTTACGGGTAGGCGAACTCGCAAAACAATACAGTGGAAGCATCTTTCAGTATGTATTCCAAATAATTCATTAATGTTTTCCTAATTACTATTTCTGCCATTCCTATTTAAAACCTGTATGAATACACACTAACTCTATATGCATGCCACTGTTTTCTTCTTGTGGTCAGTGTCCTAAACAACCTGGAGGGGTTGAATGTGGTTACTACGTTATGAGGTACATGAAGGACATCATTGAGGATACGAATCTTGAGTTTGAGAGCACGGTAAAATCGAATCCAAATGACCTTCACGTACATGCAATATATATTTGCTTACATCCTTGCTTGAAGTTTCTGAAATTTTGGTTAACTGCATTGCTTATATTGAATACAGCTGGAACCTACTCAAATGGATTTTCTTCATCAATTATATTCATGTAAAAAAAAAAATTAAAACAATCAAATTATAAGATTAAGCACTATACTTTCTATTTGCCATCTCTTGTTTCTCCTTGCAGTAAAGAAGGGTTCCATCTGAACCTGCCTTAAAAAACTGGTCAGTACCAAAACCACACTTGGCCATTATCATGGTTGTCAAAATTCTGTTTTCTACATGCTATATATTGTTCCTTTCTTATGTAAGCATTCAACTTGTACTAAGTTCTCTTTTGTTTGTCACTAATAATACATCAAACTTAACCATTCTACTGCATGTCTAATTTCTCTTAACCTTTGAAAAGTTGTCTAGCATTTATTTCCCATGGTGTTAGTTATGTGAATTTGCAAAAGCTAGCTGCAAGCATTATTTTAGTATGAGCAAGCTTTAAGCTACCTTACTATTGAGCTAATGCAATTTTCCTTTGTGTTTTCAGTGGAGCAAATCAAAGATCAAGCGATGCAGTTACACCAAAGACCAAATTGATGATGTTCGAGAAGAATGGGGTGACTTTGTTAACTTGAATTATGTGTAGGCTTAGGTATATGTGGTGATGGCTGGATGTGCCATTTTGTGGATATTATAGAACTTAGATCAATTAATTTAAATGCTGCCATGCCCATATTTTGTAAAGGGGAATAGGGAATTGCATGCCTACTGCCTACTTTTTTGGAAAAATGCATGCCTAGCCTACTGCCTAATAGTTTTTGTAAAGGGTAGTTTTAAGTGCTGCCTAGCCTAGCTAGCTTAGACATATTTGAAGGAAGGGGTAGTTAGAGATGATGAGATCTCCCCCTAATTTTTGTGATATGACAACTTTTGGGTCCTTTGAAATATATGACATTTGATGAATGGAATGGATTGTTGAATGAAATGAATCAGTTTAGCTTATCTATGCAGGTAAAATTGGCCACTAAATAAATATGCTCTAGATGGTTCAATGGTGTTAACCAATTATATCAGTTTTTTGAAAATAAACCCGATATCAAAATAGGTCACATAACCCTAATTTCGAAATATATTAGATCAATTCTAATATAAAAACTGAAATGCTATAGAGAATAGATATCTATTTTGGGAAAATAAACTGATACCAATCATAGCTTCGTAATCAATTATACAATAAAAACACATATAATAGATGTATACGATATCATTTTTTATCACCAATACCGATATCTATAAAAAAATTTATACCAGTTCCATACTTTTTAAACATATAATTCAAATATACGATATCATTTTTAATCACCAATACCGATATCTATAAAAATATTTATACCAGTTCCATACTCTTAAAACATTTAATTCACATATACGATATCAGTTATTATAAAAAAAACGATATCTATGAAAATATAAATATCATTTTTATATCTTAAACACATATAATTCACATATCAGATATCATTTATGAGAAATAATACCGATGTCTATGATACAGTCTATACCAGTTCCGTAATTTAGGAACATATAAGTCTGATCTAAGATATCAGTTCTTATATATAATACAGATGTCTATGGAAATAATTATACCAGTTATACGACTAAAACCCATATTATTAATATATATGATATCAGTTATAAATATAATACTGATATAATATATTATAAATATATCATTTATTGCATTTTTAACCATCCAGGAAGGGAAAATATATCGTATTTAAAAAAGGAACTGATTTAAAAACCTCTATAGAGATCAGTTGAAAACTGATATGTAAACCAATGAGAATAGATATCACGCTTTCCTATATCGAATTTTAGGGGCCTTAGATATCGGTAAATTACTGATATGTATGAGCTTTTTTGTAGTAGTGAGCCAATGGGAAAAGGATGCAGATAGATTATAAGTTGTCAAATGCAGCAGTTTGCAATGGAGGGATTTGCCTAGAAACACCCTTTCTGATGGTAAGAGACCTTTCTCAAAATTGTATTCTTGACAGTCCTTTTCTAAATATGCTCTATCCTATGCAGGTTACAGAAGTAGGAATTGAAGCTTCAATTAAAGGTTCCATTATAAAATTTTAATTTATTTAGGAACCCCATGTTAAATATATCAATGTCATCAAAGACAAGATCAAAGGAAAAGAAAGGTTTCTCTTTTCCTTAAAAGAAGAAGTCCAGTATAAACATACTGAACAAATTCTTAATACTCCTCAAGCCCAGAATCAGGTAAAAACAATTGAAGAAACCCTAAAAAGAAAAGTTTGTGCTGATTTACCTAATGCTTTTTGGAACAGGAAACGACACATAGTTACATTGCCTTATGAACCAGATTTTAAGGAATCTCAGATTCCTACCAAAGCAAGGCCCATACAAATGAATAGCACCCATTTGGAGTTATGTAAATAGAGATAAATGATCTCTTAAAGAAAGGGCTAATCAGGAAGAGTTCTTCCTCTTGGAGTTGTCCTGCCTTTTATGTTGAAAAGGCCGCAGAAATCGAAAGAGGAGTCCCTAGGTTAGTAATCAATTACAAGCCTCTTAACAAAGTCCTTAGGTGGATCAGATATCCTTTACCAAACAAAAGAGACTTATTAAGTAGGTTATGTAATTCTACTATTTTTTCAAAGTTTGATATGAAATCTGGATACTGGCAAATTCAGATTAAAGATGAGGAAAGATACAAAACTGCCTTTACAGTTCCTTTTACGAATGTAATGTAATGCCATTTGGGCTAAAAAATGCCCCATCAGAATCCAAAATATTATGAATGAAATTTTTAACCCTTACTCCTCATTCACTATTGTTTACATTGATGATGTTTTGGTCTCAAATTCTTTTGAACAGCATGTTAAACATTTAAAGATATTCCAAAAAATTATTATGAATGCTAGTCTGGTGATCTCTGCCAAGAAAATGGAGATTTTTCAGGTAAAAATTAGGTTCTTAGGCCATAATATCTTTCATGGCACTATAATTCCAATTGATAGGGCAATTGTTTTTGCGGAAAAATTCCCTGATGAGCTTAAAGAGAAAACTCAGCTCCAAAGATTCTTAGGAAGTCTGAATTACATAGCAGACTTCTATCAAAACTTGGCTAAAGACAGCAAGTTGCTACACCAGAGACTGAAGAAAAATCCTTTACCATGGTCACAAGAGCACACAATGGCAGTTAAAAGGCTTAAAGCCAAAGCCAAGGAACTTCCATGTCTTTCCATACCTATCCCTGAAGCTTTTAAGGTAGTAGAAACTGATGCCTCAGAATAAGGGTATGGTGGAATCCTTAAACAAAGGAGTAATGGTAAGGAACAACAGGTAAGATTTACTTCTGGTAATTGGAAGTAGACTCAGCAAAATTACTCAACAATTAAGAAAGAAATCCTTGCTATCGTTCTCTGTGTAGCTAAATTTGAAAGTGACCTCTTAAATCAACCATTCTTAATAAGGGTAGATTGTAAGGCAGCTAAAGATGTTTTAACTAAGGATGTTAAAAATATAGCTTCTAAACAAATCTTTGCTAGATGGTAGGCCATATTATCTGCTTTTGACTTCCAAATTGAATATATAAAAGGAGAAAATAATTCTCTCCCAGATTTCCTGACTCGTGAATTTTTACAGGGAAAGGATGAGCAGAATACCTCCATCGTCATCACAACACCGCAACAACCAATCAGGGACCACAGGAGTCCCCAAGGAAAAAAAAGATAAACAAGTTGCAGAAGAAGAAGAATCTAAAAGATCTCCTTACCTACCTTCAATGGAAATCCCCCTTGGACCCATTGAAGATATTCATGCAGAATCAAATCCAGCTGAAGTAGCTAGGATGTACTTAATAGGCCATTTACACCCTAAATTTGAGGGTAAAAATCAGTTCTACTATGAATCCATCCTAATTGAGACTGGGTCGGTTAAAATAACCCACAATTACAGAAATGATTATAAAAGGATCATCGGATTCTCTCAGATGTACATCTTAAAGGTGCTATCCTGGAAAGATTGGGGTCCAAACCCAATGTCTAAAAGACGTTTCAGAAACCCAAAATTATTTCCAAATTTTTATAGTTACTTTGATTACCAGCATGCATGGGAAAACACTTTGTGCATTCAAAATGAAATCTTTTCGCATTCCTAGTTTTTTAATTTTCAGATCAGAGAAAAGACCCATCTTCCAAACTGGTTTAAAGCATGGTTTCTTGTTTGGGGTCCTTCTGAGGACATCCTCCCTTTTGATCTAAAAGATTCTTTTGGCACTTTTAGAACTGCTAACTTTGATCTTGCAGGTTACTGGGAAGCCATGTTATGGTTCTTTTATCTCTATGATCTAATCTGGATCCTAAAATGGGTCTATGACATTTCTCCTCCCGATGAGGATGATAGTATTTACATCCTTAATTTAAGAAGACAAATTCTTATAAAATGGTGGGATAAATTCCATTTTAACCATCTTCTCCCTCCTAGATTCAAAATAAAATCTGTGGATGACATTATCAATTCTGTAAAGACTTCTTCTTCAAAACCAAGGAGCCTCTCTCCCCACCTTGAAGGACTAGTCTCTCATTTGAAAGCAGCTAAATAAGTTGATCCATCCCTCTCGTCTGCAGATCTCAAACAGCATCTGCTTGAAGCTTTTAACGAAGTTGATAAAATGTCTGCCTCTGGCACAGATGATGACAGCCACCTAAATGTTGATTGTTTTCTTAGAACAAAATAAACATGCATCTCATTTTAAGTATACTCGCAAGTGCACGAATCGCATCAGTAGCAAAGCGTACAAGCACAAGGTCGATCCCACAGGGAATGGTTAATACACAACAAATCAATTCAATTAATCAATAGAATAACTAACAGGAGGGTTTTAGAAAGATGGAAACACACGCACACATCACCACACGCACACACCCATTACCCTATCTTGCAATGTTAAGTTTTCAATTTCAAATCAGATATGCATACTCTAACCATCCAAGGCTAATGACAAATCAATTCAAACACAATGTATAAAAGTTTGACTGCTAAAATGGTTTGGCTAGTTAGTTTCTCGCAATTGTTCTCCTAAGGCATATATTAAGAGCTTCTTAGGCCTCCCCTAATCAGTTAACTTACATGTTCCCTAAGAGCTTTGTTAGGCATTCCCTAGGGCAACTGTTATCTATGCAAGAGTCATTAAAATCTATGCAAAACGTCAAACATGCACAAAATATAAGCTTTGATTATTTCCTTATAGAGGTCGCACAAAACCATTACCAAGAATAATCCCTTATTCCCTTGTTACTTGTGATTTAGTGTCTTTGACTATTTCACAGCTAAACCTAACAAATAAACTAAATGCAATTATCCTAAGGTGACCAGTCAAATGATGCAAACAACTAGTGACAGATTCAATCAGATAATGAGAATTAAATATATGCAAACATCAAATTAATTCATCAAGAGACGGATAAACGATTTGTTAAAGCATGACATAACTAAAAATCAACCTACAACTAACATGTAAGATAGGGCTGAAATATATAAAAAGACATAAACTACATAATTAAATCATAAAAAGAAATCTGAAATATATAAACAAAATCCCAATCCATAATTATAATAAAATCAGAAACGCAAAACTAAAATAAAGGAAGAATTCTAGACGAAAAAATAAAAGAACATTCAGAGAGGGCTGCGGAAAGACAAGGAGGAGAAGGGAACCTCACACAAGCAGGTGGCTCACGGCTAGGGTGAGCTAGGGCTTGCGGCAAAGGCACCTTCTCTCCTTGCTGTCACGCCTTCTCTCTCTCTCTCTCTAAAACTCGGCACCTCTCTCTCTCTCTGAATTCTGAAAATATGAAATTATTGGAACCCTCCACAATGAGAGAATAGGATGTATATATAGAGATGAGGGAGAAATCCTTGTGAGGCAAGGCTTTGTCATATGCGGCAGCAACTAGGGTTAGGGAAACTATGGGCTTGCGGCAATAGGCTTAAGTGACTCACGCAAGGCTGGCTAGAGTTTCCTTCCTTCATGCGCATGGGCTGCCACCTTGGGTCTTGGCGCATTGGGCTTGGGCTGCTAGGGTTAGGCGCATGCATGCATGCGTGGCCCCTCTGATTTCGGCATGACATAGGCCCATGGCCCATTTGACTTGTTGACTTGTCATAGTTGACCCTTGACCCTTGACCATTGACCATTGACTTTGACTTCCCATTTCGCCCCTAATTTCCATTTGAATTCAAATTCATTTCTTCCCTCCATTTATTTCCATGGATGTCCACCACCTTCTAGAAGTTTTTGGAACCTTGACTTGATAGAGTTGACTTTGACCAACCTTTCCTAGTCCAACTAGGATTTCTTGTAAATGAAGGATGCCTTATCCATTTCGACTTCTCGTAATGACCATATTGCTCCTGGGGTCTCCTAGTGTCATTAGGACTTCTTTCCCTAGTAGGGTTAGGTTTCCTAGTTCAACCAGGAATTCCTGTTTCAATCAGGATTTCTCATTTCTAGCTCGACAATGATGGTTCTGCACTTGATGTTTCCTAGTGTGACTAGGAATCCTCATTTGACTAGGATTTCTGCTCTTTTCCTGGTTTAACCAGGAATTGACCCATTTTCCTAGTTTGACCAGGAAATGTCCCAAAATGGCTCCATTTGCTTCTTTTTCCTATTTCTGCTTTATTTGACCTGAAAACACAAAAACAAGACAAGAAAAACACAAAATATCGAGTTCTAACACTCTGGGTTAAGGAATTAGTATCATAAAGTTTGCAAAATGCACACTCATCACTAAACAATGAAGATGACTGTGAGGGAATATTTCCAAATTTGCATCATTAAGTGGACCCCTCCACTTTCCTAAAAGCAGGATGGATGCATGGTTGGATGCGTTTAAGTCACGGGACTCTACCACTTCTCTTAAAGTAAGCTGAGGTGCCCTTTACTATTCAATAAAGTAAGTGTGATCTTCTTTCGGTGGATACCTGACCTTATCTTGTCCCCCACTACTTTTGTTGGGCGACCTCTATAAGGAAATAGTCAAACCTTATATGTTGTGCATGTTTGACGTTCTCATAAAATTTAATGACTCCTGCCTGGGTAACAGCTGCCTGTTCGTTTTAAATTTTAATACTCGCAGTGCACGAATCTATATATAATATAGATGGCAAGCAAGGTCGATCCCACGAGGACTATTGTTGATCTTTAAATGATAATCCAAATGCTAAAAAGAAACAAGAAAATAAGACACAAGTGGCTGCCCAAGTTGTCACGCCTAGGGCAGCTGCTCACATGAAATGAAACACACGCACACACACACGAATGAGAGGGAGTTTGTATGACTTGAAAACAGCAAATTGAAACTAAACAAAAACTAAGATGTGCGACTAGCAAAGAGTATGAAAACAGCAAGTTATCTTGAGAAAATAGATTGATAGATGATAATAGGACTCTAGGACTTTACCACTAGACCTCATATTCAATGTCATGGTGCAATTTCTGAAACCTTTAATTCCTATTGATGAATGCATTCGCATATTCACCTATGGCATAGCATGAAATGCATGATTCCCCAAATGTACAAACTAGTGCATGGCGTCTACCCTAGTTTGGTACCCTAAATGCAACCTAGGCATGGCATCTACCTAAGAACGCAGCAAGGTCCATTAACACACACATGAGATTATGAATGCAAATAAAACCCTAAGGCATGGCGTCTACCTTAGGTGCATTAGTATTGATTTCACACAATTAGAATTCAGCCAATTACTAAATCCTAAGTTGTTTATCACTTGTATTAGGGGCTGATTGGTTTTCCTCACCCTAAATTGATTAAATTCTAGATGCCATAACCCTAGGTGATCAATCAAGGATTATAAACACATAGAGAACAATGATAAAAGTGAAATCAAAATCATCAAATCCATGGAATTAAATAAACAGCAAATACATCACCAATCCATTGAATATTCGGCCTAGGGCTGAATCCAAGGCCCTAGAAAACGTGATTAGTTCATGCTAGAGAACAAGAACAGCCACGAAATCATGTTTATCATCTAACAATTACAAGAAAAGAAAAGAAGAAGAAGAGAAAACACCCCAAAGGAAAGCTCACGCCTCCAGCAGCCCCTCTCTCTCTATTTTCTGATTTTTTCCAAGTGTCTGAACCTCTAAAATGATAGAAAGAGATGTATATATAAGGGTGTGCAGCAGCTAGGGTTTTGGGAAGGAAGGATGTGCGGCCAGCTAGGGTTTCCAAGCTAGGAAGATGCGGCATGGGCTTGGCTTCTTGGGCTTAAGTGACTTGCGCAAGGCCCTAGGGTTTCCCTCTCTTGCGCATGGTGTAGCTGACCCCTATGGGCTTGCATGTAGCTGATTTCCTCCCCTAATGGGCCTCCAATAAATCAGTTATTAAAATGAAATAACTCAGGTTATATCAAATCTGATTTTTAAGAGCCCAATTTGGAAAGGAAAGCCTTGCAAGGTGCGGCCAGCCCTTTTCTTCTAGCAACCACGCCACTTCCTATGTGGTTTGGGCTGGGCTTCCATTTCTTCATGCTCTTGGACCCTCTCTTGATCTTGGGCTTCCATTTAAACAGCAAATATTCATTTAAGCTCAAAATGGGCTGATTTGCATCCATTTAATTCCTATGGGCTTTCCACCTACAAAAGAGAAAAACACAAATAAATAACATAAAATATAGGGACTAAGTACTAAATACATGAAGATAGAGGGCCTAAAATGCAAACATTTAAGGACCTAACAAATTCCCCCAAACTTAACCTTTGCTAGTCCCTAGCAAAACAAAACAAAACTACACTAAGACTCCAAAAAAAACCTAACCGTCCACCAAAAATCTCAGGTATGCTTGATCATTCATAACTCAGTCAAATAGATTACATACTAGTTCCAGAGATTACCAAATGCCAACATTAACTCACAATCAACAAGGTTAAAGCATCATGTGCGTAAGACAATATCAACATAGTTTTCAATCTGAACTTTCAAGCAACTTGAGTAATCATAAGCAGCTAGTGTCACTTCAATTCTCACAAAGATAGTCACTCTCAAATAAAGCACTGAGATATTGGTTAAATAGTGATTCCCTCAAAAGGCATATGTGAGCAAGTTTATGCATACAAATTCAAATTACTCACATATATGTAAGAACGAAAGCACAAGTGAAAGAATAATGATCTCATGAAAGATACCAAATACCCGAAATCAAATTAAAATACAATATGCTTCCATCCCATCTAATCTCCACATTAAGACTACACTTCACCTAAGATCATATAGGACTTTTACATATGGGTTGTAATGGGGCTAACGGTGAAGGGTTTTAACAAGAAGGGTATGGAAAACACAAAGACTTAAGGGAACCATAGAGAATCAGGTTTTACGTTGTCATTTCATCCTTATACACTTTGGCAACAAGGCTTGCATTCTTGAATTTGCACACTTGTGATACACATGCCTACCCTTTTCACTTTCTTTTCTTTTTTTTCTTTTTTTCTATTTCTTTTGGGCACGGCAACATATTCAATTCCTTTTCTTTTCTTTTTCACATTATTCCCAAGCCTTGCACACAAATGAACAATTATCCTAAACCAGTTCTCTACAATCCCTTAAGTATGGGTAGATACACACAACGGAAAGGTACTTCCCCCAAACTAGGGGCTGGCACGGGTAACATGGTTAAGAAACAAAAAGGCTGACAAGGCTCAACAAGGCAACTAGGGGTATAAATGAACACAAAAAGGATGGCTAGAATGGCACAAACGAGACAAAGAAGGCCTAAATCATTTCCTAGGTTCCACGTAGTTACAACATGCTTCAATTAAATTGAGATGGAAGTTCTATCATTTGATTTAAAATGATGCACATTTCAAGCATTTGATCAAGTGAAAGATAATGAGATCATGCAAACTCTAGATATTCAATGAACGTATGGAGTATTAGCATATAACCCTCAAAACAGAAGAATTAAGGCTCGAATCTCACAAGGGGTATATAAGTTCACCAGAAGCCTAGATCATACAAGCATGCAATCATTTTCAGTCTAAACTATTCCAGCATTGTAATCCACACAAAGATAGCTCAAATATGCTCAAAATGAGTTATATGTCAAAAGAATAATCAAAAGAACTGGTTTCATCAATTCGACCAAAGTATGCAAGATCAAAGCATTTGCAATTCATCATAGTGGTGGACAGGAACCTAAAAGACACAAAAACAAAAATATTTTTGGTATTTTTCAAAAATTTGAACGAAAATCTCAAAACCTAAACCTAAAACTCTTCCCCCAAACTTAAATGAAACATTGTCCTCAATGTTTCGAACTAAGCATGCAATGAATCATTCAAGTTAGGAAGACAAATACTCTAATGACCTAAAAACAGACCACAACCAACAAAAAAAAAAACTAAAGGAAAGCACAAGGTTAAGAACTCCCTGATATCCATGCAAACAGCCATAGGACAATGTTTCTTCTCTCAAAATGTTGGGTTGCCTCCCAATCAGCGCTAAGTTTAGAGTCTTCAGCCAGACTTGGTAGTACATCATGCTAATGGAACAGGATCCTCCAAGAGCATGTTCTCCTCCGAACGCTCCATATTAGCCTCCAAGTAATGCTTAAGCCGATGGCCATTCACCTTGAATGTATTCTTTGTCTTTGTATTGCAGACCTCGACTGCACCATGAGGGTAAACATTAGTAACAGTAAATGGACCATACCATCGAGAACGAAGTTTACCTGGAAAGAGTCTGAGGCGAGAATTGTAAAGCAAGACTTTCTGACCCACTTCGAAATGTTTTCTCAAAATGGCCTTGTCATGGTAGGCCTTGGTCTTGTCTTTGTAAATCCTAGAACTCTCATAAGCCTCATTCCTGAGTTCTTCCAACTCACTCAATTGTAGCTTCCTATGCTCACCTGCCTCGTTCATCTTAAAATTGAAATGTTTAATAGCCCAATATGCTTTATGCTCTAATTCAACAGGTAAATGACATGGCTTACCAAAAACCAACCTGTACGGGGACATACCAATGGGAGTCTTATACGCTGTACGATAAGCCCATAGAGCATCTAAGAGGCGATCTGACCAATCTTTCAGGGAGGGGCTCACAGTCTTCTCCAAAATTTGCTTAATTTCCCTATTACAGATCTCAGCCTGTCCACTGGTCTGGGGGTGATAAGGTGTAGAAACCTTATGCTTGATACCATATTTGCTCAGCAAGGCCGCAAATAACTTGTTGTTGAAGTGAGATCCTCCATCACTAATAATAGCTCTGGAAGCGCCAAATCTTGCAAAAATATGATCCTTAAGAAATCTGAGGACAACTCTAGAATCATTAGTCTTGGATGGAATTGCTTCCACCCATTTCGACACATAATCAACCGCAAGCAAGATATACAAATAACCCTTGGAAGACGGAAATGGGCCCATGAAATCAATGCCCCAGACATCAAAAATCTCAACAATAAGAATGGGGTTAAGAGGCATTTGATTTTGTGAAGAAATGTTACCCAACTTTTGGCACCTATCACAAGTGGTACAGAATGTATAAGCATCCTTGAACAAACTAGGCCAGTAAAAACCACACTGCAACACTTTTAGAGCCGTCTTCTTTGCTCCACCATGTCCTCCACATGCATCAGAATGGCAAAAAGTTAGTATAGACTGAAACTCAGATTCTGGCACACACCTTCTGATGATCTGGTCGGGGCACCACTTAAATAGATATGGATCATCCCATATATAGTACTTAGCCGTGCTGATGAGCTTCTCCTTCTGAGCTCTCTGTATATCACCTGGAAGTTCTCCTGTAACAATATAATTAACAATATCAGAGTACCAAAGAACATAAACAGACAATGAGAACAACTACTCATCTGGGAATCACTCATTCAGAGGGAGGATGTCCTCCTCTGCAGTAGAACTGTGCACCAATCGACTAAGGTGATCCGCCACCACATTCTCTGAGCCCTTCTTATCTTTGATCTCTAGGTCAAACTCCTGGAGCAACAAAATCCATCTAATCAGCCTGGGCTTCGCATCTTTCTTCTATAGAAGGTACCTAAGTGCTGCATGATCAGAAAACACAATCACTTTAGTTCCAATCAGATATGACCTAAATTTTTCTAAAGCAAAAATGACAGCCAAAAGCTCCTTCTCTGTGGTGGAATAATTCAGCTGGGCATCGTTGAGAGTCCGACTGGCATAGTAGATAACATGTGGTATCTTGTTCACTCTCTGCCCTAACACAGCTCCCACAGCATAATCAGAAGCATCGCACATAAGCTCAAATGGTAAACTCCAATCAGGAGGCATAATGACTGGAGCTGATGTGAGAAGAGTCTTCAAAAGTAGTGGGGGACAAGATAAGGTCAGGTATCCACCGAAAGAAGATCATACTTACTTTATTGAATAGTAAAGGGCACCTCAGCTTACTTTAAGAGAAGTGGTAGAGTCCCGTGACTTAAACGCATCCAACCATGCATCCATCCTGCTTTTAGGAAAGTGGAGGGGTCCACTTAATGATGCAAATGTGAGAAGAGTCTTCAAATGGCCATTAACTTCCACATAGGCCCATGGCCCATTTGACTTGATGACATGTCATAGTTGACCCTTGACCATTGACTTTAACTTTTCATTTCACCCCTCATTTCCATGGATGTCCACCACCTTCTAGAAGCTTCTGGAACCTTGACTTGATAGAGTTGACTTTGACCAACCTTTCCTAGTCCCACTAGGATTCCTTGTAGATGTAGGATTCCTTGTCCATTTCAACTTCTCATAATGACCATATTGCCCCTAGTGACTCCTAGTCTCATCAGGACTCCTTTTCCTAGTAGGATTAGGTTTCCTAGTTCAACCAGGAATTCCTGCTTTAATTAGGATTTCTCATTTCTGGCTTGGCAATGATGGTTCTGGGCTTGATGTTTCCTCTTGTGACTAGGAATCCTCATTTGACTAGGATTTCTGCTCGTTTCCTAGTTTGTCCAGGAAATGTCCCAAAACGGCTCCATTTGCTCATATTTCCTATTTTTGCTTCATTAGACCTAAAAACACAAAAACAAGATAACAGACACCAAAGTATCGAGTTCTAACACTCTAGGTTAGGGAGTTACTATCATAAAATAACGTAAAAGGAACACTCATCACTAACCTAGAGTGTTAGAACTCGATACTTTTGTGTCTGTTGTCTGTTTTTTGTGTTTTTAGGTTAAATGAAGCAATGATGGAGAAAGAAGCTAAATGAGGCTATTTTGAGCTAAAAATGGAAGAAATGGGAAAAAGAATCTTAAGGAAATCTGTTAGAAGGATCTGGAATCTAGAAGGAATCTTTAGAGAATCTCAGACAGAATCTTTTGAGAAATCTTTTTGGTCAAGGTTAACTTTTGGTCAAAGTCAAAGGTCAAAGGTCAAAGTCAATGGTCAACCGTGCCACATCATCACATGACATGGACTACACATGCAGCCCATGCACTATGGGCCATACGCATAACCCTAGCCCAAAGGACCAAGGCCATGCGCCTATTGCAAGCCCAATTGGAGGAAGCCCAAGTTGTGCCATTCCAAGGTCCAAGAGCCCAAGTCATACAGCCATGCGCATGCCATGCATCCCATGCAAGCCCATGCGCCTAAACCTAGCAGCCCAAGTCCACCACACCATGCAAAGAGAAAGCCCAAGGAATCCTAGATGAAAAAGAAGTCAAAATCCTGGAAAATAGAGCACCAATTTCGACAGCAATTCTGTAATTCTCCAGAGAGAACCAGGTAGTATGCGGATGTTAGCTTCGCAGGGAAATTTACGGATTTCGATTCCTGTTGATGTGTTTTCTTAGAACAAAATAAACAATTATCTCATTCTAAGTTTACTCGCAAGTGCACGAATCGCATCAGTAGCAAAGCGTACAAGCACGAGGTCGATCCCACAGGGAATGGTTAATAAGCAACAAATCAATGCAATTAATCACTAGAATAACTAAATGGGGGGTTTTGGAAAGATGGAACACACGCACACATCACCACACACACACACGCTTTATTCTATCTTGCAATGTTGAGTTTTCGGTTTCAAATCAGATAAGCATGCAATAACCATCCAAGGCTAATGACAGTTAATTTGAACACAACATATTAAAGTTTGACAGCTAAAAAGGTTTGGCTAGTTACTTTCTCGCAATTGTTCTCCTAATGCATAAACTAAGAGCTTCTTGGGCCTTCCTTAGCCAGTTAACCTACATGTTCCCTAGTTCAAGCTAAGGCAGCTGTTACCCATGCAGGAGTCATTAAGTTTTATGAGAACGTCAAACATGCACAACATATAAGCTTTGACTATTTCCTTATAGAGGTCGCCCAACCCCACTACCAAGAATAATCCCTTATTCCCTTGTTA
The DNA here is from genome assembly GCF_963921425.1 of Dryas octopetala. NCBI lineage: Eukaryota > Viridiplantae > Streptophyta > Magnoliopsida > Rosales > Rosaceae > Dryas > Dryas octopetala. The sequence goes on along the minus strand of NC_141367.1, from coordinate 8,789,316 downwards.
CTTGTGGTTTAGTGTCTTTGACTATTTCACAGCTAAACCTAACAGATAAACTAGATGCAATTACCCTAAGGTGGCCAGTCAAAGGATGCAAACAACTAGTGACGGGGGTTCTAATAGATAGTGGAAATTTAATATGCGCAAACATCAAACTAACAGACCAAGAGACGGATAAACGATTTGTTAGAACATGCAAATCCATTAATCGACCTACGACTAACATGCAAGATAGAATAACTAACCTACATAATTAAATTAAATAAAACAAAACAGAAACTAATAAATACACAAAGTCCCAATTCATGCTTGCTAAAGGAAATCAGAAACGCAAACTTAAGGAAATTAAAAGCATAAACGAATTGAACTCAGCAACATGAATTAAAAGAAATAAAGAGATAACTAAATAAAATCAGAAACTTAATTAAAAATATTCAGAAGCATAATCCAACAATTAAAATAGAAACTAGAAGGAAAAAGAAAGCAAAAATCAGAGGTGCAAACACATGGGGGCTGCGGCAAGGAGAGAGGAAGAAGGAGGCACCTAGCAAGCAGGAGGAACTCACGGCAAGGTGAGCTATGGCTTGCGGCAGCAGGCTGGTCCTTCTCTCTCTCACTTGTCACGCCACCCTCTCTCTCTAAGTCTCTCTCTGAATTCGGCTCCCCTTACAAGAAATAAAAGCTGAAACTAAAAACCTAAAACAGAAAAATAAAACTAGGAGAAGAGAAGGGAATTTCGGCTGGAGTGTGTAGGTGCAAAAAGTGATGCTAGGGTTCTGAATGAAAGGGATTTAAATAGAGGAACATTCCTTGAGAGGCAAGGAGGCTGAAGCTTGCGGCTGCTAGGGTTTCCCTTTCCTAGTTGCTTGCGGCTTCAGCTAGGGCTAGCTGACTAAGGCCTTGCGTGTTGGGCTGCTCCCTTTGGGCTTAAGTGGCTCACGCCTAGCCTAGCTAGGGTCCCTCCTTAGCGCATGGGCTGGTAGTCTTGGGCTTTGGGCTTGCATGTTGGGCTTCCATGTTGGGCTTCAGTTGCTTGCACAAGATGGGCTAAGGTTTCACTCCATGGGCTTCCATCTTGGGCTTGTCACCTTGAGCTTGCGCATGGCCCCTTGGCTGCTAGGGTTTGCATGGCATGCATGCGCATGCATGGGCTGCCATCTTCCTCCTTGCGCATGGCCTTTGGGCTGCTAGGGTTTGGGCCCATGCATGTGCATGCATGGCCCACTTGGTTCGGCATCCCTAGGGCCCATGGGCCCTCCACTTTTGACTTCCCATTTTGCCCCTCATTTCCATTTGAATTCAAATCCATTTCTTCCCTCCATTCATTTCCATGGATGTCCACCACCTTCTGGAAGCTTCTGGAACCTTGAAAAACATTTCCTGGTGCAACTAGGATTCCTTGAAAATGAGAGATTCCTTATCCATTTCGACTTCTCGTAATGACCATATTGCCCCTGGGGTCTCCTAGTGTCACTAGGACTCCTTTCCCTAGTTGGGTTAGATTTCCTAGTTCAACCAGGATTTCCTGTTCGAATAAGGATTTCACATTTCTGGCTCCGCAATGATGGTTCTGGACTTGATGTTTCCTAGTGTGACTAGGAATCCTTATTTGACTAGGATTTCTGCACTTTTCCTGGTTTGACCAGGATTTCACTCGTTTTTCTGGTTTGACCAGGAAATGTCCCAAAATGGCTCCATTTGCTTCTTTTTCTCATTTCTGCTTCATTTGACCTGAAAACACAAAAACAAGACAAGAAACACAAAATAGCGAGTTCTAACACTCTAGGTCAAGGAATTAGTATCATAAAGTGATGCAAAATGCACACTCATCAATTCCGAGTTTTCTAGCCCAAGATATGGCCATTTTAGTGGAGGTAGCGCAGCAGTTCTGCGAGCTGAAAATAAGTTACGCCCAAAAAGAGCTCAAATCAGCCCAAGGCCCACTTTTGGCCGAAAATGAGAAGTCTTAAGGAGCAAGAAATTCACTTAAGCCCATGTTCTTTTAATGAAACCCTAGCCTGCCGCACCTTGTCTTCTCCTTGCCTCCAAAGGAATCCTCACCTCACCTCTATAAATATATCATATTCTCTCATTGTTTGGGGTTCCCATATTTTTCTATTTTCAGAATTCAGAGAGAGAGGGGGAGGCCGAATTTCAGAGAGAGAGAGTGAGAGGGTGGCACCACTTGAGGGAGAATGAGAGACCATGTGCCACAGCCCTAGCTCACCTTTGTCGTGAGCCTCCTTGCTGCTATGTCTCTCCTCTTCTTCTCTCTTGTGCCGCTGCCACCCTCTTGTGATGTTTCTTTGTTTTTCTTTTGATTTTCTTCTTTTTCTTTAGTTAATTAGTTGTTCTTGCTTTCATTGTGGATTTAATTATTATAATGGAAGTTAGATCTTTTATTTTCTTTATTTTTATGTTTTGAGTTTTTTATTGCTTTGCTAAGTTGGATGATGAAACTTTAATTATGAGTTATGCAATGGTAACACTTGTGATTTAATTTGATGCATGTAGTAAATCCTTGATCTCTAGTAAAATTGATTCTATTTGTTTGCACCCTTTGACTAGCTACCTTAGGGTAATTGCATCTAGATTATGTTGTGAAATTAAATATGCTCAAAAGGTTGATAATTTCAATTGGCAGCAAGTGGGTATCCTAAGAACGTACTCATGAGAAAAGGGATCATAGATGACATACAGTACATTAATTTGGAGCTATGCGCTATGTGTTTATCGTTTTCACAAAACTTAATGACTCTTGTATGGTTAACATGCGCCTAGGGAATGCCTAACAAAGCTCTTAGGACACATGCAAGTTAACTGATTAGGGGAGGCCTAAGAAGCTCTTAGTATATGCATAAGGAGAACAATAGTTACGAGTGTCCTCAAAAAGGCTTTCGGCTGGTAAACTTTATTACATTTATGCATTATCTTGAATTGCTTGGTTGTATTTCCATCAACTGGTGCGGATTCTGAATTCTTAGCTGTTAGTTTCTAGGATTTGTTATATTGGCTATTTTCCTTGTCAAAACCATTGTATTTATTTTTATTTAATCACTCACAAGCTCTAGGCTAGATTAAGGACAAGTTCAGCTGTATTGATGAAGTCAAGAATGAACAAAGACTCAAGGTATACTGCACTTCATTCATTTCATGAAAATAACAGTTTTTTGTCTATTTGACTAGTCATTCACTGATTATAAAGAACAATGTTTTTCACGTACAGTGGTTGATACTTAAGTCACAGTCACTACAGTGGGGTCATTTCGGGTTTTACTTTTAAAGCCCATTTCATTGAAAGCCCATGTTCTGTTTCTTACTAAACATGCATGTGCATTGCACATGGCTTGGTTCCCCTACTGTATCAATCAGATCTGATTGCTTCTTTGCCATTCACGCCACACACCTTCACACATCAGCACTATTCATCATCTTCCCCATTTCTGATTTTTGCAAAATAAAGCAAAATTCCTTTTTACAGCTCCTCATTCCTATCCTTAGTAATACTAGGATACCCCTCTAGGACAAAGAGAATATGCCCCTCATTCGTCTCTTGTGGACAGCCATTGATTGGCTTCCACGTGGCTCGGGCAAACATGAAAGTTGCGTGGGTGTGTACGAGTATAGTGTGCATTCCGTTCAGATCTTTTTGGGTGTGTGTTTGAGCATTTTGAGTGAGTATTTTTCGGGTTTTATGCCTGGGTATTTTTCAGGTTAAGTGCTCATCTTTAACATTTCAGAAAATGTTCTTTTAATTCTTAAAAATCAAAAAGATTTTCTGAACTTGTTTTGTTTCATCTAAAATTCTAAATGGGTTTGAGTGTTTAAATCTTTTCATATATTCTTCAAACACATTCATTTTAGATTTTAGTTGAAGGATTCAATATCAACTTTTTCATGCCTCTAGCTTGAGAAGGTTGATCTTTTTTTTTAAAGAATCCTACATTGGCATATCATGTTCATGCATTGATGAATCTACTGGGCTTGGTGCGAATTGGTGCCATGGGTTGATGAGCTTGGAGTGGAGCTGCCTTCTTCATGAATGACCGATTGCCTTGCTTATGGAAGTTGCACAAAGGGGTAAGAAAGCTGCCACTTAGTCTAAGACTTAGTGATTGAGCTTGTGTGCTGTGTGCTCCCTTTGTATTGAACTTCTTATTTAGTGGATTGCTTGGTCAGCTGGATAGACCCCCAGTTTTTACCCTTTGTGGTTTTTCTGGGTGAACATCTTGTGTGCATTTGTCTTCCTTGTTTGTGTTGTTATGCTTACTGACTCACTCAACGTTTAAACACAAATCTGTACTGTAGCTATATGCTGGAAATTGATATATGCCTTATATAACTGTCTAGCTAATCACACACCACTGTAGTTGTGGATAACACTGGGATGCCTACTGTGATGGGTCCTCTGAGTGTATAGGATGTCACTTGATCCTTGGTGTGTTTGATTTGTGTGGTTTACAGAAGTGATTTTTGGTTTTTAGAAGTCAATCTGGAGTTTCATATTTTCGTTACTGAACCGTCTGAGTTGTGTTTGTTTGACTAGTTCCTGAGTGATCACATAAACCAAAAATTGGGGTCCGATCACTGAAAGTGAAATTAATCAAGTTTATTAAGTGAATAGATCACCTAAATTAAACTTTCACTTAGCATTGCAATTGTTTATATTTGTGTGGTGTGTGTGAGTTTAACAATCTACAAACCCCCCTGCCGTGTGTGTGTGTTTGGTTATTCTAATTTGTAAGTTGAATTGGTTTGATGTGTATTTACCTATTCCTCGTGGGATCGACCTCGTACTTATACGCTATGCTTACATGAGCGATTCGTATTCTTGCGAGCTACAACTTGGTATTCGTTTCTAAATTCCAAGTAAAACAAGTTGTACAAAAAGGAGCAACACATCTCAGCTTCTATAGCTAATTTCTTTTCCACTCTTTTTCGTCTATTCCACTGCTGTGAACTTAACGCGAATGTGTCAAAGAGTGTCCATGTTTCTTCAAAAGTCTTCTTCTTCAATGCTCCTCCACATGTCATGTCCACCATATTACGATCTTGATCTAACAAACCCTCATAAAAGTACTCAATCTGCATCCATGGGGCAAAATTATGGTGTGGACACGAAGTCAGAAGCTCTTGGTACCTTTCCAACTCTCATGAAACACTTCCTTCTCTGATTGTGTAAACCCTAAGATCTTCTTCCTCACAATGGTAGTCTTGCTAACTGGATAGAACCTCAACAGAAACTTGGATGCCAGTTCTTCCCATGTTTTAATAGAAGCGACCTGCAAGGAAAACAACCAATGTTTAGCTTTATCTTTAAGAGAGAATGGAAATAACCTCAACTTCCTTTGTTCATTGCTGAACCCCCTCAGCTTGCCAATCTCGCATATTGCATGAAATTCCTTAATATGCACATAGGGATCCTCTCCTTCTAAACCATGAAATATTGGAAGAAGTTTGATTGTCCCACTTGATAGTTCAAAATCAGCTTCCACTTGAGAGTAAGCAATGCACGTAGGTTGAGCTAGAAGCGTTGGAAACGAATAATCACTCAAAGGTACTCTCATTTGAGATGCATTTGGCTATAAGGTCTCCTCGACTTCTTCTTCTGATTTCTCCTCTTCGTATGCGTCTTCAGATTCACTCCCTTTCGGTGACACAAGAGTCGACCTCATCCTTAATGGTGTCCAATTGAGTCTCGGCCTTCCCTTGTACGCACTCAACACCTTTTGGCCTTCTACACGTGAAAGAGGAGTGATCTTCGAATTTGATTCTTCCATTGTACCTTAGAAACAAGAGAAATCAGTAAGAAGAACAAAAAATAAAAAAATAAAAATAAAAACAGAAAATAAAACCTAACTAAAATGACTTAACTAAAGTTAATTAAACTAACAATCAACACAAATAACAATTCCCCGGCAACGGCACCAAAAACTTGTTGTATGTTTTCCTAGAGCAAATTAAATAACATTTCCTGAGCTCTAGGTTAACTCGCAAGTGCACGAATCGCTAAGTAGCAAAGCTTACAAATACGAGGTCGATCCCACAGGGAATTGTACTAGTGTATGATTTCTAACTCAATTAAATTCAATTAACTCAACTCTAACTCACACACGCAAATAGGGGGTTTTGATTGGTTTTTAAGACTAGACTAAACTAACAGATAAATAACAAAACTTTAAAATAACAAACTGAATGATTTTGGATAAAACAATAATAAAGAAACACTAGGGGTCAGAATGCACCACTAGCATACCATTCACTTTACTATGGATATTAACAATAAATATATAAACATGCCAACAAAGTTTGTCTACTAAAAGGTTTGGCTAGTTACTTTTAGCAATTACTCCCCTTACTGTGCATAAACTAAGAGCTTCTTGGGCCTTCCTTAACCAGTTAACTTGCATGTTCCATAGTTCTAAGCTAAGGCAGCTGTTACCCATGCAAGAGTCATTACAATCTGTGAGAGTGACAAACACATAGTGCATAACTCCAAATTAATGTACCCTATGTCCTCTATGATCTCTTTTCTCATGAATATTATCTTAGGATATCCACTTGTTGCCTATTGAAACTGTCATCCTTTCGAGCTTGTTTAGTTCCACGACATAAATCTAGATGCATGCAACCTAAGGTGATCAGTCAAAGATGTGAAACAAATAGAGTCAATTTAAACAGAGATCCAAGATTTGTCAACATGTAAATAATTAAAATATTAATAATCCATAGTGAAAGTAAATAGCAACACTAGGGCTTCATCCTAGCCCTAGCCCAATATTTAGCCACACATAATTAAATCCACAAATAGACGATGCATAATTAAAACAATGTAAATAAAAATAAAAGGAAGAGAGATCAAGCCGAGGCAGCAAGGTGGAGGTGCGGCTGCAAGGGTGGTGTTGCAATGGTGCTGCTCGGCCTTGGGCTCCACGGCAAGGTGGCTGAGGTGCTCGGCAAGGTGGCAGCAAAGTGGTAATGGCGTGGCTGCTGGAGGTGGCTGCAGCTAGGTGGCACGGCTAGGTGGTGGTGGCTGCGGCTTGACTCTTTCCTCCTTCTTCAGTTAAGCACAAAATAAAAGAAAAACAAGAGGAGGTGGCTGCTAGGGTTTGGCCAGAAAAGAAAAGGAAAAAGAGAGAGAAGAGGAAGAGTGTAGGCTGCGGCAAGAAAAGAATAAGAAAAGAAGAAGGCTACTAGGGTTGCGGCAAGAGCAAGGTGATGGGGCTGCTAGAGTTTCCGAAAATTAAAAGAAGAGAGAGCAACTTCAGAACCCTTTTTCTGATTTTTAAAGATGTATTTATAGAGGTGAGTGGGGCTGCTATTCCTATTCCTCATCAATGTGGGATTGATGTAATTTGACCTAATGGACCAAGGCCTATTTCACTTAAGCCCATATGCATAAACAAACAGCCCCTTGCGCAAACCTAGGAACAGGAATTCCTGGTTGAACTAGGAAACCTAACCCTACTAGGGGAAGGAGTCCTGATGACACTAGGAGACTCCAGGGGCAATATGGTCATTACGAGAAGTCAAAATGGATAAGGAATCTTTCATTTACAAGAAATCCTAGTTGGACTAGGAAAGGTTGGTCAAAGTCAACTCAATCAAGTTAAGGTTCCAGAAGCTTCTAGAAGGTGGTGGACATCCATGGAATCAGATGGAGGAATGAATTTGAATCCAAGAGGGAGAGAGGGGTAAAATTGGAAGTCAAAGTCAATGGTTAAGGGTCAACCATATCATGTCATGAAGTCAATTGGGCTTTGGGCCTAGGTGAAGTCGAAATCCACAAGAATGGTGAGGTGGCAGCCCAACACATTATTTGCATGCTTGCAGCCCATTCAGCCCAAGTCATACAACCATGCGCAAGCCATGCATCCCTAAAGCCCATCACGCCACTTGCTTGTTGCAGCCAGCCCATGTTCTTTTAAAGGAAACCCTAGCCCATCACGCGTACAAAGAGAAAGCCCAAGGAATCCTAGCTGAAAAAGAAGTCAAAACCCTGGAAAATAGAGCACCAATTTCGACAGCAATTCTGTAATTCTCCAGAAGGAATCAGGTAGCATGCCATATATGGTTGGAAAGATACAGATGTTAGCTTCGCAGGGAATTTTACGGATTTTGATTCCGAGTTTTCTAGCTCAAGATATAGTCATTTTAGTGGAGGTAGCGCAGCAGTTCCGCGAGCTGAAAACGGAGTTACGCCCAAAAAGAGCCCAAATCAGCCCAAGGCCCATGTTTGGCCGAAAATTATAAGTCTTGGTGTGCAAGGAATGCACTTATCCCACATTGAAGAGAAAGAGAAATCTCAGCCCCATTCTCCTCTATAAATACATCTTTATAACTCAAAGGATCTTCTCTCTGAAATTTCAAAAACCCTAGCCTAGTCTCTCTCTCTTCTTGCCGCACACCCTAGCCTCCTTTCTCTCTCTTTCTTTTCTCACGCAGCCTAGGAACCCTAGCAGCCCCCATTATTTCTTTTCCCTTGCCGCAGCCACCATCATCTCTCTTTCTTTATTTTTCTGCTGAACCGAAGGAGGAGGAAGGAGTCGAGCCGCTGCCACCTTGTGCCGCTGCTGCCACCTTGTGCCGCCGTTGCCACCTTGTGCCGCTGCTGCCACTCTCTAAGGATGTTCTCTTTGTTTTTCTTTTGGAATTCTAGTTTTTAATTGTTTTGTTTAATTAGTTTGCTTTCCAACATGGATTGGGAATTTAATTATATTATTCTGATTTCCTTTTCTATTTTAATTATGTAAGTTTATTTATTCTATCTTGCATGTTAGTTGTAGGTTGATTATTGGATTTGCATGCTTTAACAAATCGTTTATCCGTCTCTTGGTCTGTTAGTTTGATGTTTGCATGTATTAAATTTCCATTATCTATTAGAACCCGTCACTAGTTGTTTGCATCCTTTGACTGGCCACCTTAGGGTAATTGCATCTAGTTTATTTGTTAGGTTTAGTTGTGAAATAGTCAAAGACACTAAACCACAAGTAACAGGGAATAAGGGATTATTCTTGGTAGTGGGCTTGGGCGACCTCTATAAAAAAAAAGTCAAAGCTTATATGTTGTGCATGTTTGACGTTCTCATAAAACTTAATGACTCCTGCATGGGTAACAGCTGCCTTAGCTTGAACTAGGGAACATGTAGGTTAACTGGCTAAGGAAGGCCCAAGAAGCTCTTAGTTTATGCATTAGGAGAACAATTGCGAGAAAGTAACTAGCAAAACCTTTTTAGCAGTCAAACTTTAATATGTTGTGTTCAAATTAACTGTCATTAGCCTTGGATGGTTATTGCATGCTTATCTGATTTGAAACTGAAAACTTAACATTGCAAGATAGAATAAAGGGTGTGTGCGTGTGGTGATGTGTGCGTGTGTTTCCATTTTCCAAAACCCCCCATTTAGTTATTCTATTGATTAATTGAATTGATTTGTTGTGTATTAACCATTCCCTATGGGATCGACCTCGTGCTTGTACGCTTTGCTACTGATGCGATTCGTGCACTTGCGAGTATACTTGAAATAAAATAGATGTTTATTTTGTTCTAAGAAAATATTCAACATCTTGTTTTTGTATTTTCAGGTCAAATGAAGCAGAAATGAGAAAAAGAAGCAAATGGAGCCATTTTGAGACATTTCCTGGTCAAACTAGGAAAACGAGTGAAATCTTTGTCAAACCAGGAAAAGTGCAGAAATCCTAGTCAAATGAGGATTCCTAGTCACACTAGGAAACATCAAGTCCAGAACCATCATTGCGGAGCCAGAAATGAGAAATCCTGATTGGAACAGGAAATCCTGGTTGAACTAGGAAACCTAACCCAACTAGGGAAAGGAGTCCTAATGGCACTAGGAGACCCCAGGGGCAATATGGTCATTACAAGAAGTCGAAATGGATAAAGAATCCTTCATTTTCAAGGAATCCTAGTTGCACTAGGAAATGTTGGTCAAAGTCAACTCTACAAAGTCAAGGTTCCACAAGCTTCTAGAAGGTGGTGGACATCCATGGAAATGAATAGAGGGAAGAAATGAATTTGAATTCAAATGGAAATGAGGGGCAAAATGGGTAGTCAAAAGTCAATGGTCAAGGGTCAAAGATGGAAGTCAACAAGTCAAATGGGCCACGGGCCTAAGGGATGCCTAACTTAAGATGGGCCATGCATGCACATGCATGCGCCAAACCCTAGCAGCCCAAGCCCATGCGCAAGGTCCAAGGTGGTAGCCCATGCATGCGCACGCATGCCATGCAAACCCTAGCAGCCCAAGAAGGCCTATGCACAAGCCCAAGGTACAATCCCAAGGTGGAAGCCCATGAAGAGAAACCCTAGCCCATCTTGTGCAAGTCACTTCAGCCCATGAGCCCAATGCACCATCAAAGCCCAAGACCAGCAGCCCATGTGCAAGGAGGGAAGCCCTAGCTGACTTGCATGCGCCACATAAGCCCAAAAGGCCATGCCTTTGCCGCAAGCCCACAAGCTAGAAACCCTAGCTGTTGCCGCAAGCTGATGAGTGTTTATTTTACGCTATTTTATGAAACTAACTCCCTAACCTAGAGTGTTAGAACTCGATCCTTTTGTGTCTGTTGTCTTGTTTTTGTGTTTTTAGGTTGAATGAAGCATAAATATGAAATAGGAGCAAATGGAGCCGTTTTGGAACATTTCCTGGTCAAACTAGGAAAATGGGTCAATTCCTGGTCAAACCAGGAAAAGAGCTGAAATCCTAGTTAAATGAGGATTTGTTGATGTGTTTTCTTAGAACAAAATAAACAATTATCTCATTCTAAGTTTACTCGCAAGTGCATGAATCGCATCAAGCCCACTACCAAGAATAATCCCTTATTCCCTTGTTACTTGTGGTTTAGTGTCTTTGACTATTTCACAGCTAAACCTAACAGATAAACTAGATGCAATTACCCTAAGGTGGCCAGTCAAAGGATGCAAACAACTAGTGACGGGGGTTCTAATAGATAGTGGAAATTTAATACGTGCAAACATCAAACTAACAGACCAAGAGATGGATAAACGATTTGTTAGAACATGCAAATCCATTAATCGACATACAACTAACATGCAAGATAGAATAACTAACCTACATAATTAAATAAAATAAAAAAAACAGAAACTAACAAATAAACAAAGTCCCAATTCATGCTTGCTAAAGGAAATCAGAAATGCAAAACTAAAAGCATAAACTAAACGACTAAATTAAATTGCATAAATTAAATGAAATCAGAATCATGCATTAAATAAATTCAGAAACTTAATTAAATAAATTCAGTAGCATAAACCAACAATTAAAATAGAAACTAGAAGGAAAAAGAAGCAAAATCAGAGATGCAAACACTAGGGTGGCTGCGGCAAGGAGAGAGGAAGAAGGAGGCACCTAGCAAGCAGGAGGAACTCACGGCAAGGTGAGCTAGGGCTTGAGGCAGCAGGCTGGTCCTTCTCTCTCTCACTTGTCACGCCACCTTCTCTCTCTAGAACCCTCTGAATTCGGCTCCCCTCCCAAGAATTAAACTAAACAATAACCTAAAACAGAAAAATAAAACTAAAGACCTAAATAGAATTTCGGCTGGAGTAGGAGGTGAGAAAAAGTCATCCCTAGGGTTCTGAATGAAAGGGGTATATATAGAAGTGCATTCCTTGAGAGGCAAGGAGGAGAAAACTTGCGGCTGCTAGGTTTCCCTCTCCTTGTTGCTTGCGGCTTCAGCTAGGGTTAGGTGCATCAGGGCCTTGCGGCATGGGCTGCTTCTTTTGGGCTTAAGGGGCGCATGCAAGTCAGCTAGGGCCCCCTCCTTGGCGCATGGGCTGCTGGTCTTGGACCTTGATGTGCTTTGGGCTCACATGTGTTGGGCTGAGGTGGCTTGCACAAGATGGGCTAGGGTTTCACTTCATGGGCTTCCACCTTGGGCTTGCATCTTGGGCTTGTGCATGGGCCCCCTTGGCTGCTAGGGTTTGCATGGCATGCATGCGCATGCATGGGCTGCCATCTTCCTCCTTGCGCATGGCCTTTGGGCTGCTAGGGTTTGGGCCCATGCATGTGCATGCATGGCCCATCTTGGTTCGGCAACCCTAGGGCCCATGGGCCCTCCACTTTTGACTTCCCATTTTGCCCCTCATTTCCATTTGAATCAAATTCATTTCTTCACTCCATTCATTTCCATGGATGTCCACCACCTTCTGGAAGCTTCTGGAACCTTGACCAACATTTCCTGGTGCAACTAGGATTCCTTGAAAATGAGAGATTCCTTATCCATTTCGACTTCTCGTAATGACCATATTGCCCCTGGGGTCTCCTAGTGTCATTAGGACTCATTTCCCTAGTTGGGTTAGGTTTCCTAGTTCAACCAGGATTTCCTGTTTGAATCAGGATTTCCTGTTTGAATCATGAAAGGATTTCCTGTTTGAATCAGGATTTCCTGTTTGAACCAGGATTTCCTGTTTGAATCAAAAGTATATGTGAGAGGAAATATGTAACAAAAAAAATTAGCTCACATATGTACATGAAATAAAGGCACATTTTAGAAAGAAATACTGATCTCATGAAAGGAATTCAAATGCTTGAAATAGAATCAATAACCATAGGCTCCTTTCTTAAATAGACTCCACATAAGTATAATACACACCTCTTGAGATCAGCTAGGGCTTTAATAGGGTTATAATGAAGGCTTAGGCTAGGATAGGGTATTGAAATGAAATGGAAACACAAAGGGCCCAAGCACCAATAGAACATTTTGAGGTATACTTTGCTTCTTTGCACTTCATAGCTCAATTTGAACTCTTTTTGCTCACTTTTTCTTTTGAAACCGTCCCATCTCTTTTCTTTGATTTCTTTTCTTTTTCTTTTCTTTGGGCACGGCATACATACTTTTCTGACACATTTTTGTATAAGCTATGCATTTTCACTTCTTTTTCACCTCAATCAACATATACACAACTTGCAATACCATAAAAAGGGTAAAACGGGTAAAAGGGGTGTAGCACCCCCAAACTTAGGGTTTGGTATGGGGTAACAAAGAAAACGGCTTAAAAGGCTCGAAATGGGTAACTAAGGATAAAACATGTAATGGGTAGGCTTTCAGGCTATGGGGTACACAAACAGGGCCTAAATTCATTTCTCAAGAGTTATGCAAATACGACATTGTTGAGTGCTCATTTTACACTATTTTAAAATGGTATGCTGGTGGTGCATTCTGACCCCTAGTGTTTCTTTATTATTGTTTTATCCGAATCTTTCAGTTATCATTTTAAAGTTGTTATTTCACTGTTAGTTTGTCTAGTCTCAAAAACCAATCAAAACCCCCCATTTGCGTGTGTGAGTTAGAGTTGATTTAATCGAATTTAATTAAGTTAGTGATCATAACACTAGTGCAATTCCCTGTGGGATCGACCTCGTATTTGCAAGCTTTGCTACTTAGCGATTCGTGCACTTGCGAGTTAACCTAGAGTTGTTAAAAAGGTTTATTATAATTGCTCTAGGAAAACATACAACAGTAATGCACCCGCAACATTTCAGATATGCATGATGTTTATTTTCTCCGACATGGTGGAACGAATCATTGAGGTATTTATGGATGATTTCTCTGTCTTTGGTTCTTCTTTTGATGCATGTTGTATGTTTTCCTAGAGCAAATTAAATAACCTTTTCTGAGCTCTAGGTTAACTTGCAAGTGCACGAATCGCTAAGTAGCAAAGCTTACAAATACGAGGTCGATCCCACAGGGAATCGTACTAGTGTATGATTACTAACTCAATTAAATTCAATTAACTCAACTCTAACTCACACACGCAAATGGGGGGTTTTGATTGGTTTTTAAGGCTAGACTAAACTAACAGATAAATGATAAAACTTTAAAATAACAAACTGAATGATTTTGGATGAAACAATAATAAAGAAACACTAGGGGTCAGAATCCACCGCTAGCATACCATTCACTTTACTATGGATATCAACAATCAATATATAAACATGCCGACAACGTTCATCTACTAAAAGGTTTGGCTAGTTAATTTTAGCAATTACTCCCCTTATTGTGCATAAACTAAGAGCTTCTTGGGCCTTCCTTAGCCAGTTAACTGTTGAGTGCTCATTTTACACTATTTTATGATACTAACTCCCTAACTCAGAGTGCAAGAACTCGATATTTTGTGTGTGTTAGTTTGTTTTTGTTTTTATAGGATAAAATGAGCAAAGAAGAGAAAAGAAGCCAAAAGGACCATTTTTAGACATTTCCTAGTCAAACTAGGAAAACAAGAGAAATCCTGGTCAAACCAGGATAGGGGCCGAAATCCTAGTCGAATGAGGATTCCTATTCACACTAGGAAACATTAAGTCCAGAACCATCATTGCGGAGCCAGAAATGAGAAATCCTGATTGAAACAGGAAATCCTAGTTGAACTAGGAAACCTAACCCAACTAGGGAAAGGAGTCCTAATGACACTAGGAGACCCCAGGGGCAATATGGTCATTACGAGAAGTCGAAATGGATAATGAATCCTTCATTTACAAGAAATCCTAGTCACACTAGGAAATGTTGGTCAAAGTCAACTTTACAAAATCAAGGTTCCAGAAGCTCCTAGAAGGTGGTGGACATCCATGGGAATAAATGGAGGGAAGAAATGAATTCGAATTCAAATGGAGATGAGGGACAAAATGGGAAGTCAAAGTGAATGGTCAAGGGTCAACTATGAAAAGTCAACAAGTCAAATGGGCCATGGGCCTATACAATGCCGAATTCTGAAGGAGCCATGCATGCATCCATGCGCCAGCCCAAGCCTATCAGCCATGCGCAAAACCCTAGGGGGCTGGTGTGTGTCACTTAAGCCCAAGCTAAAGCCCTTGCCGCAAGCCCAATGCTCTCCTAACCCTAGCTGCTGCCGCACTTTCTTGTCCTTGCCTCCCAAGGAATCCTAGCTGAAAAAAGAAGTCAAAACACTGGAAAATAGAGCACCAATTTCGACAGCAATTCTGTACTTCTCCAGAATGAATCAGGTAGCATTCCATATATGGTTGGAAAGATACGGATGTTAGCTTCGCAGGGAATTTTACGGATTTTGATTCCGAGTTTTCTAGCTCAAGATATGGCCATTTTAGTGGAGGTAGCGCAGCAGTTCCGCGAGCTGAAAAAGGAGTTACGCCCAAAAAGAGCTCAAATCAGCCCAAGGCCCATGCTGATGAGTGTGCATTTTGCATCACTTTATGATACTAAATCCTTAACCTAGAGTGTTAGAACTCGCTATTTTGTGTTTCTTGTCTTGTTTTTGTATTTTCAGGTCAAATGAAGCAGAAATGAGAAAAAGAAGCAAATGGAGCCATTTTGGGACATTTCCTGGTCAAACCAGGAAAACGAGTGAAATCCTGGTCAAACCAGGAAAAGTGCAGAAATCCTAGTCGAATGAGGATTCCTAGTCACACTAGGAAACACCAAGTCCAGAACCATCATTGCGGAGCCAGAAATGTGAAATCCTGATTGGAACAGGAAATCCTGGTTGAACTAGGAAACCTAACCCAACTAGGGAAAGGAGTCCTAGTGACACTAGGAGACCCCAAGGGCAATATGGTCATTACGAGAAGTCGAAATGGATAAGGAATCTCTCATTTTCAAGGAATCCTAGTTGCACCAGGAAATGTTTTTCAAGGTTCCAGAAGCTTCCAGAAGGTGGTGGACATCCATGGAAATGAATGGAGGGAAGAAATGAATTTGAATTCAAATGGAAATGAGGGGCAAAATGGGAAGTCAAAAGTGGAGGGCCCATGGGCCCTAGGGATGCCGAACCAAAATGGGCCATGCATGCACATGCATGGGCCCAAACCCTAGCAGCCCAAAGGCCATGCGCAAGGAGGAAGATGGCAGCCCATGCATGCGCATGCATGCCATGCAAACCCTAGCAGCCAAGGGGCCATGCGCAAGCCCAAGGTGACAAGCCCAAGATGGAAGCCCATGGAGTGAAACCCTAGCCCATCTTGTGCAAGCAACTGAAGCCCAACATGGAAGCCCAACATGCAAGCCCAAAGCCCAAGACTACCAGCCCATGCGCAAGGAAGGAACCCTAGCTAGGCTAGGCGTGAGCCACTTAAGCCCAAAGGGAGCAGCCCATGCCGCAAGGCCCTGATGCAGCTAACCCTAGCTGATGCCGCAAGGAACAAGGGGAAGGAAACCTAGCAGCCGCAAGTTTTCTCCTCCTTGCCCCTCAAGGAATGCTCCTCTATATAAACCCCCTCCATTCAGAACCCTAGCATCACTTTTTGCACCTACACACTCCAGCCGAAAATTCTCTCTTCTCCTAGTTTTATTTTTCTGTTCTAGGTTTTTAGTTTCAGCTTTTATTTTTGTGAGGATTAGCCGAAAGGTGAGAGAGAGAGAGAAGAGTGGCGTGGCTGCAAGGAGAAGCAACCCTAAGCCGCAAGCCCTAGCTCACCATAGCCGTGAGCCCATTGCTTGTGCAGGTGTCTCTCCCTTGTCTTGCCGCAGCTCCTTTTGCTGTTTTCCTTCACTTTTTGTTCTAGTTCTCTAGTTTATTATTGGATATTGGTTTCTGAATTTATTTTATGATTCTGAATTTCTTTTAGTGCATGGTTCTGATTTCATTTAATTTATGCACTTTAAATTAGTTGTTTAGTTTATATTTTTAAGTTTGTTTACTTTGTGTTTCTGATTTTCTTTAGCAAGCATGAATTGGGACTTTGTTTATTTATTAGTTTTTGTTTTGTTTTATTTAATTTAATTATGTAGGTTAGTTATTCTATCTTGCATGTTAGTTGTAGGTCGATTAATGGATTTGCATGTTCTAACAAATCGTTTATCCGTCTCTTGGTCTGTTAGTTTGATGTTTGCGCATATTAAATTTCCACTATCTATTAGAACCCCCGTCACTAGTTGTTTGCATCCTTTGACTGGCCACCTTAGGGTAATTGCATCTAGTTTATCTGTTAGGTTTAGCTGTGAAATAGTCAAAGACACTAAACCACAAGTAACAAGGGAATAAGGGATTATTCTTGGTAGTGGGGTTGGGCGACCTCTATAAGGAAATAGTCAAAGCTTATATGTTGTGCATGTTTGACGTTCTCATAAAACTTAATGACTCCTGCATGGGTAACAGCTGCCTTAGCTTGAACTAGGGAACATGTAGGTTAACTGGCTAAGGAAGGCCCAAGAAGCTCTTAGTTTATGCCTTAGGAGAACAATGGCGAGAAAGTAACTAGCCAAACCTTTTTAGCTGTCAAACTTTAATATGTTGTGTTCAAATTAACTGTCATTAGCCTTGGATGGTTATTGCATGCTTATCTGATTTGAAACCGAAAACTTAACATTGCAAGATAGAATAAAGGGTGTGTGCGTGTGGTGATGTGTGCATGTGTTTCCATCTTCCAAAACCCCCCATTTAGTTATTCTAGTGATTAATTGCATTGATTTATTGTATATTAACCATTCCCTGTGGGATCGACCTCGTGCTTGTACGCTTTGCTACTAATGCGATTCGTGCACTTGCGAGTAAACTTAGAATGAGATAATTGTTTATTTTTTCTAAGAAAACACATCAACAAGTTTTTGGCGCCGTTGCCGGGGAATGGTGTCTAATATCAATGAATTGGTGTAATTAGTCATTAGAATTAGGTTATATTAGCTAGATTTCAGTTTTTATTAATTTTTAGTTTTTAATAAATGCCATGCCTTAATTTGCATTCTTTCTACTGATTGTGTGTTTTTCTCTTGATTAGGTGTGTTTTATGAACCCTGAACTTGTTGCAAGGTTGGAGAGGCTCAAGAACGAAGCTTTAGGTACATCACAAGTCAGCCCGCAACCTAGTGCATCAGATTCGAGTAGTGAAGAGACTGAGAGTGTCGACATGGCTGAAGCAAATGAGATGGTGCTGCAGCCACTGAGCCATTTTTCAGCACCTTCGCTGCCCACTCAACCATCGTGCATTCGGTATGCCACCATAGCCACTGATTTCGAAATCAAGAGTGGTCAGATTCACTTGTTGCCGAGCTACCATGGGCTGAATGGGGAGGATCCGATCCACTTTTTGAAGGAGTTTTCTGTTGATGTGTTTTCTTAGAACAAAATAAACAATTATCTCATTCTAAGTTTACTCGCAAGTGCACGAATCGCATCAGTAGCAAAGCGTACAAGCACGAGGTCGATCCCACAGGGAATGGTTAATATACAACAAATCAGTGCAAATAATCACTAGAATAACTAAATGAGGGGGTTTTTGAAAGATGGAAACACACACACACATCACCACACGCACACACACTTTATTCTATCTTGCAATGTTAATTTTCAGTTTCAAATCAGATAAGCATGCAATAACCATCCAAGGCTAATGACAGTTAATTTGAACACAACATATTAAAGTTTGACAGCTAAAAAGGTTTGGCTAGTTACTTTCTCGCCATTGTTCTCCTAATGCATAAACTAAGAGCTTCTTGGGCCTTCCTTAGCTAGTTAACCTACATGTTCCCTAGTTCAAGCTAAGGCAGCTGTTACCCATGCAGGAGTCATTAAGTTTTATGAGAACGTCAAACATGCACAACATATAAGCTTTGACTATTTCCTTATAGAGGTCGCCCAACCCCGCTACCAAGAATAATCCCTTATTCCCTTGTTACTTGTGGTTTAGTGTCTTTGACTATTTCACAGCTAAACCTAACAGATAAACTAGATGCAATTACCCTAAGGTGGCCAGTCAAAGGATGCAAACAACTAGTGACGGGGGTTCTAATAGATAGTGGAAATTTAATATGTGCAAACATCAAACTAACAGACCAAGAGACGGATAAACGATTTGTTAAAGCATACGAATCCATTAATCGACCTACGACTAACATGCAAGATAGAATAACTAACCTACATAATTAAAACAACTAAATAAAAGAAACAAAACAGCAACAAATAAATAAAATCCCAATTCATGCTTGTTAACGGAAATCAGAAACGCAAATTAAACAAACTTAAAATCATAAACTAAACAACTAATTTAAAGTGCATCAATTAAATGAAATCAGAAACGTAAAGTACACAAGATTAAATGCATGCACTAATTAAAATCAGCAACATAACGTTAAAGTAGCAACTAAACAATTAAATTAGATTACATAAATTAAATTGCATAAACATAAATAACTAACTAAAATCAGAACCATGCACTAAAAGAAATAAAGAGATAAATTAAATAAAACCAGCAAATTAATTAAATAGTTTCAGTAGCATAATCCAACAATGAAAGAAGAAACTAGAACAAAAATCAGAAGAAGCAAGGGGAAGGGGCTGCGGCAAGACAGCAAAGGGAAGGCACCTTGCACAAGCAATTGGCTCACGGCTATGGTGAGCTAGGGCTTGCGACTTAGGGGTGTCCCTCCTTGCAGCCACGCCACTTCTCTTTCTCTCTTTACCTTCGGCTAGCTCTCCCTAGAACAATACAAAATTCTGAAATTAAAAACCTAGATCAGAAAAATAAAACAAAGAGAGGAGAGGGTGATTTCGGCTGGAGTCTAGGTGAAAAAAAAAGTGTTTTCAAAAGTCTGAATGGAGGGGGTTTAAATAGGAGAAGCCTTCCTTGAAAGGCAAGGAAAAGCAACTTGCGGCTGCTAGGGTTTGCTTTCCTAGTTCCTTGCGGCATCAGCTAGGGCTGGCTGCACCTTGGGCTTGCGGCATGGGCTGCTCCCTTTGGGCTTAAGTGGCTCACGCCTAGCCTAGCTAGGGTCCCTCCTTGGCGCATGGGCTGGTAGTCTTGGGCTTTGGGCTTGCATGTTGGGCTTCCATGTTGGGCTTCAGTTGCTTGCACAAGATGGGCTAGGGTTTCACTCCATGAGCTTCCATCTTGGGCTTGTCACCTTGGGCTTGCGCATGGCCCCTTGTCTTGCTAGGGTTTGCATGGCATGCATGCGCATGCATGGGCTGCCATCTTCCTCCTTGCGTGTGGCTTTTGGGCTGCTAGGGTTTGGGCCCATGCATGTGCATGCATGGCCCACTTGGTTCGGCATCCCTAGGGCCCATGGGCCCTCCACTTTTGACTTCCCATTTTGCCCCTCATTTCCATTTGAATTCAAATTCATTTCTTCCCTCCATTCATTTCCATGGATGTCCACCACCTTCTGGAAGCTTCTGGAACCTTGAAAAACATTTCCGGGTGCAACTAGGATTTCTTGAAAATGAGAGATTCCTTATCCATTTCGACTTCTCGTAATGACCATATTGCCCCTGGGGTCTCCTAGTGTCACTAGGACTCCTTTCCCTAGTTGGGTTAGGTTTCCTAGTTCAACCAGGATTTCCTGTTCGAATCAGGATTTCACATTTCTGGCTCCGCAATGATGGTTCTGGACTTGATGTTTCCTAGTGTGACTAGGAATCCTCATTTGACTAGGATTTCTGCACTTTTCCTGGTTTGACCAGGATTTCACTCGTTTTCCTGGTTTGACCAGGAATTGTCCCAAAATGGCTCCATTTGCTTCTTTTTCTCATTTCTGCTTCATTTGACCTGAAAACACAAAAACAAGACAAGAAACACAAAATAGCGAGTTCTAACACTCTAGGTTAAGGAATTAGTATCATAAAGTGATGCAAAATGCACACTCATCACACCCCCAAACTTAGATTTTGCTAGTCCTCGAGCAAATAAAAGAAAGAAAAGACTCAAGACTGACTCTAACATCCCAACAACTGAATTCATGCGCACAACCATTAATCACATAAGAAAGCAAGGCATATAACTTGTATTCTTCAAATTCTAATAACATTTCAAATAACATACCTCGCTCCTCTAGTGTCATATAGGCCATCCTTGACACAAATCCAAGTATTAGACAAACAAAACTAAATCAATACATACATAATAGATTCAACTCCAATCCTCACTATGACATACTCTCAATGATAAACACTCAAGAATTGGGTTGATATGTGCACTCAAAAGTATATGTGAGAGGAAATATGTAACAAAAACAATTAGCTCACATATGTACATGAAATAAAGGCACATTTTAGAAAGAATACTGATCTCATGAAAGGAATACAAATGCTTGAAATAGAATCAATAGCCATAGGCTCCCTTCTTAAATAGACTCCACATAAGTATAATACATACTCTTGAGATCAGCTAGGGCTTTAATAGTGTTATAATGAAGGCTTAGGCTAGGATAAGATACTGAAATGAAAAGGAAACACAAAGGGCTAATTTCATGGAATTGCAAGCATCAATAGCACATTCTGAGGTACACTTTGCTTCTTTGCACTTCATAGCTCAACTTGAGCTCTTTTTGCTCACTTTTTTTTTTTTATTTTTTTTTTTCTTTTGAAACCGTCCCATCTCTTTTCTTTGATTTCTTTTCTTTTTCTTTTCTTTGGGCACGGCACACATACTTTTATGACACATTTTTGTATAAGCTATGCATTTTCACTTCTTTTTCACCTCAATCAACATATAGACAACTTGCAACACCATAAAAAGGGTAAAACGGGTGAAATGGGTGGTACACCCCCAAACTTAGGGTTTGGTATGGGGTAACAAAGAAAACAGCTTAAAAGGCTCAAAATGGGTAACTAAGGATAAAACATGTAATGGGTAGGCTTTCAGGCTATGGGGTACACAAACAGGGCCTAAATTCATTTCTCAAGAGTTATGCAAATACGGCATGCTTGGTGTACACAAGAAAAGAGTTCTAGCTCATTGATTCAAGATTATGCATATTCCAAGCAAATGACCAAATGAAAGATAATGAGATCAAAACAACGACTTATATGACAATGATAGAATCAGAGTGGCGCGCAACACTCAAGAATTGAAGAACAGGGCTCAAAAGCTCACTTAGGTCATGCAAGTCTACTCTATTATGCATATAATCATTAGTAATGCTAATCACAACCTAAATTCATATCAACAAGGCCAAATGACATAGAATTGCAAGATATGTTATGGAACACTATTAGAATGACAAGAACACCAAATATACACACAATACTAAAACATGCTCATAACAATCATGCACACTCAAATCAATTAGTTGGGGACTCAAAACGACCTAAAACACCCAAAATGACTCAAAAACTTTTTGTTTTTAAAACGATGTCGCACACTTCAAAAGAATCACATCCATCACTAAGGTGAATGAGATCTCATGAAAACGTGCATTTTGATGTGGGTTTTGACACCCTAAGTTTAAAAACAAAGGAAAAACATTTTTTCCTAACCTAAAAACACTAAAAACGAAATTTTTTTTTTTTTTTTTTTCTTAAAAATACTCAAAAACACTTAAAACACTCTAAACACTTGTTCTAACCTAAAAACACTAACAAATGACAATTGCCCTTCCCCCCACACTTAAATGATACATTGCCCTCAATGTATATGAAATAAATGCAAGAATGATCAAATTAAGCGAAACGGGAAATTGCAAATATCCAAAACCAAATAAACACACCAAAATGAAAAAATTGTCTTATGAAGCGAAATAAAGAAACTGTTTACTTGCGTACGCAAGCGTGGACACTCCAAGGGTGGGCGCGGCCTCCTTGGTCCTCAATGACTTCTCCTCCATTATTCGAAACAAAAACTTGGGTTGCCTCCCAATAAGCACTTGTTTTTCTGTCTTCAGCTTGACATTGCCATCTCCTTTACTTGCGTCCTTTCCTCTTCCTCTTTTTGCCATTGCTACTCTCGGCATTCCCTAAGAACGAACTGAAGAAGCTCTCCATCTCTGACTTCTCCTCACCATAAAAAGTGATCTCCTCGTTTTCTGGCATCTCGAAAGTGAGCACATACAGCTCTTGCTTGGTGTAGTACCGAATCGTCATGGCACTCTCCAATGCTTTGTACTCCATGTTAGAGGTGCACAAAAATGGTGTCCCAAGAATAATAGAGACGTCGCCCGGAATTGTCGGCACATCTAGCACTATGAAATCAGAGGGGATTAGTAATTTACGACATTTAACCAAAACATCCACAAGCATACCACAAGCTTTTTGGGCTGAAGAGTTGGCGAAGCGAATGTCCACATCAAATGGTTGCAAATCAGCCTCCTTAAATCCAAGCTTCTCGAACACCACCAGCGGCATAACATTGATAGCTGAGCCATTGTCAACTAAGGCATTGGTAATCTTATGCTCCCCTATGCTGCATGGTATGACCAACGAGCCCGGATCCTTCTTCTTGCTTGGAAACGATGCAAAGAGATAACCACAAATCTCCCTAGGAACGTTGTGACTATGCCCTTGCTCCTCAACCTTCTTCTCAATAGATTTCAACTCCCTCATGGTTGCTGGAAATTTGGTGATGTCAATGTCCGGAATGAGGGGAATCACACGTGTATCAGCTTTCTCCTCTATCATTTCCGGATCCTCCTCTTCCTCACTATCCATGATCTCAATCACCTCCTTCACCTCCTTAGTCTTGACCACTCTAACTCTTTTTCTTGGAGTAGTCCTCAAAATAGCATTTACATGCTCCTCATTCTTCGGGTTGACGATGGGCTGACTTGGCAACTTCCCCTTCTCTCTCTGACCCAAAGTAGTGGCAATCTGACCCATTTGACTCTCCAAGTGTGCAATAGCCTTCGAATTGGCTTGCATCTGCTGCTCGGTACGGTTCATGAAGGCATTGGTGCTTTGGGCAAGGGAAGTGGTGCTTTGAGCAATCTGAGCAATCTTGTCCTCCAAACTAGACTTCTCGGCATTAGGGTGCACATACGGCTTGTTGGTGCTCCCACTAGCTTGCTGTCCATTATTGTTGCTCCACCTGAAATTCGAGTTGTTCTTCCATCCAGGGTTGTAAGTGTTGGAATATGGGTCATACGGCACCCTAGGATAACTCCCAACCTGATTTACTTGTTCCACGTCACCCCCTTGTCCTTGCGCACTCATCATCTTCTCTTGAGCCAAAGATAACTTCTGCACCATAGTCTTGATTTCCATAATCTGTCCCTCCATGGTGTTTGGCACATCAGCTACCTCATACAACCCTCTCTTTGATCCTCCTCTTGCACGATTGGAATCCCATTGTTGAGAACTCAAAGAAAGCGACTCAAACAATTCTGTATCCTCATCCTCTGTTTTTGACATGAATGCACCACCACATGCCGAATCCACCTTGGCTTGGTCTCTCTCCAACAATCCCTGATAAAAACAACAAATCACATACCAAGGAGATAGGTTATGGTGTGGGCAGCTAGTAAGTAACTCATTGAATCTGTCCCAAGTCTCATGGAATGGCTCGTCCGCCTTCTGCACAAATCCAAGGATCTCCTTCCGAATCGAATTAGTCTTGGAAATGGAATTGAACTTGTTCAAAAACTTGCTCGAAAGATCATCCCATGTCGAAATGGAACCATTGGGCAGCGAATACAACCACCTTTTTGCCTTGTCCTTAAGCGCAAAAGGGAACATCCTCAAACGGTACTGATCGGCGTTCAGGCCCCTCAATTGTGCGGCTTCACAAACCCCGGAAAACTCCTTCAAAAAGTGGATCGGATCCTCCCCATTCAGCCCATGGTAGCTCGGCAACAAGTGAATCTGACCACTCTTGATTTCGAAATCAGTGGCTATGGTTGCATACCGAATGCACGATGGTTGAGTGGGCAGCGAAGGTGCTGAAAAATGGCTCAGGGGCTGCGGCACCATCTCATTTGCTTCAGCCATGTCGACACTCTCAGTCTCTTCACTACTCGAATCTGATGCACTAGGTTGCGGGCTGACTTGTGATGCACCTAAAGCTTCGTCCTTGAGCCTCTCCAACCTAGCAACAAGTTCAGGGTTCATAAAACACACCTAATCAAGAGAAAACACACAATCAGTAGAAAGAATGCAAATAAAGGCAT
Organism: Dryas octopetala; assembly: GCF_963921425.1. Lineage (NCBI taxonomy): Eukaryota > Viridiplantae > Streptophyta > Magnoliopsida > Rosales > Rosaceae > Dryas > Dryas octopetala. The sequence continues at coordinate 8,764,512 of NC_141367.1, read as the reverse complement.
GGCATTTATTAAAAACTAAAAATTAGCAAAAACTGAAATCTAACTAATATAACCTAATTCTAATGACTAATTACACCAATTCATTAATATTAGACACCATTCCCCGGCAGCGGCGCCAAAAACTTGATGTGTTTTCTTAGAACAAAATAAACAATTATCTCATTCTAAGTTTACTCGCAAGTGCACGAATCGCATCAGTAGCAAAGCGTACAAGCACGAGGTCGATCCCACAGGGAATGGTTAATATACAACAAATCAGTGCAAATAATCACTAGAATAACTAAATGGGGGGGGGGGGGGGTTTTGAAAGATGGAAACACACACACACATCACCACACGCACACACACTTTATTCTATCTTGCAATGTTAATTTTCAGTTTCAAATCAGATAAGCATACAATAACCATCCAAGGCTAATGACAGTTAATTTGAACACAACATATTAAAGTTTGACAGCTAAAAAGGTTTGGCTAGTTACTTTCTCGCCATTGTTCTCCTAATGCATAAACTAAGAGCTTCTTGGGCCTTCCTTAGCTAGTTAACCTACATGTTCCCTAGTTCAAGCTAAGCCGCACAACCAAGAGACGGTTTCGAAAACTCTTCTTTTCCAATTTCTCTTGGGTACGGCATACATTTCAACACATTTCTCTTTCTTTTTGCTTTCAAGCTATACTTCAACATTTATTTTCAACCTCAAAGCCATAAAATCAATGCAAAACCATAGATAAAAGGTAAACAGGGTAGGGGTGTAACTCCCCCACACTTAGGGTTAGGTATATACTGTGGTTAACAAAGAAAAGGTTATAAGGCTCAAAAGGGGTAACTAGGGATAAAACACAAAAGGTTGGTTTTTGGCTCTAGGTAACACAATCAAGGCCTAAAATCATCTCCTAAGATCCATGACAGGACCGCCCCCAGATTTCACCCTGAAACCCGGAGAGGTCCTGCGGGAATCCAAAATCAAGGAAAATCCTACCGAAAATTCGGCAGAACCTCCCCTGAAAATGAACTAACCCAAAATTTCAAAACCTGTCAAAAGCACTTCTAAGTCTTTCAGCCACCTCTACCACAAGCATATAAGGGTCTCAGACCCGTCCAAAGATAAATACAACTAATTTTCATAGGTTATCAGAGCCATTCTAGATTTTATCTTTATACAAATAGCATTAAAAGGAAACTCTAAAAGCCTACAAGGTCTTCACACGCTTTCAGAGTGCCTCGACGTACTTCTTGGCTCGACCGCTCGTACCTGGGAAATTTAAGACAAAACAAGAAAACGATGAGATAGGCTCAGTGAGTGGACGGTTAAATGGAAGTGAAATCAAAGATTAAATATCTTTTCAGAAAAACCCTTTATAAACATATTTAACTCAAATCCTCCATTTGTCATTCATGTAAACTATCCATCTCTAGGCTACGAAATAAAACGTCACATTATATAAGTATCCAAAAAGCTTCTAGTCATATTCTTGGGTAATTAAACTCGCCACATTATATAAGTATGCTCGCCACTTCCCGTGCAGAGCGAATCAATGCACGGGCAGGCCGGGATGCTCGCCACTTCTCGTGCAGAGCGAATCGATGCACGAGCAGGCAGGAATGCTCGCCACTTCTCGTGCAGAGCGAATCCATACACGAGCAGGCAGGAATGCTCGCCACTTCTCGTGCAGAGCGAATCCATACACGAGCAGGCAGGAATCTAGGCTCGCCACTTCCCGTACAGAGCGAATCAATGCACGGGCAGGCCGGTATTCTCGCACAACCTCAATCACAGCATTATCCAAACTAGTTCATACACTAAATTTATTTATCAGTATACATGCCTCTTGAATTTCAGATTTAAATTATGAAATTTATTAAATTCCTTTTGAAAACCAAGTCCAACCCACCATGCAATAAATAAACTCAGGATAACAAATAGAATAATAACCATGAAATTTATAAATCATTTACAAAAGCAAGAGGTCCACTCACAGTGCGAAATCAACGCCGATCCTCCGTCGAATTGTTTTGAGCCTCGTTGATATTGCCTAAAATATACGCAAATAACTATGAAATTAGGCTCGGCTCAATGAAAATATAAGATGCGTGTGTGAACCTAAACGTTCCGCTTAATTCTATTTATTTTTATTTTTATTTTCTCATGGTTAGTTTTAAAATTCCACTTAAGGCCCAATCACTTGGAAGCCTCCTAGCTCCTTCCCGGCTCTAACTCCAACAACACCCAAACCTTTTAATCCACTCTAATCACTCATTCAAACCTTATACACGCTATAACTCAGTCGGGGTTCGTTCGAAAGTCATTCGGTATCGTAAAGTTCCCAAAACTCGGTCCAAATTGAGGTTTCGTCAACTCTAAGCGATTTCCATCTAACCAACAACAAAATCCACTCCAACAGGCCCAAAATTTATATTAACTAAACAAGGTGATGGCTGGGTGGTCGGAACCACCACCGTCATTGCCTAAAGTGGTAGTTCAAAACCCAAAAATCAAAAATTCTCGAAAATTAATTAAATTACCGATTATAATCTGCCCCTAGTGGTCCATAGGAATAGAAATTGTCCAACAATTAACCAAAAACTACCCTCTAATCAGAAAAAATCATGGAATCCCGAACTGGCTAAAAACCCCAAATTTCAATTCACAAAAATCCTCAAAATTGACAATCAAAACCATATGGATTTGGATGCCCATGAAGAAAAGAAGAAAACCCACTAACCAATTTCTTGATTGGAGCTCGAAGGTGGCCGGAATCGAGAAATGAAATCGGCGGCTGGCTTGGTTTTTCTGAGTTGTTTCTGCACACAGGGGACACCGGCCGGCGAAGGGAAAGCCGAGGAGAGGAGGCCGGCTCCTGGGGGTCACGCTGGTGGCCTTACGCCGCCGGAAAAGTGGTCAGACCACTGCCTCCAGTGGTGAGGCTGCACGCGCAGACGAGAGGAAAGAGAGGGAGTCTGCGGGAGAAAGAGAGAGAGAGAGAGAGAGGCCTGGGAAGGTGGTCGGCGACGGGGGGAGATGCTCGCCGGAGGTCCGGGTCGGAGGAAATGGCCGGCGAAGGCCAGTGGTGGTGACTGGTTGGTGCGCGCAGGGGAGGAAGGCGCCCCCCCGAGAGAATGTGCGGAGAGAGAATAAATAAAGGGAGAGAATGTTCTAGAGAGAGAAACTTCTAGAAAAATCTGATTGTTAAATCCAATTTGTCCATTTTACGAAAGTGCCCCTCACTTCAAACACCCATAACTTTCAAACCGTAACTCGGATTGGCGCGTGCCGCGTGTCTATGAAATCGTGGGTTCGAAACCTATCTAACGGACCCGAAGTCAAAATAGAATTCCCATTCTTTTTAAAAGTCAACTTTTGGTCAAGCTTAAATTAAAACAAAAATAAATAAATCAAAACTTTAAATCAAAACCCTTTTTATTTTCCAAATAAATATCAAAATCTTTAAAATTCAATTCCACATCCTTTAAAAAAAATCTCTTAAAACATAGTTAAATAAAAATTTAAATTTCTGTTAGGTCCTTAAATGTTTGCATTTTAGGCCCTCTATCTTCATGTATTTAGTACTTAGTCCCTATATTTTATGTTATTTATTTGTGTTTTTCTCTTTTGTAGGTGGAAAGCCCATAGGAATTAAATGGATGCAAATCAGCCCATTTTGAGCTTAAAAGAATATTTGCTGTTTAAATGGAAGCCCAAGATCAAGAGAGGGTCCAAGAGCATGAAGAAATGAAAGCCCAACCCAAACCACATAGGAAGTGGCGTGGTTGCTAGAAGAAAAGGGCTGGCCGCACCTTGCAAGGCTCTCCATTCCTAATTGGGCTCTTAAAAATCAGATTTGATATAACTTGATTTATTTCATTTTAATTCCTGATTTATTGGAGGCCCATTAGGGGAGGAAATCAGCTACATGCAAGCCCATAGGGGTCAGCTACACCATGCGCAAGAGAGGGAAACCCTAGGGCCTTGCGCAAGTCACTTAAGCCCACGAAGCCAAGCCCATGCCGCATCTTCCTAGCTTGGAAACCCTAGCTGGCCGCACATCCTTCCTTCCCAAAACCCTAGCTGCTGCACACCCTTATATATACATCTCTTTCTATCATTTTAGGGGTTCAGACACTTGGAAAAATCAGAAAATAGAGGGAGAGAGGCTGCTGGAGGCGTGAGCTCTCCTTTGGGGTGTTTTCTCTTCTTCTTTTCTTTTCTTGTAATTGTTAGATGAAAAACATGATTTCGTGGCTGTTCTTGTTCTCTAGCATGAACTAATCACGTTTTCTAGGGCCTAGGATTCAGCCCTAGGCCGAATATTCAATGGATTGGTGATGTAGTTGCTGTTTGTTTAATTCCATGGATTGATGATTTTGATTTCACTGTTATCATTGTTCTCTATGTGTTTTTAATCCTTGATTGATCACCTAGGGTTATTGCATCTAGAATTTAATCAATTTAGGGTGAGGACAACCAATCACCCCTAATACAAGTGATAAACAACTTAGGATTTAGTAATTGGCTGAATTCTAATTGTGTGAAATCAATTTTAAATCACCTAGGGTAGACGCCATGCACTAGGGGTTTAATTGCATTTATTTTCTCATATAAGCTTAATGAATTCTGTTTGTGTGTTCCTATGTAGATGCCATGCATAGGTCACATATAGAGTACAAGAACTAGGGTAGACGCCATGCACTAGTTTGTACATTTGGGGAATCATGCATTTCATGCTATGCCATAGGTGAATATGCGAATGCATTCATCAATAGGAATTAAAGGTTTCAGAAATTGCACCATGACATTGAATATGAGGTCTAGTGGTAAAGTTCTAGAGTCCTAGTATCATCATCCATCTATTTTCACAAGATAATTTGCTGTTTTCATACTCTTTGCTAGTTGCGCATCTTAGTCTTTAAGTAGGTTTAATTTGCTGTTCTCAAGTCATACAAACCCCCTCCAATTTGTGTGTGCGTGTGTGTGTTTCATTTCAGTAAGTAGCTGCCCTAGGCGTGACAACTTGGGCAGCCACTTGTGTCTTATTTTCTTGTTTCTTTTTAGCATTTGGATTATCATTTAAAGATCAACAATAGTCCTCGTGGGATCGACCTTGCTTGCCATCTATATTATATATAGATTCGTGCACTGCGAGTATTTAAATTTAAAACGAACAATTTCTAGTGAAAATTTGGGTCGGGTTGTTACATCCATGTAGTTATAGACATGTTTTGCATAGAGTAAGAGATAAGTTCTAGTTCAATGATTCAAATCAGGTGAATTTCAAGCATTTGAACAGAAGAATGATAATGAGATCAACCAACGACTTAAATGACAAGAAAGGATTGGAGTAAGTATAAACACACTCAAGAATTGAAGTACAAGGCTCAATAGCTCACTTAGGTCATATAAGTCTCCTCTATCATGTATATGTATCTCTAGTCATGCAAATCACAACTTTAAGCTTATGAAAACAAGGCTTAATTACAAAGAATCATGAAATAGGTTATGAAACAACATTAGAAAAACAAGAACACATAACCTATATAATGAATGCTAAACATGCTTTTCAATGGCTATAAACAATTCATCGACTTGTTGGGGACTCTAAAACTAAAAGACTCAAAAACTTTGTTTTAAAAACAATGTTGCAATAAAGTTCTAAGGATCAATGACCTTACCAAGATGTAATGACACTTAGATGATTGCATTTTGATATGGGCTTGTCACCCTAATTGAAAACAAAACAAAACTTTTTTTTTTTTTTTTGTACACACTAAAAACGAAAAATGCGTTGCATTCCCCACCCCCAAACTTAAAAGAAACATTGTCCTCAATGTTTAAATGAATGACAAATGTAATGCACAATGTAATGAAAAGAGGAAGGGAAAAACATCAAATAAAACAAAACTAATGAACGGAGCAAAGAGAGGGTGAAAACGTACCTTGGCTGATGTGAAAATGGCTTGCCCACGCATATGTACAAAATCACCTCCTCGTCGTCATCCATCCCCTGGGTTGCCTCCCAAGAAGCGCTAAGTTTCACGTCTTCAGCCAGACCTAGTCTTGTACTAGAAATCAATTTTTTCTTGGTTCAGCTCAAAATCAGGTTCAAGGAAAGGTTTCACACGATGACCATTGACCTTAAATATGTTCCCATTCTTCGGATTCTTTATTTCAACTGTACCATAGGGAAACACTCTAATCACCTCATAAGGTCCGGTCCATCTTGAACGCAACTTGCCTGGGAAGAGACGTAATCTTGTATCATATAATAACACCTTCCCTCCAACAAAGAATTCTCTTGGGCGTAGCTTCTTATCATGGTACCTCTTGGTCCTTTCCTTGTACAACTTAGCATTCTCATATGCGAAATGTCGTATTTCCTCCAGCTCACTAAGTTGCAACTTCCTTTTCTCACCAGCGGCATGAATATCGAAATTGAACTTCTTAATCGCCCAATATGCCTTATGCTCAAGTTCAACTGGTAAATGACAAGCTTTCCCATAGATCAGTCGAAACGGAGACATTCCAATGGGTGTCTTGTAAGCGGTGCGATAAGCCCACAATGCATCATTAAGCTTGGTAGACCAATCCTTCCTATTGGCGAGCACCGTTCTTTCCAAAATGAACTTAATCTCACGATTCGAAATTTCCACTTGCCCACTCGTCTGAGGATGGTAAGGAGTAGCCACTTTATGCCTTATTCCATATTTCTTCATCACGGCCTCAAACAGCTTGTTGCAAAAATGCGACCCCCCATCACTAATGATTGCTCTTGGGGTACCAAATCGTGCAAAGATATTGGTCTTAAGGAAATTCAAGACCACTCGAGCATCATTAGTCCTACAAGCGACAGCTTCCACCCACTTAGACACATAATCAACTCCCACCAGAATGTACTCGTATCCAAAAGAAGATGGAAATGGTCCCATGAAATCTATACCCCAAACATCAAAGATTTCGACTTCCAACATGAAGTTCAGCGGCATCTGATCGCGAGCCGAAATATTTCCCATCTTCTGACACCTGTCACATGTGAGATAAAACTGATGACAATCATGAAAGATAGTGGGCCAAAAGAAACCTGCTTGAAGAATCTTGTAAGCGGTCTTAGTTCCTCCACCATGGCCTCCACATTCTTTAGAATGGCACATCTCAATGACATTCCTCTGCTCCAATTCCGGTACACATCGTCTTATCAACTGATCTGACCCATATTTGAACAAATAAGGATCATCCCACACATACTGTCTGACATCATGCAAAAACTTCTTCCTTTGGTAGTGTGTCAGATCATTGGGCAACACTCCACTTGCTAAATAATTAGCTATGTCAGCATACCATGGAGTAGTCAAAATGGCGAAAAGCTGCTCGTCCGGGAATGACTCTCGTAACGGTAGTGTGTCCTCTTCAGATTGTTCCTCATTGACGAGTCTACTCAAATGGTCTGCTACCACATTCTCACACCCTTTCTTATCCTTGATCTCAATATCAAATTCCTGTAGCAACAGAGTCCATCTAATCAACCTCGGCTTGGCGTCTTTCTTATTCAGCAGATACTTGAGAGCGGCATGATCCGTGTAGATGATGATCTTAGACCCAATCAAATAACTTATAAATTTCTCCAAGGCAAAGATCACAGCAAGCAACTCCTTCTCTGTAGTAGAATAGTTCAACTGTGCATCATTCAGAGTCCTGCTTGCATAATAAATCACATGTGGCAGCTTATCGACTCTCTGACCCAAAACTGCTCCAACAGCATAGTCACTCGCATCACACATGAGCTCAAACGGCAAGTTCCAATCGGGTGGCATAATGATTGGAGCAGAAGTGAGTAGCTTCTTCAACTTGTTAAATGCAACCAAACAATCCTCATTAAACTCGAAATTCACCTCTTTTTGCAATAAGGTGCACAAAGGCCTGGAAATCTTGGAAAAATCCTTGATGAATCTCCTATAAAACCCAGCATGGCCTAGGAAACTTCTTACTTCCTTAACGCTCGATGGAGGCGGCAATCTCTGTATCACATCAATCTTGGCCTTATCAACTTGTATGCCCTCTTTTGAAATCACATGACCCAATACTATCCCTTGTTGAACCATGAAGTGACATTTCTCCCAATTAAGCACTAGATTGGCTTCTTGACATCTTTTCAGAACTAAAGACAAATTATCCAGACATGCATCAAAAGACGAACCAAAAACAGAAAAATCATCCATAAATACCTCAATGATTCGTTCCGCCATATCCAAGAAAATAGACATCATGCATCTCTGAAATGTTGCGGGCGCATTGCACAATCCGAATGGCATCCTCCTATAAGCAAATGTACCAAATGGACATGTGAACGTGGTCTTCTCTTGATCCTCGGGTGCAATAGCAATCTGATTGTACCCACTATACCCATCCAAAAAGCAATAGTGACTATGGCCGGCCAACCTTTCCAACATCTGGTCGATAAATGGCAAAGAGAAATGATCCTTCCTTGTTGCGGTGTTAAGCTTTCGATAATCAATACAGACACGCCAACCGGTTTGTGTCCTTTGGGGAACCAACTCATTATGCTCATTCTTCACCACAGTAATACCACTTTTCTTTGGCACTACTTGAACAGGACTAACCCACTTCGAATCACTGATAGGATAAATAATACCAACATCCAACAATTTGATTACCTCATTACGCACAACTTCCTTCAGAGTTGGATTCAGTCTTCTTTGGGCATCACGAGTAGGCCTAGATTTCTCCTCAAGTAAAATTCTATGCATACACACTGTGGGTGAGATTCCCTTGATATCGGCTATGGTCCATCCCAATGCTAACCGATTTTCCTTCAGAATTCTCAAGAGTCTTTCTTCCTCGCCTGCACTCAAATTAGCTGCAATAATCACAGGCAAAGTCTCATTTTCTCCCAAAAATGCATATTTCAAATGCTCTGGTAACGGTTTCAGCTCCAACTTAGGTGCTTGCTCAATAGATGGAAGTGTCTTCTGATTAGTGGGTACTAGCATTTCAAACTGGTTAAACCACTTATTCCTGAGAGGTCGGTTGCTCTCCACACGTGTAGGAGTTGTTTCCACGTTTTCTTCCAACTCACTAGACTCGAGTGCTCCCAAAGCAACCTCCAATGTATCTTCTGCAAGATTAGTTTCGCCCACTTCCTCAACCAATGGGTCCAAACTATCAATCCTTAGGCAATCATCCTCCTCCTTTGGATACCTCATTGCACCAAAAACATCAAATTCAATTGTTTCACCAAGTACAGACATTGTCAACTTCCCATTACTCACATCAATCTTGGTGTTCGCTGTGGCCATGAACGGTCTTCCCAATATGATCGGTAGCTCATTCCCTCTAATTGGGGTATCCTCCATTTCAAGAATGATAAAATCAGCGGGCATGATCAAATCTGCAACCCGGACCAGCACATCTTCAACCACACCTTTTGGAACCTTAACTGAACGATCTGCCAATTGAAGAGTAACACTAGTAGGTTTAAGATCTCCTATGCCCAACTGTGCGAAAACTGAATACGGCATCAAATTAATACTTGCTCCCAAATCCAGCAATGCCTTCTCAAACTTATGATCCCCAACCAAACATGGAATCGTAAAACTGCCAGGGTCCTTCAACTTGGGCGGCAACTTTCTTTGCAAAACAGCACTGACTTCTTCACTTAGACACACCTGTTCATGTTCTTTGAATTTCCTCTTGTGTGTGCACAATTCCTTCAAAAACTTGGCATACTTAGGAATCTGCTGAATGGCATCAAGCAAAGGAATGTTGATTTCCACTTTCTTAAACATCTCCAAAATTTCCTTGGCTTGCTCATCCTTATTCTGCTTCCATTGACGTTGAGGGAAAGGTAATGGAGCTCTTGGAATAGAAGAAGTGATCTCGGCCTTCTTGCTAGCACGCGTAGCAATGTGCTTTTCTTGTTTCTTTCTTTCCTCCTCTTCCTCATCCTTAACCTTAACTTTATCCCTCTTGTACTTTTCCACTTGTTCAGGCTCTAATATCTCAACCTCATCCTCAGTACCCGGATTTTCCTCTTGAGTAGTGCCCACTTTGTTGTCAATCACTTTCCCACTTCTCAAAGTAGTGATCGCTTCTGCCCTATCCTGAATTGGTGCACCCTTTACCACTTTGTCCAAGGTTAAAGTCACTTTATTTTCCGGGGTTTGTGAAGCCGCACAATTGAGGGGCCTGAATGCCGATCAGTACCGTTTGAGGAGTTTCCCTTTTGCGCTTAAGGACAAGGCAAAGAGGTGGTTGTATTCGCTGCCCAGTGGTTCCATTTCGACATGGGATGATCTTTCGAGCAAGTTTTTGAACAAGTTCTATTCCATTTCCAAGACTAATTCGATTCGGAAGGAGATCCTTGGATTTGTGCAGAAAGCGGACGAGCCATTCCATGAGATTTGGGACAGATTCAATGAGTTACTTACTAGCTGCCCACACCATAACTTATCTCCTTTGTATGTGATTTGTTGTTTTTATCAGGGATTATTGGAGAGAGACCAAGCCAAGGTGGATTCGGCATGTGGTGGTGCATTCATGTCAAAAACGGAGGATGAGGCTACAGAATTTTTTGAGTCGCTTTCTTTGAGTTCTCAACAATGGGATTCCAATCGTGCAAGAGGAGGACCAAAGAGAGGGTTGTATGAGGTAGCTGATGTGTCGAACACCATGGAGGGACAGATTTTGGAAATCAAGACTATGGTGCAGAAGTTATCTTTGGCTCAAGAGAAGATGATGGGTATGCAAGGACAAGGGGGTGACGTGGAACAAGTGAACCAGGTTGGGAGCTATCCTAGGGTGCCGTATGACCCATATTCCAACACTTACAACCCTGGATGGAAGAACAACCCGAATTTCAGGTGGAGCAACAACAATGGACAGCAAGCTAGTGGGAGCACCAACAAGCCGTATGTGCACCCTAATGCCGAGAGGTCTAGTTTGGAGGACAAGATTGCTCATATTGCTCAAAGCACCACTTCCCTTGCTCAAAGCACCAATGCCTTCATGAACCGAACCGAGCAGCAGATGCAAGCCAATTCGAAGGCTATTGCACACTTGGAGAGTCAAATGGGTCAGATTGCCACTACTTTGGGTCAGAGAGAGAAGGGGAAATTGCCAAGCCAGCCCATTGTCAACCCGAAGAATGAGGAGCATGTAAATGCTATTTTGAGGACTACTCCAAGAAAGAGAGTTAGAGTGGTCGAGACTAAGGAGGTGATTGAGATCATGGATAGTGAGGAAGAGGAGGATCCAGAAATGATAGAGGAGAAAGCTGATACACGTGTGATTCCCCTCATTCCGGACATTGACATCACCAAATTTCCAGCAACCATGAGGGAGTTGAAGTCTATTGAGAAGAAGGTTGAGGAGCAAGGGCATAGTCACAACGTTCCTAGGGAGATTTGTGGTTATCTCTTTGCATCTTTTCCAAGCAAGAAGAAGGATCCGGGCTCGTTAGTCATACCATGCAGCATAGGGGAGTATGAGATCGCCAATGCCTTAGTTGACAATGGCTCAGCTATCAATGTCATGCCGCTGGTTGTGTTCGAGAGGCTTGGATTTGAGGAGGCTGATTTGCAACCGTTTGATTTGGACATCCGCTTCGCCAACTCTTCAGTCCAGAAAGCCCATGGTATGCTTGTGGATGTTTTGGTTAAATGTCGTAAATTACTAATTCCCTCTGATTTCATAGTGCTAGATGTGCCGAGACTTCCGGGCGACGTTTCGATTATTCTTGGGAGACCATTTTTGTGCACCTCTAACATGGAGTACAAAGCATTGGAGAGTACCATGAAGATTCGGCACTATACCAAGCAAGAGGTGTATTTGCTCACTTCCGAGATGCCAGAAAACGAGGAGATCACTTTTTATGGAGAGGAGAAGTCAGAGATGGAGAGCTTGTTCAGTTCGTTCCTAGGGAGTGCCGAGAGTAGTAATGGCAAAAAGAGGAAGAGGAAAGGACGCAAGTGTTGAGTGCTCATTTTACACTACTTTATGATACTAACTCCCTAACCCAGAGTGCAAGAACTCGATATTTTGTGTGTTGTTAGTTTGTTTTTGATTTTACAGGATAAAATGAGCAAAGAAGAGAAAAAGAGCCAAAAGGACCATTTTTAGACATTTCCTAGTCAAACTAGGAAAACAAGAGAAATCCTGGTCAAACCAGGAAAGAGGCCGAAATCCTAGTCGAATGAGGATTCCTAGTCACACTAGGAAACATCAAGTTCAGAACCATCATTGCGGAGCCAGAAATGAGAAATCCCGATTGGAATAGGAAATCCTGGTTGAACTAGGAAACCTAACCCAACTAGGGAAAGGAGTCCTAGTGACACTAGGAGACCCCAGGGGCAATATGGTCATTACGAGAAGTCGAAATGGATAAGGAATCTCTCATTTTCAAGGAATCCTAGTTGTACCAGGAAATGTTTTTCAAGGTTCCAGAAGCTTCCAGAAGGTGGTGGACATCTATGGAAATGAATGGAGGGAAGAAATGAATTTGAATTCAAATGGAAATGAGGGGCAAAATGGGAAGTCAAAAGTGGAGGGCCCATGGGCCCTAGGGATGCCGAACCAAGATGGGCCATGCATGCACATGCATGGGCCCAAACCCTAGCAGCCCAAAGGCCATGCGCAAGGAGGAAGATGGCAGCCCATGCATGCGCATGCATGCCATGCAAACCCTAGCAGCCAAGGGGCCATGCGCAAGCCCAAGGTGACAAGCCCAAGATGGAAGCCCATGGAGTGAAACCCTAGCCCATCTTGTGCAAGCAACTGAAGCCCAACATGGAAGCCCAACATGCAAGCCCAAAGCCCAAGACTACCAGCCCATGCGTAAGGAAGGAACCCTAGCTAGGCTAGGCGTGAGCCACTTAAGCCCAAAGGGAGCAGCCCATGCCGCAAGGCCCTGATGCAGCTAACCCTAGCTGATGCCGCAAGGAACAAGGGGAAGGAAACCTAGCAGCCGCAAGTTTTCTCCTCCTTGCCCCTCAAGGAATGCTCCTCTATATAAACCCCCTCCATTCAGAACCCTAGCATCACTTTTTGCACCTACACACTCCAGCCGAAAATTCTCTCTTCTCCTAGTTTTATTTTTCTGTTCTAGGTTTTTAGTTTCAGCTTTTATTTTTGTGAGGATTAGCCGAAAGGTGAGAGAGAGAGAAGAGTGGCGTGGCTGCAAGGAGAAGCAACCCTAAGCCGCAAGCCCTAGCTCACCATAGCCGTAAGCCAATTGCTTGTGCAGGTGTCTCTCCCTTGTCTTGCCGCAGCTCCTTTTGCTGTTTTCCTTCACTTTTTGTTCTAGTTCTCTAGTTTATTATTGGATATTGATTTCTGAATTTATTTTATGATTCTGAATTTCTTTTAGTGCATGGTTCTGATTTCATTTAATTTATGCACTTTAAATTAGTTGTTTAGTTTATGTTTTTAAGTTTGTTTACTTTGTGTTTCTGATTTTCTTTAGCAAGCATGAATTGGGACTTTGTTTATTTATTAGTTTCTGTTTTGTTTTATTTAATTTAATTATGTAGGTTAGTTATTCTATCTTGCATGTTAGTTGTAGGTCGATTAATGGATTTGCATGTTCTAACAAATCGTTTATCCGTCTCTTGGTCTGTTAGTTTTATGTTTGCGCATATTAAATTTCCACTATCTATTAGAACCCCCGTCACTAGTTGTTTGCATCCTTTGACTGGCCACCTTAGGGTAATTGCATCTAGTTTATCTGTTAGGTTTTGCTGTGAAATAGTCAAAGACACTAAACCACAAGTAACAAGGGAATAAGGGATTATTCTTGGTAGTGGGGTTGGGCGACCTCTATAAGGAAATAGTCAAAGCTTATATGTTGTGCATGTTTGACGTTCTCATAAAACTTAATGACTCCTGCATGGGTAACAGCTGCCTTAGCTTGAACTAGGGAACATGTAGGTTAACTGGCTAAGGAAGGCCCAAGAAGCTCTTAGTTTATGCATTAGGAGAACAATGGCGAGAAAGTAACTAGCCAAACCTTTTTAGCTGTCAAACTTTAATATGTTGTGTTCAAATTAACTGTCATTAGCCTTGGATGGTTATTGCATGCTTATCTGATTTGAAACCGAAAACTTAACATTGCAAGATAGAATAAAGGGTGTGTGCGTGTGGTGATGTGTGCGTGTGTTTCCATCTTCCAAAACCCCCCATTTAGTTAATCTAGTGATTAATTGCATTGATTTATTGTATATTAACCATTCCCTGTGGGATCGACCTCGTGCTTGTACGCTTTGCTACTAATGCGATTCGTGCACTTGCGAGTAAACTTAGAATGAGATAATTGTTTATTTTGTTCTAAGAAAACACATCAACACATGCTTGGCCGAAAATTATAAGCCTTGGTGTGCAAGGAATGCACTTATCCCACATTGAAGAGAAAGAGAAATCTCAGCCCCACTCTCCTCTATAAATACATCTTTATAACTCAAGGAGGGGGTTCTCTCCTCTTGAATTTTGAGAAACCCTAGCTAGCCTCCTTCTTTCTGGCCGCACACCCTTCTCTTCTCTCGCTCTTTTTCTTTTATTTCTCTGAAGCAAACCCTAGCAGCCACCATCTTTTTCTTTTCTCTTGCCGCAGCCCCCACCATGTTTATTGTGTTCTTTTATTTTTGAGCTGAACTGAAGAAGGAGGAGGAAGTCACGCCGCAGCCACCACCACCTAGCCGCGCCACCTTCTTGCTGCCACCACTTTGCCGAGCACCCCAGCAGCCTTGCTGTGGAGCCCAAGCCGAGCAGCAGCCATCACGCCACCTTGCAGCCACACCGTCCAAGGGTGGAGCTGCTGTTGTATGTTTTCCTAGAGCAAATTAAATAACCTTTTCTGAGCTCTAGGTTAACTCGCAAGTGCACGAATCGCGGAGTAGCAAAGCTTACAAATACGAGGTCGATCCCACGTGGAATTGTACTAGTGTTATGATCACTAACTTAAATAACTTCGATTAAATCAACTCTAACTCACACACGCAAATGGGGGGTTTTGATTGGTTTTTAAGGCTAACTAAACAAACAGAGAAATAACAAACTTTAAAATGACAAACTGAAAGATTTTGGATAAAATAATATTAAAGAAACACTAGGGGTCAGAATCCACCACTAGCATACCATTCACTTTACTATGGGTATTAACAATCAATAAGTAAACATGTTGACAAAGTTCGTCTACTAAAAGGTTTGGCTAGTCACTTTTAGCAATTACTCCCCTTACTGTGCATAAACTAAGAGCTTCTTGGGCCTTCCTTAGCCAGTTAACTTGCATGTTCCCTAGTTCTAAGCTAAGGCAGCTATTACCCATGCAAGAGTCGTTACGATCTGTGAGAGTGACAAACACATAGCGCATGGCTCCAAATTAATGTACTGTATGTCATCTATGATCTCTTTTCTCATGAATATTATCTTAGGATACCCACTTGTTGCCTATTGAAACTATCATCCTTTCGAGCTTGTTTAGTTTCACAACATAATTCTAGATGCATGCAACCTAAGGTGATCAGTCAAAGATGCAAAACAAATAGATTCAATTTAAACAGAGATCCAAGATTTGTCAACATATAAACAATTAAATTATTAATAATCCATAGTAAAAGTGAACAGCAATGCTAGGGCTTCATCCTAGCCCTAGCCCAATATTCAGCTACACATAATTAAAACCATAAATAAACAAAGCATAATTAAAACAATTAAAATAAAAGAAAGGGAAGAAGAAATCAAGCCACGAATGATGGAGTGGAGGTGCAGCTGCAAGGTGACGGCGTGATGGGCTGCTGCTCGGCCTTGGGCTCCACGGCAAAGAGGTTGAGGTGCTCGGCAAGGTGGCAGCAAGGTGGTGATGCGTGGCTAATGTTGGTGGCTGCGGCTTGGCTTCCTTCTCCTCTGTCAACTCAGCGCAAGAATAGAAGACACACAAACAAAGGTGGCTGGTAGGGTTTGGCCACAAAAGAAAAGAAGAAAAATAAAGAGAGAGAAGGAGATGGTGGCTGCGGCACAAGAAGAACAAGAGAGAGGGTGCTGCGGCTAGGAAAAAGAGGAAACATTCACTAGGGTTTCCGAAAAAAAATAAAAGAGAAGAGACCAAACTTCAGAACCCTTTTTCTGATTTTTAGAGATATATTTATAGGGATCAGTGGGAGAGGAATCCTTGGGAGGCAAAGAAAAGAGAGATGCGGCTGCTGCTAGGGTTAGGGAAAGCTTTGGGCTTGCGGCAAGGCTTTGGCTTTGGGCTTAAGTGCCACACGCCAGCCCCCTAGGGTTTCACTTCATGGCTGCCACCTTCAGGCTTGCGCATTGGGCTTCATTTTGGGCTCGTGCATGCATGCATGCATGGCCCCTCAGATTTCGGCATTTGCATAGGCCCATGGCCCATTTGACTTGTTGACTTTTCATAGTTGACCCTTGACCATTAACTTTGACTTCCCCTTTTGCCCCTCATCTCCATTTGAATTTGAATTCATTTCTTCCCTCCATTTATGTCCATGGATGTCCACCACCTTCTAGAAGCTTCAGGAACCTTGACTTTGTAGAGTTGACTTTGACCAACATTTCCTAGTGCAACTAGGATTTCTTGTAAATGAGGGATTCTTTATCCATTCCGACTTCCCGTCATGACCATATTGCCCCTGGGGTCTCCTAGTGTCATTAGGACTCCTTTCCCTAGTAGGGTTAGGTTTCCTAGTTCAACCAGGATTTCCTGTTTCAATCAGGATTTCTCATTTCTGGCTCCGCAATGATGGTTCTGGACTTGATGTTTCCTAGTGTGACTAGGAATCCTCATTTGACTAGGATTTCTGCACTTTTCCTGGTTTGACCAGGATTTCACTCGTTTTCCTAGTTTGACTAGGAAACGTCTAAAAATGGTTCTTTTTGCTCCTTTTCTCTTCTTTGCTCATTTTATCCTATAAGAACAAAAACAAACTAACAACACACAAAATATCGAGTTCTTGCACTCTGGGTTAGGGAGTTAGTATCATAAAGTAGTGTAAAATGAGCACTCAACAGCTGCCTCCACCTCGTCATCCGTGGCTTGATTTCTTCTTCCCTTTCTTTTATTTTAATTGTTTTAATTATGCTTTATTTATTTATGGTTTTAATTATGTGTAACTAAATATTGGGCTAGGGCTAGGATGAAGCTCTAGCGATGCTGTTTACTCTCACTATGGATTATTGATTTTTAATTATTTACATGTTGACAAATCTTGGATCTCTGTTTAAATTGAATCTATTTGTTTCGCATCTTTGACTGATCACCTTAGGTTGCATGCATCTAGATATATGTTGTGAAACTAAATAAGCTCGAAAGGATGATAGTTTCAATAGGCAACAAGTGGATATCCTAAGATAATATTCATGAGAAAAGGGATCATAGAGGACATAGGGTACATTAATTTGGAGCTATGCGCTATGTGTTTGTCACTCTCACAGATCGTAATGACTCTTGCATGGGTAACAGCTGCCTTAGCTTAGCACTAGGGAACATGCAAGTTAACTGGCTAAGGAAGGCCCAAGAAGCTCTTAGTTTATGCACAGTAAGGGGAGTAATTGCTAAAAGTAACTAGCCAAACCTTTTAGTAGACGAACTTTGTTGACATGTTTATATATTGATTGTTAATATCCATAGTAGAGTGAATGGTATGCTAGTGGTGGATTCTGACCCCTAGTGTTTCTTTATTATTGTTTTATCCAAATTCATTCAGTTGTTATTTTAAAGTTTTGTCATTTATCTGTTAGTTTGTCTAGTCTCAAAAACCAATCAAAACCCCCCAATTGCGTGTGTGAGTTAGAGTTGATTTAATCGAGTTTAATTAAGTTAGTGATCATAACACTAGTACAATTCCGTGTGGGATCGACCTCGTATTTGTAAGCTTTGCTACTCCGCGATTCGTGCACTTGCGAGTTAACCTAGAGCTCAGAAAAGGTTATTTAATTTGCTCTAGGAAAACATACAACAAGTTTTTGGCGCCGTTGCCGGGGAATTGTTATTTGTGTTGATTGCTAGTTTAATTAACTCTAGTTAAGTCATTTTAGTTAGGTTTTATTTTTTGTTTTTATTTTTTGGTTCTCACTGATTTCTCTTGTTTCTAAGGTACAATGGAAGAATCAAATTCGAAGATCACTCCTCTTTCATGCGTAGAAGGCCAAAAGGTGTTGAGTGCCTACAAGGGAAGGCCGAGACTCAATTGGACACCATTAAGGATGAGGTCGACTCTTGTGTCGCCGAGAGGGAGTGAATCTGAAGGATCATACGAAGAGGAGAAATCAGAAGAGGAAGTCGAGGAGACCTTGTAGCCGAATGCATCTCAAATGAGAATACCTTTGAGTGATTATTCGTCTCCAACGCTTCTAGCTCAACCTACGTGCATTGTTTACTCTCAAGTGGAAGCAGATTTTGAACTTTCAAGTGGGACAATCAAACTTCTTCCATCATTTCATGGGTTAGAAGGAGAGGATCCCTACGTGCATATCAAGGAATTTCATGCAATATGCGAGATTGGCAAGCTGAGGGGGTTGAGCGATGATCAAAGAAAGTTAAGGTTATTCTCTCTTAAAGATAAAGCTAAACATTGGTTGTTTTCCTTGCAGGTCGCATCTATTAGAACATGGGAAGAATTGGCATCCAAGTTTTTGTTGAGGTTCTACCCAGTTAGTAAGACTACCATCATGAGGAAGCAGATCTTAGGGTTTACACAATCAGAGGACGAAGTGTTTCATGAGAGTTGGGAAAGGTACCAAGAGCTTCTGACTTCGTGTCCGCACCATAATTTTGCCCCATGGATGCAGATTGAGTACTTTTATGAGGGTTTGTTGGATCAAGATCGTAATATGGTGGACATGACATGTGGAGGAGCACTGAAAAAGAAGACTTTTGAGGAAGCATGGACACTCTTTGACACATTGGCATTGAGTTCACAGCAGTGGAATAAACGGAAAAGAGTGGAAAAGAAATCAGCTATGGAAGCTGAGATGTCTGAGCTTAAGCAGATGATTCAGGTTCTGATGGCAAATCAGGAAGCTAGGCCATCACAAGGAGAGGCATGTTTCGAGGTTGAAAGAGTTCAAGCTAGACCGAGTGTACAGTCCCCTGTTGAGCAGCGAAGTACTTATTTGGAGGACATGATTGCTACATTAGCTCAGAGTACAACTTCGATGTCTAATGATACTAAGACGTTTATGAATAAGACCGAGGAGCAGTTGAATGTCACAGCTAAAGCTATCTCGAATTTGGAAGTCCAATTGGAACAATTGACTTTGACCTTGGACAAAGTGGTAAAGGGTGCACCAATTCAGGATAAGGCCGAAGCAATCACTACTTTGAGAAGTGGGAAAGTGATTGACAACTAAGTGGGCATTACTCAAGAGGATAATCCAAGTAATGAGAATAAAGTTGAGATGCTAGATTCTGAACAAGTGGAAAAGTACAAGAGGGATAAAGTTAAGGTTAAGGATGAGGAAGAGGAGGAAAGAAAGAAGCAAGAAAAGCACATTGCTACGCGTGCTAGCAAGAAGGGTACGAGATTACTTCCTCTATTCCAAGAGCTCCGTTGCCTTTCCCTCAACGTCAAAAGAAGCAGAGTAAGGATGAGCAAGCCAAGGAAATTTTGGAGATGTTTAAGAAAGTGAAAATCAACATTCCTTTGCTTGATGCTATTCAGCAGATTCCTAAGTATGCTAAATTTTTGAAGGAATTATGCACACACAAGAGGAAATTCAAAGAGCATGAGCAGGTGTGTCTGAGTGAAGAAGTCAGTGCGGTTTTGCAAAGGAAGCTGCCACCAAAGTTGAAAGACCCTGGCAGTTTTACGATTCCATGTTTGGTTGGGGATCACAAGTTTGAGAAGGCATTGCTGGATTTGGGAGCAAGTATTAATTTGATGCCTTATTCAGTTTTCGCACAGTTGGGCATAGGAGACCTTAAACCTACTAGTGTTACTCTTCAATTGGCAGATCGTTCAATAAAGGTTCCGAAAGGTGTGGTTGAAGATGTGCTGGTTCGGGTAGCAGATTTGATCATGCCCGCTGATTTTATCATTCTTGAAATGGAGGATACCCCAATTAGAGGGAATGAGCTATCGATCATATTGGGAAGACCGTTCATGGCCACAGCGAACACCAAGATTGATGTTAGTAATGGGAAGTTGACAATGTCTGTACTTGGTGAAACAGTTGAGTTTGATGTTTTCGGTGCAATGAAGTATCCAAAGGAGGAGGATGATTGCTTAAGGATTTATAGTTTGGACCCATTGATTGAGGAAATGTGCGAAACTAGTCTTGCAGAAGATACATTGGAGGTTGCTTTGGGAGCACCAGAGACCAGTGAGTTGGATGAAAACATGGAAACAACTCCTACACGTTTGGAAGGCAATGTTGAATGTGTTTTCTTAGAACAAAACAAACAATTATCTCATTCTAAGTTTACTCGCAAGTGCACGAATCGCATCAGTAGCAAAGCGTACAAGCACGAGGTCGATCCCACAGGGAATGGTTAATATACAACAAATCAGTGCAAATAATCACTAGAATAACTAAATGGGGGGTTTTTGAAAAGATGGAACACACGCACACATCACCACACGCACACACACTTTATTCTATCTTGCAATGTTAAGTTTTCAGTTTCAAATCAGATAAGCATGCAACAACCATCCAAGGCTAATGACAGTTAATTTGAACACAACATATTAAAGTTTGACAGCTAAAAAGGTTTGGCTAGTTACTTTCTCGCCATTGTTCTCCTAATGCATAAACTAAGAGCTTCTTGGGCCTTCCTTAGCTAGTTAACTTACATGTTCCCTAGTTCAAGCTAAGGCAGCTGTTACCCATGCAGGAGTCATTAAGTTTTATGAGAACGTCAAACATGCACAACATATAAGCTTTGACTATTTCCTTATAGAGGTCGCCCAACCCCACTACCAAGAATAATCCCTTATTCCCTTGTTACTTGTGGTTTAGTGTCTTTGACTATTTCACAGCTAAACCTAACAGATAAACTAGATGCAATTACCCTAAGGTGGCCAGTCAAAGGATGCAAACAACTAGTGACGGGGGTTTTAATAGATCGATAGTGGAAATTTAATACGCGCAAACATCAAACTAACAGACCAAAAGACGGATAAACGATTTGTTAAAGCATACGAATCCATTAATCGATCTACAACTAACATGCAAGATAGAATAACTAACCTACATAATTAAATTAAATAAATAAAAACAGAAACTAACAAATAAATAAAATCCCAATTCATGCTTGCTAACGGAAATCAGAAACGCAAATTATACAAACTTAGAAGCATAAACTAAACAACTAATTTAAAGTGCATAAATTAAATGAAATCAGAAATGTAAAGTACACAAGATTAAATGCATGCACTAATTAAATTCAGCAACATAAAGTAATTGAAACCAAAAGACAAATTAAATAAATTCAGAAACTTAATTTAATAAATTCAGTAGCATAAACCAATAATTAAAATAGAAACTAGAAGGAAAAGAAAGCAAAAATCAGAGGTGCAAACACATGGGGGCTGCGGCAAGGAGAGAGGAAGAAGGAGGCACCTAGCAAGCAGGAGGAACTCATGGCAAGGTGAGGTATGGCTTGCGGCAGCAGGTGGTCCTTCCCTCTCACTTGTCACGCCACCCTCTCTCTAAGTCTCTCTCTGAATTCGGCTCACCTTACAAGAAAATAAAAGTTGAAAGCTAAAACCCTAAAACAGAAAAATAAAACTAGGAGGGGAGAGGGATTTCGGCTGGAGTAGGAAGAGAGAAAAAGTGATTCCCAAAAGTCTGAATGAGAGGGACTTATATAGAGGAGCCTTCCTTGAGAGGCAAGGAAGAGGAACTTGCGGCTGCTAGGGTTTGCATCTCCTAGTTCCTTGCGGCTTCAGCTAGGGCAAGCTGCACCTTGGGCTTGCGGCATGATGAGTGTTCATTTTACGCTATTTTATGATACTAACTCCCTAACCTAGAGTGTTAGAACTCGATCTTTTTGTGTCTGTTGTCTTGTTTTTGTGTTTTTATGTCGAATGAAGCATAAATAGGAAATAGGAGCAAATGGAGCCGTTTTGGGACATTTCCTGGTCAAACTAGGAAAATGGGTCAATTCCTGGTCAAACTAAGAAAAGAGCTAAAATCCTAGTCAAATGAGGATTCCTAGTCACACTAGGAAACATCAAGTCCAGAACCATCATTGTCGAGCCAGAAATGAGAAATCCTGATTGGAACAGGAATTCCTGGTTGAACTAGGAAACCTAACCCTACTAAGGGAAGGAGTCCTAATGACACTAGGAGACTCCAGGGGCAATATGGTCATTACGAGAAGTCAAAATGGATAAGGAATCTTTCATCTACAAGAAATCCTAGTTGGACTAGGAAAGGTTGGTCAAAGTCAACTCAATCAAGTCAAGGTTCCAGAAGCTTCTAGAAGGTGGTGGACATCCAGGGAATCAGATGGAGGAATGAATTCGAATCCAAGAGGGAGAGAGGGGTAAAATTGGAAGTCAAAGTCAATGGTCAAGGGTCAACCATATCATGTCATGAAGTGAATTGGGCTTTAGGCCTAGGTGAAGTCGAAATCCACAAGAATGGTGAGGTGGTAGCCCATGCATGCATGCGCATGCCATGCAAGCCATGCGCCAACTCTAGAGCCCAAGTCATGCAGCCCACATGCCAAAGCCCAAGGAAACCCTAGCCCATCACGCCTACAAAGAGAAAGCCCAAGAAATCCTAGCTGAAAAAGAAGTCAAAACCCTGGAAAATAGAGCACCAATTTCGACAGCAATTCTGTAATTCTCCAGAACGAATCAGGTAGCATGCCATATATGGTTGGAAAGATACGGATGTTAGCTTCGCAGGGAATTTTACGGATTTCTATTCCGAGTTTTCTAGCGCAAGATATGGTCATTTTAGTGAAGGTAGCGCAGCAGTTCCGCGAGCTGAAAAGGGAGTTACGCCCAAAAAGAGCCCAAATCAGCCCAAGGCCCATGTTTGGCCGAAAATTATAAGTCTTGGTGTGCAAGGAATGCACTTATCCCACATTGAAGAGAAAGAGAAATCTCAGCCCCACTCTCCTCTATAAATACATCTTTATAACTCAAGGAGAGGGAGCTCTCTCTGAAATTTCAGAAACCCTAGCCTAGTCTCTCTCTCTTGTAGCCGCCAACACCCTAGCCTCCTTTCTTTCTCTTTCTTTTCTCACGCATCCTAGGAACCCTAGCAGCTCCCATTATTTATCTTCTCTTGCCGCAGCCACCATCATCTCTCTTTCTTTATTTTTCTGCTGAACCGAAGGAGGAGGAAGGAGTCGAGCCGCTGCCACCTTGTGCCGCTGCTGCCACCTTGTGCCGCCGCTGCCACCTTGTGCCGCCGCTGCTGCCACCTTGTGCCGCCGCCGCTGCCACTCTCTAAGGATGTTTTCTTTGTTTTTCTTTTGGAATTCTAGTTTTTAATTGTTTTGTTTAATTAGTTTGCTTTCCAACATGGATTGGTAATTTATTTATATTATTCTGATTTTCTTTTCTATTTTAATTATGTAAGTTTATTTATTCTATCTTGCATGTTAGTTGTAGGTTGATTATTGGATTTGCATGCTTTAACAAATCGTTTATCCGTCTCTTGGTCTGTTAGTTTGATGTTTGCACGTATTAAATTTCCACTATCTATTTGAACCCGTCACTAGTTGTTTGCATCCTTTGACTGGCCACCTTAGGGTAATTGCATCTAGTTTATTTGTTAGGTTTAGCTGTGAAATAGTCAAAGACACTAAACCACAAGTAACAAGGGAATAAGGGATTATTCTTGGTAGTGGGGTTGGGCGACCTCTATAAGGAAATAGTCAAAGCTTATATGTTGTGCATGTTTGACGTTCTCACAAATCTTAATGACTCCTACATGGGTAACAGCTGCCTTAGCTTGAACTAGGGAACATGTAGGTTAACTGGCTAAGGAAGGCCCAAGAAGCTCTTAGTTTATGCATTAGGAGAACAATTGCGAGAAAGTAACTGGCCAAACCTTTTTAGCAGTCAAACTTTAATATGTTGTGTTCAAATTAACTGTCATTAGCCTTGGATGGTTATTGCATGCTTATCTGATTTGAAACTGAAAACTTAACATTGCAAGATAGAATAAAGGGTGTGTGCGTGTGGTGTGGTGTGCGTGCGTTTTCATCTCTTCAAAAAACCCCCATCTAGTTATTCTAGTGATTATTTGAATTGATTTATTGTTTATTAACCATTCCCTGTGGGATCGACCTCGTGCTTGTACGCTTTGCTACTGATGCGATTCGTGCACTTGCGAGTATACTTGGAATGAAATATATGCTTATTTTGTTCTAAGAAAACATTCAACAAGTTTTTGGCGCCGTTGCCGGGGAATGATGTCTAATATCAATGAATTGATTTGATTAATCATTAGAATTAGGATATATTAGTTAGATTTGTTTTTTTTGTTTAGTTTTTAGTTTAAATAAATGCCATGACTTTACAAGCATATTCTCTACTGATTTGGTGTTTGCTTTTGTAGATGCCGAGAGCAACAATGGGAGAAAGAGAAAGAGAAGACGCAAGTAGAGGAACGGCAATGTCAGGCTGAAAGTCAGTAAATCAAGCGCTGATTGGGAGGCAACCCAAGCTTTTTCAAGAATCCAAGAGATCAATAGAGACCAAGGAGGCCGCGCCTACACTTGGAGTGTCCAACTTGCATCCGCAAGTAAACAATTACTCTATTCTTGCTTCATTTGACCATCTTATTTCATTTGTGTGTTTATTTGGTTGCAATTTCCCTATTGCTTATTTTGAGCATTCATGCATTTAATTTGTATACATTGAGGGCAATGTATCATTTAAGTTTGGGGGGAAAGCAATGGTGTCGTAGCTTGTTTATTAGGTTTTTTGTTTTTAAATTTGAAAAAAAAAAATTTCGTTTTCGCTTTAGAGGTCCGGTCCTCTAGGGCATTTAAAAAAAAAAAAAAAAAAAAAAGGTTTTCTTTCTTTTGTTTTTAAACTTAGGGAGTCAAATCCCACATCAAAATGCAATTTTCTAAAATTTATTCCACCCTAATGATGGATTTGAATCTTTAGAACCTTGTTGCAACATTGTTTTTAAAGTGATTTGAGTCTTTTGTGTGTTTTGGTTAGTTTTTGAGTCCCCAACAAGTTGATTGATTGTTTATGACTTTTGAGAAGCATGTTTAGCATCGTGTCTATGATATGTATTCTTCTTTTTCTAATATTGTTCCATAACCTATTTTATGATTCTATGTGATTGGGCCTTATTTTCATGAACTTGAGTTGTGATTTGCTTGATTTAGTGATTCATATGCATCTTAGAGTAGACTTATGTGACCCATGTGAAGTTTTGAGCCTTGTCCTTCATTTCGCGAGTGTTGTACATGACTCTATTCTTTTCTCGTTATTTAAGTCGTTGTATGATCTCATTGTTTTTGATCAAATGCTTGAAATGTATATATTTTTGAATCAATGAACTAGAACTTCTTTCTTATTCTAGGCAAAGCATGTTTATAACTACATGAATCTTAGAAGATGATTTTAGGCCATGTTTGTTTTACCTATAGCCTAAAAAGCCAACCCTTATGTGTTTTATCCCTAGTTAACCCTTTTGAGCCTTATAGCTTTTTCTTTGTTTACCCATACTATATACCCAAACCCTAAGTTTGGGGGTGCTATACCCCTTCTACCCGTTTACCCTTATCTATGGTTTTGCATTAGTTAAGATTGAGGTTGTAAATAAATGATTATGATTAGCTTGAAGGAGAAGAAAATGAAATGTGCTTAATTGTATATGCCGTGCCCTGAAAAAAAAAAAAAAAAAAAAAAAAAAAAAAGAAATCATTGGGACGGTTTCAAAAGAAGAAGTGGACAAAAGTGTTCAAGTTCAAGCTATGATGTGCAAAGAAGTAAGGTATGCCTCAGAATGTTCTATTGTTCTTGCAATTCCATAGTTTATAGCCTTTTGTTTATCCCTTTCATTTCAATATCATACCTTACCCTAAGCCTTCATTATAACCCCTATGAAGCCCTAATTGATTTTAAGAGAAGTGCAGTTCTTAATGTGGAGTCTAGG
Organism: Dryas octopetala; assembly: GCF_963921425.1. Classification (NCBI taxonomy): domain Eukaryota; kingdom Viridiplantae; phylum Streptophyta; class Magnoliopsida; order Rosales; family Rosaceae; genus Dryas; species Dryas octopetala. Next base: position 8,738,416 of record NC_141367.1, on the reverse strand, counting down.
ATGGAAGGAAGCTTATGGTTATTGATTTTATTTCAAGTGTTTTGATTTTTCCTTCCTTGAGATCTTGTTTCCTTTCAAATGTGCCAATCCTTCATGACAATATGTGAGCTATTTCTCTTTGATTACATAAATTCTCTCACATATCCTTTGAGTGCACAATTCAACCCAATTCTTGAGTGCTTTATTGTTGAGGGTATGCCTTGGTGAGGATTGGAGTTGAATCTATTTTGTATATGTTGATTTATTTCTTGCTTGTCCAACACTTGGGTTATGAAGAGAATGACCTATATGCACAATGGAGGAGTAAGGTATGTTATTTGAAGCAGTATTAGAATTTGAAGAATGAATATTATATATGCCTTGCTCTACTATGTTATTGTTGGTCATACTCATGATGTCATTTGTTGGGAAAGTTAGTTAGTTTGTTTTTGAGTTTTGAGTCTTTTTCTTTATTTTCTTTGCTCGAGGACTAGCAAAGTCTAAGTTTGGGGGTGTGATGAGTGTTCATTTTACGCTATTTTATGATACTAACTCCCTAACCTAGAGTGTTAGAACTCGATCTTTTTGTGTCTGTTGTCTTGTTTTTGTGTTTTTATGTCGAATGAAGCATAAATAGGAAATAGGAGCAAATGGAGCCGTTTTGGGACATTTCCTGGTCAAACTAGGAAAATGGGTCAATTCCTGGTCAAACTAGGAAAAGAGCTAAAATCCTAGTCAAATGAGGATTCCTAGTCACACTAGGAAACATCAAGTCCAGAACCATCATTGTCGAGCCAGAAATGAGAAATCCTGATTGGAACAGGAATTCCTGGTTGAACTAGGAAACCTAACCCTACTAAGGGAAGGAGTCCTAATGACACTAGGAGACTCCAGGGGCAATATGGTCATTACGAGAAGTCAAAATGGATAAGGAATCTTTCATCTACAAGAAATCCTAGTTGGACTAGGAAAGGTTGGTCAAAGTCAACTCAATCAAGTCAAGGTTCCAGAAGCTTCTAGAAGGTGGTGGACATCCAGGGAATCAGATGGAGGAATGAATTCGAATCCAAGAGGGAGAGAGGGGTAAAATTGGAAGTCAAAGTCAATGGTCAAGGGTCAACCATATCATGTCATGAAGTCAATTGGGCTTTGGGCCTAGGTGAAGTCGAAATCCACAAGAATGGTGAGGTGGTAGCCCATGCATGCATGCGCATGCCATGCAAGCCATGCGCCAACTCTAGAGCCCAAGTCATGCAGCCCACATGCCAAAGCCCAAGGAAACCCTAGCCCATCACGCCTACAAAGAGAAAGCCCAAGAAATCCTAGCTGAAAAAGAAGTCAAAACCCTGGAAAATAGAGCACCAATTTCGACAGCAATTCTGTAATTCTCCAGAACGAATCAGGTAGCATGCCATATATGGTTGGAAAGATACGGATGTTAGCTTCGCAGGGAATTTTACGGATTTCTATTCCGAGTTTTCTAGCGCAAGATATGGTCATTTTAGTGAAGGTAGCGCAGCAGTTCTGCGAGCTGAAAAGGGAGTTACGCCCAAAAAGAGCCCAAATCAGCCCAAGGCCCATGTTTGGCCGAAAATTATAAGTCTTGGTGTGCAAGGAATGCACTTATCCCACATTGAAGAGAAAGAGAAATCTCAGCCCCACTCTCCTCTATAAATACATCTTTATAACTCAAGGAGAGGGAGCTCTCTCTGAAATTTCAGAAACCCTAGCCTAGTCTCTCTCTCTTGTAGCCGCCAACACCCTAGCCTCCTTTCTTTCTCTTTCTTTTCTCACGCATCCTAGGAACCCTAGCAGCTCCCATTATTTATCTTCTCTTGCCGCAGCCACCATCATCTCTCTTTCTTTATTTTTCTGCTGAACCGAAGGAGGAGGAAGGAGTCGAGCCGCTGCCACCTTGTGCCGCTGCTGCCACCTTGTGCCGCCGCTGCCACCTTGTGCCGCCGCTGCTGCCACCTTGTGCCGCCGCCGCTGCCACCTTGTGCCGCCGCCGCTGCCACTCTCTAAGGATGTTTTCTTTGTTTTTCTTTTGGAATTCTAGTTTTTAATTGTTTTGTTTAATTAGTTTGCTTTCCAACATGGATTGGGAATTTATTTATATTATTCTGATTTTCTTTTCTATTTTAATTATGTAAGTTTATTTATTCTATCTTGCATGTTAGTTGTAGGTTGATTATTGGATTTGCATGCTTTAACAAATCGTTTATCCGTCTCTTGGTCTGTTAGTTTGATGTTTGCACGTATTAAATTTCCACTATCTATTTGAACCCGTCACTAGTTGTTTGCATCCTTTGACTGGCCACCTTAGGGTAATTGCATCTAGTTTATTTGTTAGGTTTAGCTGTGAAATAGTCAAAGACACTAAACCACAAGTAACAAGGGAATAAGGGATTATTCTTGGTAGTGGGGTTGGGCGACCTCTATAAGGAAATAGTCAAAGCTTATATGTTGTGCATGTTTGACGTTCTCACAAATCTTAATGACTCCTACATGGGTAACAGCTGCCTTAGCTTGAACTAGGGAACATGTAGGTTAACTGGCTAAGGAAGGCCCAAGAAGCTCTTAGTTTATGCATTAGGAGAACAATTGCGAGAAAGTAACTGGCCAAACCTTTTTAGCAGTCAAACTTTAATATGTTGTGTTCAAATTAACTGTCATTAGCCTTGGATGGTTATTGCATGCTTATCTGATTTGAAACTGAAAACTTAACATTGCAAGATAGAATAAAGGGTGTGTGCGTGTGGTGTGGTGTGCGTGCGTTTTCATCTCTTCAAAAAACCCCCATCTAGTTATTCTAGTGATTATTTGAATTGATTTATTGTTTATTAACCATTCCCTGTGGGATCGACCTCGTGCTTGTACGCTTTGCTACTGATGCGATTCGTGCACTTGCGAGTATACTTGGAATGAAATATATGCTTATTTTGTTCTAAGAAAACATTCAACACGGCATGGGCTGCTCCCTTTGGGCTTAAGTGGCTTGCATGTTGGGCTTCAGTTGCTTGCAAAAGATGGGCTAGGGTTTGCATGGCATGCATGCGCATGCATGGCTGCCATCTACCTCCTTGCGTGTGGCTTTTGGGCTGCTAGGGTTTGGGCCCATGCATGTGCATGCTTGGCCCACTTGGTTCGGCATCCCTAGGGCCCATGGGCCCTCCACTTTTGACTTCCCATTTTGCCCCTCATTTCCTTTTGAATTCAAATTCATTTCTTCCCTCCATTCATTTCCATGGATGTCCACCATCTTCTGGAAGCTTCTGGAACCTTGAAAAACATTTCCTGGTGCAACTAGGATTCCTTGAAAATGAGAGATTCCTTATCCATTTCGACTTCTCGTAATGACCATATTGCCCCTGGGGTCTCCTAATGTCACTCGGACTCCTTTCCTTAGTTGGGTTAGGTTTCCTAGTTCAACCAGGATTTCATGTTCAAATCAGGATTTCACATTTCTGGCTCCGCAATGATGGTTCTGGACTTGATGTTTCCTAGTGTGACTAGGAATCCTCATTTGACTAGGATTTCTGCACTTTTCCTGGTTTGACCAGGATTTCACTCGTTTTCCTGGCTTGATCAGGAAATGTCCCAAAATGGCTCCATTTGCTTCTTTTTCTCATTTCTGCTTCATTTGACCTGAAAACACAAAAACAAGACAAGAAACACAAAATAGCGAGTTCTAACACTCTAGGTTAAGGAATTAGTATCATAAAGTGATGCAAAATGCACCCTCATCACACCCCCAAACTTAGATTTTGCTAGTCCTCGAGCAAATAAAGGAAAGAAAAGACTCAAGACTGACTCTAACATCCCAACAACTGAATTCATGCGCACAACCATTAATCACATAAGAAAGCAAGGCATATAAATGGTATTCTTCAAATTCTAATAACATTTCAAATAACTTACCTCGCTCCTCTATTGTCATATAGGCCATCCTTGACACAAATCCAAGTATTAGACAAACAAAACTAAATCAATACATACATAATAGATTCAACTCCAATCCTCACCATGGCATACTCTCAATGATAAACATTCAAGAATTGGGTTGATATGTGCACTCAAAAGTATATGTGAGAGGAAATATGTAACAAAAACAATTGGCTCACATATGTACATGAAATAAAGGCACATTTTAGAAGGAAATACTGATCTCATGAAAGGAATACAAATGCTTGAAATAGAATCAATAGCCATAGGCTCCCTTCTTAAATAGACTCCACATAAGTATAATACACACTCTTGAGATCAGCTAGGGCTTTAATAGGGTTATAATGAAGGCTTAGGCTAGGATAAGGTACTGAAATGAAAAGGAAACACAAAGGGCTAATTTCATGGAATTGCAAGCATCAATAGAACATTCTGAGGTAAACTTTGCTTCTTTGCACTTCATAGCTCAACTTGAGCTCTTTTTGCTCACTTTTTTTTTTTTTTTTTTCTTTTTTCTTTTTTCTTTTTTCTTTCTTTTGAAACCGTCCCATCTCTTTTCTTTGATTTCTTTTCTTTTTCTTTTCTTTGGGCACGGTATACATACTTTTCTGACACATTTTTGTACAAGCTATGCATTTTCACTTCTTTTCCACCTCAATCAACATATAAACCACTTGCAATACCATAAAAAAGGTAAAACGGATGAAAGGGGTGGTACACCCCCAAACTTAGGGTTTGGTATGGGGTAACAAAGAAAACGGCTTAAAAGGCTCAAATTGGGTAACTAAGGATAAAACATGTAATGGGTAGGCTTTCAGGCTATGGGGTACACAAACAGGGCCTAAATTCATTTCTCAAGAGTTATGCAAATACGGCATGCTTTGTGTACACAAGAAAAGAGTTCTAGCTCATTGATTCAAGATTATGCATATTCCAAGCAAATGACCAAATGAAAGACAATGAGATCAACACAACGACTTATATGACAATGATAGAATCAGAGTGGCGCGCAACACTCAAGAATTGAAGAACAGGGCTCAAAAGCTCACTTAGGTCATGCAAGTCTACTCTATTATGCATATAATCATTAGTAATGCTAATCACAACCTAAATTCATATCAACAAGGCCAAATGACATAGAATTGCAAGATATGTTATGGAACACTATTAGAATGAAAAGAACACCAAATATACACACAATACTAAAACATGCTCATAACAATCATGCACACTCAAATCAATTAGTTGGGGACTCAAAACGACCTGAAACAACCAAAATGACTCAAAAACTTTTTGTTTTTAAAACGATGTCGCACACTTCAAAAGAATCACATCCATCACTAAGGTGAATGAGATCTAATGAAAACGTGCATTTTGATGTGGGTTTTGACACCCTAAGTTTAAAAACAAAGGAAAAAGTTTTCTCCTACCCTAAAAACACTAAAAACGCTAAAACGAAAAATTTTTTTCTTTTTTTTCTAAAAACACTCAAAAACACTTAAAACACTCTAAACACTTGTTCTAACCTAAAAACACTAACAAATGACAATTGCCCTTCCCCCCACACTTAAATGATACATTGCCCTCAATGTATATGAAATAAATGCAAGAATGATCAAATTAAGCGAAACGGGAAATTGCAAACATCCAAAACCAAATAAACACACCAAAACGAGAAATTGTCTTATGAAGCGAAATAAAGAAACTGTTTACTTGCGTACGCAAGCGTGGACACTCCAAGGGTAGGCGCGGCCTCCTTGGTCCTCAATGACTCCTCCTCCATTATTCGAAACAAAAACTTGGGTTGCCTCCCAATAAGCGCTTGTTTTTCTGTCTTCAGCCTGACATTGCCATCTCCTTTACTTGCGTCCTTTCCTCTTCCTCTTTTTGCCATTACTACTCTCGGCACTCCCTAGGAACGAACTGAAGAAGCTCTCCATCTCTGACTTCTCCTCGCCATAAAAAGTGATCTCCTCGTTTTCTGCCATCTCGGAAGTGAGCAAATACACCTCTTGCTTGGTGTAGTACCGAATCTTCATGGTACTCTCCAATGCTTTGTACTCCATGTTAGAGGTGCACAAAAATGGTCTCCCAAGAATAATAGAGACGTCACCCGGAATTGTCGGCACATCTAGCACTATGAAATCAGAGGGGATTAGTAATTTACGACATTTAACCAAAACATCCACAAGCATACCACAAGCTTTTTGGGCTGAAGAGTTGGCGAAGCGAATGTCCACATCAAATGGTTGCAAATCAGCCTCCTTAAATCCAAGCCTCTCGAACACAACCAGCGGCATAACATTGATAGCTGAGCCATTGTCAACTAAGGCATTGGTGATCTTATGCTCCCCTATGCTGCATGGTATGACCAACGAGTGATGAGTGTTCATTTTACGTTATTTTATGATACTAACTCCCTAACCTAGAGTGTTAGAACTCGATACTTTTGTGTCTGTTGTCTTGTTTTTGTGTTTTTAGGTTAAATGAAGCAATGATGGAGAAAGAAGCTAAATGAGGCTATTTTGAGCAAAAAATGGAAGAAATGGGAAAAGAATCTTGAGGGAATCTGCTAGAAGGATCTGGAATCTGAAAGGAATCTTTGGAGAATCTCAGACAGAATCTTTTGGGGAATCTTTTTTGTCAAGGTTGACTTTTGGCCAAAGTCAAAGGTCAAAGGTCAAAGGTCAAAGTCAATGGTCAACCGTGCCACATTATCACATGACATGGACCACACATGCAGCCCATGCACTATGGGCCATGCGCATAACCCTAGCCCAAAGGACCAAGGCCATGCGCCTAAGCCATGCAGCCCAAGTCCATCACACCATGCAAGGTGGTAGCCCATGCACTAAAACCCTAGGGCCTAGGTGCATCCCATTCAGCCCAAGTCATGCAGCCATGCGCAAGCTAGAAGGGAGCAAGCCCATCACGCCACTAGCAGCCCATTCCAAGCTTCCTTGCGCCAGCCCACTTGCAAGTCACTTAAGCCCATCACGCTTACAAGGTTGCAGCAGCCCACATGTGTGTTTGTAAACCCTAGCCCAAGTCGACACACAAGGAGTCCTTATCTTGCAAGGAAGTCAAAACCCTGAAATCTGAACATCAAATTTCGACAGCAATTCTGTACTTCTCCAGAACGAATCAGGTAGCATGCCATATATGGTTGGAAAGATACGGATGTTAGCTTCGCAGGGAATTTTACGGATTTCGATTCCGAGTTTTCTAGCTCAAGTTATGGTCATTTTAGTGGAGGTAGCGCAGCAGTTCCGCGAGCTGAAAAGGAGTTACGCCCAAAAAAGAGCCCAAATCAGCCCAAGGCCCACTTTTGGCCGAAAATTAGAAGTCTTAAGGAGCAAGAAATTCACTTAAGCCCAGGTTCTTTTAATGAAACCCTAGCCGCACCTTGTCTTCAGCTTGCCTCCCAAGGAATCCTCACCTCACCTCTATAAATATATCCTATTCTCTCATTGTTTGGGGTTGCCATATTTTATATTTTCAGAATTCAAAGAAAGAGGGGGAGGCCGAATTTCAGAGAGAGAGAGTGAGAGGGTGGCGCCACTTGAGGGAGAATGAGAGACCATGTGCCGCAGCCCTAGCTCACCTTTGCCGTGAGCCTCCTTGCTGCTATGTCTCTCCTCTTCTTCTCTCTTGTGCCGCTGCCACCCTCTTGTGATGTTCTTTGTTTTTCTTTTGATTCTCTTCTTTTTCTTTAGTTAATTAGTTTGTTCTTGCTTTCATTGTGGATTTAATTATTATAATGGAAGTTAGATATTTTATTTACTTTATTATTATGTTTTGAGTTTTTTATTGCTTTGCTAAGTTGGATGATGAAACTTTAATTGTGAGTTATGCAATGGTGACACTTGTGATTTAATTTCATGCATGTGGTAAATCCTTGATCTCTATTTAAATTGATTCTATTTGTTTTGCATCTTTGACTGATCACCTTAGGTTGCATGCATCTAGATTTATGTTGTGAAACTAAACAAGCTCGAAAGGATGATAGTTTCAGTAGGCAACAAGTGGGTATCCTAAGATAATATTCATGAGAAAAGGGATCATAGATGACATACAGTACATTAATTTGGAGCCATGCGCTATGTGTTTGTCACTCTCACAGATCGTAACGACTCTTGCATGGGTAACAGCTGCCTTAGCTTAGAACTAGGGAACATGCAAGTTAACTGGCTAAGGAAGGCCCAAGAAGCTCTTAGTTTATGCACAGTAAGGGGAGTAATTGCTAAAAGTGACTAGCCAAACCTTTTAGTAGACGAACTTTATTATATGCATTATCTTGAATTGCTTGGTTGTATTTCCATCAATTGGTGTGGATTCTGAATTCTTAGCATTGCAATTGTGTGTGTGTGTGTGTGTGTGTGTATGTGGTGTGTGTGAGTTTAACTATCTACAAACCCCCCTGCCGTGTGTGTGTGTTTGGTGATTCTAATTGGTGAGTTGAATTGGTTTGATGTGTATTTACCTATTCCTCGTGGGATCGACCTCGTACTTATACGCTATGCTTGCATGAGCGATTCGTATACTTGCGAGCTACAACTTGGTATTCGTTTCTAAATTCCAAGTAAAACAAGTTGTACAAAAAGGAGCAACAAGTTTTTGGCGCCGTTGCCGGGGAATGGTGCTAAATATCATCGAATTGGTTTTACTTATCATTAGAATTAGGTTAGGTTATTTATTTTTCTTTGTAGTTTTTTTTTAGGTTTTAATAATGCTATTTTCTACTTGAATTCTTATTCTAACCAATTATTGTTTTTGAGAGTTTTTGGAAGGTTCAAAGAGTCCATGAAGGATGGCGAGCTTTCCAAAGCCGAGAGCAAGAAAGGGAAGAAGAGGACATTTGAGTAGACGATTGGCAACGTCTGGCTGAAGACGTACAAACTTAGCGCTGTTTGGGAGGCAACCCAAAGCTTTTGAAGAAATCAAGGGAGTGAGTCGAGAAGATCAAGGAGGCCGCGCCTATGCTTTGAGGATCATGGTGGCTGTGCATTCATTGGGCTATGCTTGCAATCCAAGTACACAATTTCTTTCATCCTTGCTTCATTGAACCAATTTTTAATTTTTTGTATTTTTGGTTTTGTTGGATAATTGTTTTGATTCCCTTACTTTAACTGATCATGCATGTTTGTTATTTCTTTCACATTGAGGACAATGTGTCATTTAAGTTTGGGGGGAAAGGCAATTTCTTTGTTTTTAGGTTTCTAGGTTTTTCTAAAAAAAAAAAAAAATTTCTTTCTGTTTGTTTTCAATTAGGGTGTTAAAACCCACAACAAAATGCAATTCTCTAAGATTCATTCCACTCTAATGATGGAGTTGAATCTTTAGAACCGTGTTGCGACATTGTTTTAAATAAAAACAAAGTTTTGAGTCTTTTTGTTTTTTAATTGTGTTTTCAGAGTCCCCAACAAGTTGATTGATTGTTTATGGTCTTTGAGAAGCATGTTTAGCATTGTTGTATATGATATGTGTTCTTCTTTTTCTAATATTGTTCCATAACCTATCTTGTTTTCATAAGCTTGGGTTATGATTTGCATGATTTAGTGATTCATATACATTTTAGAGTAGACTTATATGACCTAAGTGAGCTTTTGAGCCTTGTCCTTCATTTTTCGAGTGTTAGACACCACTCTATTCCTTTCTTGTCATTTAAGTCGTTGTGTGATCTCATTATTCATTCTTTTGATCAAATGCTTGAAATACACATGATTTGAATCAATGAGCTAGAACTTCTCTCTTATTCTATGCAAAGCATGTTTATAACTACATGGAACCTAGGAAATGATTTTAGGCCCTGTTTGTTGTATTTTTAACCTTTAGTTAACCCTTTACTTTCTAACCCTATTTTAACCTTAAGTTTGGGGGAGTTACATCCCTCGACCTAATTATTCTTTTATCTATGGTGTTGCATTGATTTGTGGCTTTTGGAGGTTGAAGAAAAGTGTTTATGCATAGCTTGAAACAAAAGAAAAATGAAAAGTGCTACAAAAGTGTGTATGCCGTACCCTTAAAAAAAAAAAAAAAAAAAAAAAAGAAAAAAAAAAGTGAAGTGTATGGGACGGTTCCAAAAGAAAAAAAAAAAAGAGAAAAAGAAAATTGAAATAGTCAAGCTATGTAGTGCAATTGTGGAAGGTATGCCTCTTAGAGTTGTGTTGGTTGCAATTCCATAGATCTAGCCCTTTGTTGTATACCCTTTTCATTGTTTTTATCACACCTAACCCAAGCTAACCCTTTTGAAAGTCCTAATTGATCTTAGGAGAAATGTGGTTCTTGATGTGGAGTGTAGATGAGAGAGGAGCATATGGTTTTTGATTTTATTTCAAGTATTTTGATATTCCTTTCATGAGATCATGTTTCCTTTCAAATGTGCCCTTGTTTCATGCTAATATGTGAGCTATTTGTCTTTGATTACATAACCTCTCTCACATATACTTATGAGTGCACGAATCAACCTAATTCTTGAGTGCTTTATTGTTGAGAGTATGCCTTTGTGAGGATTGGAGTTGAATCTATTTTGTATATGTTGATCTATTCCTTGCTTTTCTGACACTTGGGTTATGAAGAGAATGACCTATATGCACAATGGAGGAGTAAGGTATGTTATTTGAAGCATTATTAGAATTTGAAGAATAAATGTTATATATGCCTTGCTCTACTATGTTATTGTTGGTCATACTCATGATATCATCTGTTGGGAAAGTAAGTAGTTTGTTTTTGAGTCTTTGAGTCTTTTCTTTATTTTCTTTGCTCGAGGACTAGCAAAGTCTAAGTTTGGGGGTGTGATGAGTGTTCATTTTACGTTATTTTATGATACTAACTCCCTAACCTAGAGTGTTAGAACTCGATACTTTTGTGTCTGTTGTCTTGTTTTTGTGTTTTTAGGTTAAATGAAGCAATGATGGAGAAAGAAGCTAAATGAGGCTATTTTGAGCTAAAAATGGAAGAAATGGGAAAAAGAATCTTGAGGGAATCTGCTAGAAGGATCTGGAATCTGAAAGGAATCTTTGGAGAATCTCAGACAGAATCTTTTGGGGAATCTTTTTTGTCAAGGTTGACTTTTGGCCAAAGTCAAAGGTCAAAGGTCAAAGGTCAAAGTCAATGGTCAACCGTGCCACATTATCACATGACATGGACCACACATGCAGCCCATGCACTATGGGCCATGCGCATAACCCTAGCCCAAAGGACCAAGGCCATGCGCCTAAGCCATGCAGCCCAAGTCCATCACACCATGCAAGGTGGTAGCCCATGCACTAAAACCCTAGGGCCTAGGTGCATCCCATTCAGCCCAAGTCATGCAGCCATGCGCAAGCTAGAAGGGAGCAAGCCCATCACGCCACTAGCAGCCCATTCCAAGCTTCCTTGCGCCAGCCCACTTGCAAGTCACTTAAGCCCATCACGCTTACAAGGTTGCAGCAGCCCACATGTGTGTTTGTAAACCCTAGCCCAAGTCGACACACAAGGAGTCCTTATCTTGCAAGGAAGTCAAAACCCTGAAATCTGAACATCAAATTTCGACAGCAATTCTGTACTTCTCCAGAACTAATCAGGTAGCATGCCATATATGGTTGGAAAGATACGGATGTTAGCTTCGCAGGGAATTTTACGGATTTCGATTCCGAGTTTTCTAGCTCAAGTTATGGTCATTTTAGTGGAGGTAGCGCAGCAGTTCCGCGAGCTGAAAAGGAGTTACGCCCAAAAAAGAGCCCAAATCAGCCCAAGGCCCACTTTTGGCCGAAAATTAGAAGTCTTAAGGAGCAAGAAATTCACTTAAGCCCAGGTTCTTTTAATGAAACCCTAGCCGCACCTTGTCTTCAGCTTGCCTCCCAAGGAATCCTCACCTCACCTCTATAAATATATCCTATTCTCTCATTGTTTGGGGTTGCCATATTTTATATTTTCAGAATTCAAAGAAAGAGGGGGAGGCCGAATTTCAGAGAGAGAGAGTGAGAGGGTGGCGCCACTTGAGGGAGAATGAGAGACCATGTGCCGCAGCCCTAGCTCACCTTTGCCGTGAGCCTCCTTGCTGCTATGTCTCTCCTCTTCTTCTCTCTTGTGCTGCTGCCACCCTCTTGTGATGTTCTTTGTTTTTCTTTTGATTCTCTTCTTTTTCTTTAGTTAATTAGTTTGTTCTTGCTTTCATTGTGGATTTAATTATTATAATGGAAGTTAGATATTTTATTTACTTTATTATTATGTTTTGAGTTTTTTATTGCTTTGCTAAGTTGGATGATGAAACTTTAATTGTGAGTTATGCAATGGTGACACTTGTGATTTAATTTCATGCATGTGGTAAATCCTTGATCTCTATTTAAATTGATTCTATTTGTTTTGCATCTTTGACTGATCACCTTAGGTTGCATGCATCTAGATTTATGTTGTGAAACTAAACAAGCTCGAAAGGATGATAGTTTCAGTAGGCAACAAGTGGGTATCCTAAGATAATATTCATGAGAAAAGGGATCATAGATGACATACAGTACATTAATTTGGAGCCATGCGCTATGTGTTTGTCACTCTCACAGATCGTAACGACTCTTGCATGGGTAACAGCTGCCTTAGCTTAGAACTAGGGAACATGCAAGTTAACTGGCTAAGGAAGGCCCAAGAAGCTCTTAGTTTATGCACAGTAAGGGGAGTAATTGCTAAAAGTGACTAGCCAAACCTTTTAGTAGACGAACTTTATTATATGCATTATCTTGAATTGCTTGGTTGTATTTCCATCAATTGGTGTGGATTCTGAATTCTTAGCATTGCAATTGTGTGTGTGTGTGTGTGTGTGTGTATGTGGTGTGTGTGAGTTTAACTATCTACAAACCCCCCTGCCGTGTGTGTGTGTTTGGTGATTCTAATTGGTGAGTTGAATTGGTTTGATGTGTATTTACCTATTCCTCGTGGGATCGACCTCGTACTTATACGCTATGCTTGCATGAGCGATTCGTATACTTGCGAGCTACAACTTGGTATTCGTTTCTAAATTCCAAGTAAAACAAGTTGTACAAAAAGGAGCAACAAGTTTTTGGCGCCGTTGCCGGGGAATGGTGCTAAATATCATCGAATTGGTTTTACTTATCATTAGAATTAGGTTAGGTTATTTATTTTTCTTTGTAGTTTTTTTTTAGGTTTTAATAATGCTATTTTCTACTTGAATTCTTATTCTAACCAATTATTGTTTTTGAGAGTTTTTGGAAGGTTCAAAGAGTCCATGAAGGATGGCGAGCTTTCCAAAGCCGAGAGCAAGAAAGGGAAGAAGAGGACATTTGAGTAGACGATTGGCAACGTCTGGCTGAAGACGTACAAACTTAGCGCTGTTTGGGAGGCAACCCAAAGCTTTTGAAGAAATCAAGGGAGTGAGTCGAGAAGATCAAGGAGGCCGCGCCTATGCTTTGAGGATCATGGTGGCTGTGCATTCATTGGGCTATGCTTGCAATCCAAGTACACAATTTCTTTCATCCTTGCTTCATTGAACCAATTTTTAATTTTTTGTATTTTTGGTTTTGTTGGATAATTGTTTTGATTCCCTTACTTTAACTGATCATGCATGTTTGTTATTTCTTTCACATTGAGGACAATGTGTCATTTAAGTTTGGGGGGAAAGGCAATTTCTTTGTTTTTAGGTTTCTAGGTTTTTCTAAAAAAAAAAAAAAAAAAAAAAATTTCTTTCTGTTTGTTTTCAATTAGGGTGTTAAAACCCACAACAAAATGCAATTCTCTAAGATTCATTCCACTCTAATGATGGAGTTGAATCTTTAGAACCGTGTTGCGACATTGTTTTAAATAAAAACAAAGTTTTGAGTCTTTTTGTTTTTTAATTGTGTTTTCAGAGTCCCCAACAAGTTGATTGATTGTTTATGGTCTTTGAGAAGCATGTTTAGCATTGTTGTATATGATATGTGTTCTTCTTTTTCTAATATTGTTCCATAACCTATCTTGTTTTCATAAGCTTGGGTTATGATTTGCATGATTTAGTGATTCATATACATTTTAGAGTAGACTTATATGACCTAAGTGAGCTTTTGAGCCTTGTCCTTCATTTTTCGAGTGTTAGACACCACTCTATTCCTTTCTTGTCATTTAAGTCGTTGTGTGATCTCATTATTCATTCTTTTGATCAAATGCTTGAAATACACATGATTTGAATCAATGAGCTAGAACTTCTCTCTTATTCTATGCAAAGCATGTTTATAACTACATGGAACCTAGGAAATGATTTTAGGCCCTGTTTGTTGTATTTTTAACCTTTAGTTAACCCTTTACTTTCTAACCCTATTTTAACCTTAAGTTTGGGGGAGTTACATCCCTCGACCTAATTATTCTTTTATCTATGGTGTTGCATTGATTTGTGGCTTTTGGAGGTTGAAGAAAAGTGTTTATGCATAGCTTGAAACAAAAGAAAAATGAAAAGTGCTACAAAAGTGTGTATGCCGTACCCTTAAAAAAAAAAAAAAAAAAAAAAAGAAAAAAAAAAGTGAAGTGTATGGGACGGTTCCAAAAGAAAAAAAAAAAAGAGAAAAAGAAAATTGAAATAGTCAAGCTATGTAGTGCAATTGTGGAAGGTATGCCTCTTAGAGTTGTGTTGGTTGCAATTCCATAGATCTAGCCCTTTGTTGTATACCCTTTTCATTGTTTTTATCACACCTAACCCAAGCTAACCCTTTTGAAAGTCCTAATTGATCTTAGGAGAAATGTGGTTCTTGATGTGGAGTGTAGATGAGAGAGGAGCATATGGTTTTTGATTTTATTTCAAGTATTTTGATATTCCTTTCATGAGATCATGTTTCCTTTCAAATGTGCCCTTGTTTCATGCTAATATGTGAGCTATTTGTCTTTGATTACATAACCTCTCTCACATATACTTATGAGTGCACGAATCAACCTAATTCTTGAGTGCTTTATTGTTGAGAGTATGCCTTTGTGAGGATTGGAGTTGAATCTATTTTGTATATGTTGATCTATTCCTTGCTTTTCTGACACTTGGGTTATGAAGAGAATGACCTATATGCACAATGGAGGAGTAAGGTATGTTATTTGAAGCATTATTAGAATTTGAAGAATAAATGTTATATATGCCTTGCTCTACTATGTTATTGTTGGTCATACTCATGATATCATCTGTTGGGAAAGTAAGTAGTTTGTTTTTGAGTCTTTGAGTCTTTTCTTTATTTTCTTTGCTCGAGGACTAGCAAAGTCTAAGTTTGGGGGTGTGATGAGTGTTCATTTTACGTTATTTTATGATACTAACTCCCTAACCTAGAGTGTTAGAACTCGATACTTTTGTGTCTGTTGTCTTGTTTTTGTGTTTTTAGGTTAAATGAAGCAATGATGGAGAAAGAAGCTAAATGAGGCTATTTTGAGCTAAAAATGGAAGAAATGGGAAAAAGAATCTTGAGGGAATCTGCTAGAAGGATCTGGAATCTGAAAGGAATCTTTGGAGAATCTCAGACAGAATCTTTTGGGGAATCTTTTTTGTCAAGGTTGACTTTTGGCCAAAGTCAAAGGTCAAAGGTCAAAGGTCAAAGTCAATGGTCAACCGTGCCACATTATCACATGACATGGACCACACATGCAGCCCATGCACTATGGGCCATGCGCATAACCCTAGCCCAAAGGACCAAGGCCATGCGCCTAAGCCATGCAGCCCAAGTCCATCACACCATGCAAGGTGGTAGCCCATGCACTAAAACCCTAGGGCCTAGGTGCATCCCATTCAGCCCAAGTCATGCAGCCATGCGCAAGCTAGAAGGGAGCAAGCCCATCACGCCACTAGCAGCCCATTCCAAGCTTCCTTGCGCCAGCCCACTTGCAAGTCACTTAAGCCCATCACGCTTACAAGGTTGCAGCAGCCCACATGTGTGTTTGTAAACCCTAGCCCAAGTCGACACACAAGGAGTCCTTATCTTGCAAGGAAGTCAAAACCCTGAAATCTGAACATCAAATTTCGACAGCAATTCTGTACTTCTCCAGAACGAATCAGGTAGCATGCCATATATGGTTGGAAAGATACGGATGTTAGCTTCGCAGGGAATTTTACGGATTTCGATTCCGAGTTTTCTAGCTCAAGTTATGGTCATTTTAGTGGAGGTAGCGCAGCAGTTCCGCGAGCTGAAAAGGAGTTACGCCCAAAAAAGAGCCCAAATCAGCCCAAGGCCCACTTTTGGCCGAAAATTAGAAGTCTTAAGGAGCAAGAAATTCACTTAAGCCCAGGTTCTTTTAATGAAACCCTAGCCGCACCTTGTCTTCAGCTTGCCTCCCAAGGAATCCTCACCTCACCTCTATAAATATATCCTATTCTCTCATTGTTTGGGGTTGCCATATTTTATATTTTCAGAATTCAAAGAAAGAGGGGGAGGCCGAATTTCAGAGAGAGAGAGTGAGAGGGTGGCGCCACTTGAGGGAGAATGAGAGACCATGTGCCGCAGCCCTAGCTCACCTTTGCCGTGAGCCTCCTTGCTGCTATGTCTCTCCTCTTCTTCTCTCTTGTGCCGCTGCCACCCTCTTGTGATGTTCTTTGTTTTTCTTTTGATTCTCTTCTTTTTCTTTAGTTAATTAGTTTGTTCTTGCTTTCATTGTGGATTTAATTATTATAATGGAAGTTAGATATTTTATTTTCTTTATTATTATGTTTTGAGTTTTTTATTGCTTTGCTAAGTTGGATGATGAAACTTTAATTGTGAGTTATGCAATGGTGACACTTGTGATTTAATTTCATGCATGTGGTAAATCCTTGATCTCTATTTAAATTGACTCTATTTGTTTTGCATCTTTGACTGATCACCTTAGGTTGCATGCATCTAGATTTATGTTGTGAAACTAAACAAGCTCGAAAGGATGATAGTTTCAGTAGGCAACAAGTGGGTATCCTAAGATAATATTCATGAGAAAAGGGATCATAGATGACATACAGTACATTAATTTGGAGCCATGCGCTATGTGTTTGTCACTCTCACAGATCGTAACGACTCTTGCATGGGTAACAGCTGCCTTAGCTTAGAACTAGGGAACATGCAAGTTAACTGGCTAAGGAAGGCCCAAGAAGCTCTTAGTTTATGCACAGTAAGGGGAGTAATTGCTAAAAGTGACTAGCCAAACCTTTTAGTAGACGAACTTTATTATATGCATTATCTTGAATTGCTTGGTTGTATTTCCATCAATTGGTGTGGATTCTGAATTCTTAGCATTGCAATTGTGTGTGTGTGTGTGTGTGTGTGTGTATGTGGTGTGTGTGAGTTTAACTATCTACAAACCCCCCTGCCGTGTGTGTGTGTTTGGTGATTCTAATTGGTAAGTTGAATTGGTTTGATGTGTATTTACCTATTCCTCGTGGGATCGACCTCGTACTTATATGCTATGCTTGCATGAGCGATTCGTATACTTGCGAGCTACAACTTGGTATTCGTTTCTAAATTCCAAGTAAAACAAGTTGTACAAAAAGGAGCAACAACGAGCCCGGATCCTTCTTCTTGCTTGGAAAAGACGCAAAGAGATAACCACAAATCTCCCTAGGAACGTTGTGACTATGCCCTTGCTCCTCAACCTTCTTCTCAATAGACTTCAACTCCCTCATGGTTGCTGGAAATTTGGTGATGTCGATGTCCGGAATGAGGGGAATCACACGTGTATCAGCTTTCTCCTCTATCATTTCCGGATCCTCCTCTTCCTCACTATCCATGATCTCAATCACCTCCTTAGTCTTGACCACTCTAACTCTTTTTCTTGGAGTAGTCCTCAAAATAGCATTCACATGCTCTTCATTCTTCGGGTTGACGATGGGCTGACTTGGCAACTTCCCCTTCTCTCTCTGACCCAAAGTAGTGGCAATCTGACCCATTTGACTCTCCAAGTGTGCAATAGCCTTCGAATTGGCTTGCATCTGCTGCTCGGTACGGTTCATGAAGGCGTTGGTACTCTGAGCAAGGGAAGTGGTGCTTTGAGCAATCTGAGCAATCTTGTCCTCCAAACTAGACCTCTCGGCATTAGGGTGCACATACGGCTTGTTGGTGCTCCCACTAGCTTGCTGTCCATTGTTGTTGCTCCACCTGAAATTCGGGTTGTTCTTCCATCCAGGGTTGTAAGTGTTGGAATATGGGTCATACGGCACCCTAGGATAGCTCCCAACCTTGTTCACTTGTTCCACGTCACCCCCTTGTCCTTGCGCACTCATCATCTTCTCTTGAGCCAAAGATAACTTCTGCACCATAGTCTTGATTTCCAAAATCTGTCCCTCCATGGTGTTCGGCACATCAGCTACCTCATACAACCCTCTCTTTGGTCCTCCTCTTGCACGATTGGAATCCCATTGTTGAGAACTCAAAGAAAGCGACTCAAACAATTCTGTAGCCTCATCCTCCGTTTTGGACATGAATGCACCACCACATGCCGAATCCACCTTGGCTTGGTCTCTCTCCAACAATCCCTGATAAAAACAACAAATCACATACCAAGGAGATAGGTTATGGTGTGGGCAGCTAGTAAGTAACTCATTGAATCTGTCCCAAGTCTCATGGAATGGCTCGTCCGCTTTCTGCACAAATCCAAGGATCTCCTTCCGAATCGAATTAGTCTTGGAAATGGAATAGAACTTGTTCAAAAACTTGCTCGAAAGATCATCCCATGTCGAAATGGAACCACTGGGCAGCGAATACAACCACCTCTTTGCCTTGTCCTTAAGCGCAAAAGGGAACATCCTCAAACGGTACTGATCGGCATTCAGGCCCCTCAATTGTGCGGCTTCACAAACCCCGGAAAACTCCTTCAAAAAGTGGATCGGATCCTCCCCATTCAGCCCATGGTAGCTAAGCAACAAGTGAATCTGACCACTCTTGATTTCGAAATCAGTGGCTATGGTGGCATACCGAATGCACGATGGTTGAGTGGGCAGCGAAGGTGCTGAAAAGTGGCTCAGGGGCTGCGGCACCATCTCATTTGCTTCAGCCATGTCGACACTCTCAGTCTCTTCACTACTCGAATCTGATGCACTAGGTTGCGGACTGACTTGTGATGCACCTAAAGCTTCGTTCTTGAGCCTCTCCAACCTAGCAACGAGTTCAGGGTTCATAAAACACACCTAATCAAGAGAAAACACACAATCAGTAGAAAGAATGCATATAAAGGCATGGCATTTATTAAAAACTAAAAATTAACAAAAACTGAAATCTAGCTACTATAACCTAATTCTAATGACTAATTAGACCAATTCATTGATATTAGACACCATTCCCCGGCAACGGCGCCAAAAACTTGTCGAATGTGTTTTCTTAGAACAAAACAAACAATTATCTCATTCTAAGTTTACTCGCAAGTGCACGAATCGCATCAGTAGCAAAGCGTACAAGCACGAGGTCGATCCCACAGGGAATGGTTAATATACAACAAATCAGTGCAAATAATCACTAGAATAACTAAATGGGGGGTTTTGAAAAGATGGAACACACGCACACATCACCACACGCACACACACTTTATTCTATCTTGCAATGTTAAGTTTTCAGTTTCAAATCAGATAAGCATGCAATAACCATCCAAGGCTAATGACAGTTAATTTGAACACAACATATTAAAGTTTGACAGCTAAAAAGGTTTGGCTAGTTACTTTCTCGCCATTGTTCTCCTAATGCATAAACTAAGAGCTTCTTGGGCCTTCCTTAGCTAGTTAACCTACATGTTCCCTAGTTCAAGCTAAGGCAGCTGTTACCCATGCAGGAGTCATTAAGTTTTATGAGAACGTCAAACATGCACAACATATAAGCTTTGACTATTTCCTTATAGAGGTCGCCCAACCCCACTACCAAGAATAATCCCTTATTCCCTTGTTACTTGTGGTTTAGTGTCTTTGACTATTTCACAGCTAAACCTAACAGATAAACTAGATGCAATTACCCTAAGGTGGCCAGTCAAAGGATGCAAACAACTAGTGACGGGGGTTTTAATAGATAGTGGAAATTTAATACGCGCAAACATCAAACTAACAGACCAAGAGACGGATAAACGATTTGTTAAAGCATACGAATCCATTAATCGACCTACAACTAACATGCAAGATAGAATAACTAACCTACATAATTAAATTAAATAAATAAAAACAGAAACTAACAAATAAATAAAATTCCAATTCATGCTTGCTAACGGAAATCAGAAATGCAAATTATACAAACTTAGAAGCATAAACTAAACAACTAATTTAAAGTGCATAAATTAAATGAAATCAGAAACGTAAAGTACACAAGATTAAATGCATGCACTAATTAAATTCAGCAACATAAAGTAATTGAAACCAAAAGACAAATTAAATAAATTCAGAAACTTAATTTAATAAATTCAGTAGCATAAACCAATAATTAAAATAGAAACTAGAAGGAAAAGAAAGCAAAAATCAGAGGTGCAAACACATGGGGGCTGCGGCAAGGAGAGAGGAAGAAGGAGGCACCTAGCAAGTAGGAGGAACTCACGGCAAGGTGAGCTATGGCTTGCGGCAGCAGGTGGTCCTTCCCTCTCACTTGTCACGCCACCCTCTCTCTAAGTCTCTCTCTGAATTCGGCTCACCTTACAAGAAAATAAAAGTTGAAAGCTAAAACCCTAAAACAGAAAAATAAAACTAGGAGGGGAGAGGGATTTCGGCTGGAGTAGGAAGAGAGAAAAAGTGATTCCCAAAAGTCTGAATGAGAGGGACTTATATAGAGGAGCCTTCCTTGAGAGGCAAGGAAGAGGAACTTGCGGTTGCTAGGGTTTGCATCTCCTAGTTCCGTTCGGCTTCAGCTAGGGCAAGCTGCACCTTGGGCTTGCGGCATGGGCTGCTCCCTTTGGGCTTAAGTGGCTTGCATGTTGGGCTTCAGTTGCTTGCAAAAGATGGGCTAGGGTTTGCATGGCATGCATGCGCATGCATGGCTGCCATCTACCTCCTTGCGTGTGGCTTTTGGGCTGCTAGGGTTTGGGCCCATGCATGTGCATGCATGGCCCACTTGGTTCGGCATCCCTAGGGCCCATGGGCCCTCCACTTTTGACTTCCCATTTTGCCCCTCATTTCCATTTGAATTTAAATTCATTTCTTCCCTCCATTCATTTCCATGGATGTCCACCATCTTCTGGAAGCTTCTGGAACCTTGAAAAACATTTCCTGGTGCAACTAGGATTCCTTGAAAATGAGAGATTCCTTATCCATTTCGACTTCTCGTAATGACCATATTGCCCCTGGGGTCTCCTAATGTCACTCGGACTCCTTTCCCTAGTTGGGTTAGGTTTCCTAGTTCAACCAGGATTTCATGTTCGAATCAGGATTTCACATTTCTGGCTCCGCAATGATGGTTCTGCACTTGATGTTTCCTAGTGTGACTAGGAATCCTCATTTGACTAGGATTTCTGCACTTTTCCTGGTTTGACCAGGATTTCACTCGTTTTCCTGGCTTGATCAGGAAATGTCCCAAAATGGCTCCATTTGCTTCTTTTTCTCATTTCTGCTTCATTTGACCTGAAAACACAAAAATAAGACAAGAAACACAAAATAGCGAGTTCTAACACTCTAGGTTAAGGAATTCGTATCATAAAGTGATGCAAAATGCACCCTCATCAGGCAACCGACCTCTCAGAAATAAGTGGTTCAACCAGTTTGAAATGATAGTACCCACTAATCATAAGACGCTTCCTTCTATTGAGCAAGCTCCTAAGTTGGAGCTGAAACCGTTACCAGAGCATTTGAAATATGCATTTTTGGGAGAAAATGAGACTTTGCCTGTGATTATTGCAGCTAATTTGAGTGCAGGCGAGGAAGAAAGACTCTTGAGAGTTCTGAAGGAAAATCGGTTGGCATTGGGATGGACCATAGCCGCGATATCAAGGGAATCTCACCCACAGTATGTATGCATAGAATTTTACTTGAGAAGGAATCTAGGCCTACTCGTGATGCCCAAAGAAGACTGAATCCAACTCTGAAGGAAGTTGTGCGTAATGAGGTAATTAAATTGTTGGATGTTGGTATTATTTATCCTATCAGTGACTCGAAGTGGGTTAGTCCTGTTCAAGTGGTGCCGAAGAAAAGTGGTATTACTTATGACCCATATTCCAACACTTATAACCCTGGATGGAAGAACAACCCTAATTTCAGGTGGAGCAACAACAATGGACAGCAAGCTAGTGGGAGCACCAACAAGCCATATATGCACCCTAATGCCGAGAGGTCTAGTTTGGAGGACAAGATTGCTCAGATTGCTCAAAGCACCACTTCCCTTGCCCAAAGCACCAATGCCTTCATGAACCGTACCGAGCAGCAGATGCAAGCCAATTCAAAGGCCATTGCACACTTGGAGAGTCAAATGGGTCAGATTGCCACTACTTTGGGTCAGAGAGAGAAGGGGAAGTTGCCAAGTCAGCCCATCGTCAACCCGAAGAATGAGGAGCATGTGAATGCTATTTTGAGGACTACTCCAAGAAAAAGAGTTAGAGTGGTCAAGACTAAGGAGGTGATTGAGATCATCGATAGTGAGGAAGAGGAGGATCCAGAAATGATAGAGGAGAAAGCTGATACACGTGTGATTCCCCTCATTCCGGACATTGACATCACCAAATTTCCAGCAACCATGAGGGAATTGAAGTCTATTGAGAAGAAGGTTGAGGAGCAAGGGCATAGTCACAACGTTCCTAGGGAGATTTGTGGTTATCTCTTTGCATCTTTTCCAAGCAAGAAGAAGGATCCGGGCTCGTTAGTCATACCATGCAGCATAGGGGAGCATAAGATCGCCAATGCCTTAGTTGACAATGGCTCAGCTATCAATGTCATGCCGCTGGTTGTGTTCGAGAGGCTGGGATTTAAGGAGGCTGATTTGCAACCATTTGATGTGGACATCCGCTTCGCCAACTCTTCAGCCCAAAAAGCTTGTGGTATGCTTGTGGATGTTTTGGTTAAATGTCGTAAATTACTAATCCCCTCTGATTTCATAGTGCTAGATGTGCCGAGAATTCCGGGCGACGTCTCTATTATTCTTGGGAGACCATTTTTGTGCACCTCTAACATGGAGTACAAAGCATTGGAGAGCACCATGAAGATTCGGTACTACACCAAGCAAGAGGTGTATTTGCTCACTTCCGAGATGCCAGAAAACGAGGAGATCACTTTTTATGGCGAGGAGAAGTCAGAGATGGAGAGCTTCTTCAGTTCGTTCCTAGGTGATGAGTGTTCATTTTACGCTATTTTATGATACTAACTCCCTAATCTAGAGTGTTAGAACTCGATCTTTTTGTGTCTGTTGTCTTGTTTTTATGTTTTTAGGTCGAATGAAGCATAAATAGGAAATAGGAGCAGATGAAGCCGTTTTGGGACATTTCCTGGTCAAACTAGGAAAATGGGTCAATTCCTGGTCAAACTAGGAAAAGAGCTAAATTCCTAGTCAAATGAGGATTCCTAGTCACACTAGGAAACATTAAGTCCAAAACCATCATTGTCGAGCCAGAAATGAGAAATCCTTATTGGAACAGGAATTCCTGGTTGAACTAGGAAACCTAACCCTACTAGGGGAAGGAGTCCTAGTGACACTAGGAGACTCCAGGGGCAATATGGTCATTACGAGAAGTTAAAATGGATAAGGAATCTTTCATGTACAAGAAATCCTTGTTGGACTAGGAAAGGTTGGTCAAAGTCAACTCAATCAAGTCAAGGTTCCAGAAGCTTCTAGAAGGTGGTGGACATCCATGGAATCAGATGGAGGAATGAATTCGAATCCAAGAGGGAGAGAGGGGCAAAATTGGAAGTCAAAGTCAATGGTCAAGGGTCAACCATATCATGTCATGAAGTCAATTGGGCTTTGGGCCTAGGTGAAGTCGAAATCCACAAGAATGGTGAGGTGGCAGCCCATGCATGCATGCGCATGCCATGCAAGCCATGCGCCAACTCTAAAGCCCAAGTCATACAGCCATGCGCAAGCCATGCATTCCTAAAGCCCATCACGCCACTTGCTTGTTGCAGCCAGCCCATGTTCTTTTAAAGGAAACCCTAGCCCATCACGCCTACAAAGAGAAAGCCCAAGGAAGCCTAGCTGAAAAAGAAATCAAAACCCTGGAAAATAGAGCACCAATTTCGACAGCAATTCTGTAATTCTCCAGAACGAATCAGGTAGCATGCCATATATGGTTGGAAAGATACGGATGTTAGCTTCGCAAGGAATTTTACGGATTTTAATTCCGAGTTTTCTAACTCAAGATATGGTCATTTCAGTGGAGATAGTGCAGCAGTTCCGCGAGCTGAAAACGCAGTTACGCCCAAAAAGAGCCCAAATCAGCCCATGTTTGGCCGAAAATTATAAGTCTTGGTGTGCAAGGAATGCACTTATCCCACATTGAAGAGAAAGAGAAATCTCAGCCCCACTCTCCTCTATAAATACATCTTTATAACTCAAGGAGGAGGTTCTCCTCTCTGAAATTTCAGAAACCCTAGCCTAGTCTCTCTCTTCTTGCCTCACACCCTAGCCTCCTTTCTCTCTCTTTCTTTTCTCACGCACCCTAGGAACCCTAGCAGCCCCCATTATTTCTCTTCCCTTGTCGCAGCCACCATCATCTCTCTTTCTTTATTTTTCTGCTGAACCGAAGGAAGAGGAAGAAGTCGAGCTGCTGCCACCTTGTGCCGCCGCTGCTGCCACTCTCTAGGGATGTTCTTTTATTTTTGTTTTGAAATTCTTATTTCTTTTGTTTGATTCTAGTTTTTAATTGTTTTTTTTAATTAGTTTGCTTTCCAACATGGATTGAGAATTTATTTATATTATTCTGATTTTCTTTTCTATTTTAATTATGTAAGTTTATTTATTCTATCTTGCATGTTAGTTGTAGGTTGATTATTGGATTTGCATGCTTTAACAAATCGTTTATCCGTCTCTTGGTCTGTTAGTTTGATGTTTGCACGTATTAAATTTCCACTATCTATTTGAACCCGTCACTAGTTGTTTGCATCCTTTGACTGGCCACCTTAGGGTAATTGCATCTAGTTTATTTGATAGGTTTAGCTGTGAAATAGTCAAAGACACTAAACCACAAGTAACAAGGGAATAAGGGATTATTCTTGGTAGTGGGGTTGGGCGACCTCTATAAGGAAATAGTCAAAGCTTATATGTTGTGCATGTTTGACGTTCTCACAAATCTTAATGACTCCTACATGGGTAACAGCTGCCTTAGCTTGAACTAGGGAACATGTAGGTTAACTGGCTAAGGAAGGCCCAAGAAGCTCTTAGTTTATGCATTAGGAGAACAATTGCGAGAAAGTAACTAGCCAAACCTTTTTAGCAGTCAAACTTTAATATGTTGTGTTCAAATTAACTGTCATTAGCCTTGGATGGTTATTGCATGCTTATCTGATTTGAAACTGAAAACTTAACAGTGCAAGATAGAATAAAGGGTGTGTGCGTGTGGTGATGTGTGCGTGTGTTTTCATCTTTTAAAACCCCCCATTTAGTTATTCTATTGATTAATTGAATTGATTTGTTGTGTATTAACCATTCCCTGTGGGATCGACCTCGTGCTTGTACGCTTTGCTACTGATGCGATTCGTGCACTTGCGAGTATACTTGGAATGAAATAGATGTTTATTTTGTTCTAAGAAAACATTCAACACTAGGGAGTGCCGAGAGTAGCAATGGCAAAAAGAGGAAGAGGAAAGGACGCAAGTAAAGGAGATGGCAATGTCAGGCTGAAGACAGAAAAACAAGCGCTTATTGGGAGGCAACCCAAGTTTTTGTTTCGAATGATGGAGGAGGAGTCATTGAGGACCAAGGAGGCCGCGCCTACCCTTGGAGTGTCCACGCTTGAGTACGCAAGTAAACAGTTTCTTTATTTCGCTTTATAAGACAATTTATCATTTTGGTGTGTTTATTTGGTTTTGGATATTTGCAATTTCCCGTTTCGCTTAATTTGATCATTCTTGC
The DNA here is from genome assembly GCF_963921425.1 of Dryas octopetala. Classification (NCBI taxonomy): domain Eukaryota; kingdom Viridiplantae; phylum Streptophyta; class Magnoliopsida; order Rosales; family Rosaceae; genus Dryas; species Dryas octopetala. The sequence goes on along the minus strand of NC_141367.1, from coordinate 8,712,584 downwards.
ATTTATTTCTTATACATTGAAGGCAATGTATCATTTAAGTGTGGGGGGAAGGGCAATTGTCATTTGTTAGTGTTTTTAGGTTAGAACAAGTGTTTAGGGTGTTTTAAGTGTTTTTGAGTGTTTTTAGAAAAAGAAAAAAAAAATTTTCGTTTTTAGTGTTTTTAGGTGTTTTTAGGTTAGGAAAAAACTTTTTCTTTTGTTTTTAAACTCAGGGTGTCAAAACCCACATCAAAATGCACGTTTTCATTAGATCTCATTCACCGTAGTGATGAATGTGATTCTTTAGAAGTGTGCGACATTGTTTTAAAAACAAAAAGTTTTTGAGTCATTTTGGTTGTTTCAGGTCGTTTTGAGTCCCCAACTAATTGATTTGAGTGTGCATGATTGTTATGAGCATGTTTTAGTATTGAGTGTATATTTGGTGTTCTTTTCATTCTAATAGTGTTCCATAACATATCTTGCAATTCTATGTCATTTGGCCTTGTTGATATGAATTTAGGTTGTGATTAGCATTACTAATGATTATATGCATAATAGAGTAGACTTGCATGACCTAAGTGAGCTTTTGAGCCCTGTTCTTCAATTCTTGAGTGTTGCGCGCCACTCTGATTCTATCATTGTCATATAAGTCGTTGTTTTGATCTCATTGTCTTTCATTTGGTCATTTGCTTGGAATATACATAATCTTGAATCAATGAACTAGAACTCTTTTCTTGTGTACACAAAGCATGCCGTATTTGCATAACTCTTGAGAAATGAATTTAGGCCCTGTTCGTGTACCCCATAGCCTGAAAACCTACCCATTACATGTTTTATCCTTAGTTACCCATTTTGAGCCTTTTAAGCCGTTTTCTTTGTTACCCCATACCAAACCCTAAGTTTGGGGGTGTACCACCCCTTTTACCCGTTTTACCCTTTTTATGGTATTGCAAGTTGTTTATATGTTGATTGAGGTGGAAAAGTAGTGAAAATGCATAGCTTATACAAAAATGTGTTAGAAAAGTATGTATGCCGTGCCCAAAGAAAAGAAAAAGAAAAGAAATCAAAGAAAAGAGATGGGACGGTTTCAAAAGAAGAAAAAATGAGCAAAAAGAGTTCAAAGTAAGCTATGAAGTGCAAAGAAGCAAAGTGTACCTCAGAATGTTCTGTTGGTGCTTGCAATTCCATGAAATTAGCCCTTTGTGTTTCCTTTTCATTTCAATACCCTATCCTAGCCTAAGCCTTCATTATAACCCTATTAAAGCCCTAGCTGATCTCAAGAGGTGTGTATTACACTTATGTGGAGTCTATTTGAGAAGGGAGCCTATGGTTATTGATTCTATTTCAAGCATTTGTATTCCTTTCATGAGATCAGTATTTCTTTCTAAAATGTGCCTTTATTTCATGTACATATGTGAGCTAATTGTTTTTGTTACATATTTCCTCTCACATATACTTTTGAGTGCACATATCAACCCAATTCTTGAGTGTTTATCATTGAGAGTATGCCATAGTGAGGATTGGAGTTGAATCTATTATGTATGTATTGATTTAGTTTTGTTTGTCTAATACTTGGATTTGTGTCAAGAATGGCCTATATGACAATAGAGGAGCGAGGTATGTTATTTGAAATGTTATTAGAATTTGAAGAATACAATTTATATGCCTTGCTTTCCTATGTGATTAATGGTTGTGCGCATGAATTCAGTTGTTGGGATGTTGGAGTCAGTCTTGAGTCTTTTCTTTCCTTTATTTGCTCGAGGACTAGCAAAATCTAAGTTTGGGGGTGTGATGAGTGTGCATTTTGCATCACTTTATGATACTAATTCCTTGACCTAGAGTGTTAGAACTCGCTATTTTGTGTTTCTTGTCTTGTTTTTGTGTTTTCAGGTCAAATGAAGCAGAAATGAGAAAAAGAAGCAAATGGAGCCATTTTGGGACATTTCCTGGTCAAACCAGGAAAACGAGTGAAATCCTGGTCAAACGAGGAAAAGTGCAGAAATCCTAGTCAAATAAGGATTCCTAGTCACACTAGGAAACATCAAGTCCAGAACCATCATTGCGGAGCCAGAAATGTGAAATCCTTATTCGAACAGGAAATCCTGGTTGAACTAGGAAATCTAACCCAACTAGGGAAAGGAGTCCTAGTGACACTAGGAGACCCCAGGGGCAATATGATCATTACGAGAAGTCGAAATGGATAAGGAATCTCTCATTTTCAAGGAATCCTAGTTGCACCAGGAAATGTTTTTCAAGGTTCCAGAAGCTTCCAGAAGGTGGTGGACATCCATGGAAATGAATGGAGGGAAGAAATGGATTTGAATTCAAATGGAAATGAGGGGCAAAATGGGAAGTCAAAAGTGGAGGGCCCATGGGCCCTAGGGATGCCGAACCAAGTGGGCCATGCATGCACATGCATGGGCCCAAACCCTAGCAGCCCGAAGGCCATGCGCAAGGAGGAAGATGGCAGCCCATGCATGCGCATGCATGCCATGCAAACCCTAGCAGCCAAGGGGCCATGCGCAAGCTCAAGGTGACAAGCCCAAGATGGAAGCCCATGGAGTGAAACCCTAGCCCATCTTGTGCAAGCAACTGAAGCCCAACATGGAAGCCCAACATGCAAGCCCAAAGCCCAAGACTACCAGCCCATGCGCCAAGGAGGGACCCTAGCTAGGCTAGGCGTGAGCCACTTAAGCCCAAAGGGAGCAGCCCAACACGCAAGGCCCTAGTCAGCTAGCCCTAGCTGAAGCCGCAAGCAACTAGGAAAGGGAAACCCTAGCAGCCGCAAGCTTCAGCCTCCTTGCCTCTCAAGGAATGTTCCTCTATTTAAATCCCTTTCATTCAGAACCCTAGCATCACTTTTTGCACCTACACACTCCAGCCGAAATTCCCTTCTCTTCTCCTAGTTTTATTTTTCTGTTTTAGGTTTTTAGTTTCAGCTTTTATTTCTTGTAAGGGGAGCCGAATTCAGAGAGAGACTTAGAGAGAGAGGGTGGCGTGACAAGTGAGAGAGAGAAGGACCAGCCTGCTGCCGCAAGCCATAGCTCACCTTGCCGTGAGTTCCTCCTGCTTGCTAGGTGCCTCCTTCTTCCTCTCTCCTTGCCGCAGCCCCCATTTGTTTGCACCTCTGATTTTTGCTTTCTTTTTCCTTCTAGTTTCTATTTTAATTGTTGGATTATGCTTCTGAATATTTTTAATTAAGTTTCTGATTTTATTTAGTTATCTCTTTATTTCTTTTAATTCATGTTGCTGAGTTCAATTCGTTTATGCTTTTAATTTCCTTAAGTTTGCGTTTCTGATTTCCTTTAGCAAGCATGAATTGGGACTTTGTGTATTTATTAGTTTCTGTTTTGTTTTATTTAATTTAATTATGTAGGTTAGTTATTCTATCTTGCATGTTAGTCGTAGGTCGATTAATGGATTTGCATGTTCTAACAAATCGTTTATCCGTCTCTTGGTCTGTTAGTTTGATGTTTGCGCATATTAAATTTCCACTATCTATTAGAACCCCCGTCACTAGTTGTTTGCATCCTTTGACTGGCCACCTTAGGGTAATTGCATCTAGTTTATCTGTTAGGTTTAGCTGTGAAATAGTCAAAGACACTAAACCACAAGTAACAAGGGAATAAGGGATTATTCTTGGTAGTGGGGTTGGGCGACCTCTATAAGGAAATAGTCAAAGCTTATATGTTGTGCATGTTTGACGTTCTCATAAAACTTAATGACTCCTGCATGGGTAACAGCTGCCTTAGCTTGAACTAGGGAACATGTAGGTTAACTGGCTAAGGAAGGCCCAAGAAGCTCTTAGTTTATGCATTAGGAGAACAATGGCGAGAAAGTAACTAGCCAAACCTTTTTAGCTGTCAAACTTTAATATGTTGTGTTCAAATTAACTGTCATTAGCCTTGGATGGTTATTGCATGCTTATCTGATTTGAAACCGAAAACTCAACATTGCAAGATAGAATAAAGCGTGTGTGTGTGTGGTGATGTGTGCGTGTGTTCCATCTTTTCAAAACCCCCCATTTAGTTATTCTAGTGATTAATTGCATTGATTTGTTGCTTATTAACCATTCCCTGTGGGATCGACCTCGTGCTTGTACGCTTTGCTACTGATGCGATTCGTGCACTTGCGAGTAAACTTAGAATGAGATAATTGTTTATTTTGTTCTAAGAAAACACATCAACAATTTTCCAGGGTTTTGACTTCTTTTTTCAGCTAGGATTCCTTGGGAGGCAAGGACAAGAAAGTGCGGCAGCAGCTAGGGTTAGGAGAGCATTGGGCTTGCGGCAAGGGCTTTAGCTTGGGCTTAAGTGACACACACCAGCCCCCTAAGGTTTTGCGCATAGCTGATAGGCTTGGGCTGGCGCATGGATGCATGCATGGCTCCTTCAGAATTCGGCATTGTATAGGCCCATGGCCCATTTGACTTGTTGACTTTTCATAGTTGACCCTTGACCATTCACTTTGACTTCCCATTTTGTCCCTCATCTCCATTTGAATTCGAATTCATTTCTTCCCTCCATTTATTCCCATGGATGTCCACCACCTTCTAGAAGCTTCTGGAACCTTGATTTTGTAAAGTTGACTTTGACCAACATTTCCTAGTGTGACTAGGATTTCTTGTAAATGAAGGATTCATTATCCATTTCGACTTCTCGTAATGACCATATTGCCCCTGGGTTCTCCTAGTGTCATTAGGACTCCTTTCCCTAGTTGGGTTAGGTTTCCTAGTTCAACCAGGATTTCCTGTTTCAATCAGGATTTCTCATTTCTGGCTCCGCAATGATGGTTCTGGACTTAATGTTTCCTAGTGTGAATAGGAATCCTCATTCGACTAGGATTTCGGCCCCTATCCTGGTTTGACCAGGATTTCTCTTGTTTTCCTAGTTTGACTAGGAAATGTCTAAAAATGGTCCTTTTGGCTTCTTTTCTCTTCTTTGCTCATTTTATCCTATAAAAACAAAAACAAACTAACACACACAAAATATCGAGTTCTTGCACTCTGAGTTAGGGAGTTAGTATCATAAAATAGTGTAAAATGAGCACTCAACACACCCCCAAACTTAGATTTTGCTAGTCCTCGAGCAAAAAGAACAAAGAAGAGACTCAAGACAGACTCAAAACATCCCAACACATGATTTCATAAGCACAGCCATAAATAGCATAATCAAGCAAGATACATATAAAATTCATTCTTCGACCTCTAATAATATTTCAATTAACATACCTTACTCCTCCATGAAAAATATAGACCATCCTTAACGCAAACTCGAGTGTTTAGACAAACAAGACTAAATCAGCATATCCAAAATAGCATCAACTCAAATTCTCACCAGGGCATGCTCTCAACAGTAAAACGCTCAGAAATTGGGTTGATATGTGCACTCAAGTATACGTGAGAGATGATATGATAAACAAATGCAAAAAGCTCACATATTAATCATGAAAGACAGGCACCATGAAAAAAAACACTGATCTCAAGAAAAGGATTTAAAATACTTGAAACAGAATCAATAACCATAAGCTTCCCTTTTATCTAGACTCCACATAATGAACTATAATTCACCCAAGATCAAGTAGGGCTTTAATAAGGGTTGTAATGGAGGCTTAGGTTAGGATAAGGTATTGAAATAAAACGGATAACAAAGGGCTACAGACTATGGATTTGCACAAAACAACAGTAGAGGCGTTCCTTGCATAATTTGCACTCATAGCCTTGAATTCGAAACTTTTCTTTTTCAACCTTTGAAATCGTCTGTTCCCTTAAACACAAATTTTTTTTTTTTTTTTTTTTTTAGGGAACGACACAATCTTAAGCACAATTCCTTCTCTTCCAAGCTATGCACACACATTTCTTTTCAACCTCACAGCTTCATTAGCTCAATGCAAATCCATCAGTAAGGTAAAAGGTAGAGGAGTGAAACTCCCCCAAACTTAGGGTTTGGTACAAGGGTAATCAAAGAAAAGGTCATTAGGCTCAAAATGTTTGACTAGGGTTATAACACAGGGTAGGCCTTAGGTTATGGGTTAAAACAAACAAGGCCTACTATCATTTCCTAAGATTCATGTAGTTATATCCATGCTTTGAATAGAATAAGAGAGAAGTTCTAGCTTATTGATTCACAATTATATTCCAAGTACTTAATCAAAAGAAAAAATAATGAGATCACAACGACTTTATATGACACGAAAATTTTAGAGTAATGTTAACACTCAAGAATTGAAGTACAGGGCTCAAAAGCTCACTTAGGTCATACAAGTCTACTCTATTAAGTATATGCATTTCTAGACATGCAAGTCATCACTTAAGTTCATGAAAACAAGGCTACAAGTCCATAGAGTTGTAAAGCATGTTACGAAACAATACTAGATAAAGAAGAATACATACTATATATACAAGCTAGACATGCTCAAAATAACCATACATAATGAAATCAATTAGTTGGGGACTCAAGACTTAAAACAAACAAAAAGACTCAAAAACACTGTTGCATGCTTCTAAAGATTTGAATCCATCACTACGGTGAATGAAATCTTAAGAACAGATGCATTTTAATGTGGGTTTGATACCCTTAATTTATAACAAAAGTTAAATTTTTTATTATTATTTTTTTAACTAAAAACTACACACTAAAACTAAAAATGCGTTGCATTCCCCACCCCCAAACTTAAAAGAAACATTGTCCTCAATGTTTAAATGAATGACAAATGTAATGCATAATGTAATGAAAAGAGGAAGGGAAAAACAACAAATAAAACAAAACTACTGAACTGAGCAAAGAGAGGGTGAAAACGTACCTTGGCTGATGTGAAAATGGCTCGCCCACGCATATGTACAAAATCACCTCCTCATCGTCATCCATCCCTTGGGTTGCCTCCCAAGAAGCGCTAAGTTTCACGTCTTCAGCCAGACCTAGTCTTGTACTAGAAATCAATTTTTTCTTGGTTCAGCTCAAAATCAGGTTCAAGGAAAGGTTTCACACGATGACCATTGACCTTAAATATGTTCCCATTCTTCGGATTCTTGAGTTCAACTGTACCATAGGGAAACACTCGAACCACCTCATAAGGTCCAGTGCATCTCGAACGCAACTTGCCTGGGAAGAGACGTAATCTTATATCATATAACAACACCTTCCCGCCAACAAGGAATTCTCTTGGACGTAGCTTCTTATCATGATACCTCTTGGTCCTTTCCTTGTACAACTTAGCATTCTCATATGCGAAATGTCATATTTCTTCCAGCTCACTAAGTTGCAACTTCCTTTTTTCACCAGCGGTATGAATATCAAAATTGAACTTCTTAATCGCCCAATATGCCTTATGCTCCAGCTCAACTGGTAAATGACAAGCTTTCCCATAGATCAGTCGAAATGGAAACATTCCAATGGGCGTCTTGTAAGCAGTGCGATAAGCCCATAATGCATCATTAAGCTTGGTAGACCAATCCTTCCTATTAGCGAGCACTGTTCTTTCCAAAATGAACTTGATCTCACGATTCGAAATTTCCACTTGTCCACTTGTCTGCGGATGATAGGGAGTGGCCACTTTATGCCTTATTCCATACTTCTTCATCACGGCCTCAAACAGCTTATTGCAAAAATGCGACCTGTTGCTCCTTTTTGTACAACTTGTTTTACTTGGAATTTAGAAACGAATACCAAGTTGTAGCTCGCAAGTATACGAATCGCTCATGTAAGCATAGCGTATAAGTACGAGGTCGATCCCACGAGGAATAGGTAAATACACATCAAACCAATTCAACTTACCAATTAGAATCACCAAACACACACACACGGCAGGGGGGGTTTGTAGATTGTTAAACTCACACACACCATATACACACACACACACACAATTGCAATGCTAAGAATTCAGAATCCACACCAATTGATGGAAATACAACCAAGCAATTCAAGATAATGCATATAATAAAGTTCGTCTACTAAAAGGTTTGGCTAGTCACTTTTAGCAATTACTCCCCTTACTGTGCATAAACTAAGAGCTTCTTGGGCCTTCCTTAGCCAGTTAACTTGCATGTTCCCTAGTTCTAAGCTAAGGCAGCTGTTACCCATGCAAGAGTCGTTACGATCTGTGAGAGTGACAAACACATAGCGCATGGCTCCAAATTAATGTACTGTATGTCATCTATGATCCCTTTTCTCATGAATATTATCTTAGGATACCCACTTGTTGCCTACTGAAACTATCATCCTTTCGAGCTTGTTTAGTTTCACAACATAAATCTAGATGCATGCAACCTAAGGTGATCAGTCAAAGATGCAAAACAAATAGAGTCAATTTAAATAGAGATCAAGGATTTACTACATGCATCAAATTAAATCACAAGTGTCACCATTGCATAACTCACAATTAAAGTTTCATCATCCAACTTAGCAAAGCAATAAAAAACTCAAAACATAATAATAAAGAAAATAAAATATCTAGCTTCCATTATAATAATTAAATCCACAATGAAAAACAAGAACAAACTAATTAACTAAGGAAAAAGAAGAGAATCAAAAGAAAAACAAAGAACATCATAAGAGGGTGGCAGCGGCACAAGAGAGAAGAAGAGGAGAGACATAGCAGCAAGGAGGCTCACGGCAAAGGTGAGCTAGGGCTGCGGCACATGGTCTCTCATTCTCCCTCAAGTGGCGCCACCCTCTCACTCTCTCCTTCTGAAATTCGGCCTCCCTCTCTCTCTTTGAATTCTGAAAATATAAAATATGGGAACCAAAAATTATGAAGTCTGAAGGGATATGATATATTTATAGAGGTGTAAGAGAGGAATCCTTGGGAGGCAAGGAGAAGACAAGGTGCGGCTAGGGTTTCATTAAAAGAACATGGGCTTAAGTGAATTTCTTGCTCCTTAAGACTTCTAATTTTCGGCCAAAAGTGGGCTTTCGGCTGATTTGGGCTCTTTTTGGGCGTAACTTATTTTCAGCTCGCGGAACTGCTGCGCTACCTCCACTAAAATGACCATAACTTGAGCTAGAAAACTCGGAATCGAAATCCGTAAAATTCCCTGCGAAGCTAACATCCGTATCTTTCCAACCATATATGGCATGCTACCTGATTCGTTCTGGAGAAGTACAGAATTGCTGTCGAAATTTGATGTTCAGATTTCAGGGTTTTGACTTCCTTGCAAGATAAGGACTCCTTGTGTGTCGACTTGGGCTAGGGTTTACAAACACACATGTGGGCTGCTGCAACCTTGTAAGCGTGATGGGCTTAAGTGACTTGCAAGTGGGCTGGCGCAAGGAAGCTTGGAATGGGCTGCTAGTGGCGTGATGGGCTTGCTCCCTTCTAGCTTGCGCATGGCTGTATGACTTGGGCTGAATGGGATGCACATAGGCCCTAGGGTTTTAGTGCATGGGCTACCACCTTGCATGGTGTGATGGACTTGGGCTGCTAGGTTTAGGCGCATGGCCTTGGTCCTTTGGGCTAGGGTTATGCGCATGGCCCATAGTGCATGGGCTGCATGTGTGGTCCATGTCATGTGATGATGTGGCACGGTTGACCATTGACTTTGACCTTTGACCTTTGACTTTGACCAAAAGTCAACTTTGACCAAAAAGATTCCCCAAAAGATTCTGTCTGAGATTCTCCAAAGATTCCTTTCAGATTCCAGATCCTTCTAGCAGATTCCCTCAAGATTCTTTTTCCCATTTCTTCCATTTTTAGCTCAAAATAGCCTCATTTAGCTTCTTTCTCCATCATTACTTCATTTAACCTAAAAACACAAAAACAAGACAACAGACACAAAAGTATCGAGTTCTAACACTCTAGGTTAGGGAGTTAGTATTATAAAATAACGTAAAATGAACACTCATCACGACCCCCCATCACTAATGATTGCTCTTGGGGTACCAAATCATGCAAAGATATTGGTCTTAAGGAAATTCAAGACCACTCGAGCATCATTAGTCCTACAAGCGACAGCTTCCACCCACTTAGACACATAATCAACTCCCACCAGAATGTACTCGTATCCAAAAGAAGATGGAAATGGTCCCATGAAATCTATACCCCAAACAACAAAGATTTCGACTTCCAACATGAAGTTCAGCGGCATCTGATCGCGAGCCGAAATATTTCCCATCTTCTGACACCTGTCACATGTGAGATAAAACTGATGACAATCATGAAAGATAGTGGGCCAAAAGAAACCTGCTTGAAGAATCTTGTAAGCGGTCTTAGTTCCTACACCATGGCCTCCAGATTCTTTAGAATGGCACATCTCAATGATATTCCTCTGCTCTATTTCTGGTACACATCGTCTTATCAACTGATCTGACCCATATTTGAACAAATAAGGATCATCCCACACATATTGTCTGACATCATGCAAAAACTTCTTCCTTTGGTAGTGTGTCAGATCATTGGGCAACACTCCACTTGCTAAATAATTCTCTATGTCAGCATACCATGGAGTAGTCAAAATGGCGAAAAGCTGCTCGTCCGGGAATGACTCTCGTAACGGTAGTGTGTCCTCTTCAGACTGTTCCTCATTGACGAGTCTACTCAAATGGTCTGCTACCACATTCTCACAACCTTTCTTATCCTTGATCTCAATATCAAATTCCTGTAGCAACAGAGTCCATCTAATCAACCTCGGCTTGGCGTCTTTCTTATTCAGCAGATACTTGAGAGCGGCATGATCCGTGTAGATGGTGATCTTAGACCCAATCAAATAACTTCTAAATTTCTCCAAGGCAAAGATCACAGCAAGCAACTCCTTCTCTGTAGTAGAATAATTCAATTGAGCATCATTTAGAGTCCTACTTGCATAGTAAATCACATGCATCAGCTTATCAACTCTCTGACCCAAAACAACTCCAACAGCATAGTCACTTGCATCACACATAAGCTCAAACGGCAAGTTCCAATCGGGTGGCATACTGATTGGGGCAGAAGTGAGTAGCTTCTTCAACTTGTTAAATGCAACCAAGCAATCCTCATTAAACTCGAAATTCACCACTTTTTGCAATAAGGTGCACAAAGGCCTGGAAATCTTAGAAAAGTCCTTAATGAACCTCCTATAAAACCCAGCATGGCCTAGGAAACTTCTTACTTCCTTAACACTCGATGGAGGCGGCAATCTCTGTATCACATCAATCTTGGCTTTATCAACTTGTATGCCCTCTTTTGAAATCACATGACCCAATACTATCCCTTGTTGAACCATGAAGTGACATTTCTCCCAATTAAGCACTAGATTGGCTTCTTGACATCTTTTCAGAACTAAAGACAAGTTATCCAGACATGCATCAAAAGACGAACCAAAAACAGAAAAATCATCCATAAATACCTCAATGATTCGTTCCACCAGATCAGAGAAAATAGACATCATGCATCTCTGAAACGTTGCAGGCGCATTGCACAATCCGAATGGCATCCTCCTATAAGAAAATGTACCAAATGGACATGTGAACGTGGTCTTCTCTTGATCTTCGGGTGCAATAGCAATCTGATTGTACCCACTATACCCATCCAAAAAGCAATAGTGACTATGGCCGGCCAACCAAGGAGATAGGTTATGGTGTGGGCAGCTAGTAAGTAACTCATTGAATCTGTCCCAAGTCTCATGGAATGGCTCGTCCGCCTTCTGCACAAATCCAAGGATCTCCTTCCGAATAGAATTCGTCTTGGAAATGGAATAAAACTTGTTCAGGAACTTGCTCGAAAGATCATCCCATGTCGAAATGGAACCACTGGGCAGCGAATACAACCACCTCTTTGCCTTGTCCTTAAGCGCAAAAGGGAACATCCTCAAACGGTACTGATCGGCATTCAGGCCCCTCAATTGTGCGGCTTCACAAACCCCGGAAAACTCCTTCAAAAAGTGGATCGGATCCTCCCCATTCAGCCCATGGTAGCTCGGCAACAAGTGAATCTGACCACTCTTGATTTCGAAATCAGTGGCTATGGTGGCATACCGAATGCACGATGGTTGAGTGGGCAGCGAAGGTGCTGAAAAGTGGCTCAGGGGCTGCGGCACCATCTCATTTGCTTCAGCCATGTCGACACTCTCAGTCTCTTCACTACTCGAATCTGATGCACTAGGTTGCGGGCTGACTTGTGATGCACCTAAAGCTTCGTCCTTGAGCCTCTCCAACCTAGCAACAAGTTCAGGGTTCATAAAACACACCTAATCAAGAGAAAACACACAATCAGTAGAAAGAATGCATATAAAAGCATGGCATTTATTAAAAACTAAAAATTAACAAAAACTGAAATCTAACTAATATAACCTAATTCTAATGACTAATTACACCAATTCATTGATATTAGACACCATTCCCCGGCAACGGCGCCAAAAACTTGTTGATGTGTTTTCTTAGAACAAAATAAACAATTATCTCATTCTAAGTTTACTCGCAAGTGCACGAATCGCATCAGTAGCAAAGCGTACAAGCACGAGGTCGATCCCACAGGGAATGATTAATATACAATAAATCAATGCAATTAATCACTAAAATAACTAAATGGGGGGTTTTGAAAAGATGGAACACACGCACACATCACCACACGCACACACACTTTATTCTATCTTGCAATGTTAAGCTTTCAGTTTCAAATCAGATAAGCATGCAATAACCATCCAAGGCTAATGACAAGTTAATTTGAACACAACATATTAAAGTTTGACAGCTAAAAAGGTTTGGCTAGTTACTTTCTCGCCATTGTTCTCCTAATGCATAAACTAAGAGCTTCTTGGGCCTTCCTTAGCCAGTTAACCTACATGTTCCCTAGTTCAAGCTAAGGCAGCTGTTACCCATGCAGGAGTCATTAAGTTTTATGAGAACGTCAAACATGCACAACATATAAGCTTTGACTATTTCCTTATAGAGGTCGCCCAACCCCACTACCAAGAATAATCCCTTATTCCCTTGTTACTTGTGGTTTAGTGTCTTTGACTATTTCACAGCTAAACCTAACAGATAAACTAGATGCAATTACCCTAAGGTGGCCAGTCAAAGGATGCAAACAACTAGTGACGGGGGTTCTAATAGATAGTGGAAATTTAATACGCGCAAACATCAAACTAACAGACCAAGAGACGGATAAACGATTTGTTAAAGCATACGAATCCATTAATCGACCTACAACTAACATGCAAGATAAAATAACTAACCTACATAATTAAATAAAACAAATAAAAACAAAACAACAACCAATAAATAAAATCCCAATTCATGCTTGCAAAAGGAAATCAGAAACGCAAAGTTAATGAATTTAAAGGCTTACACGAATTGAAATCAGAAATACAAAATTAAAGGCACAACTAAACAACTAAATTAGATTGCATAAATTAAATTGCATAAACATAAACAACTAAATAAAATCAGAACCAAGCTATAACTAATGAAATTTAGAAACTCAATTAAATAAATTCAGAGTCACAAGATAATTAATTCAGCAACATAAACTAACATGGAATCAGAAAACTAGAAGAAAAATTAAAGAAACCAAGTGAGAGGGCTGCGGCAAGGCAAGAGCGAAGGCAACCTCCACAAGCAATTGGCTCACGGCTGGGGTGAGCTAGGGCTTGCGGCAAAGGGTCCTCCTTCCTTGCTTCCACGCCACTCCCTTTTCTCTCTCTAAATTTCGGCTAGCCCTCTCTCACTTTTCTGAAATCTAAAACTGAAAGTAAACTAATGAAAACAGAAAAATAAACTAGGAGAAGGGTGAATTTTCGGCTGGAGTGTGTAGGTGAAAAAAGTGATTCTAGGGTTCTGAATGAAGGGATTTAAATAGAGGAACATTCCTTGAGAGGCAAGGAGGCTGAAGCTTGCGGCTGCTAGGGTTTCCCTTTCCTAGTTGCTTGCGGCTTCAGCTAGGGCTAGCTGACTAGGGCCTTGCGTGTTGGGCTGCTCCCTTTGGGCTTAAGTGGCTCACGCCTAGCCTAGCTAGGGTCCCTCCTTGGCGCATTGTTGTATGTTTTCCTAGAGCAATTATAATAAACCTTTTTAACAACTCTAGGTTAATTCGCAAGTGTACGAATCGCGGAGTAGCAAAGCTTACAAATACGAGGTCGATCCCACAGGGAATTGTACTAGCGTACGATTACTAACTCAATTAAATTCAATTAACCCAACTCTGACTCACACACGCAAATGGGGGTTTTGATTGGTTTTAAGGCTAAACTAAACAAACAGAGAAATAACAAACTTTAAAATGACAACTGAAAGATTTCGGGTAAAACAATAATAAAGAAACACTAGGGGTCAGAATCCACCACTAGCATACCATTCACTCTACTATGGATATTAACAATCAATATATAAACATGTCAACAAAGTTCGTCTACTAAAAGGTTTGGCTAGTTACTTTTAGCAATTACTCCCCTTACTGTGCATAAACTAAGAGCTTCTTGGGCATTCCTTAGCCAGTTAACTTGCATGTTCCCTAGTGCTAAGCTAAGGCAGCTGTTACCCATGCAAGAGTCATTACGATCTGTGAGAGTGACAAACACATAGCGCATGGCTCCAAATTAATGTACTGTATGTCATCTATGATCTCTTTTCTCATGAATATTATCTTAGGATATCCACTTGTTGCCTATTGAAACTATCATCCTTTCGAGCTTATTTAGTTTCACAACATATATCTAGATGCATGCAACCTAAGGTGATCAGTCAAAGATGCGAAACAAATAGATTCAGTTTAAATAGAGATCCAAGATTTGTCAACATGTAAATAATCAAAATATTAATAATCCATAGGAAAAGTGAACAGCAATGCTAGGGCTTCATCCTAGCCCTAGCCCAATATTCAGCTACACATAATTAAAATCACAAATAAACAAAACATAATTAAAACAATTAAAATAAAAGACAGGGAAGAAGAAATCAAGCCACGAATGATGGAGTGGAGGTGCGGCTGCAAGGTGATGGCGTGATGGGCTGCTGCTCGGCCTTGGGCTCCACGGCAAAGAGGTGAAGATGCTCGGCAAGGTGGCAGCAAGGTGGTGATGCGTGGCTAACGTTGGTGGCTGCGGCTTGGTGGCGCAACTTAGTGGTGGTGGTTGCGGCTTCAATGATTCCTCCTTCTTCGGTTCAGCACACAATAACAGAAACACAATGAGAGGGGCTGGGGTGCTCGGCCACAAGAGAAAAGAAGAAAAATAAAGAGAGAGAAGGAGATGGTGGCTACGGCACAAGATGAACAAGAGAGAGAGGGTGCTGCGGCTAGAGAAGAACAAGAGAGAAGGTGGCTGCTAGGGGTTGCGGCCAGAAAAAAATAAGAAAAAGAAAAAGAGAGAGAGAGCAAGGGTGTGCGGCAAGGAAAAGAAAAGAAAAAGAACTAACTAGGGTTTCTGAAAAATAAAAGAGAAGAAAACAAACTTCAGAACAGAACCCCTTTTCTGATTTTTAGAGATATATTTATAGAGGGAAGTGGGGCTGAGATTTCTCTTTCTCTTCAATGTGGGATAAGTGCATTCCTTGCACACCAAGGCTTATAATTTTCGGCCAAGCATGGGCCTTGGGCTGACTTGGGCTCTTTTTGGGCGTAACTCCTTTTTCAGCTCGCGGAACTGCTGCGCTACCTCTACTAAAATGGCCATATCTTGAGCTAGAAAACTCGGAATCGAAATCCGTAAAACTCCCTGCGAAGCTAACATCCGTATCTTTCCAACCATATATGGCATGCTACCTGATTCATTCTGGAGAAGTACAGAATTGCTGTCGAAATTGGTGCTCTGCTTTCCAGGGTTTTTACTTCTTTTTTTCAGCTAGGATTCCTTGGGAGGCAAGAAAAAGAAAGTGCAGCAGCAGCTAGGGTTAGGAGAGCATTGGGCTTGCGGCAAGGGCTTTGGCTTTGGGCTTAAGTGCCACACGCCAGCCCCCCTAGGGTTTCACTTCATGGCTGCCACCTTCAAGCTTGCGCATTGGGCTTCATCTTGGGCTGATGCATGCATGCATGCATGGCCCCTCAGATTTCGGCATTTGCATAGGCCCATGGCCCATTTGACTTGTTGACTTTTCATAGTTGACCCTTGACCATTTGAATTCGAATTCATTTCTTCCCTCCATTTATTCCCATGGATGTCCACCACCTTCTAGAAGCTTCTGGAACCTTGACTTTGTAGAGTTGACTTTGACCAACATTTCCTAGTGTGACTAGGATTTCTTGTAAATGAAGGATTCCTTATCCATTTCGACTTCTCGTAATGACCATAATGCCCCTGGGGTCTCCTAGTGTGACTAGGGCTCCTTTCCCTAGTTGGGTTAGGTTTCCTAGTTCAACCAGGATTTCCTGTTCCAATCGGGATTTCTCATTTCTGGCTCCGCAATGATGGTTATGAACTTGATATTTCCTAGTGTGACTAGGAATCCTCATTCGACTAGGATTTCGGCCCCTTTCCTGGTTTGACCAGGATTTCTCTTGTTTTCCTAGTTTGACTAGGAAATGTCTAAAAATGGTCCTTTTGGCTCCTTTTCTCCTCTTTGCTCATTTTATCCTATAAAAATCAAAAACAAACTAACAACACACAAAATATCGAGTTCTTGCACTCTGAGTTAGGGAGTTAGTATCATAAAATAGTGTAAAATGAGCACTCAACACACCCCCAAACTTAGATTTTGCTAGTCCTCAAGCAAAAAGAACAAAGAAAAGACTCAAGACAGACTCAAAACATCCCAACACATGACTTCATAAGCACAGCCATAAATAGCATAATCAAGCAAGATATATATAGAATTTATTCCTCAATCTCTAATAATGCTTCAATTAACATACCTTACTCCTCCATGAAATATATAGACCATCCTTGACACAAACTCAAGTGGTTAGACAAATAAGACTAAATCAGCATACGCAAATAGATTCAACTTCAATTCTCACTAAGGCATACTCTCAACAATAAAACGCTCAGATATTGGGTCAATACGTGCACTCAAGTATATGTGAGAGATGATATGATCAACAAATACAAAAAGCTCACATATTAATCATGAAAGAAAGGCACAACAAAAACACTGATCTCAATAGAAGAAATTAAAATACTTGAAACAGAATCAATAACCATAAGCTTCCCTTTTATCTAGACTCCACATAATGAACTACAATTCTCCCAGAATCAAGTAGGGCTTTAATAAGGGTTGTAATGGAGGCTTAGGTTAGGATAAGGTTTTGAAATGAAAAGGAGAACAAAGGGCTACAGACTATGGATTTGCACAAAGAAAACAATAGAGGTATTCCTTGCATAATTTGCACTCATAGCTCAAATTTGAACACCTTTCCACTTCCATCTTTTGAAATCGTCCCTTCCCTTTGATTTTTGATTCTTGATTTTTTTTTTTTTTTTTTTTAGGGAACGACACACTCTTAAGCACAATTCATTTTCCTTTTTCATCAAGCTACGCATAGACATTTATTTTCAACCTCACATTTTCACCAACTCCATGCAAATTCATAGGTAAGGTAAACGGGTAGAGAGTGAAACTCCCCCAAACTTAGGGTTTGGTATAGGGGTGAACAAGGAAAAGGTCATTAGGCTCAAAATGTTTGACTAGGGTTATAACACAGGGTAGGGCTTAGGTTATGGGTTAAAACAAACAAGGCCTACTATCATTTCCTAAAATTCATATAGTTATATCCATGCTTTGAATAGAATAAGAGAGAAGTTCTAGCTCTTTGATTCACAATTATATTCCAAGTACCTAATCAAAATAGAGAATAATGAGATCACAACGACTTTATATGACAAGAAAATATTAGAGTAACGTTAACACTCAAGAATTGAAGTACAGGGCTCAAAAGCTCACTTAGGTCATACAAGTCTACTCTATTAAGTATATGCATCTCTAAGCATGCAAGTCATCACTTAAGCTCATGAAAACAAGGCCACAAGTCCATAGAGTTGTAAAGCATGTTACGAAACAATACTAGATAAAGAAGAATACATACTATATATACAAGCTAGACATGCTCAAAATAACCATACATAATGAAATCAATTAGTTGGGGACTCAAGACTTAAAACAAACAAAAACACTCAAAAACACTGTTGCATGCTTCTAAAGATTCGAATCCATCACTACGGTGAATGAAATCTTAAGAACAGATGCATTTTAATGTGGGTTTGATACCTCTAATTTACAACAAAAGTAAAAATATATATATATTTTTTTTCACACTAAAAACTAAAAATGCATTGCATTCCCCACCCCCAAACTTGAAAGAAACATTGTCCTCAATGTTTAAATAAATGACAAATGTAATGCACAATGTAATGAAAAGAGGAAGGGAAAAACATCAAAACTTAATGAACGGAGCAAAGAGAGGGTGAAAACGTACCTTGGCTGATGTGAAAATGGCTTGCCCACGCATATGTACAAAATCACTCCCTCGTCGTCATCCATCCCTTGGGTTGCCTCCCAAGAAGCGCTAAGTTTCACGTCTTCAGCCAGACCTAGTCTTGTACTAGAAATCAATTTTCTCTTGGTTTAGCTCAAAATCAGGTTCAAGGAAAGGTTTCACACGATGACCATTGACCTTAAATATGTTCCCATTCTTCGGATTCTTGATTTCAACTGTACCATAAGGAAACAATCTAATCACCTCATAAGGTCCGGTCCATCTTGAACGTAACTTGCCTGGGAAGAGACGTAATCTTGTATCGTATAATAACACCTTCCCTCCAACAAAGAATTCTCTTGGGCGTAGCTTCTTATCATGGTACCTCTTGGTCCTTTCCTTGTACAACTTAGCATTCTCATATGCGAAATGTCGTATTTCCTCCAGCTCACTAAGCTACAACTTCCTTTTCTCACCAGCGGCATGAATATCAAAATTGAACTTCTTAATCGCCCAATATGCCTTATGCTCAAGCTCAACTGGTAAATGACAAGCTTTCCCAAAGATCAGTCGAAACGGAGACATTCCAATGGGTGTCTTGTAAGCGGTGCGATAAGCCCATAATGCGTCATTAAGCTTGGTAGACCAATCCTTCCTATTGGCGAGCACTGTTCTTTCCAAAATGAACTTGATCTCACGATTCGATATTTCCACTTGTCCACTCGTCTGAGGATGGTAGGGAGTAGCCACTTTATGCCTTATTCCATATTTCTTCATCACGGCCTCAAACAACTTATTGCAAAAATGCGATCCCCCATCACTAATGATGGCTCTCGGGGTACCAAATCGTGCAAAGATATTGGTCTTAAGGAAATTCAAGACCACTCGAGCATCATTAGTCCTACAAGCGACAGCTTCCACCCACTTAGACACATAATCAACTCCAACCATAATGTACTCGTATCCAAAGGAAGATGGAAATGGTCCCATGAAATCTATACCCTAAACATCAAAGATCTCAACTTCCAACATAAAGTTCAGCGGCATCTGATCACGAGCAGAAATATTTCCCATCTTCTGACATCTATCGCATGTGAGGTAAAACTGATGACAATCATGAAAGATAGTTGGCCAAAAGAAACCTGCTTGAAGAATCTTGTAAGTGGTCTTAGTCCCTCCACCATGGCCTCCACATTCTTTAGAATGACACATCTCAATGATATTCCTCTGCTCCAATTCCGGTACACATCGTCTTATCAACTGATCTGACCCATATTTGAACAAATAAGGATCATCCCACACATACTGTCTGACATCATGCAAAAACTTCTTCCTTTGGTAGTGTGTCAGATCATTGGGCAACACTCCACTTGCTAAATAATTAGCTATGTCAGCATACCATGGAGTAGTCAGAATGGCGAAAAGCTGCTCGTCCGGGAATGACTCTCGTAACGGTAGTGTGTCCTCTTCAGACTGTTCCTCATTGACGAGTCTACTCAAATGGTCTGCTACCACATTCTCACAACCTTTCTTATCCTTGATCTCAATATCGAATTCCTGTAGCAACAGAGTCCATCTAATCAACCTCGGCTTGGCATCTTTCTTATTCAGCAGATACTTGAGAGCGGCATGATCCGTGTAGATGATGATCTTAGACCCAATCAAATAACTTCTAAATTTCTCCAAAGCAAAGATCACAGCAAGCAACTCCTTCTCTGTAGTAGAATAGTTCAACTGTGCATCATTCAGAGTCCTGCTTGCATAATAAATCACATGTGGCAGCTTATCGACTCTCTGACCCAAAACTGCTCCAACAGCATAGTCACTTGCATCACACATGAGCTCAAACGGCAAGTTCCAATCGGGTGGCATAATGATTGGAGCAGAAGTGAGTAGCTTCTTCAACTTGTTAAATGCAACCAAACAATCCTCATTAAACTCGAAATTCACCTCTTTTTGCAATAAGGTGCACAAAGGCCTAGAGATCTTGGAAAAATCCTTGATGAACCTCCTATAAAACCCAGCATGGCCTAGGAAACTTCTTACTTCCTTAACACTCGATGGAGGCGGCAATCTCTGTATCACATCAATCTTGGCCTTATCAACTTGTATGCCCTCCTTTGAAATCACATGACCCAATACTATCCCTTGTTGAACCATGAAGTGACATTTCTACCAATTAAGCACTAGATTGGCTTCTTGACATCTTTTCAGAACTAAAGACAAGTTATCCAGACATGCATCAAAAGACGAACCAAAAACAGAAAAATCATCCATAAATACCTCAATGATTCGTTCCACCATGTCAGAGAAAATAGACATCATGCATCTCTGAAATGTTGCAGGCGCATTGCACAATCTGAATGGCATCCTCCTATAAGCAAACGTACCAAATGGACATGTGAACGTGGTCTTCTCTTGATCCTCGGGTGCAATAGCAATCTGATTATACCCACTATACCCATCCAAAAAGCAATAGTGACTATGGCCAGCCAACCTTTCCAACATCTGGTCGATAAATGGCAAAGGGAAATGATCCTTCCTTGTTGCGGTGTTAAGCTTTCGATAATCAATACAGACACGCCAACCGGTTTGCGTCCTTTGGGGAACCAACTCATTATGCTCATTCTTCACCACAGTAATACCACTTTTCTTTGGCACTACTTGAACAGGACTAACCCACTTCGAATCACTGATAGGATAAATAATACCAACATCCAACAATTTGATTACCTCATTACGCACAACTTCCTTCAGAGTTGGATTCAGTCTTCTTTGAGCATCACGAGTAGGCCTAGATTCCTCCTCAAGTAAAATTCTATGCATACACACTGTGGGTGAGATTCCCTTGATATCGGCTATGGTCCACCCCAATGCTAACCGATTTTCCTTCAGAACTCTCAAAAGTCTTTCTTCCTCGCCTGCACTCAAATTAGCTGCAATAATCACAGGCAAAGTCTCATTTTCTCCCAAAAATGCATATTTCAAATGCTCTGGTAACGGTTTCAGCTCCAACTTAGGTGCTTGCTCAATAGATGGAAGTGTCTTCTGATTAGTGGGTACTAGCATTTCAAACTGGTTAAACCACTTATTCCTGAGAGGTCGGTTGCCCTCCAAACGTGTAGGAGTTGTTTCCACGTTTTCATCCAGCTCACTAGACTCGAGTGCTCCCAAAGCAACCTCCAATGTATCTTCTGCAAGATTAGTTTCGCCCACTTCCTCAACCAATGGGTCCAAACTATCAATCCTTAGGCAATCATCCTCCTCCTTTGGATACTTCATTGCACCAAAAACATCAAACTCAACCGTTTCACCAAGTACAGACATTGTCAACTTCCCATTACTCACATCAATCTTGGTGTTCGCTGTGGCCATGAACGGTCTTCCCAATATGATCGGTAGCTCATTCCCTCTAATTGGGGTGTCCTCCATTTCAAGAATGATAAAATCAGCGGGCATGATCAAATCTGCAACCCGGACCAGCACATCTTCAACCACACCTTTTGGAACCTTAACTGAACGATCTGCCAATTGAAGAGTAACACTAGTAGGTTTAAGATCTCCTATGCCCAACTGTGCGAAAACTGAATACGGCATCAAATTTATACTTGCTCCCAAATCCAGCAATGCCTTCTCAAACTTATGATCCCCAACCAAACATGGAATCGTAAAACTGTCAGGGTCCTTCAACTTGGGCGGCAACTTTCTTTGCAAAACAGCACTGACTTCTTCACTTAGACACACCTGCTCATGCTCTTTAAATTTCCTCTTGTGTGTGCACAATTCCTTCAAAAACTTGGCATACTTAGGAATCTGCTGAATAACATCAAGCAAAGGAATGTTGATTTCCACTTTCTTAAACATCTCCAAAATTTCCTTAGCTTGCTCATCCTTACTCTGCTTCCTTTGACGTTGAGGGAAAGGCAACGGAGCTCTTGGAATAGAGGAAGTAATCTCGGCCTTCTTGCTAGCACGCGTAGCAATGTGCTTTTCTTGCTTCTTTCTTTCCTCCTCTTCCTCATCCTTAACCTTAACTTTATCCCTCTTATACTTTTCCACTTGTTCAGGCTCTAGTATCTCAACTTCATCCTCATTGCCTGCATTATCATCTTGAGTAGTGCCCACTTTGTTGTCAATCACTTTCCCACTTCTCAAAGTAGTGATTGCTTCGGCCTTATCCTGAATTGGTGCACCCTTTACCACTTTGTCCAAGGTCAAAGTCACTTGTTCCAATTGGGCTTCCAAATTCAAGATAGCTTTAGCTGTGACACTCAACTGCTCCTCAGTCTTATTCATAAATGTCTTAGTATCATTAGACATCGAAGTTGTACTCTGGGCTAATGCAGCCATCATGTCCTCCAAATAAGTACTTCGCTGCTCAACAGGAGACTGTACACTCGGTCTAGCTTGAACTCTTTCAACCTCGAAACATGACTCTCCATGTGATGGCCTAGCTTCCTGATTTGCCATCAGAACCTGCATCATCTGCTTAAGCTCAGATATCTCAGCTTCCATAGCTGATTTCTTTTCCACTCTTTTTCGTCTATTCCACTGCTGTGAACTCAATGCCAATGTGTCAAAGAGTGTCCATGCTTCCTCAAAAGTCTTCTTTTTCAGTGCTCCTCCACATGTCATATCCACCATATTACGATCTTGATCCAACAGACCCTCATAAAAATACTCAATCTGCATCCACGGGGCAAGATTATGGTGCGGACACGAAGTCAGAAGCTCTTGATACCTTTCCCAACTCTCATGAAACACTTCGTCCTCTGATTGTGTAAACCCTAAGATCTGCTTCCTCATAATGATAGTCTTGCTAACTGGATAAACCTCAGAAGAAACTTAGATGCCAGTTCCTCCCATGTTGTAATTGAAGCGACCTGCAAGGAAAACAACCACTGTTTAGCTTTATCTTTAAGAGAGAATGGAAATAACCTTAACTTCCTTTGATCATCGCTCAACCCCCTCAGCTTGCCAATCTCGCATATCGCATGAAATTCCTTGATATGCACGTAGGGATCCTCTCCTTCTGACCCATGAAATGATGGAAGAAGTTTGATTGTCCCACTTGAAAGTTCAAAATCAGCTTCCACTTGAGAGTAAGCAATGCACGTTGGTTGAGCTAGAAGCGTTGGAGACGAATAATCACTCAAAGGTATTCTCATTTGAGAGGCTTTCGACTGCAGGGTCTCCTCGACTTCCTCTTCTGATTTCTCTTCTTCGTATGCTTCTTCAGATTCACTCCCTCTCGGCGACACAAGAGTCGACCTCATCCTTAATGGTGTCCGATTGAGTCTCGGCCTTCCCTTGTACGCACTCAACAACTTTTGGCCTTCTACGCGTGAAAGAGGAGTGATCTTCTGATTTGATTCTTCCATTGTACCTTAGAAACAAGAGAAATCAGTGAGAAACAAAAATAAAAACAGAAAATAAAACCTAACTAAAATGACTTAACTAAAGATAATTAAACTAGCAATCAACACAAATAACAATTCCCCGGCAACGGCGCCAAAAACTTGTTGTATGTTTTCCTAGAGCAATTATAATAAACCTTTTTAACAACTCTAGGTTAACTCGCAAGTGTACGAATCGCGGAGTAGCAAAGCTTACAAATACGAGGTCGATCCCACAGGGAATTGTACTAGCGTACGATTACTAACTCAATTAAATTCAATTAACCCAACTCTGACTCACACACGCAAATGGGGGTTTTGATTGGTTTTAAGGCTAAACTAAACAAACAGAGAAATAACAAACTTTAAAATGACAACTGAAAGATTTCGGGAAAACAATAATAAAGAAACACTAGGGTCAGAATCCACCACTAGCATACCATTCACTCTACTATGGATATTAACAATCAATATATAAACATGTCAACAAAGTTCGTCTACTAAAAGGTTTGGCTAGTTACTTTTAGCAATTACTCCCCTTACTGTGCATAAACTAAGAGCTTCTTGGGCCTTCCTTAGCCAGTTAACTTGCATGTTCCCTAGTGCTAAGCTAAGGCAGCTGTTACCCATGCAAGAGTCATTACGATCTGTGAGAGTGACAAACACATAGCGCATGGCTCCAAATTAATGTACTGTATGTCATCTATGATCTCTTTTCTCATGAATATTATCTTAGGATATCCACTTGTTGCCTATTGAAACTATCATCCTTTCGAGCTTATTTAGTTTCACAACATATATCTAGATGCATGCAACCTAAGGTGATCAGTCAAAGATGCGAAACAAATAGATTCAGTTTAAACAGAGATCCAAGATTTGTCAACATGTAAATAATCAAAATATTAATAATCCATAGGAAAAGTGAACAGCAATGCTAGGGCTTCATCCTAGCCCTAGCCCAATATTCAGCTACACATAATTAAAATCACAAATAAACAAAACATAATTAAAACAATTAAAATAAAAGACAGGGAAGAAGAAATCAAGCCACGAATGATGGAGTGGAGGTGCGGCTGCAAGGTGATGGCGTGATGGGCTGCTGCTCGGCCTTGGGCTCCACGGCAAAGAGGTGAAGATGCTCGGCAAGGTGGCAGCAAGGTGGTGATGCGTGGCTAACGTTGGTGGCTGCGGCTTGGTGGCGCAACTTAGTGGTGGTGGCTGCGGCTTCAATGATTCCTCCTTCTTCGGTTTAGCACACAATAAAAGAAACACAATGAGAGGGGCTGGGGTGCTCGGCCACAAGAGAAAAGAAGAAAAATAAAGAGAGAGAAGGAGATGGTGGCTACGGCACAAGATGAACAAGACAGAGAGGGTGTTGCGGCTAGAGAAGAACAAGAGAGAAGGTGGCTGCTAGGGGTTGCGGCCAGAAAAAAATAAGAAAAAGAAAAAGAGAGAGAGAGCAAGGGAGTGCGGCAAGGAAAAGAAAAGAAAAAGAACTAACTAGGGTTTCTGAAAAATAAAAGAGAAGAAAACAAACTTCAGAACAGAACCCCTTTTCTGATTTTTAGAGATATATTTATAGAGGGAAGTGGGGCTGAGATTTCTCTTTCTCTTCAATGTGGGATAAGTGCATTCCTTGCACACCAAGGCTTATAATTTTCGGCCAAGCATGGGCCTTGGGCTGATTTGGGCTCTTTTTGGGCGTAACTCCTTTTTCAGCTCGCGGAACTGCTGCGCTATCTCCACTAAAATGGCCATATCTTGAGCTAGAAAACTCGGAATCGAAGTCCGTAAAATTCCCTGCGAAGCTAACATCCGTATCTTTCCAACCATATATGGCATGCTACCTGATTCATTCTGGAGAAGTACAGAATTGCTGTCGAAATTGGTGCTCTGCTTTCCAGGGTTTTGACTTCTTTTTTTCAGCTAGGATTCCTTGGGAGGCAAGAACAAGAAAGTGCAGCAGCAGCTAGGGTTAGGAGAGCATTGGGCTTGCGGCAAGGGCTTTGGCTTTGGGCTTAAGTGCCACACGCCAGCCCCCCTAGGGTTTCACTTCATGGCTGCCACCTTCAAGCTTGCGCATTGGGCTTCATCTTGGGCTGATGCATGCATGCATGCATGGCCCCTCAGATTTCGGCATTTGCATAGGCCCATGGCCCATTTGACTTGTTGACTTTTCATAGTTGACCCTTGACCATTTGAATTCGAATTCATTTCTTCCCTCCATTTATTCCCATGGATGTCCACCACCTTCTAGAAGCTTCTGGAACCTTAACTTTGTAGAGTTGACTTTGACCAACATTTCCTAGTGTGACTAGGATTTCTTGTAAATGAAGGATTCCTTATCCATTTCGACTTCTCGTAATGACCATAATGCCCCTGGGGTCTCCTAGTGTGACTAGGGCTCCTTTCCCTAGTTGGGTTAGGTTTCCTAGTTCAACCAGGATTTCCTGTTCCAATCGGGATTTCTCATTTCTGGCTCCGCAATGATGGTTCTGAACTTGATGTTTCCTAGTGTGACTAGGAATCCTCATTCGACTAGGATTTCGGCCCCTTTCCCGGTTTGACCAGGATTTCTCTTGTTTTCCTAGTTTGACTAGGAAATGTCTAAAAATGGTCCTTTTGGCTCCTTTTCTCCTCTTTGCTCATTTTATCCTATAAAAATCAAAAACAAACTAACAACACACAAAATATCGAGTTCTTGCACTCTGAGTTAGGGAGTTAGTATCATAAAATAGTGTAAAATGAGCACTCAACACGCATGGGCTGGTAGTCTTGGGCTTTGGGCTTGCATGTTGGGCTTCCATGTTGGGCTTCAGTTGCTTGCACAAGATGGGCTAGGGTTTCACTCCATGGGCTTCCATCTTGGGCTTGTCACCTTGAGCTTGCGCATGGTCCCTTGGCTGCTAGGGTTTGCATGGCATGCATGCACATGCATGGGCCCAAACCCTAGCAGCCCAAAAGCCACACGCAAGGAGGAAGATGGCAGCCCATGCATGCACATGCATGCCATGCAAACCCTAGCAAGACAAGGGGCCATGCGCAAGCCCAAGGTGACAAGCCCAAGGTGGAAGCCCATGGAGTGAAACCCTAGCCCATCTTGTGCAAGCTACTGAAGCCCAACATGGAAGCCCAACATACAAGCCCAAAGCCCAAGACTACCAGCCCAAACACCAAGGAGGGACCCTAGCTAGGCTAAGCGTGAGCCACTCAAGCCCAAAAGGGAGCAGCCCATCACGCCAAGGCCTGATCAGCTAACCCTAGCTGAAGCCGCAAGGCACTAGGAGAGCAAACCCTAGCCAGCCGCAACTTGCTCTTCCTTGCCTCTCAAGGAAGGCTTCTCCTATTTAAATCCCCTCATTCAGACTTTTAGAGAACATTATTTTCTCTCCTCCTCCAGCCGAAATCACTCTCTCTCCCTCTTAGTTTTATTTTGCTGTTTTAGGGTTTTAGTTTCAGACTTTTATTCTTGTAAGGTGAGCCGAATTCAGAGAGAGGTTTAGGAAGAGGGTGGCGTGACAAGTGAGAGGGAAGGACCACCTGCTGCCGCAAGCCCAAGCTCACCTTGCCGTGAGCCAATTGCTTGTGCTAGGTGCCTCCTTCTTCCTCCCTCCTTGCCGCAGCCCCCATTTGTTGCACCTCTGATTTTTGTTTTCCTTTTCCTTCTAGTATCTATTCTTGTTGTTGGATCATGTTACTGATTTTATTTAATTAGTTTGCTGTTTTATTTAGTTGTCTCTTTAATTCTTTTATAGCTTTGGTTCTGAAATTATTTAGCTATTTATGTTTATGCAATTTAATTTATGTGATCTCATTTAATTGTGTAGTTGTTCTAGTTGCTTTATGTTTCTGATTTTTAATTAGTGCATGCGTTTAATCTTGTGTGTCTTGCGTTTCTGATTTCATTTAGTTTATGCTTCTAAGTTTGTTTAATTTGTGTTTCTGATTTCCGTTAACAATCATGAATTGGGATTTCATTTATTTGTTGCTGTTTTGTTTCTTTTATTTGTTTTATTTAATTATGTAGGTTAGTTATTCTATCTTGCATGTTAGTCGTAGGTTGATTAATGGACTCGTATGCTTTAACAAATCGTTTATCCGTCTCTTGGTCTGTTAGTTTGATGTTTGCACTTATTAAATTTCCACTATCTATTAAAACCCCCGTCACTAGTTGTTTGCATCCTTTGACTGGCCACCTTAGGGTAATTGCATCTAGTTTATCTGTTAGGTTTAGCTGTGAAATAGTCAAAGACACTAAACCACAAGTAACAAGGGA
Source organism: Dryas octopetala (assembly GCF_963921425.1). Classification (NCBI taxonomy): domain Eukaryota; kingdom Viridiplantae; phylum Streptophyta; class Magnoliopsida; order Rosales; family Rosaceae; genus Dryas; species Dryas octopetala. Next base: position 8,684,621 of record NC_141367.1, on the reverse strand, counting down.
ATAAGGGATTATTCTTGGTAGTGGGGTTGGGCGACCTCTATAAGGAAATAGTCAAAGCTTATATGTTGTGCATGTTTGACGTTCTCATAAAACTTAATGACTCCTGCATGGGTAACAGCTGCCTTAGCTTGAACTAGGGAACATGTAGGTTAACTGGCTAAGGAAGGCCCAAGAAGCTCTTAGTTTATGCATTAGGAGAACAATGGCGAGAAAGTAACTAGCCAAACCTTTTTAGCTGTCAAACTTTAATATGTTGTGTTCAAATTAACTGTCATTAGCCTTGGATGGTTATTGCATGCTTATCTGATTTGAAACTGAAAATTAACATTGCAAGATAGAATAAAGTGTGTGTGCGTGTGGTGATGTGTGCGTGTGTTTCCATCTTTCAAAACCCCCCATTTAGTTTTTCTAGTGATTATTTGCACTGATTTGTTGTATATTAACCATTCCCTGTGGGATCGACCTCGTGCTTGTACGCTTTGCTACTGATGCGATTCGTGCACTTGCGAGTAAACTTAGAATGAGATAATTGTTTGTTTTGTTCTAAGAAAACACATCAACATACACGTGTGATTTCCCTCATTCCGGACATCGACGTTACCAAATTTCCAGCAACCATGAGGTAATTGAAGTCTATTGAGAAAAAGGTTGAGGAGCAAGGGCATAGCCACAACGTTCCTAGAGAGATTTGTGGTTATCTCTTTGCAACTTTTCCGAGCTGTTGAATGTTTTCTTAGAACAAAATAAACATCTATTTCATTCCAATTATACTCGCAAGTACACGAATCGCATCAGTAGCAAATTGTACAAGCACGAGGTCGATCCCACAGGGAATGGTTAATACACAACAAATCAATTCAAATAATCACTAGAATAACTAAATGGGGGGGTTCTAAGAGATGAAAACACACGCACACATCACCACACGCACACACCCTTTATTCTATCTTGCAATGTTAAGTTTTCAGTTTCAAATCAGATCAATAACTATCCAAAGCTAATGACAATTAATTTGAACACAATGTATTAAAGTTTGACTGCTAAAAAGGTTTGGCTAGTTACTTTCTCGCAATTGTTCTCCTAATATATAAACTAAGTGCTTCTTGGGCCTTCCTTAATCAGTTAACTTACATGTTCCCTAGTTCAAGCTAAGGCAGCTGTTACCCATGTAAGAGTCATTAAGATTCGTGAGAACGTCAAACATGCACAACATATAAGCTTTGACTATTTCCTTATAGAGGTCGCCCAACCTCATTACCAAGAATAATCCCTTATTCCCTTGTTACTTGTGGTTTAGTGTCTTTGACTATTTCATAGCTAAACCTAACAAATAAACTAGATGCAATTACCCTAAGGTGGCCAGTGAAAGGATGCAAACAACTAGTGACGGGTTCAAATAGATAATGGAAATTTAATACATGCAAACATCAAACTAACAGACCAAGAGACGGATAAAAGCATGCAAATCCATTAATCAACCTACAACTAACATGCAAGATAAAATAAATAATCCTACATAATTAAAATAGAAAAGAAAATCATAATAATATAAATAAATTCTCAATCCATGTTGGAAAGCAAACTAATTAAACAAAGCAATTACAAACTAGAATTTCAAAAGAAACACAAAGAGAACATCCTTAGACAGTGGCAGCGGCGGCGGCACAAGGTGGCAGCGGCTTGACTCCTTCCTCCTCCTTCAGTTCAGCAGAAAAATAAAGTAAGAAAGATGATGGTGGCTGCGGCAAGGGAAGAGAAATAATGGGGGCTGCTAGGGTTCCTAGGCTGCGTGAGAAAAGAAAGAGAGAGAAAGGAGGCTAGGGGTGTTGGCAGCTACAAGAGAGATAGACTAGGCTAGGGTTTCTGAAATTTCAGAAAGGAGAACCCTCTCCTTGAGTTATAAAGATGTATTTATAGAGGAGAGTGGGGCTGAGATTTCTCTTTCTCTTCAACGTGGGATAAGTGCATTCCTTGCACATCAAGACTTATAATTTTCGACCAAGCATGGGCCTTGGGCTGATTTGGGCTTTTTTTGGGCGTAACTCCCTTTTCAGCTCGCGGAACTGCTGCGCTACCTCCACTAAAATGACCATATCTTGAGCTAGAAAACTCGGAATTGAAATCCGTAAAATTCCCTACGAAGCTAACATTCGTATCTTTCCAACCATATATGGCATGCTACCTGATTCGTTCTGAAGAATTACAGAATTGCTGTCGAAATTGGTGCTCTATTTTCCAGGGTTTTGACTTCTTTTTCAGCTAGGATTCCTTGGGCTTTCTCTTTGTAGGCGTGATGGGCTAGGGTTTCCTTTAAAAGAACATGGGTTGGCTGCAACAAGCAAGTGGCGTGATGGGCTTTAGGGATGCATGGCTTGCGCATGGCTGTATGACTTGGGCTGAATGGGGTGCAAGCATGCAAATAATGTGTTGGGCTGCCACCTCACCATTCTTGTGGATTTCGATTTCACCTAGGCCCAAAGCCCAATTGACTTCATGACATGATATGGTTGACCCTTGACCATTGACTTTGACTTCCAATTTTACCCCTCTCTCCCTCTTGGATTCGAATTCATTTCTTCCCTCCATTTGATTACATGGATGTCCACCACCTTCTAGAAGCATCTGGAACCTTGACTTGATTGAGTTGACTTTGACTAACCTTTCCTAGTCCAACTAGGATTTCTTGTAAATGAAATATTCCTTATGCATTTTGACTTCGCGTAATGACCATATTGCCCCTGGAGTCTCCTACTGTCATTAGGACTCATTTCCCTAGTAGGTTAGGTTTCCTAGTTCAACCAGGAATTCCTGTTCCAATCAGGATTTCTCATTTCTGGCTCGACAATGATGGTTCTGGACTTGATGTTTCCTAGTGTGACTAGGAATCCTCATTTGACTAGGATTTCAGCTCTTTTCCTGGTTCGACCAGGAATTGACCCATTTTCCTAGTTTGACCAGGAAATGTCCCAAAACGGCTCCATTTGCTCCTATTTCCTATTTATGCTTCATTCGACCTAAAGACACAAAAACAAGACAACAGACACAAAAGAATCGAGTTCTAACACTCTAGGTTAGGGAGTTAGTATCATAAAATAGCGTAAAATGAACACTCATCAAGAGCAAGAAGAGAGATCCGGGCTCATTGGTCATACCGTGCAGCATAGGAGAGTATGAGATTGCCAATGCCTTAATTGACAATGGTTCAGCTATTAATGTCATGCCGCTGGTGGTGTTCAAGAGGCTTGGATTTGTGGAAGCTGATTTGCATCCGTTTGATTCGAACATTCGCTTCGCCAACTCTTCAGTCGAGAAAGCCCTTGGTATGCCCTCTGATTTTATAGTGCTAGATGTGCCGAGACTTCCTGGTAAAGTTTCTATTCTTCTTGGGAGACCATTTTTGTGCACCTCTAACATGAAGTACAAAGCAATAGAGTGTGTTATGAAGATTCGTCACAACGCCAAGCAAGAGGTGTATTGTCTCATTTCTGAGCCTCAGCAGAGCGAGGAGATCACTTTTTACGGAGATGAGAAGTCAGAGTTGGAGAGCTTCTTCAGTTCGTTCTTAGGGAGTGCCGAGAGTAGCAGTGGCAAGAAGAAAAGGAAAGGACGCAAGTAAAGGAGAACCAATGTCAGGCTGAAGACAGAAAAACAAGCGCTGATTGGGAGGCAACCCAAGTTTTTGTTTCGAATAATCGAGGAGGAGTCGTTGAGGACCAAGGAGGCCGCGCCTACCCTTGGAGTGTCCACGCTTGTGTATGCAAGTAAACAGTTTCCTTATTTCGCTTCATAAGACAATTTTTCATTTTGATGTGTTTATTTGATTTTGGATAGTTGCAATTTCCTGTTTCGCTTAATTTGATCATTTATGCATTTATTTCATATACATTGAGGGCAATGTATCATTTAAGTGTGGGGGGAAAGGCATTTGTCATTCCATGGATTTAGCCTTTGTGTTTCCGTTTCATTTCAATACCTTATCCCAGCCTAAGCCTTCATTATAACCCTATTAAAGCCCTAACTGATCTCAAGAGGTGTGTATTATACTTATGTGAAGTCTATTTCAGAATAGAGCCTATGGTTATTGATTCTACTTCAAGCATTTGGATTCCTTCCATGAGATCAGTATTTCTTTCTATAATGTGCCTTTATTTCATATACATATGTGAGCTAATTACTTTAGTTACAGATTTTCTCTCACATACACCTTTGAGTGCACATATCAGCCCAATTCCTGAGTGTTTATCATCGAGAGTATGCCATAGTGAGGATTGGAGTTGAATCTATTATGTATATATTGGTTTAGTTTTGTTTGTCTAACACTTGGATTTGTGTCAAGGATGGCTTATATGACAATAAAGGAGCGAGGTATGTTATTTGAAATGTTATTAGAATTTGGAGAATGCAATTTATATGCCTTGTTTTCCTATGTGATTAATGGTTGTGCGCATGAATTCAGTTGTTGGGATGTTAGAGTCGGTCTTGAGTCTTTTCTTTCCTTTATTTGCTCGAGGACTAGCAAAATCTAAGTTTGGGGGTGTGATGAGTGTGCATTTTGCATCACTTTATGATACTAATTCCTTAACCTAGAGTGTTAGAACTCGATATTTTGTGTTTCTTTTCTTGTTTTTGTGTTTTCAGGTCAAATGAAGCAGAAATGAGAAAAAGAAGCAAATGGAGCCATTTTGGGACATTTCCTAGTCAAACTAGGAAAACGAGTGAAATCCTGGTCAAACCAGGAAAAGTGCAGAAATCCTAGTCAAATGAGGATTCCTAGTCACACTAGGAAACATCAAGTCCAGAACCATCATTGCGGAGCCAGAAATGAGAAATTCTGATTGAAACAGGAAATCCTGGTTGAACTAGGAAACCTAACCCAACTAGGGAAATAAGTCCTAATGACACTAGGAGACCCCAAAGGCAATAATGTCATTACGAGAAGTCGAAATGGATAAGGAATCCTTCATTTTCAAGGAATCCTAGTTGCACTAGGAAATGTTGGTCAAAGTCAACTCTACAAAGTCAAGGTTCCAGAAGCTTCTAGACGGTGGTGGACATCCATGGAAATGAATAGAGGGAAGAAATGAATTTGAATTCAAATGGAAATGAGGGGCAAAATGGGAAGTCAAAAGCCAATGGTCAAGGGTCAAAGATGGAAGTCAACAAGTCAAATGGGCCATGGGCCTAAGGGATGCCGAACTCAAGATGGGCCATGCATGCACGTGCATGCGCCAAACCCTAGCAGCCCAAGCCCATGCGCAAGGTCCAAGGTGGCAGCCCATGCATGCGCATGCATGCCATGCAAACCCTAGCAGCCCAACAAGCCCAAGGTGGAAGCCCATGAAGTGAAACCCTAGCCCATCTTGTGCAAGTCACTTCAGTCCAACACATGTGAGCCCAATGCACCATCAAAGCCCAAGACCAGCAGCCCATGCCCAAGGAGGGAAGCCCTAGCTGACTTGCATGCGCCCCATGCCTTTGCCGCAAGCCCACAAGGAAGAGGAAACCCTAGTTGTTCCGCAAGTCCTATTATTGTCTCTCAAGGATTTGACCTCTATATATATCCCATCAATTCAGAACCCTAGGGACCGAATTTTCTTGCCTCCTAGTTTTATTTTCAGTTTTTAGGTTTTTATTTCAGAAAGTTAGAGTGAGAGAGGGAGCCGAATTGAGTGAGTTAGAGAGAGAGGGTGGCGTGACAAGTGAGAGAGAGAAGGAACCAACCCTTGCCGCAAGCCCTAGCTCACCTTGCCGTGAGTTCCTTCTGCTTGCGAGGTGCCTCCTTCTTCCTCTCTCCTTGCTGCAGCCCCCTTGTGTTTGATTCCTTGGTTTTGTTTTCTTTTTCCTTCTAGAATTCTAATTTCATGTTAATTTATGCTTCTGAAATTAATTAGTTTATAATTCTGATTTTATTTAATGCATGGTTCTGATTTTAGTTAGTTTATGCATTTTAATTTAGTTAGTTTGCGTTTCTGATTTCATTGTTAAGCATGAATTGGAATTTTGTTTATTGTTGCTGTTTTCATTTGTTTAATTTAATTATGTAGTTATTTATTCTATCTTGCATGTTAGTTGTAGGTTGATTAATGGATTTGCATGTTCTAACAAATCGTTTATCCGTCTCTTGGTCTGTTAGTTTCATTTTTGCATGTATTAAATTTCCACTATCTATTTGAACCCGTCACTAGTTGTTTACATCCTTTGACTGGCCACCTTAGGGTAATTGCATCTAGTTTAATTGTTAGGTTTAGCTGTGAAATAGTCAAAGACACTAAACCACAAGTAACAAGAGAATAAGGGATTATTCTTGGTAGTGGGGTGGGGCGACCTCTATAAAGAAATAGTCAAAACTTATATGTTGTGCATGTTTGACGTTCTCATAAATCTTAATGACTCCTGCATGGGTAACAGCTGCCTTAGCTTGAACTAGGGAGCATGTAGGTTAACTGGCTAAGAAAGGCCCAAGAAGCTCTTAATTTATGCATTAGGAGAACAATTGCGAGAAAGTAACTAGCCAAACCTTTTTAGCAGTCAAACTTTAATATGTTGTGTTCAAATTAACTGTCATTAGCCTTGGATGGTTATTGCATGCTTATCTGATTTGAAACTGAAAACTTAACATTGCAAGATAGAATAAAGGGTGTGTGCGTGTGGTAATGTGTGTGTGTGTTTCCATATTTCAAAACCCCCCATTTAGTTATTCTAGTGATTAATTGCATTGATTTGTTGTTTATTAATCATTCCCTGTGGAATCGACCTCGTGCTTGTACGCTTTGCTACTGATGCGATTCGTGCACTTGCGAGTATACTTGGAATGAAATAGATGTTTATTTTGTTCTAAGAAAATATTCAACAAGGTCCTACGAAACCATTACCAAGAATAATCCCTTATTCCCTTGTTACTTGTGATTTAGTGTCTTTGACTATTTCACAGCTAAACCTAACAAATAAACTAGATGCAATTACCCTAAGGTGATCTGTCAAAGAGTGCATACAACTAGTGAACGGATTCAAATAGATAATGAGAATTTGATATATGTAAACATCAAATTAATTCATCATGAGACGGATAAATGAGTTGTTAAAGCATGGCATATTCAATAATCAATCTACAACTAATATGCAAGAATATAATAAACTACATAAGAAAAATAAAGAAACAAAACTGAAATATATAAATAAAATCTCAATCCATGTTGAGAATCAAACTAACTAAACAAAACTAATTAAATACTAGAATTCCAAAAGAAAAACAAAGAACAACACAAGAGGGTGGCAGCGGCACAAGAGAGAAGAAGAGGAGAGACATAGTAGCAAGGAGGCTCACGGCATGGAGAGCTAGGGCTTCGGCACATGGTCTCTCATTCTCCCTCAAGTGGCGCCACCCTCTCACTCTCTCTCTCACTCTATTCGGCTGCTCTCTCTTTTCTTAATTTTGTGACCTAATGAATTCTTGTGAATTGTGAGAGAATGACATATATTTATATAGGTAGTGTGAGGGAGGTTTTGTTGATTTTCCAATGTGGGATAAGTGCATTCCTTACTCCTTAAGACTTCTGATTTTCGGCCAAAAGTGGGCCTTGGGCTGATTTGGGCTCTTTTTGGGCGTAACTTCTTTTCAGTTCGCGGAACTACTGCGCCACCTTCACTAAAATGACCATATCTTGAGCTAGAAAACTCGGAATCGAAATCCGTAAAATTCCCTACGAAGCTAACATCCGTATCTTTCCAACCATATATGGCATGCTACCTGATTCATTCTGGAGAATTACAGAATTGCTGTTGAAATTGGTGCTCTATTTTCCAAGGTTTTGACTTCTTTTTCAGCTAGAATTCCTTGTGATCTTTGACTGAATCTTCAAAATATCTTCCTTCCAAATTAGGATTTCAGAATAAGGAAAGTCTTATAGGGCAAGGAATAGGCGCATGGGCTTCCTCTTTGGGTTCCTTGAGTGTCGACTTGGGCTCCCTCCTTGTAGGCGTGATGGGCTAGGGTTTCCTTGGGTTTTCGTACATATGTGGGCTGCATGACTTGGGCTCTAGGGTTGGTGCATGGCTTCTTGGAATGGGCTGCAAGTGGTGTGATGGGATGCATGGCTGCATGGGCTTGGCACATGAAATGGGCTCTAGTGTTGGCGTGATGGCTGAATGGGTTTTGGCGTGATGGGCTGTAAGCATGCAAATGATGTATTGGGCTGCCACCTCACCATCCTTCTCCTTTCGACTTCACCTAGGCCCAAAGCCCAATTGTCTTCATAACATGACATAGTTGACCCTTGACCGTTGACTTTGACTTCCAATTTCGCCGCTCTCTCCCTCTTGGATTCGAATTCATTTCTTCATCCCATTTGATTCCATGGATGTCCAATACCTTCTAGAAGCTTCTGGAACCTTGATTTGATTGAGTTGACTTTGACCAACCTTTCTTAGCCGCACTAGGATTCCTTATCAATTTCAACTTCTCATAATGACCATATTACCCCTAGTGATTCCTAGTCTCATTAGGACTCATTTTTCCAGTAGGGTTAGGTTTCCAAGTTCAACCAGGAATTCCTGCTTCAATTAGGATTTCTCATTTTTGGCTTGACAATGATGGTTCTAGGCTTGATGTTTCCTTGTACGACTAGGAATCCTCATTTGACTATGATTTCTGCTCCTTTCCTAGTTTGACTAGGAAATGTCCCAAAACGGCTCCATTTGCTCCTATTTCCTATTTTTGCTTCATTTGACCTAAAAACACAAAAACAAGATAACAGACACCAAAGTATGGAGTTCTAAGACTCTAGGTTAGGGAGTTAGTAACATAAAATAGCGTAAAATGAACACTCATCAAGGAAATACTTTTTCATGTTTGGATTTGTGTTCTGGATTTATTGAACCACATTTGGTGTTAAGAACGCACCGAAACGTCATTACAGTGCATACTTGATCCCATTTCGTCCAAATGGCACCCAAACGTGACCGGTAGGCAAGAAAGACATGGGGAAACACTTTCTCATGTTAGGATTAGCGTTCTAGATCTATTGAACCACATTTGGTGTTAAGAACACAGAGAAACGTCATTTTGGTACGTACTTGGTCCAATTTCTTTAAAATTGTACCAAAACGTCATTTTGGTACGTACTTGGTCCAATTTGGTCTAAATTGTACCAAAACATTGATAGCTGAGCCATTGTCAATTAAGGCTCTCTCAATCTGATACTCCCCTATGCTGCAAGGTATGACCAACGAGCTCGGATCTCTTTTCTTGATCGGATAACTTGCAAAGAGATAGCCACAAATCTCCCTAGGAACGTTGTGACAATGCCCTTGCTCTTCAACCTTCTTCTCAATTGACTTCAATTCCCTCATGGTTGCTGGAAACTTGGTGACATTGATGTCCGGAATAAGTGGAATCACACGCATATCCATGTATTCTTCAGTCATGATCGGATCCTCCTCTTCCTCACTATCCATGATCTCAATCACCTCTTTAGTCTTGATTACTCTCACCCTCTTTCTTGGAGTTGTCTTCAGTATAGCATTCACATGCTCCTCATTCTTTGGGTTGACGACGGGCTGACTAGGCAACTTCCCCTTCTCTCTTTGACCCAATGTAGTAGCAATCTGACCCATTTGACTCTCCAAATTCACAATAGCCTTCGAGTTAGCTTGCATCTGCTGCTCGATTCGGTTCATGAAGGCATTGGTGCTCTAAGCTAGGGAAGTGGTGCTTTGAGCAATCTGAGCGATCTTCTCCTCCAAGCCAGACCTCTCGGCATTAGGGTGCACATAGGGCTTGTTGTTGCTCCCACTAGCTTGCTGTCCATTATTGTTGCTCCACCTAAAATTGGAGTTGTTCTTCCATCCAGGGTTTTAAGTGTTGAAATAATGATCGTATGGCACCCTAGGATAGCACCCAACCTGATTCACTTGCTCGATGTCATTCCCTTGTGCTTCCACACCCATCAACTTCTCTTGAGCCAATGACAGCTTCTGCACCATAGTCTTGATTTCAGCAATCTGTCCCACCATGGTGTTAGGCACGTCTGCTACCTCATATAACCCTCTCTTTGATCCTCTTCTTGAACGATCAGAATCCCACTGTTGAGCACTCAAAGAAAGTGACTCAAACAACTCTATAGCCTCATCTTCAGTCTTAGACATGAATGCACCACCACATGCCGAATCCATCTTAGCTTGATCCCTCTCCAATAGTCCTTGACGAAAACAACAAATCACATACCAAGGGGATAAGTTGTGGTGCGGGCAGCTAGTAAACAACTCATTGAATTTGTCCCAAGTCTCATGGAATGGCTCATCGGCTTTCTGCACAAATCCAAGTATCTCCTTTCTAATCGAATTGATCTTGGGAATTGAATAGAACTTGTTCAGGAACTTGTTTAAAAGATCTTCCCAAGTCGAAACGGAACCACTAGACAACGAATACAACCATCTCTTTGCCTTGTCTTTGAGCGCAAAAGGGAACATCCTCAAATGATACTGATCAGCGTTCAAACCCCTCAATTATGCGGCTTCACATACCCCAGAAAATTCCTTTAGGAAGTGGATCGGATCCTCTCCATTCAAACCATCATAACTCGGCAACAAGTGGATTTGACCACTCTTGATCTTGAAACCGGTGGCTATTATCGCATAACGGATGCAAGACGGTTGTGTGGGCAGCGAGGGTGCTGAAAAGTGACTCAAGGGCTGCGGCACATTCTCATTTGCTTCAGCCATTTCGACACTCCCAATATCCTCACTACTCGAATCAGATGTACTGGTAGAGAGCTGATGTGTAAAGTTCCTAACGCTTAGTCTATGAGCCTCTTTTAGCCTTGCAATAACTTCATGGTTCATAAAATAACACCTAATCAAGCGCAAACACAAAATCAATAGAAAGAATGCTTATAAAGGCATAACATTTAATAAAAACTAAAAACAAACCAAAAATAAAAACTAACTAATATAACCTAATTCTAATGACTAATTAAATCAATTTATTGATATTGGACACCATTCCCCAGCAACAGCGCCAAAAACTTGTTGATTGTTTTCTCTTGTGACTAGGAATTGTCATTTGACTAGGATTTCTGCTCTTTTCTTGGTTTGACCAGGAATTGACCCATTTTCCTAGTTTGACCAGGAAATGTCTCAAAACGGCACCATTTGCTCCTTTTTCCTATTTATGCTTCATTTGACTTGAAAACACAAAAACAAGACAACAAACACAAAATATCGAGTTCTAACACTCTGAGTTAAGGAATTAGTATCATAAAGTGTTGATTGTTTTCTTAGAACAAAATAAAAACATATCTCATTCTAAGTATACTCGCAAGTGCACGAATCGCATCAGTTGCAAAGCGTACAAGCACGAGGTCGATCCCACAAGGAATGGTTAATAAACAACAAATCATTTCCATTAATCATTAAAATAACTAAACAGGGGGTTTAAGAAAGATGGAAACATACGCACACCACACCACACGCACACACCCATTATCCTATCTTGCAATGTTAAGTTTTCAGCCATCAAATCAGATATACATACTCTAACCATCCAAGGCTAATGACAAATCAATTAACACAATGTATCAAAGTTTGACTGCTAAAAAGGTTTGATTAGTTACTTTCTCGCAATTGTTCTCCTAAGGCATATATTAAGAGCTTCTTAGGCCTCCCCTAATCAGTTAACTTACATGTTCCCTAAGCGGACTTAAGGCAACTGTTATCCATGCAAGAGTCATTAAGATCTATGAGAACGTCAAACATGCACAACGTACAAGGTTTGATTATTTCCTTATAGAGGTCCTACAAAACCATTACCAAGAATAATCCCTTATTCCCTTGTTACTTGTGATTTAGTGTCTTTGATAAGTCCACAGCTAAACCTAACAAATAAACTAGATGCAATTATCCTAAGGTGGCCAGTCAAAGGACGCAAACAACTAGTGACGGATTCAATCAGATAATGAGAATTAGATACATGCAAACATCAAATTAATTCATCAAGAGACGGATAAACGATTTGTTAAAGCATGGCATCTCTGAAAATCAACCTACAACTAACATGCAAGATAAAATAATAAACTACATAATTAAAATATAAAAGGAAATCTGAATAATATAAATAAAATCTCAATCCATAACTAAAATCAAATCAGAAACACAAACTAAAAGAAATTAAGAATTCTAGACAAACAGAAAATTAAAAACCAAGAGAAACATCACTGGGTGGCTGTGGCAAGAAGAGGGGCTGAAGGAGACACCTAGCAAGCTGGAGCAACCCACGGCAAGGTGGGCTAGGGTTTGCGGCAAGGCTGAACTCCTTCTCTCTCTAGCTTGTCACGCCACTCAATCACTCCTTCTCTCTCTAACTTTCGGCCTCTCTCTCTCTGAAATTCTGAAAAGTGCAAAATATTGGAACTCTAAATTATGAGAGAATAGGATGTATATATAGAGGTGAGAGAGAAATCCTTGTGAGGCAAGGCTTTAGGGTGTGCGGCAGCTAGGGTTAGGAAACCTAAGGGGTTGAGGCATGGGCTTGCTTCTTGGGCTTAAGTGGCTTGCGCAAGGTCCTCTAGGGTTTTAGTCATACATGTGCATGGGCTGCCACATGGGTCTTGGCGTGATGGGCTTTGCGCTGCTAGGCTTGGCGCATGCATGCATGGGCTGCTACCTTCTGATTTCGGTATTCAATAGGCCCATGGCCTATTCGACTTGATGACATGTCATAGTTGACCCTTGACCATTGACTTTGACTTCCCATTTCGCCCTTCATTTCCCTTTGGATTCGAATTCATTCTTCCCTCCATTTGATTCCTTGGATGTCCACCACCTTCTAGAAGCTTTTGGAACCTTGACTTGATAGAGTTGATGATGAGGGCATTTTGCATCACTTTATGATACTAATTCCTTAACCCAGAGTGTTAGAACTTGATATTTTGTGCTTCTTGTCGTGTTTTTGTGTTTTCAGGTCAAATGAAGCAAAAATAGGGAAAAGGAGCAAATTGAGCCGTTTTGGGACATTTCCTGGTCAAACTAGGAAAATGGGTCAATTCCTGGTCGAACCAAGAAAAGAGCAGAAATCCTAGTCAAATGAGGATTCCTAGTCACACTAGGAAACATCAAGTCCAGAACCATCATTGTCGAGCCAAAAATGAGAAATCCTAATTGGAACAGGAATTCCTGGTTGAACTAGGAAACCTAACCCTACTATGGAAATGAGTCCTAATGACACTAGGAGACTCCAGGGGCAATATGGTCATTACGAGGAGTCAAAATGGATAAGGAATCTTTCATTTACAAGAAATCCTAGTTGGACTAGGTAAGGTTGGTCAAAGTCAACTCTATCAAGTCAAGGTTCCAGAAGCTTCTAGAAGGTGGTGGACATCCATGGAATCAAATGGAGGGAAGAAATGAATTCGAATCCAAGGAGAAATGAGGGGCGAAATGGGAAGTCAAAGTCAATGGTCAAAGGTCAACTATGACATGTCATCAAGTCAAATGGGCCATGGGCCCATGTGAAAGTCAAATGTAAGGAGGCAGCCCATGCATGCATGCACCTAACCCTAGCAGCCCAAGCCCAATGCGACAAGACCCAAGGTGGCAGCCCATGCGCATGAAGCAAGGAAACCCTAGGGGCCTAGGCGTGAGTCACTTAAGCCCATTGCACAAGCCTTGCCGCAAGCCCATGCTTCCCCAAACCCTAGCTGCTGCATCAAATCCTAAGCCTTGCTTCACAAGGATTTTTCCCTCACCTCTATAAATATATCCTATTCTCTCATTATTTAGGGTTCCATTATTTTTACACATTTAGAATTTTCAGAGAGAGGGAGGCCGAAATCAGAGAGAGAGAGAGGTTGGCGTGACAGCAAGAGAAAATAGGTGCCTTTGCCGCAAGCCCTAGCTCACCCTAGCCATGAGCCACCTGCTTGTGTGAGGTTCCCTTCTTTTCCTCTTCTTGTCGCAGCCCCCTCTTTGATGTTCTTTAATTTTTCGTCTAGAATTCTTCTTTTATTTTAGTTTTGTGTTTCTGAATTTAATTTAATTATGGATTGGGATTTTGTTTATGTAATTCAGATTTCTTTTTATGTTTTAATTATGTAGTTTATTATTTTATCTTGCATGTTAGTCGTAGGTTGATTTTCAGAGATGTCATACTTTAACAAATTGTTTATCCGTCTCTTGATGAATTAATTTGATGTTTGCATGTATTTAATTCTCATTATCTGATTGAATATGTCAATAGTTGTTTGCGTCCTTTGACTAGACACTTTAGGATAATTGCATGTAGTTTATTTGTTAGGTTTGGCTGTGAAATAGTCAAAGACACTAAATCACAAGAAATAAGGGATTATTCTTGGTAATGGTTTTGTGCGACCTCTATAAGGAAATAGTCAAAGCTGATATGTTGTGCATGTTTGACGTTCTCATAGATCTTAATGACTCTTGCATGAATAACAGTTGCCTTAAGTCCGCTTAGGGAACATGTAAGTTAATTGATTAGGGGAGGCCTAAGAAGCTCTTAATATATGCCTTAGGAGAACAATTGCGAGAAAGTAACTAGCCAAATCTTTTTAGCAGTCAAACTTTTATACATTGTGTTTGAATTGATTTGTCATTAGCCTTGGATGGTTAGAGTATGCATATCTGATTTGAAACTGAAAACTTAACATTGCAAGATAGGATAATGGGTGCGTGCGTGTGGTGATGTGTGCGTGTGTTTCCATCTTTCTAAAACCCCCCAGTTAGTTATTATTTTGATTAATTGAATTAATTTGTTGTTTATTAACCATTCCCTGTGGGATCGACCTCGTGCTTGTACGCTTTGCTACTGATGCGATTCGTGCACTTGCGATTATACTTAGAATGAGATGCATGTTTATTTGGTTGTAAGAAAACTATCAATAACTACTCCATCACCACCTTGCTGTCAAGCCGACGCCACCACCTTGTGCTGCCACCTTGCCATGTTACCTAGCAACCTTGCCGTTGAGTCCAAGGGTGGAGCCACCTCCATCCCATTGCTGTGGCTTGATCTCTCTTCTCTTCCTCTCTATTTTCCTAGTTTTAATTATGTTATATTTATTTATGAATTCAATTATGTGTAGCTAAATATTTGGCTAGGGCTAGGATGAAGCCCTAGTGATGCTAATTACTTTTACTATGGATTATTGAGTTTTCAATTGTTTACATGTTGACAAATCTTGGATCTCTGTTTAAATTGACTCTATTTGTTTCGCATCTTTGACTGATCACCTTAGGTTGCATGCATTTAAATTTATGTTGTGGAACTAAACAAGCTCAAAAGGATGATAGTTTCAATAGACAACAAGTGGATATCCTATGATAATATTCATGAGAAAAGGGATTATAGATGATCATAGGTTACAATCCGGATGGGTCTATGCTCTATATGTTTTGTCACTCTCACAAATTGTAATGACTCTTGCATGGATAACAATTGCCTTAAGTACGCTTAGAAAACATGTAAGTTAACTGGCTAAGGGAGGCCTAAGAAGCTCTTAGTTATGCACAGTAAGGACAGTAATTGCTAAAAGTAACTAGCCAAACCTTTTAGTAGACGAACTTTGTTGACATGTTTGCATATTGATTGTTAGTATCCATAGTATGGTGAATGGTATGCTAGTGGTGGATTCTGACCCCTAGTGTTTCTTTACCATTATCTTATCTAAATTAATTCAGTTTGTTATTTTAAAGTTTTGTTATTTATTTGTTAGTTTATTCTAGTCTCAAAAACCCTCCATTGCGAATGTGATTTAGAGTAGATTTATTTAGAGTAGATTTAATTGAATTTAATTGAGTTAGTGTTGATTGTGTTTTCTTAGAATAAAATAAGCAATTACCTCATTCTAAGTTTACTCGCAAGTGCACGAATCGCATCAGTAGCAAAGCGTACAAGCACGAGGTCGATCCCACAAGGAATGGTTAATAAGCAAAAAACCAATGCAATTAATCACTAGAATAACTAAATGGGGGGTTTTGAAAAGATGGAACACACGCACACACCACCACACGCACACACACTTTATTCTATCTTGCAATGTTAAGTTTTCAGTTTCAAATCAGATAAGCATGCAATAACCATCCAAGGCTAATGACAGTTAATTTGAACACAACATATTAAAGTTTGACAGCTAAAAAGGTTTGGCTAGTTACTTTCTCGCCATTGTTCTCCTAATGCACAAACTAAGAGCTTCTTGGGCCTTCCTTAGCCAGTTAACCTACATGTTCCCTAGTTCAAGCTAAGGCAGCTGTTACCCATGCAGGAGTCATTAAGTTTTATGAGAACGTCAAACATGCACAACATATAAGCTTTGACTATTTCCTTATATAGGTCGCCCAACCCCACTACCAAGAATAATCCCTTATTCCCTTGTTACTTGTGGTTTAGTGTCTTTGACTATTTCACAGCTAAACCTAACAGATAAACTAGATGCAATTACCCTAAGGTGGCCAGTCAAAGGATGCAAACAACTAGTGACGGGGGTTCTAATAGATAGTGGAAATTTAATACATGCAAACATCAAACTAACAGACCAAGAGACGGATAAACGATTTTTTAGAACATGCAAATCCATTAATCAACCTACAACTAACATGCAAGATAGAATAACTAACCTACATAATTAAATAAAATAAATAAAAACAGAAACTAACAAATAAACAAAGTCCCAATTCATGCTTGCTAAAGAAAATCAGAAACACAAAATTAAACTATATTGAACCATGCATTAAATATAACCAAAGCTTTAAACTAATTAGAATCAGTAAAAATAAAACTAGAGAACAAAAAGGAATTTCGGCTGGAGTAGGAGGTGAAAAAAAGTGATCTCTAGGGTTCTGAATGAAGGGGATATATATAGAGAAGCATTCCTTGAGAGGCAAGGAAGAGAAAACTTGCGGCTGCTAGGTTTCCTTCTCCTTGTTGCTTGCGGCATCAGCTAGGGTTAGGGCATGTGGGCTTGCGGCATGGCTTGGTCCTCTTGGGCTTAAGTGGCGCATGCAAGTCAGCTAGGCCCCCCTCCCTTGCGCATGGGCTGCTGGTCTTGGACCTTGATGTGCTTTGGGCTCACATGTGTTGGGCTGAAGTGGCTTGCACAAGATGGGCTAGGGTTTCACTCCGTGGGCTTCCACCTTGGGCTTGCATCTTGGGCTTGCATCTTGGGCTTGCGCATGATCTTTGGGCTGCTAGGGTTTGGGCCCATGAATGTGCATGCATGGCCCATCTTGGTTCGGCATCCCTAGGGCCCATGGGCCCTCCACTTTTGACTTCCCATTTTGCCCATCATTTTCATTTGAATTCAAATTCATTTCTTCCCTCCATTCATTTCCATGGATGTCCACCACCTTCTGGAAGCTTCTGGAACCTTGACCAACATTTCCTGGTGCAACTAGGATTCCTTGAAAATGAGAGATTCCTTATCCATTTCGACTTCTCGTAATGACCATATTGCCCCTGGGGTCTCCTAGTGTCACTAGGACTCCTTTCCTAATTGGCTTAGGTTTCCTAGTTCAATCAGGATTTCCTGTTCGAATCAGGATTTCACATTTCTGGCTCCGCAATGATGGTTGTGGACTTGATGTTTCCTAGTGTGACTAGGAATCCTCATTTGACTAGGATTTCTGCACTTTTCCTGGTTTGACCAGGATTTCACTCGTTTTCCTGGTTTGACCAGGAAATGTCCCAAAATGGCTCCATTCGCTTCTTTTTCTCATTTCTGCTTCATTTGACTTGAAAACACAAAAACAAGACAAGAAACACAAAATATCGAGTTCTAACACTCTAGGTTAAGGAATTAGTATCATAAAGTGATGCAAAATGCACACTCATCAGTTAGTAATCATTACACTAGTACAATTCCCTGTGGGATCGACCACGTATTTGCAAGCTTTGATACTCCGCGATTCGTGCACTTGCAAGTTAACCTAGAGTTGTGAAAAAGGTTTAATATAATTGCTCTAGGAAAACATACAACACCAATCACTCTCTCTCTGTGTCTAGCTTTCAGCTTCTCTTTCTCTCATTGAAATTCTGAAAGTGTAAAAATATGTGGACCTTGAATTATGAGAGAATAGGATGTATATATAGAGGTGAGGGAGAAATCCTTGTGAGGCAAGGTATAGGAGGGTGCGGCAAGGCTAGGGTTAGGAATCCTTGGGCTGTGCAGCATGGGCTTGGCTCTGCTTAAGTGACTTATGCATAGGCCTTTAGGGTTTCACTCACACATGTACATGGGCTGCATAGTTGTTTGCATAGTTGTGTTTTCTTAGAACAAAATAAACAATTATCTCATTCTAAGTTTACTCGCAAGTGCACGAATCGCATCAGTAGCAAAGCGTACAAGCACGAGGTCGATCCCACAGGGAATGGTTAATAAGCAACAAATCAATGCAATTAATCACTAGAATAACTAAATGGGGGGTTTTGAAAAGATGGAACACACGCACACATCACCACACACACACACACGCTTTATTCTATCTTGCAATGTTGAGTTTTCGGTTTCAAATCAGATAAGCATGCAATAACCATCCAAGGCTAATGACAGTTAATTTGAACACAACATATTAAAGTTTGACAGCTAAAAAGGTTTGGCTAGTTACTTTCTCGCCATTGTTCTCCTAATGCATAAACTAAGAGCTTCTTGGGCCTTCCTTAGCCAGTTAACCTACATGTTCCCTAGTTCAAGCTAAGGCAGCTGTTACCCATGCAGGAGTCATTAAGTTTTATGAGAACGTCAAACATGCACAACATATAAGCTTTGACTATTTCCTTATAGAGGTCGCCCAACCCCACTACCAAGAATAATCCCTTATTCCCTTGTTACTTGTGGTTTAGTGTCTTTGACTATTTCACAGCTAAACCTAACAGATAAACTAGATGCAATTACCCTAAGGTGGCCAGTCAAAGGATGCAAACAACTAGTGACGGGGGTTCTAATAGATAGTGGAAATTTAATATGCGCAAACATCAAACTAACAGACCAAGAGACGGATAAACGATTTGTTAGAACATGCAAATCCATTAATCGACCTACGACTAACATGCAAGATAGAATAACTAACCTACATAATTAAATTAAATAAAACAAAACAGAAACTAATAAATACACAAAGTCCCAATTCATGCTTGCTAAAGGAAATCAGAAACGCAAACTTAAGGAAATTAAAAGCATAAACGAATTGAACTCAGCAACATGAATTAAAAGAAATAAAGAGATAACTAAATAAAATCAGAAACTTAATTAAAAATATTCAGAAGCATAATCCAACAATTAAAATAAAAACTAGAAGGAAAAAGAAAGCAAAAATCAGAGGTGCAAACACATGGGGGCTGCGGCAAGGAGAGAGGAAGAAGGAGGCACCTAGCAAGCAGGAGGAACTCAAGGCAAGGTGAGCTATGGCTTGCGGCAGCAGGCTGGTCCTTCTCTCTCTCACTTGTCACGCCACCCTCTCTCTCTAAGTCTCTCTCTGAATTCGGCTCCCCTTACAAGAAATAAAAGCTGAAACTAAAAACCTAAAACAGAAAAATAAAACTAGGAGAAGAGAAGGGAATTTCGGCTGGAGTGTGTAGGTGCAAAAAGTGATCAAAAAGTGTCCTAGGGTTCTGAATGAAGGGGGTTTAAATAGAAGAGCATTCCTTGAGAGGCAAGGAGCATAAAGCTTGCGGCTGCTAGGGTTTCCCTTTCCTAGTTGCTTGCGGCTTCAGCTAGGGCTAGCTAAACTAGGCCTTGCGTGTTGGGCTTCTCCCTTTGGGCTTAAGTGGCTCACGCCTAGCCTAGCTAGGGTCCCTCCTTGGCGCATGGGCTGGTAGTCTTGGGCTTTGGGCTTGCATGTTGGGCTTCCATGTTGGGCTTCAGTTGCTTGCACAAGATGGGCTAGGGTTTTTCTCCATGGGCTTCCATCTTGGGCTTGCGCATGGCCCCTTGGCTGCTAGGGTTTGGGCCCATGCATGTGCATGCATGGCCCACTTGGTTCGGCATCCCTAGGGCCCATGGGCCCTCCACTTTTGACTTCCCATTTTGCCCCTCATTTCCATTTGAATTCAAATTCATTTCTTCCCTCCATTCATTTCCATGGATGTCCACCACCTTCTGGAAGCTTCTGGAACCTTGAAAAACATTTCCTGGTGCAACTAGGATTCCTTGAAAATGAGAGATTCCTTATCCATTTCGACTTCTCGTGATGACCATATTGCCCCTGGGGTCTCCTAGTGTCACTAGGACTCCTTTTCCTAGTTGGGTTTGGTTTCCTAGTTCAACCAGGATTTCTTGTTCGAATCAGGATTTCACATTTCTGGCTCCGCAATGATGGTTCTGGACTTGATGTTTCCTAGTGCGACTAGGAATCCTCATTTGACTAGGTTTTCTGCACTTTTCCTGGTTTGACCAGGATTTCACTCGTTTTCCTGGTTTGACCAGGAAATGTCCCAAAATGGCTCCATTTGCTTCTTTTTCTCATTTCTGCTTCATTTGACCTGAAAACACAAAAACAAGACAAGAAACGCAAAATATCGAGTTCTAACACTCTAAGTTAAGGAATTAGTATCATAAAGTGATGC
Organism: Dryas octopetala; assembly: GCF_963921425.1. Taxonomy (NCBI): domain Eukaryota; kingdom Viridiplantae; phylum Streptophyta; class Magnoliopsida; order Rosales; family Rosaceae; genus Dryas; species Dryas octopetala. The sequence continues at coordinate 8,664,055 of NC_141367.1, read as the reverse complement.
AAAATGCACACTCATCAATACTCATGAGAAAAGGGGTCATTAGATGTTCATAGGTTACATTAAGGTGGGTCTATGCTCCATGTGTTTACCGATTTCACAAAACTTAATGACTATTGCATGGATAACAGTTGCCCTAGGGAATGCCTAACAAAGCTCTTAGGGAACATGCAAGTTAACTGACTTGGGGAGGCCTAAGAAGCTCTTAGTATATGCATAATGAGAACAATAGTTAGGAGTGTCCTCAAAAAGGCCTTCGGCTGGTAAACTTTATTACATTTATGCATTACCTTGAATTGCTTGGTTGTATTTCCATCAATTGGTGTGGATTTTGAATTCTTAGCATTGCAATTATGTGTGTATGTGTGTATGTGGTGTGTGTGAGTTTCACAATCTACAAACCTCCCCTGCCGTGTGTGTGTGTTTGGTGAATCTATTTCGTAAGTTGAATTGGTTTGATGTATATTTACTTATTCCTCGTGGGATCGACCTCGTACTTATACGCTATGCTTAAATGAGCGATTCGTATACTTGCGAGCTACAACTTGGTATTCATTTCTAAATTCCAAGTAAAACAAGTTGTACAAAAAGGAGCAACAGTGTTCACCGAAATGACGTTTTCATGCGTTTTTAACTCCAAATGTGGTTCAATAGGTCTAGAAAATAAATCCTAACAAGAGAAAGAGATTCCCATTATCTTTCTTACCAACCAAGCATGTTTTGGTGCAATTTGGATGAAATATGACCAAGTATGCATTGAAATGACGTTTTCGTGCCTTCTTAACACCCAATGTGGTTCAATTGGTCTAGAATGCTAATCATAACCTGAGAAAGTGCCTCCGCATGTCTTTCTTGCCAACCGGGCAAGTTTTGGTATAATTTGGTCGAAATTGAACCAAATATGCACCAAAATGATGTTTTCGTGCATTCTTAACACCAAATGTGGTTCAATAAGTCTAGAACGCTAATCCTAATTTGAGATTGTACTTCCCCATGTCTTTCTTGCCAACCGAACACGTTTTGGTACAATTTGGACAAAATTGGACCAAATATCTACCGAAATGGCGTTTTCGTGCATTCTTAACACTTAATGTGGTTCAATTGGTCTAAAATGCTAATTCTAACATAAGAAAGTGCTTCCCTATGTCTTTCTTGCCTACTGGTCACGTTTTGGTGCAATGTGGACGAAATTGGACCAAGTATGCACTAAAATGACGTTTTCATGTGTTTTTAACACCTAATGTTGTTTAATAGTCTAGAACACTAATCCTAACAAGAGCAAGAGTTTCCCATTATCTTTCTTGTCAACCAAACATGTTTTGGTGCAATTTGGACGAAATAAGACCAAGTATGCATCGAAATGACGTTTTCGTGCGTTCTTAACACCCAATGTGGTTCAATTGGTCTAGAACGCTAATCCTAACATGAGAAAGTGCTTCCTGTTGAGTGCTCATTTTACACTATTTTAGGATACTAACTCCTTAACCTAGAGTGCAAGAACTCGGTATTTTGTGTTTTGTTAGTTTGTTTTTGTTCTTATAGGATAAAATGAGCAAAGAAGAGAAAAGGAGCCAAAAGAGCTATTTTTAGACATTTCCTAGTCAAACCAGGAAAAGTGGAGAAATCCTGGTCACACTAGGAAAAGCTGAATCTCAGTCAAACTAGGATTCCTAGTCTCACAAGGAAAGATCAAGCTTGAATAAGAAGAAATCATGAAGATCCAAAGCCAGAAATGAGAAATCCTAGTTGGAGCAGGAAATGGTGTCCTAATGAAGATAGGAATCATGAGGGGCAAAATGGTAATTGTGAAATTCCAAGTGAGATAGAAATCCTATGTTTATAAGAATTCCTAGGTGGACAAGGAGAAGTGCTCAAAAGTCAAAGTCAACAAGTCAAAGGTTCTAGAAGCTTCTGGAAGACATTTGGCCAAAGCACAAATGGATAAGATTGATTTTTGGCCAAGCTATTGGGCTTGGGCCAGGCGCAATACCATAAGGACGGTGCGGCATGGGCTTAAGTGAATGACTAGTGGCTGGCGCATGGGGCTGATTGTTATGCATATTGGGCTTAAGTGAGTGTGGCCATGGTCCATTAAGTTAAGTTACAGCAATCCCACATTGAAGAGGAATAGAAATTGCAGCCCCACTCCTGTTGAATGTTTTCTTAGAACAAAATAAACAATTATCTCATCCTAAGTTTACTCGCAAGTGCACGAATCGCATCAGTAGCAAAGCGTACAAGCACGAGGTCGATCCCACAGGGAATGGTTAATATACAATAAATCAATGCAATTAATCACTAGAATAACTAAATGGGGGGGTTTTGGAAAGATGGAACACACGCACACATCACCACACGCACACACACCTTATTCTATCTTGCAATGTTAAGTTTTCAGTTTCAAATCAGATAAGCATGCAATAACCATCCAAGGCTAATGACAGTTAATTTGAACACAACATATCAAAGTTTGATAGCTAAAAAGGTTTGGCTAGTTACTTTCTCGCCATTGTTCTCCTAATGCATAAACTAAGAGCTTCTTGGGCCTTCCTTAGCTAGTTAACCTACATGTTCCCTAGTTCAAGCTAAGGCAGCTGTTACCCATGCAGGAGTCATTAAGTTTTATGAGAACGTCAAACATGCACAACATATAAGCTTTGACTATTTCCTTATAGAGGTCGCCCAACCCCACTACCAAGAATAATCCCTTATTCCCTTGTTACTTGTGGTTTAGTGTCTTTGACTATTTCACAGCTAAACCTAACAGATAAACTAGATGCAATTACCCTAAGGTGGCCAGTCAAAGGATGCAAACAACTAGTGACGGGGGTTCTAATAGATAGTGGAAATTTAATACGCGCAAACATCAAACTAATAGACCAAGAGACGGATAAACGATTTGTTAGAACATGCAAATCCATTAATCGACCTACGACTAACATGCAAGATATAATAACTAACCTACATAATTAAATGAAACAAATAAAAACAAAACAGCAACCAATAAATAAAATCCCAATTCATGCTTGCTAACGGAAATCAGAAACGCAAATTAAACAAACTTAAAAACATAAACTAAACAACTAAATCAAATTGCATAAATTAAATGAAATCAGAACCATGCACTAAAAGAAATAAAGAGACAAACTAAATAAATCCAGCAAATTAATTAAATAGATTCAGAGGCACAATCCAACAATAAAAGAGGAAACTAGAACAAAAATCAAAAGAAGCAAGGGGAAGGGGCTGCGGCAAGACAAGGAAGAGAAGGCACCTTGCACAAGCAATTGGCTCACGGCTATGGTGAGCTAGGGCTTGCGGCTTAGGGGTGTCCTTCCTTGCAGCCACGCCACTTCTCTCTCTCTCTTTACCTTCGGCTAACTCTCCCTAAAACAAAACTAAATTCTGAAATTAAAAACCTAGAACAGAAAAATAAAACTAGGAGAAGAGAAGAATTTCGGCTGGAGTGTAGGTGAAAAAAGTGATGCTAGGGTTCTGAATGAAGGGGGTTTATATAGAGGAGCATTCCTTGAGAGGCAAGGAGGATAAAGCTTGCGGCTTGCGGCTTCAGCTAGGGCTAGCTGAACTAGGGCCTTGCGTGTTGGGCTTCTTCCTTTGGGCTTAAGTTGCTCACGCCTAGCCTAGCTAGGGTCCCTCCTTTGCGCATGGGCTGGTAGTCCTGGGCTTTGGGCTTGCATGTTGGGCTTCCATGTTGGGCTTCAGTTGCTTGCACAAGATGGGCTAGGGTTTCACTCCATGGGCTTCCCTCTTGGGCTTGTCACCTTGGGCTTGCGCATGGCCCCTTGTCTGCTAGGGTTTGCATGGCATGCATGCGCATGCATGGGCTGCCATCTTCCTCCTTGCGCATGGCCTTTGGGCTGCTAGGGTTTGGGGCCATGCATGTGCATGCATGGCCCATCTTGGTTCGGCATCCCTAGGGCCCATGGGCCCTCCACTTTTGACTTCCCATTTTGCCCCTCATTTCCATTTGAATTCAAATTCATTTCTTCCCTCCATTCATTTCCATGGATGTCCACCACCTTCTGGAAGCTTCTGGAACCTTGAAAAACATTTCCTGGTGCAACTAGGATTCCTTGAAAATGAGAGATTCCTTATCCATTTCGACTTCTCGTAATAACCATATTGCCCCTGGGGTCTCCTAGTGTCACTAAGACTCCTTTCCCTAGTTGGGTTAGGTTTCCTAGTTCAACCAGGATTTCCTGTTCGAATCAGGATTTCACATTTCTGGCTCCGCAATGATGGTTCTGGACTTGATGTTTCCTAGTGTGACTAGGAATCCTCATTCAACTAGGATTTCTGCACTTTTCCTGGTTTGACCAGGATTTCACTCGTTTTCCTGGTTTGACCAGGAAATGTCCCAAAATGGCTCCATTTGCTTCTTTTTCTCATTTCTGCTTCATTTGACCTGAAAACACAAAAACAAGACAAGAAACACAAAATAGCGAGTTCTAACACTCTAGGTTAAGGAATTAGTATCATAAAGTGATGCAAAATGCACACTCATCACACCCCCAAACTTAGATTTTGCTAGTCCTCGAGCAAATAAAAGAAAGAAAAGACTCAAGACTGACTCTAACATCCCAAAAACTGAATTCATGCGGACAACCATTAATCACATAAGAAAGCAAGGCATATAAATTGTATTCTTCAAATTCTAATAACATTTCAAATAACATACCTCGCTCCTCTTTTGTCATATAGGCCATCCTTGACACAAATCCAAGTATTAGACAAACAAAACTAAATCAATACATACATAATAGATTCAACTCCAATCCTCACTATGGCATACTCTCAATGATAAACACTCAAGAATTGGGTTGATATGTGCACTCAAAAGTATATGTGAGAGGAAATATGTAACAAAAACAATTAGCTCACATATGTACATGAAATAAAGGCACATTTTAGAAAGAAATACTGATCTCATGAAAGGAATACAAATGCTTGAAATAGAATCAATAACCATAGGCTCCCTTCTTAAATAGACTCCACATAAGTATAATACACACCTCTTGAGATCAGCTAGGGCTTTAATTGGGTTATAATGAAGGCTTAGGCTAGGATAGGGTATTGAAATGAAAAGGAAACACAAAGGGCTAAATTCATGGAATTGCAAGCACCAATAGAACATTTTGAGGTACACTTTGCTTCTTTGCACTTCATAGCTTACTTTGAACTCTTTTTGCTCATTTTTTTTTCTTTCTTTTGAAACCGCCCCATCTCTTTTATTTGATTTCTTTTCTTTTTCTTTTCTTTGGGCACGGTATACATACTTTTATGACACATTTTTGTATAAGCTATGCATTTTCACTTCTTTTTCACCACAATCAACATATAAACAACTTGCAACACCATAAAAGGGGTAAACGGGTAAAAGGGGTGTAACACCCCCAAACTTAGGGTTTGGTATGGGGTAACAAAGAAAACGGCTTAACAGGCTCAAAATGGGTAACTAAGGATAAAACATGTAATGGGTAGGCTTTCAGGCTATGGGGTACACAAACAGGGCCTAAATTCATTTCTCAAGAGTTATGCATATACCACATGCTTTGTGTACACAAGAAAAGAGTTCTAGCTCATTGATTCAAGATTATGCATATTCCAAGCAAATGACCAAATGAAAGACAATGAGATCAAAACAACGACTTATATGACAATGATAGAATTAGAGTGGCGCGCAACACTCAAGAATTGAAGAACAGGGCTCAAAAGCTCACTTAGGTCATGCAAGTCTACTCTATTATGCATATAATCATTAGTAATGCTAATCACAACCTAAATTCATATCAACAAGGCCAAATGACATAGAATTGCAAGATATGTTATGGAACACTATTAGAATGAAAAGAACACCAAATATACACACAATACTAAAACATGCTCATAACAATCATGCACACTCAAATCAATTAGTTGGGGACTCAAAACGACCTGAAACAACCAAAATGACTCAAAAACTTTTTGTTTTTAAAACGATGTCGCACACTTCAAAAGAATCACATCCATCACTAAGGTGAATGAGATCTAATGAAAACGTGCATTTTGATGTGGTTTTGACACCCTAAGTTTAAAAACAAAAGAAAAAGTTTTTTCCTAACCTAAAAACACCTAAACACACTAAAAACGAAAATTTTTTTTTTTCTTTTTTCTAAAAACACTCAAAAACACTTAAAACACCCTAAACACTTGTTCTAACCTAAAAACACTAACAAATGACAATTGCCCTTCCCCCCACACTTAAATGATACATTGCCCTCAATGTATATGAAATAAATGCATGAATGATCAAATTAAGCAAAACGGGAAATTGCAAATATCCAAAACCAAACAAACACACCAAAATGAAAAATTGTTTTATGAAGCGAAATAAAGAAACTGTTTACTTGCGTACGCAAGCGTGGACACTCCAAGGGTGGGCGCGGCCTCCTTGGTCCTCGATGACTCCTCCTCCATTATTCGAAACAAAAACTTGGGTTGCCTCCCAATAAGCGCTTGTTTTTCTGTCTTCAGCCTGACATTGCCATCTCCTTTACTTGCGTCCTTTCCTCTTCCTCTTGCCATTGCTACTCTCGGCACTCCCTAAGAACGAACTGAAGAAGCTCTCCATCTCTGACTTCTCCTCTCCATAAAAAGTGACCTCCTCGTTTTCTGGCATCTCGGAAGTGAGCAAATACACCTCTTGCTTGGTGTAGTGCCGAATCTTCATGGTACTCTCCAATGCTTTGTACTCCATGTTAGAGGTGCACAAAAATGGTCTCCCAAGAATAATAGAGACGTATGTTGTATGTTTTCCTAGAGCAAATTAAATACCCTTTTCTGAGCTCTAGGTTAACTCGCAAGTGCACGAATCGCGGAGTACCAAAGCTTACAAATACGAGGTCGATCCCACAGGGAATTGTACTAGTGTTATGATCACTAACTTAATTAAATTCGATTAAATCAACTCTAACTCACACACGCAAATGGGGGGTTTTGATTGGTTTTTGAGACTAGACAAACTAACAGATAAATGACAAAACTTTAAAATAACAACTGAATGAATTTGGATAAAACAATAATAAAGAAACACTAGGGGTCAGAATCCACCACTAGCATACCATTCACTCTACTATGGATATTAACAATCAATATATAAACATGTCAACAAAGTTCGTCCACTAAAAGGTTTGGCTAGTTACTTTTAGCAATTACTCCCCTTACTGTGCATAAACTAAGAGCTTCTTGGGCCTTCCTTAGCCAGTTAACTTGCATGTTCCCTAGTGCTAAGCTAAGGCAGCTGTTACCCATGCAAGAGTCATTACGATCTGTGAGAGTGACAAACACATAGCGCATAGCTCCAAATTAATGTACCCTATGTCCTCTATGATCCCTTTTCCCATGAATATTATCTTAGGATATCCACTTGTTGCCTATTGAAACTATCATCCTTTCGAGCTTATTTAGTTTCACAACAAATATCTAGATGCATGCAACCTAAGGTGATCAGTCAAAGATGAAAAACAAATAGATTCAATTTAAACAGAGATCCAAGATTTGTCAACATGTAATTAATTAAAAATCAATAATCCATAGTAAAAGTGAACAGCAATGCTAGGGCTTCATCCTAGCCCTAGCCCAATAGTTAGCTACACATAATCAAGTCCACAAATAAACGATGCATAATTAAAATAATGGAAATAAAAATAAAAGGAAGAGAGATCAAGCCGGGGCAGCAAGGTGGAGGTGCGGCTGCAATGGTGGTGTGCAATGGGGCTGCTCGGCCTTGGGCTCCACGGCAAGGAGGCTGAGGTGCTTGGCAAGGTGGCAGCAAGGTGGAGGTGGCGTGGCTGCTGGAGGTGGCTGCGGCTCCACTTGATTCCTCCTTCTTCGGTTCAGCACATAATAAAAGAAACACAATAGGAAGAGGCTGGGGTGCTCGGCCACAAGAGAAAAGAAGAAAAATAAAGAGAGAGAAGGAGATGGTGGCTGCGGCACAAGAAGAACAAGGGAGAGGGTGCTGTGGCTAGGAAAAAGAGGAAACACTAACTAGGGTTTTCGAAAATAAAAGAGAAGAAACCAAACTTCAGAACCCTTTTTCTGAATTGAAGATATGTATTTATAGAGATTAGTAGGAGAGGAAACCTTGGGAGGCAAGGAAAAGAGAGATGCGGCTGCTGCTAGGGTTAGGGAAGGCTTTGGGCTTGCGGCAAGGCTTTGGCTTTGGGCTTAAGTGCCACACGCCAGCCCCCTAGGGTTTCACTTCATGGCTGCCACCTTCAGGCTTGCGCATTGGGCTTCATCTTGGGCTGGTGCATGCATGCATGCAGGCCCCTCAGATTTCGGCATTTGCATAGGCCCGTGGCCCATTTGACTTGTTGACTTTTCATAGTTGACCCTTGACCATTAACTTTGACTTCCCATTTTGCCCCTCATTTCCATTTGAATTCGAATTCATTTCTTCCCTCCATTTATTCCCATGGATGTCCACCACCTTCTAGAAGCTTCTGGAACCTTGACTTTGTAGAGTTGAATTTGACCAACATTTCCTAGTGTGACTAGGATTTCTTGTGAATGAAGGATTCCTTAACCATTTTGACTTCTCGTAATGACCATATTGCCCCTGGGGTCTCCTAGTGTCATTAGGACTCCTTTCCCTAGTTGGGTTAGGTTTCCTAGTTCAACCAGGATTTCCTGTTCCAATCGGGATTTCTCATTTCTTGCTCCGCAATGATGGTTCTGAACTTGATGTTTCCTAGTGTGACTAGGATTTCAGCCCCTTTCCTGGTTTGACCAGGATTTCTCTCGTTTTCCTAGTTTCACTAGGAAATGTCTAAAAATGGTCCTTTTGGCTCCTTTTCTCCTCTTTGCTCATTTTATCCTATAAAATCAAAAACAAACTAACAACACACAAAATATCGAGTTCTTGCACTCTGAGTTAGGGAGTTAGTATCATAAAATAGTGTAAAATGAGCACTCAACAACGTCGCCCGGAATTCTCGGCACATCTAGCACTATGAAATCAGAGGGAATTAGTAATTTACGATATTTAACCAAAACATCCACAAGCATACCACAAGCTTTTTGGACTGAAGAGTTGGCGAAGCGAATGTCCACATCAAACGGTTGCAAATCAGCCTCCTTAAATCCAAGCCTCTCGAACATAACCAGCGGCATGACATTGATAGCTGAGCCATTGTCAACTAAGGCATTGGCGATCTTATACTCCCCTATGCTGCATGGTATGACTAACGAGCCTGGATCCTTCTTCTTGCTTGGAAAAGATGCAAAGAGATAACCACAAATCTCCCTAGGAACGTTGTGACTATGCCCTTGCTCCTCAACCTTCTTCTCAATAGACTTCAACTCCCTCATGGTTGCTGGAAATTTGGTGATGTCGATGTCCGGAATGAGGGGAATCACACGTGTATCAGCTTTCTCCTCTATCATTTCTGGATCCTCCTCTTCCTCACTATCCATGATCTCAATCACCTCCTTAGTCTTGACCACTCTAACTCTTTTTCTTGGAGTAGTCCTCAAAATAGCATTCACATGCTCCTCATTCTTCGGGTTGACGATGGGCTGACTTGGCAACTTCCCCTTCTCTTTCTGACCCAAAGTAGTGGCAATCTGACCCATTTGACTCTCCAAGTGTGCAATAGCCTTCGAATTGGCTTGCATCTGCTGCTCGGTACGGTTCATGAAGGCATTGGTGCTTTGAGCAAGGGAAGTGGTGCTTTGAGCAATCTGAGCAATCTTGTCCTCCAAACTAGACCTCTCGGCATTAGGGTGCACATATGGCTTGTTGGTGCTCCCACTAGCTTGCTGTCCATTATTGTTGCTCCACCTGAAATTAGGGTTGTTCTTCCATCCAGGGTTATAAGTGTTAGAAAATGGATCATATGACACCCTAGGATAATTCCCAACCTGGTTCACTTGTTCCACGTCACCCCATTGTCCTTGCATACCCATCATCTTCTCTTGAGCCAAAGATAACTTCTGCACCATAGTCTTGATTTCCAAAATATGTCCCTCCATGGTGTTTGGCACATCAGCTACCTCATACAACCCTCTCTTTAGTCCTCCTCTTGCACGATTGGAATCCCATTGTTGAGAACTCAAAGAAAGCGACTCAAACAATTCTGTAGCCTCATCCTCCGTTTTTGACATGAATGCACCACCACATGCCGAATCCACCTTGGCTTGGTCTCTCTCCAACAATCCCTGATAAAAACAACAAAGCACATACCAAGGAGATAAGTTATGGTGTGGGCAGCTAGTAAGTAACTCATTGAATCTGTCCCAAGTCTCATGGAATGGCTCGTCCGCTTTCTGCACAAATCCAAGGATCTCCTTCCGAATAGAATTCGTCTTGGAAATGGAATAGAACTTGTTCAAAAACTTGCTCGAAAGATCATCCCATGTCGAAATGGAACCACTGGGCAGCGAATACAACCACCTCTTTGCCTTGTCCTTAAGCGCAAAAGGGAACATCCTCAAACGGTACTGATCGGCATTCAGGCCCCTCAATTGTGCGGCTTCACAAACCCCAGAAAACTCCTTCAAAAATTGGATCGGATCCTCCCCATTCAGCCCATGGTAGCTCGGCAACAAGTGAATCTGACCACTCTTGATTTCGAAATCAGTGGCTATGGTGGCATACCGAATGCACGATGGTTGAGTGGGCAGCGAAGGCGCTGAAAAATGGCTCAGGGGCTGCGGCACCATCTCATTTGCTTCAGCCATGTCGACACTCTCAGTCTCTTCACTACTCGAATCTGATGCACTAGGTTGCGGGCTGACTTGTGATGTACCTAAAGCTTCGTTCTTGAGCCTCTCCAACCTTGCAACAAGCTCAGGGTTCATAAAACACACCTAATCAAGAGAAAAACACACAATCAGTAGAAAGAATGCATATAAAGGCATGGCATTTATTAAAAACTAAAAATTAACAAAAACTGAAATCTAGCTAATATAACCTAATTCTAATGACTAATTACACCAATTCATTGATATTAGACACCATTCCCCGGCAACGGCGCCAAAAACTTGTTGAATGTTTTCTTAGAACAAAATAAACAATTATCTCATCCTAAGTTTACTCGCAAGTGCACGAATCGCATCAGTAGCAAAGCGTACAAGCACGAGGTCGATCCCACAGAGAATGGTTAATATACAATAAATCAATGCAATTAATCACTAGAATAACTAAATGGGGGGGTTTTGGAAAGATGGAACACACGCACACATCACCACACGCACACACACCTTATTCTATCTTGCAATGTTAAGTTTTCAGTTTCAAATCAGATAAGCATGCAATAACCATCCAAGGCTAATGACAGTTAATTTGAACACAACATGTCAAAGTTTGATAGCTAAAAAGGTTTGGCTAGTTACTTTCTCGCCATTGTTCTCCTAATGCATAAACTAAGAGCTTCTTGGGCCTTCCTTAGCTAGTTAACCTACATGTTCCCTAGTTCAAGCTAAGGCAGCTGTTACCCATGCAGGAGTCATTAAGTTTTATGAGAACGTCAAACATGCACAACATATAAGCTTTGACTATTTCCTTATAGAGGTCGCCCAACCCCACTACCAAGAATAATCCCTTATTCCCTTGTTACTTGTGGTTTAGTGTCTTTGACTATTTCACAGCTAAACCTAACAGATAAACTAGATGCAATTACCCTAAGGTGGCCAGTCAAAGGATGCAAACAACTAGTGACGGGGGTTCTAATAGATAGTGGAAATTTAATACGCGCAAACATCAAACTAACAGACCAAGAGACGGATAAACGATTTGTTAGAACATGCAAATCCATTAATCGACCTACGACTAACATGCAAGATAGAATAACTAACCTACATAATTAAATGAAACAAATAAAAACAAAACAGCAACCAATAAATAAAATCCCAATTCATGCTTGCTAACGGAAATCAGAAACGCAAATTAAACAAACTTAAAAACATAAACTAAACAACTAAATCAAATTGCATAAATTAAATGAAATCAGAACCATGCACTAAAAGAAATAAAGAGACAAACTAAATAAATCCAGCAAATTAATTAAATAGATTCAGAGGCACAATCCAACAATAAAAGAGGAAACTAGAACAAAAATCAAAAGAAGCAAGGGGAAGGGGCTGCGGCAAGACAAGGAAGAGAAGGCACCTTGCACAAGCAATTGGCTCACGGCTATGGTGAGCTAGGGCTTGCGGCTTAGGGGTGTCCTTCCTTGCAGCCACGCCACTTCTCTCTCTCTCTCTTTACCTTCGGCTAGCTCTCCCTAAAACAAAACTAAATTCTGAAATTAAAAACCTAGAACAGAAAAATAAAACTAGGAGAAGAGAAGAATTTCGGCTGGAGTGTAGGTGAAAAAAGTGATGCTAGGGTTCTGAATGAAGGGGATTTATATAGAGGAGCATTCCTTGAGAGGCAAGGAGGATAAAGCTTGCGGCTGCTAGGGTTTCCCTTTCCTAGTTGCTTGCGGCTTCAGCTAGGGCTAGCTGAACTAGGGCCTTGCGTGTTGGGCTTCTTCCTTTGGGCTTAAGTTGCTCACGCCTAGCCTAGCTAGGGTCCCTCCTTTGCGCATGGGCTGGTAGTCCTGGGCTTTGGGCTTGCATGTTGGGCTTCCATGTTGGGCTTCAGTTGCTTGCACAAGATGGGCTAGGGTTTCACTCCATGGGCTTCCCTCTTGGGCTTGTCACCTTGGGCTTGCGCATGGCCCCTTGTCTGCTAGGGTTTGCATGGCATGCATGCGCATGCATGGGCTGCCATCTTCCTCCTTGCGCATGGCCTTTGGGCTGCTAGGGTTTGGGCCCATGCATGTGCATGCATGGCCCATCTTGGTTCGGCATCCCTAGGGCCATGGGCCCTCCACTTTTGACTTCCCATTTTGCCCCTCATTTCCATTTGAATTCAAATTCATTTCTTCCCTCCATTCATTTCCATGGATGTCCACCACCTTCTGGAAGCTTCTGGAACCTTGAAAAACATTTCCTGGTGCAACTAGGATTCCTTGAAAATGAAAGATTCCTTATCCATTTCGACTTCTCGTAATGACCATATTGCCCCTGGGGTCTCCTAGTGTCACTAGGACTCCTTTCCCTAGTTGGGTTAGGTTTCCTAGTTCAACCAGGATTTCCTGTTCGAATCAGGATTTCACATTTCTGGCTCCGCAATGATGGTTATGGACTTGATGTTTCCTAGTGTGACTAGGAATCCTCATTCGACTAGGATTTCTGCACTTTTCCTGGTTTGACCAGGATTTCACTCGTTTTCCTGGTTTGACCAGGAAATGTCCCAAAATGGCTCCATTTGCTTCTTTTTCTCATTTCTGCTTCATTTGACCTGAAAACACAAAAACAAGACAAGAAACACAAAATAGCGAGTTCTAACACTCTAGGTTAAGAAATTAGTATCATAAAGTGATGCAAAATGCACACTCATCAACTCCTCTATAAATACATCTTTATAACTCAAAGACAGGGTTCTGTCTTGAAAAATTTTCAGAAACCCTAGCCTAGCCTCTCTTTCTCTTTGCTGCCTGCCCTATCTCTCTCTTTCTTCTTTTCTTTTTCTAACGCTACCCTGGCAGCCACCATTCTTCTCACTCTCTTGCCGCAGCCACCTCTTGATCTCTACACATCTCTCTCTTTTATTTTGTGCCGAATCCTTTGGGAAGGAGAAGGATCTTGCAGCCACGCCACCTCCTTGCAGCCACGCCATCACCTTGTGCCGCCATCTCGTTGCCTTGCTGCTGCCGTGTTCTCTTGAAGCTTTGCCGTGGAGCCTAAGGGCAGCAAGCTACCACCTCTCTCTCCCTTATTCCTTTTTATTTTACTAGTTTAATTATGCTTTATTTATTTATGGATTTAATTATGTGTAGCTAAATATTTCGCTAGGGCTAGGATGAAGCCCTAGTGATGCTATCTACTTTAACTATGGATTATTGATATTTCAATTGTTTACATGTTAACAAATCTTGGATCTCTGTTTAAATTGACTCTATTTGCTTCGCATCTTTGACTGATCACCTTAGGTTGCATGCATCTAGATTTAAGTTGTGAAATTAAATGAGCTCAAAAGTATGATAATTTCAATAGGCAACAAGTGGATATCCTAAGATAATATTCATGAGAAAAGGGATTATAGATGGTCATAGGTTACAATTCGGATGGGTCTATGCTCTATATGTTTGTCACTCTCACAAATTGTAATGACTCTTGCATGGATAACAGTTGCGTTAAGTACGCTTAGGGAACATGTAAGTTAACTGGCTAAGGGAGGCCTAAGAAGCTCTTAGTTATGCACAATAAGGAGAGTAATTGCTAAAAGTAACTAGCCAAACCTTTTAGTAGACGAACTTTGTTGACATGTTTATATATTGATTGTTAGTATCCATAGTAAGGTGAATGGTATGCTAGTGGTGGATTCTGACCCCTAGTGTTTCTTTATCATTGTTCTTACCTAAATTAATTCAGTTTGTTATTTTAAAATTTTGTTACTTATTTGTTAGTTTAGTCTAGTCTCAAAAACTAATCAAAAACCCCCTATTTGCGTGTGTGAGTTAGAGTTGATTTAATTGAATTAATTGAGTTAATAATCATTACACTAATACAATTCCCTGTGGGATCGACCTCGTATTTGCAAACTTTGCTACTCCGTGATTCGTGCACTTGCGAGTTAACCTAGAACTCGGTAAAAGGTTAATTAATTTGCTCTAGGAAAACATACAACAAGTTTTTGGTGCCGTTGCCGAGGAATTGTTATTTGTGTTGATTGCTAGTTTAATTAACTTTAGTTAAGTCATTTTTAGTTACGTTTTATTTTCTTTTTTTATTTTTGGTTCTTGCTGATTTCTCTTGCTTCTAAGGTACAATGGAAGAATCAAATTCGAAGATCACTTTTCTTTCACGTGCAGAAGTCCAAAAGGTGCTGAGTGCATAGAAGGGTAGGCCGAGACTCAATTGGAGACTGTTAAGGATGAGGTCAACTCTTGTGTCGCCGAGAGGGAGTGAATCTGAAGGAGCATACGAAGAAGAAAAACAAGAGGAGGAAGTCGAGGAGACCTTGCAGCCGAGTGCCTCTCAAATGAGAATACCTTTGAGTGATTATTCGTCTCCAACGCTTCTATCATAACCTACATGCATTGCTTACTCTCAAGTGGAAGCTGATTTCGAAATTTCAAGTGGAACAATCAAACTTCTTCCATCATTTCATGGTTTAGAAGGAGAAGATCCCTACGTGCATATTAAGGAATTTCATGCGATATGCGAGATTGGCAAGCTGAGAAGGTTGAGCGATGATCAAAGGAAGTTAAGGTTATTTCCATTCTCTCTTAAAGATAAAGCTAAAGCTAAAAATTGGTTGTTTTCCTTGCAGGTTGCTTCTATTAAAACATGGGAAGAACTGGCATCTAAGTTTCTCTTGAGGTTCTATCCAGTTAGTAAGACTACCAATGTGAGGAAGCAAATCTTGGGGTTTACACAATCAGAGGATGAAGTGTTTCATGAGAGTTAGGAAAGGTACCAAGGGCTTTTGAATTCATGTCTACATCATAATTTTGCCCCATGGATGCAGATTGAATATTTTTATGAGGGTTTATTAGATCAAGATCGTAACATGGTGGATATGACATGCGGAGGAGCACTGAAAAAGAAGTCTTTTGAAGAAGCATGGACTAGACGGGATGTTGAGGAAGACTTTTGAAGAAGCATGGACTAGACTTTTGAAGACTTTTGAGCACTGAAATAGAAGACTTTTGAAGAAGCATGGACTAGATGGGATGTTGAGGAAGACTTTTGAAGAAGCATGGACTAGACTTTTGAAGACTTTTGAGCACTGAAAAAGAAGACTTTTGAAGAAGCATGGACTAGACTTTTGAAGAAGCATGGTGGATATGACATGTGGAGGAGCACTGAAAACATTGGGATTGAATTCGCAACAATGGAATAGACGGAAAAGAGTGGAAAAGAAATTAGCTATGGAAGCTGAGATGTCTGAGTTTAAGTAGATGATGTAGGTTATGAGGGCAAATCAAGAAGCTAGGTCATCACAAGGAGAGCCATGTTTTGAGGTTGAAAAAGTTAAAGTTAGACCGAGTGTATAGTCCCCTGTTGAGCAACGAAGCACTTATTTGGAGGATATGATTGCCGCATTAGCTTAGAGTACAACTTCGATGTCTAATGATACCAAGTCATTCATGAATAAAACTGAGGAGCAGTTGAATGTTACAGCGAAATCTATCTCGAACTTGGAAGCCCAATTGGAACAAGTGACCTTAACTTTGGATAAAGTGGTAAAGGATGCACCAATTCAAGATAAGGCCGAAGCAATCACTACTTTGAGAAGTGGGAGAGTTATTGACAACAAGGTGGGCACTACTCAAGATGATAATCAAGACAATGAGGATGAAATTGAGATTTTAGAGACTGAACAAGTGGAAAAGTACAAGAGGGATAAAGTTAAGGTTAAGGATGAGGAAGAGGAGAAAAGAAAAAAACAAGAAAAGCTCAATGCTACGCAAGCTAGCAAGAAGGCCGTGACTACTTCCTCTACCCCAAGAGCTCCATTACCTTTCCCTCAACGTCAAAGGAAGCAAAATAAGGATGAGCAAGCCAAGCAAATATTAGAGATGTTTAAGAAAGTGGAAATCAACATTCCTTTGCTTGATGCTATTCAGCAGATTCCTAAGTATGCTAAGTTCTTGAAGGAATTGTGTACACATAAAAGGAGATTCAAAAAACATGAGCAAGTGTGTTTAAGTGAAGCAGTGAGTGCTGTTTTGCAGAGGAAGTTGCCGCCTAAGTTGAAAGACCCTGGCAGTTTTACGATCCCATGTTTGGTTGGGAATCATAAATTTGAAAAAACATTGTTGGATTTGGGTGCAAGTATCAATTTGATGCCGTAATCAGTTTTTGCGTAGTTGGGTATAGGAGAGCTTAAACCCACTAGTGTTACTCTTCAATTGGCAGATCGTTCAGTTAAGGTTCCGAAAGGTGTGGTTGAAGATGTACTAGTGCGGGTTGCAGATTTGATCATGCCCGCGGATTTTATTATTCTTGAAATGGAGGATACCCCAATTAGAGGAAAAGAGCTACCAATCATATTCGGAAAACCATTCATGGCCACGGCAAACACCAAGATGGATGTAAGTAATGGGAAGTTGACGATGTCTGTTCTTGGCGAAACAGTTGAATTTGATGTTTTTGTGTTGCTCCTTTTTGTACAACTTGTTTTACTTGGAATTTAGAAACGAATACCAAGTTGTAGCTCGCATGTATACGAATCGCTCATGTAAGCATAGCGTATAAGTACGAGGTCATTCCCGCGAGGAATAGGTAAAATATACATCAAACCAATTCAACTTACCAAATAGATTCACCAAACACACACACACGGCAGGGGGGGTTTGTAGATTGTGAAACTCACACACACCACATACACACACACACACACAGACAATTGCAATGCTAAGAATTCAAAATCCACACCAATTGATGGAAATACAACCTAACAATTCAAGGTAATGCATAAATGTAATAAAGTTTACCAGCCGAAGGCTTTTTGAGGACACTCCTAACTATTGTTCTCCTTATGCATATACTGAGAGCTTCTTCGACCTCCCTTAGTCAGTTAACTTGCATGTTCCCTAAGAGCTTTGTTAGGCATTCCCTAGGGCAACTGTTATCCATACAAGAGTCATTAAGTTTTGTGAAAACGGTAAACACATGGAGCATAGACCCACCTTAATGTAACCTATGAACATCCAATGACTCCTTTTCTCATGAGTATGTTCTTAAGATACTCATTTGCTGCCAATTGAAATTATCATCCTTTTGAGCTTATTTAATTTCACAACATAATCTAGATGCAATTACCCTAAGGTAGCTAGTCAAAAGGTGCAAACAAATAGAATTAATTTTACTAGAGATCAAGGATTTACTACATGAATCAAATTAAATCACAAGTGTCACCATTGCATAACTCACAATTAAAGTTTCATCATCCAACTTAGCAAAGCAATAAAAACTCAAAACATAATAATAAAGAAAATAAAAGATCTAACTTCCATTATAATTATTGAATCCACAATGAAAGCAAGAACAAACTAATTAACTAAAGAAAAAGAAGAAAATCAAAAGAAAAACAAAGAACATCACAAGAGGGTGCCAGCGGCACAAGAGAGAAGAAGAGGAGAGACATAGCAGCAAGGAGGCTCATGGCAAAGGTGAGCTAGGGCTGCGGCACATGGTCTCTCATTCTCCCTCAAGTGGCGCCACCCTTTTACTCTCTCTCCCAATTCGGCTGCTCTCTCTTTTCTGAATTTTCTAACCTAATGAAAATCTTCTCTAAAGTGTGAGAGAATGAGATATATTTATAGAGGTAGGGTGAGGATTCCTTGGGAGGCAAGGAAAAGACAAGGTGCGGCTAGGGTTTCATTAAAAGAACATGGGCTTAAGTGACTTGCAAGTGGGCTGGCTGAATCCTTGTAGGCGTGATGGGCTTAAGTAACTTGCAAGTGGGCTGGCGCAAGGAAGCTTGGAATGGGCTGCAAGTGGCGTGAGTGATGAGTGTGCATTTTGCATCACTTTATGATACTAATTCCTTGACCTAGAGTGTTAGAACTCGCTATTTTGTGTTTCTTGTCTTGTTTTTGTGTTTTCAGGTCAAATGAAGCAGAAATGAGAAAAAGAAGCAAATAGAGCCATTTTGGGACATTTCCTGGTCAAACCAGGAAAACGAGTGAAATCCTGGTCAAACCAGGAAAAGTGCAGAAATCCTAGTCAAATAAGGATTCCTAGTCACACTAGGAAACATCAAGTCCAGAACCATCATTGCGGAGCCAGAATTGTGAAATCCTGATTCGAACAGGAAATCCTGGTTGAACTAGGAAATCTAACCCAACTAGGGAAAGGAGTCCTAGTGACACTAGGAGACCCCAGGGGCAATATGGTCATTACGAGAAGTCGAAATGGATAAGGAATCTCTCATTTTCAAGGAATCCTAGTTGCACCAGGAAATGTTTTTCAAGGTTCCAAAACCTTCCAGAAGGTGGTGGACATCCATGGAAATGAATGGAGGGAAGAAATGGATTTGAATTCAAATGGAAATGAGGGGCAAAATGGGAAGTCAAAAGTGGAGGGCCCATGGGCCCTAGGGATGCCGAACCAAGTGGGCCATGCATGCACATGCATGGGCCCAAACCCTAGCAGCCCAAAGGCCATGCGCAAGGAGGAAGATGGCAGCCCATGCATGCGCATGCATGCCATGCAAACCCTAGCAGCCAAGGGGCCATGCGCAAGCTCAAGGTGACAAGCCCAAGATGGAAGCCCATGGAGTGAAACCCTAGCCCATCTTGTGCAAGCAACTGAAGCCCAACATGGAAGCCCAACATGCAAGCCCAAAGCCCAAGACTACCAGCCCATGCGCCAAGGAGGGACCCTAGCTAGGCTAGGCGTGAGCCACTTAAGCCCAAAGGGAGCAGCCCAACACGCAAGGCCCTAGTCAGCTAGCCCTAGCTGAAGCCGCAAGCAACTAGGAAAGGGAAACCCTAGCAGCCGCAAGCTTCAGCCTCCTTGCCTCTCAAGGAATGTTCCTCTATTTAAATCCCTTTCATTCAGAACCCTAGCATCACTTTTTGCACCTACACACTCCAGCCGAAATTCGCTTCTCTTCTCCTAGTTTTATTTTTCTGTTTTAGGTTTTTAGTTTCAGCTTTTATTTCTTGTAAGGGGAGCCGAATTCAGAGAGAGACTTAGAGAGAGAGGGTGGCGTGACAAGTGAGAGAGAGAAGGACCAGCCTGCTGCCGCAAGCCATAGCTCACCTTGCCGTGAGTTCCTCCTGCTTGCTAGGTGCCTCCTTCTTCCTCTCTCCTTGCCGCAGCCCCCATGTGTTTGCACCTCTGATTTTTGCTTTCTTTTTCCTTCTAGTTTCTATTTTAATTGTTGGATTATGCTTCTGAATATTTTTAATTAAGTTTCTGATTTTATTTAGTTATCTCTTTATTTCTTTTAATTCATGTTGCTGAGTTCAATTCGTGTATGCTTTTAATTTCCTTAAGTTTGCGTTTCTGATTTCCTTTAGCAAGCATGAATTGGGACTTTGTGTATTTATTAGTTTCTGTTTTGTTTTATTTAATTTAATTATGTAGGTTAGTTATTCTATCTTGCATGTTAGTCGTAGGTCGATTAATGGATTTGCATGTTCTAAAAAATCGTTTATCCGTCTCTTGGTCTGTTAGTTTGATGTTTGCGCATATTAAATTTCCACTATCTATTAGAACCCCCGTCACTAGTTGTTTGCATCCTTTGACTGGCCACCTTAGGGTAATTGCATCTAGTTTATCTGTTAGGTCTAGCTGTGAAATAGTCAAAGACACTAAACCACAAGTAACAAGGGAATAAGGGATTATTCTTGGTAGTGGGGTTGGGCGACCTCTATAAGGAAATAGTCAAAGCTTATATGTTGTGCATGTTTGACGTTCTCATAAAACTTAATGACTCCTGCATGGGTAACAGCTGCCTTAGCTTGAACTAGGGAACATGTAGGTTAACTGGCTAAGGAAGGCCCAAGAAGCTCTTAGTTTATGCATTAGGAGAACAATGGCGAGAAAGTAACTAGTCAAACCTTTTTAGCTATCAAACTTTAATATGTTGTGTTCAAATTAACTGTCATTAGCCTTGGATGGTTATTGCATGCTTATCTGATTTGAAACCGAAAACTCAACATTGCAAGATAGAATAAAGCGTGTGTGTGTGTGGTGATGTGTGCGTGTGTTCCATCTTTTCAAAACCCCCCATTTAGTTATTCTAGTGATTAATTGCATTGATTTGTTGCTTATTAACCATTCCCTGTGGGATCGACCTCGTGCTTGTACGCTTTGCTACTGATGCGATTCGTGCACTTGCGAGTAAACTTAGAATGAGATAATTGTTTATTTTGTTCTAAGAAAACACATCAACAGTGAGTTGCATGGGCTGCATAGAAGTGACGTGATGGCTGAATGGGATGGGCTTGCTGTATGAGTTTGGCTCTTTTTGGGCGTAACTTCTTTTCAGCTCGCGGAACTGCTGCGCTACCTCCACTAAAATGGTCATATCTTGAGCTAGAAAACTCGGAATTGAAATCCGTAAAATTCCTTGCGAAGCTAACATCCGTAGCTTTCCAACCATATATGGCATGACATCTGATTCTCTCTGTAGAAATACAGAATCACTGTCAAAATTTAGTGTTCATATTCAGGGTTTTGACTTTTTCTTCAACTAGGATTCCTTGTGATCTTTGACTGAATCTTATGAGATTTCCCTTGAGCATGAAGGATTCCTTCCTTGGGCCTTGGGTCAGATGAGTGAGTGCGGCATAGGCTTGGGCTCTTGGACCTTGAAATGGCACAACTTGGGCTTCCTCCAATTGGGCTTGCAATAGGCGCATGGCCTTGGTCCTTTGGGCTAGGGTTATGCGCATGGCTCATAGTGTATGGGCTGCATGTGTGGTCCATGTCATGTGATGATGTGGCATGGTTGACCATTGACTTTGACCTTTGACTTTTGACTTTGACCAAAAGTCAACCTTGACCAAAAAGATTTCTCAAAAGATTCTGTCTGAGATTCTCCAAAGATTCCTTCCAGATTCCAGATCCTTCTAGTAGATTCCCTCAAGATTCTTTTTCCCATTTCTTCTATTTTAAACCCAAAGGACCAAGGCCATGCGCCTATTGCAAGCCCAATTGGAGGAAGCCCAAGTTGTGCCATTTCAAGGTCCAAGAGCCCAAGTCATACAGCCATGCGCAAGCCATGCATCCCATGCGAGCCCATGCACCTAAACCTAGCAGCCCAAGTCCATCACACCATGCAAAGGGAAAGCCCAAGGAATCCTAGCTGAAAAAGAAGTCAAAACCCTGGAAAATAGAGCACCAATTTCGACAGCAATTCTGTAATTCTCCAAAGAGAACTAGGTAGCATGCCATATATGGTTGGAAAGATACGGATGTTAGCTTGGCAGGGAATTTTACGGATTTCGATTCCGAGTTTTCTAGCTCAAGATATGGCCATTTTAGTGGAGGTAGCGCAGCAGTTCCGCGAGCTGAAAATAAGCTACGCTCAAAAAGAGCCCAAATCAGCCCAATGCCCACTTTTGGCCGAAAATTAGAAGTCTTAAGGAGCAAGAAATTCACTTGAGCCCATGTTCTTTTAATGAAACCCTAGCCGCACCTTGTCTTCTCCTTGCCTCCCAAGGAATCCTCACCTCACCTCTATAAATATATCTTACTCTCTCATTGTTTGGGGTTCCCATATTTTTATTTTTTCAGAATTCAGAGAGAGAGGGGGAGGCCGAATTTCAGAGAGAGAGAGTGAGAGGGTGGCGCCACTTGAGGGAGAATGAGAGACCATGTGCCGCAGCCCTAGCTGACCTTTGCCGTGAGCCTCCTTGCTGCTATGTCTCTCCTCTTCTTCTCTCTTGTGCCGCTGCCACCCTCTTGTGATGTTCTTTGTTTTTCTTTTGATTTTCTTCTTTTTCTTTAATTAATTAGCGTGTTCTTGCTTTCATTGTGGATTTAATTATTATAATGGAAGTTAGATCTCTTATTTTCTTTATTATTATGTTTTAAGTTTTTTTATTGCTTTGCTAAGTTGGATGATGAAACTTTAATTGTGAGTTATGCAATGGTGACACTTGTGATTTAATTTGATGTATGTAGTAAGTCCTTGATCTCTAGTAAAATTGACTCTATTTGTTTCGCATCTTTGACTGATCACCTTAGGTTGCATGCATCTAGATTTATGTTGTGGAACTAAACAAGCTCGAAAGGATGATAGTTTCAGTAGGCAACAAGTGGGTATCCTAAGATAATACTCATGAGAAAAGGTATCATATATGACATACAGTACATTAATTTGGAGCTATGCGCTATGTGTTTATCGTTTTCACAAAACTTAATGACTCTTGCATGGGTAACAACTGCCTTAGCTTAGCACTAGGGAACATGCAAGTTAATTGACTAGGGGAGGCCCAAGAAGCTCTTAGTATATGCATAAGGAGAACAATAGTTAGGAGTGTCCTCAAGAAGGCCTTCGGCTGGTAAACTTTATTACATTTATGCATTATCTTGAATTGCTTGGTTGTATTTTTATCAATTGGTGTGGATTCTGAATTCTTAGCATTGCAATTGTGTGTGTGTGTGTGTGTGTATGTGGTGTGTGTGTGTTTAACAATCTACAAACCCCCTCTGCCGTGTGTGTGTGTTTGGTGATTCTAGTTGGTAAGTTGAATTGGTTTGATGTGTATTTACCTATTCCTCGTGGGATCGACCTCGTACTTATACGCTATGCTTACATGAGCGATTCGTATACTTGCGAGCTACAACTTGGTATTCGTTTCTAAATTCCAAGTAAAACAAGTTGTACAAAAAGGAGCAAAACAGTATCCACTAATCCTAAGCCGCTTCCTTCCATTGAGCAAGCACCTAAATTGGAGCCGAAGCCATTACCTGAGCATTTTAAATATGCATTCTTGGGAGAAAATGAGACATTGCCTTTAATTATTGTAGCTAATTTGAATGCAAGTAAGGAAGAAAGACACTTGAGAATCTTGAAAGAAAATCGGTTAGCATTTGTTGAATGTTTTCTTAGAACAAAATAAACAATTATCTCATTCTAAGTTTACTCGCAAGTGCACGAATCGCATCAGTAGCAAAGCGTACAAGCACAAGGTCGATCCCACAGGGAATGGTTAATAAACAACAAATGAATGTAATTAATCACTATAATAACTAAATGGGGGGTTTTGGAAGATGGAAACACACGCACACATCACCACACGCACACACCCTTTATTCTATCTTGCAATGTTAAGTTTTCGGTTTCAAATCAGATAAGCATGCAATAACCATCCAAGGTTAATGACAGTTAATTTGAACACAAACATATTAAAGTTTGACTGCTAAAAAGGTTTGGCTAGTTACTTTCTCGCAATTGTTCTCCTAATGCATAAACTAAGAGCTTATTGGGCCTTCCTTAGCCAGTTAACCTACATGTTCTCTAGTTTAAGCTAAGGCAGCTGTTACCCATGCAGGAGTCATTAAGTTTTATGAGAACGTCAAACATGCACAACATATAAGCTTTGACTATTTTCTTATAGAGGTCGCCCAACCCCACTACCAAGAATAATCCCTTATTCCCTTGTTACTTGTGGTTTAGTGTCTTTGACTATTTCACAGCTAAACCTAACAAATAAACTAGATGCAATTACCCTAAGGTGGCTAGTCAAAGGATGCAAACAACTAGTGACGGGTTCTAATAGATAGTGGAAATTTAATACATGCAAACATCAAACTAACAGACCAAGAGACGGATAAACGATTTGTTAGAACATGCAAATCCATTAATCGACCTACGACTAACATGCAAGATAGAATAACTAACCTACATAATTAAATTAAATAAAACAAAACATAAACAATAAACAAAGTCCCAATTCATGCTTGCAAAAGAAATCAGAAACACAAAGTAAACAAACTTAAAAACATAAACTAAACAACTAAATTAAATTGCATAAACCAAATGAAATCAGAACCATGCATTAAATAAAATCAGAATCATAAACTAATTAATTTCAGTAGCATAAACCAACAATAAAATAGAAAACTAGAACGAAAAAGAAACAAAATCAGAGATGCAAACACTAGGGTGGCTGCGGCAAGGAGAGAGGAAGAAGGAGGCACCTAGCAAGCAGGAGGAACTCACGGCAAGGTGAGCTAGGGCTTGCGGCAGCAGGCTGGTCCTTCTCTCTCTCACTTGTCACGCCACCTTCTCTCTCTAAATCCCTCTGAATTCGGCTCTCTCTCACTTTTTCTAACTTCTGAAAATAAAAACCTACAAACTTAAAATTAAACTAGGAGGAGGGAAGAGGCTCTCTGGTTCTGAAGTACATGATATATTTATAGAGGTGAAATCCTTGAGAGGCAAGGAGAAGGTAACTTGTGGCAGCAGCTAGGGTTAGGGTGCATCAGGCCTTGCGGCATGGGCTGCTCCTTGGGCTTAAGTAATTCACGCCTAGCCTAGCTAGGGTTCCTAACTTGCGCATGGGCTGCTGGTCTTGGGCTTTGGGCTTGCATGTTGGGCTTCAGTGGCTTGCACAAAATGGGCTAGGGTTTCACTCCATGGGCTTCCACCTTGGGCTTGCATCTTGGGCTTGCGCATGGGCTCCTTGGCTGCTAGGGTTTGCATGGCATGCATGCGCATGCATGGGCTGCCATCTTGCTCCTTACGCATGGTCTTTGGGCTGCTAGGGTTTGGGCCCATGCATGTGCATACATGGCCCATCTTGGTTCGGCATCCCTTAGGCCCATGGGCCCTTGACTTTTGACTTCCCATTTTGCCCCTCATTTCCATTTGAATTCAAATTCGTTTCTTCCCTCCATTCATTTCCATGGATGTCCACCACCTTCTAGAAGCTTCTGGAACCTTGACTTTGTAGAGTTGACTGTGACCAACATTTCCTGTAGGATTCCTTGAAAATGAAGGATTCCTTATCCATTTCGACTTCTCGTAATGACCATATTGCCCCTGGGGTCTTCTAGTGTCATTAGGACTCTTTTCCCTAGTTGGGTTAGGTTTCCTAGTTCAACCAGAATTTTCTGTTCGAATCAGGATTTCACATTTCTGGCTCTGCAATGATGGTTCTGAACTTGATGTTTCCTAGTGTGACTAGGAATCCTCATTCGACTAGGATTTCTGCACTTTTCCTGGTTTGACCAGGATTTCACTCGTTTTCCTGGCTTGACCAGGAAATGTCCTAAAATGGCTCCATTTGCTTCTTTTTCTCATTTCTGCTTCATTTGACCTGAAAACACAAAAACAAGACAAGAAACACAAAATATCGAGTTCTAACACTCTAGGTTAAGGAATTAGTATCATAAAGTGATGCAAAATGCACACTCATCAGCATTGGGATGGACCATAGCCGATATCAAGGGGATCTCACTCACAGTGTGTATGCATAGGATTTTGCTTGAGGAGGAATCTCAGCCTACCCGCGATGCCCAAAGAAGACTGAATCCAACTCTGAGGGAAGTTGTGTGTAATGAGGTAATCAAATTGTTGGATGTTGGTATTATTTATCGTATTAGTGATTCAAAGTGGGTTAGTCCTGTTCAAGTGGTGCCAAAGAAAAGTGGTATTACTGTGGTGAAGAAATGAGCATAATGAGTTGGTTTCGCAAAGGACACAAACCGATTGGCGTGTTTGTATTGACTATCGGAAACTTAACACCACAACAAGAAAGGATCATTTTCCTTTGCCATTTATTGACCAGATGTTAGAAAGGTTGGCTGGCCATAGTCACTATTGCTTTTTGGATGGTTATAGTGGGTACAATCAGATTGCTATTGCACCCGAGGATAGAGAGAAGACCACGTTCACATGTCCATTTGGTACATCTGCTTATAGGAGGATGCCGTTTAGATTGTGTAATGCGCTCGCAACATTTCAGAGGTGCATGATGTCTATTTTTTCTGATATGATGGAACGAATCATTGAGGTATTTATGGATGACTTCTCTGTTTTTTGTTCTTCTTTTGATACATGTCTGGATAATCTGTCTCTAGTTCTAAAAAGATGTCAAGAAGCCAATTTAGTACTTAATTGGGAAAAATGTCACTTTATTATAACGACCCGACCCAAATTTCAACTAGAATTTAAATTTTTATTTAACTATGTTTTTAAGAGGTTTTTAAAGGATGTGGAATTTGTATTTTAAAGATTTTGGGATTTATTTGAAAAATAAAAAGGGTTTGGATTTAAAATTTTTATTTATTTTTATTTTTGTTTTAATTTGGGCTTGACCCAAAGTTGACTTTTAAAATAAATGGGCTTTTGATTTTGACTTTAGGTCCGTTGGAAAGGTTTCGAGTCCACGAGTTTGTAGACACGTAGCACGCGTCGTTTTGAGTTACGGTTTGAGAGATATGGACATTTGAAACGAGGGGCAGTTTCGTAAAATTAACAAATTGGGTTTTAAAAATTTTAAATCAGATTTTTAAGGGATTTTCTCTCTCTCTCTAGAACATTCTTTCCCCCTTTATTTCTCTCTCTCCCGGTTTTCTCCTCCCTCGCAACCAGCCCTACACCAACCGACCACCACCACCACCCAGCCCGCCGTCGACCTCCCCCCTTTGACCTAAGCTTACCGGCGTACACCCTAGGCGCCGGCCACCCTCACGAGCTCACACTCTCTCCTCATTCTCTCTCTCGCCCCGTGTTCTCTCACTTCCCCTTTCCTCTGTGCGCGACCAACCCAGCCACTTTCGGCGACTTTTCCATCGACCCTGACCACCGGCGACCTCCCCCGTGTGCCGATCAACTCAGCCCGTCCCTCCTCCTGCCAACCCAGCCACCCCCTGTGCACGGTTGTTGTCTGAAAGAGCTCCACTGGCCACCGGCTTCTCCTCTAAAATTCTGACCAGTTTTCACTCTAATCTCCAAGATTTTTGTGGGTTTTTCTCCTCTAGGTATGGACAATCTTATCCCTACAATTTGATTGATTAATTTGGAGTGTTTAGAAACTTGAAATTTGAGAATGTTGTTGTCATTTTGGTTTCTCTTGGGTTTTTTGATTTGGAAGTTATTCTTGATGTTTTTCTTAAAAAAAAATTATATCTCTAGGGACCCCATTTGTTGCTTAAGATTTAAGGGTTGTTTGGATTTGAGGAATTTGATATTTTTGGATAAAATTCTTATTTGGGACAGTCACTTTGGGCGGCACACAAGGGGATTCGAACCCCCACTGTATTTGAGTGAATGTAGGATGATTTTTTAAGGAAATGGTGGAGTGGGTTTTTGACCTTGACTACATTGGATGTGGTTGGAGAAACCGAAGTGTTTAGGATTAAAATGTGAGACTTGTTGATACCATTGTTACCCTAAGACGAAGTTTACGATCAAAGTAAGCCTTGGACAGATTTTCTGTTAAGTTTGCGGTTGATTTTGGATGCTTAGGCATCGTGGTCTGAGTCTGAGAACTTTCGGAGTCTTTACGTAGGTGTTTTGGATCTACGCGTGGATGCTGTGAACCGTAGAGTTAGAACGAGAGTCGAGTGTGACGTTAAGTTGAGTACACTTTTACATTTAAGTGTCTTGAGTCGGAACTAATTTTATTTCTTTAATTGTTATTCTCTAGGCGACACGGCGGTGACTCGTGACGATCCGGCGGAGGATCAAAGCTAGGACTATCTCTGTGAGTGGACCTTGTTCCTTAAATGATTTATGAAAATTGTGTTTTTATTTTGGTTAATTAAGTTGGATTTAGAAATAATATATGTGAGTGAACTTTGACCTTTCAAAAGAATTTCATGAAATTCCGTCATTTTAATTATGTTAAGCATCTTGAGTCTGATGAGTGTTCATTTTACGTTATTTTATGATACTAAATCCCTAACCTAGAGTGTTAGAACTCGATACTTTTGTGTCTGTTGTCTTGTTTTTGTGTTTTTAGGTTAAATGAAGCAATGTTGGAGAAAGAAGCTAAATGAGGCTATTTTGAGCTAAAAATGTAAGAAATGGGAAAAAGAATCTTGAGGGAATCGGCTAGAAGGATCTGGAATCTGGAAGGAATCTTTAGAGAATCTCAGACATAATCTTTTGAGGAATCTTTTTGGTCAAGGTTGACTTTTGGTCAAAGTCAAAGGTCAAAGTCAATGGTCAACCGTGCTACATCATCACATGACATGGACTACACATGCAGCCCATGCACTATGGGCCATGCGCATAACCCTAGCCCAAAGGACCAAGGCCATGCGCCTATTGCAAGCCCAATTGGAGGAAGCCCAAGTTGTGCCATTCCAAGGTCCAAGAGCCCAAGTCATACAGCCATGCGCATGCCATGCATCCCATGCAAGCCCATGCGCCTAAACATAGCAGCCCAAGTCCACCACACCATGCAAAGAGAAAGCCCAAGGAATCCTAGCTGAAAAAGAAGTCAAAACCCTGAAAAATAGAGCACCAATTTCGACAGCTATTCTGTAATTCTCCAGAGAGAACCAGGTAGCATTACATATATGGTTGGAAAGATACGGATGTTATCTTCGTAGGGAATTTTACGGATTTCAATTCCGAGTTTTCTAGCCCAAGATATGGCCATTTTAGTGGAGGTAGCGCAGCAGTTCCGCGAGCTGAAAATAAGTTACGCCAAAAAAGAGCCCAAATCAGCCCAAGGCCCACTTTTGGCCGAAAATGAGAAGTCTTAAGGAGCAAGAAATTCACTTAATGACAGGACCGCCCCCGGATTTCCGCCTTGAACCCGGAGAGGTCCTGCGGGATCCAAAATCAAGGAAAATCCTACCGAAAATTCGGCAGAACCTCCCCTGAAAATGGACTAACCCAAAATTTTATAACCTGTCAAAACACACTTCTAAGTTTTCAACTTCCCTACCACAACCAATTTGGGTCTCCGACCCAACATAAAGTTTACAATTTTATAAGGTTACAACCAAACATCAGAGCCAAACTACAAGATAAGGTTTACAGGAAATCCTACACTATACAATGAGAAGAGAAAGCCCGCCTCGACGAGAAAATTGTGACTGGCTGCCGCTTCCACCTGGGGGAACCATTAAAACATAAAAAAAATGACTCACGGTGAGAAAGGCTCAGTGAGTGGATGAACAAGTCAAAAGATAACAAAGTTAATAAAGTAGAACATTTTATTAATATTCTCAATTTCACAAACACAATAGATTTCCCCCATTTTAAAATATGCTTTGAACTGATAAAAATAATAACTAAAAATATTTTTATCAAATAAAGTTTTTAGAAATAACGTTGGCCATATAAGTACCCATTTGACGGGCTCCACATTGGTACCGTACAAGACCGTCGCACCTAGTGGACCGTCTTCATAACTTTCCACCCGCACCGTCGCAACGCCGTCATGCGAGTGGACTTACGGTGTCCCTTGTACCGTCGAATCGCCGTCATACAAGTGGACATACGGTGGCCCTTGTACCGTCGAATCGCCGTCGTACAATAAGCCAAAGTGTCGTACGTGCACGTAGACTACCCCCAAAGGGCGAGGCATCCCGGCACACGGCCCAAAGCCTATGTGTGTGCCGTGATGGGTCCCAAAGACCTACTTAATAACCGGTGGGTACTTAGACGGCATATTAAATAGTTTGTTTAAATATTTGATAACCCTTAGATCAACATGGCAAATAATTCAATCTATTTAAAATTTATTAATGCAAAACAAACTTTACTCAATTCATTATTTCATTATTTAACTCAAAATTTCAAAAGTAATATAAAAACCATAAAACCCATAAACTTTGCAAGCAAAAGAAAATCCACTCACAATATTGGGGCCTAGTGTCAGCCTCCGGATGGATCACCTCTAGTCTCGGGAGCGTCGCCTAAAACAACCAAGAATACAAAACATAAATTAAACTTGGTATAGAATGAAGATTAAAGTGTGGAAGTGAATCTAAGTGTTCTTCTCTTGATTTCTTGGTCTCGTTTTAATTCACCCATCATACGACGCCTTCAACAACTTGAATATTCCTCTATATACTTCTATAACCCAATCTAATCCTACTAGGTTAAGCAAATTTTTCTCCATTCCCATTTTCTCAAAATTAGGATCTTAATCCTAAATTTAAAGTTCCTAGAGTGAAAATCATCTCAAACCCATGAAGAATACTCCCCCAACATCGAATTTCTTAAGAAACCCGAAATGGTCTCAAATGCTTAAAAATCAAACTCTGATTTCTCAAGTTTTTAAACAGCAATTTAAAGGGAAAGGGAGCCCATTACCTAGAGAGGAAAAACCCCCAAAATTTCGTGGAAAATGGGGTGGAAATCTGGCCGGATTTTGAAAGAGTTGCCGGCTGCCTTTTCGCTCGTTTCTGAGCTGTTTGCTGCAACTGGGGCTGGGGTTGGCTGGGCTGGTGGCGCCGGCAGCTAGGAAGAGTGGTCAGCTACTCGACGTCGGCTGGAAGAGGCCGGAAGGGCTGGACTTGTGTGGAGCTGGGTGTGTGCAGGGGAGTGTTGCCGAGAGAGAGAAAAAGAATTGAGGGGCTCAGGGTGGACGGTCGGCTCCGGCGAGAGGGGGGGGGTGTTGATGTGTTTTCTTAGAACAAAATAAACAATTATCTCATTCTAAGTTTACTCGCAAGTGCACGAATCGCATCAGTAGAAAAGCGTACAAGCACGAGGTCAATCCCACAGGGAATGGTTAATATACAATAAATCAATGCAATTAATCACTAGAATAACTAAATGGGGGGTTTTGGAAGATGGAAACACACGCACACATCACCACACGCACACACACTTTATTCTATCTTGCAATGTTAAGTTTTCAGTTTCAAATCAGATAAGCATGCAATAACCATCCAAGGCTAATGACAGTTAATTTGAACACAACATATTAAAGTTTGACAGCTAAAAAGGTTTGGCTAGTTACTTTCTCGCCATTGTTCTCCTAATGCATAAACTAAGAGCTTCTTGGGCCTTCCTTAGCCAGTTAACTTACATGTTCCCTAGTTCAAGCTAAGGCAGCTGTTACCCATGCAGGAGTCATTAAGTTTTATGAGAACGTCAAACATGCACAACATATAAGCTTTGACTATTTCTTTATAGAGGTCGCCCAACCCCACTACCAAGAATAATCCCTTATTCCCTTGTTACTTGTGGTTTAGTGTCTGATGAGTGTGCATTTTGCATCACTTTATGATACTAATTCCTTAACCTAGAGTGTTAGAACTCGCTATTTTGTGTTTCTTGTCTTGTTTTTGTGTTTTCAGGTCAAATGAAGCAGAAATGAGAAAAAGAAGCAAATGGAGCCATTTTGGGACATTTCCTGGTCAAACCAGGAAAACGAGTGAAATCCTGGTCAAACCAGGAAAAGTGCAGAAATCCTAGACAAATGAGGATTCCTAGTCACATTAGGAAACATCAAGTCCAGAACCATCATTGCGGAGCCAGAAATGTGAAATCCTGATTCGAACAGGAAATCCTGGTTGAACTAGGAAACCTAACCCAACTAGGGAAATGAGTCCTAGTGACACTAGTAGACCCCAGGGGCAATATGGTCATTACGAGAAGTCGAAATGGATAAGGAATCTCTCATTTTCAAGGAATCCTAGTTGCACCAGGAAATGTTTTTCAGGGTTCCAGAAGCTTCCAGAAGGTGGTGGACATCCATGGAAATGAATGGAGGGAAGAAATGAATTTGAATTCAAATGGAAATGAGGGGCAAAATGGGAAGTCAAAAGTGGAGGGCCCATGGGCCTTAGGGATGCCGAACCAAGATAGGCCATGCATGCACATGCATGGGCCCAAACCCTAGCAGCCCAAAGGCCATGCGCAAGGAGGAAGATGGCAGCCCATGCATGCGCATGCATGCCATGCAAACCCTAGCAGCCAAGGGGCCATGCGCAAGCCCAAGGTGACAAGCCCAAGATGGAAGCCCATGGAGTGAAACCCTAGCCCATCTTGTGCAAGCAACTGAAGCCCAACATGGAAGCCCAACATGCAAGCCCAAAGCCCAAGACTACCAGCCCATGCGCAAAGGAGGGACCCTAGCTAGGCTAGGCGTGAGCCACTTAAGCCCAAAGGGAGCAGCCCAACACGCAAGGCCCTGATGCAGCTAGCCCTAGCTGAAGCCGCAAGCAACTAGGAAAGGGAAACCCTAGCAGCCGCAAGCTTTATCTTCCTTGCCTCTCAAGGAAGGCTCCTCTATATAAACCACCTTCATTCAGAACCCTGAAAACACTTTTTGCACCTACACACTCCAGCCGAAATTCCCTTCTCTTCTCCTAGTTTTATTTTTCTGTTTTAGGTTTTTAGTTCAGCCTTTATTTTGTGGGAGGAATAGCCGAAGGGTGAGAGAGAGAGGAGAGGCGTTGTTGTATGTTTTCCTAGAGCAAATTAAATAACCTTTTCTGAGCTCTAGGTTAACTCGCAAGTGCACGAATCGCGGAGTAGCAAAGCTTACAAATACGAGGTCGATCCCACGGAGAATTGTACTAGTGTTATGATCACTAACTTAATTAAATTCGATTAAATCAACTCTAACTCACACACGCAAATGGGGGGTTTTGATTGGTTTTTGAGACTAGACAAACTAACAGATAAATGACAAAACTTTAAAATAACAACTGAATGAATTTGGATAAAACAATAATAAAGAAACACTAGGGGTTAGAATCCACCACTAGCATACCATTCACTCTACTATGGATATTAACAATCAATATATAAACATGTCAACAAAGTTCGTCTACTAAAAGGTTTGGCTAGTTACTTTTAGCAATTACTCCCCTTACTGTGCATAAACTAAGAGCTTCTTGGGCCTTCCTTAGCCAGTTAACTTGCATGTTCCCTAGTGCTAAGCTAAGGCAGCTGTTACCCATGCAAGAGTCATTACGATCTGTGAGAGTGATAAACACATAGCGCATAGCTCCAAATTAATGTACCCTATGTCCTCTATGATCCCTTTTCTCATGAATATTATCTTAGGATATCCATTTGTTGCCTATTGAAACTATCATCCTTTCGAGCTTATTTAGTTTCACAACATATATCTAGATGCATGCAACCTAAGGTGATCAGTCAAAGATGCGAAACAAATAGATTCAATTTAAACAGAGATCCAAGATTTGTCAACATGTAAATAATTAAAAATCAATAATCCATAGTGAGAGTAAGCAGCATCGCTAGGGCTTCATCCTAGCCCTAGCCCAATATTCAGCTACACATAATTAAATCCATAAATAAAGAAAGCATAATTAAAACAATTAAAATAAAAGAAAGGGAAAAAGAAATCAAGCCACGGATGACGAGGTGGAGGCGGCTCCACCCTTGGACGGTGTGGCTGCAAGGTGGCGTGACTAGGTGGTGGTGGCTGCAGCGTGACTTCCTCCTCCTTCTTCAGTTCAGCCAAAAAATAAAAGAACACAAAGATAGGTGGCTGTAGCAGAAAAATAAAGATAAGAGAAGGAGGTGATGGGGGCTGTGGCAAGGACAAGGAAGAAACACTAGCTAGGGTTTTCGAAAATAAAAGAGAAGAAAACTCACTTCAGAACCCTTTTTCTGAATTGAAGACATGTATTTATAGAGATTAGTAGGAGAGGAAACCTTGGGAGGCAAGGAAAAGAGAGATGCGGCTGCTGCTAGGGTTAGGGAAGGCTTTGGGCTTGCGGCAAGGCTTTGGCTTTGGGCTTAAGTGCCACACGCCAGCCCCCTAGGATTTCACTTCATGGCTGCCACCTTCAGGCTTGCGCATTGGGCTTCATCTTGGGCTGGTGCATGCATGCATGCATGGCCCCTCAGATTTCGGCATTTGCATAGGCCCATGGCCCTTTTGACTTGTTGACTTTTCATAGTTGACCCTTGAGCATTAACTTTGACTTCCCATTTTGCCCCTCATTTCCATTTGAATTCGAATTCATTTCTACCCTCCATTTATTCCCATGGATGTCCACCACCTTCTAGAAGCTTCTGGAACATTGACTTTGTAGAGTTGACTTTGACCAACATTTCCTAGTGTGACTAGGATTTCTTGTACATGAAGGATTCCTTATCCATTTTGACTTCTCGTAATGACCATATTGCCCCTGGGGTCTCCTAGTGTCATTAGGACTCCTTTCCCTAGTTGGGTTAGGTTTCCTAGTTCAACCAGGATTTCCTGTTCCAATCAGGATTTCTCATTTCTGGCTCCGCAATGATGGTTCTGAACTTGATGTTTCCTAGTGTGACTAGGAATCCTCATTCGACTAGGATTTCGGCCCCTTTCCTGGTTTGACCAGGATTTCTCTTGTTTTCCTGGTTTGACCAGGAAATGTCTAAAAATGGTCCTTTTGGCTTCTTTTCTCTTCTTTGCTCATTTTATCCTATAAAAACAAAAACAAACTAACAACACACAAAATATCGAGTTCTTGCACTCTGAGTTAGGGAGTTAGTATCTTAAAATAGTGTAAAATGAGCACTCAACACACCCCCAAACTTAGATTTTGCTAGTCCTCGAGCAAAAAGAATAAAGAAAAGACTCAAGACAGACTCAAAACATCCCAACACATGATTTCATAAGTACAGCCATAAATAGCATAGTCAAGCAAGATACATATAGAATTTATTCCTCAATCTCTAATAATGCTTCAATTAACATACCTTACTCCTCCATGAAATATATAGACCATCCTTGACACAAACTCAAGTGGTTAGACAAACAAGACTAAATCAGCATACACAAAATAGATTCAACTTCAATTCTCACTAAGGCATACTCTCAATAATAAAACGCTCAGATATTGGGTCAATACGTGCACTCAAGTATATGTGAGAGATGATATGATAAACAACTACAAAAAGCTCACATATTAATCATGAAAGAAAAGCACATTGAAACACTGATCTCAATAGAAGGAATTAAAATACTTGAAACAGAATCAATAACCATAAGCTTCCCTTTTATCTAGACTCCACATAATGAACTACAATTCTCCCAAGATCAAGTAGGGCTTTAATAAGGGTTGTAATGGAGGCTTAGGTTAGGATAGGGTATTGAAATGAAACGGATAACAAAGGGCTACAGACTGTGGATTTGCACCAAACAATAATGGAGGCATTCCTTCATAATTTTGCACTCATAGCTCAAATTCGAACACCTTTCCACTTCCATCTTTTGAAATCGTCCCTTCCCTTTGATTTTTGATTCTTGATTTTTTTTTTTTTGTTGAAAGGGAACGACAAACACTCTTAAGCATAACTCATTCTCTTCCAAGCTATGCACACACATTTCTTTTTAACCTCACAGCTTCATTAGCTCAATGCAAATCCATCAGTAAGGTAAACAGGTTGAGGAGTGAAACTCCCCCAAACTTAGGGTTTGGTATAGGGGTAAACAAAGAAAAGGTCATTAGGCTCAAATTGTTTGACTAGGAAATAACACAGGGTAGGCCTTAGGCTATGGGTTAAAAACAAACAAGGCCTAATATCATCTCCTAAGATTCATGTAGTTATATCCATGCTTTGAATAGAATAATTGAGAAGTTCTAGCTTATTGATTCACAATTATATTCCAAGTACTTAATCAAAAGAAAGAATAATGAGATCACAACGACTTTATATGACACGAAAATTTTAGAGTAATGTCAACACTCAAGAATTGAAGTACAGGGCTCAAAAGCTCACTTAGGTCATACAAGTCTACTCTATTAAGTACATGCATCTCTAGTCATGCAAGTTATCACTTAAGTTTATGAAAACAAGGCCCACTTCATAGAGTTGTAAAGCATGTTACGAAACAATACTAGATAAAGAAGAATACATACCATATATACAAGCTAGACATGCTCAAAATAACCATACATAATGAAATCAATTAGTTGGGGACTCAAGACAACCAAACAAACAAAAAGACTCAAAATATTTTTTTTTTTTTTTACACACTAAAAACGAAAAATGCGTCGCATTCCCCACCCCCAAACTTAAAAGAAACATTGTCCTCAATGTTTAAATGAATGACAAATGTAATGCACAATGTAATGAAAAGGGAAAAACATCAAATAAAACAAAACTAATGAACGGAGCAAAGAGAGGGTGAAAACGTACCTTGGCTGATGTGACAATGGCTTGCCCACGCATATGTACAAAATCACCTCCTCGTCGTCATCCATCCCTTGGGTTGCCTCCCAAGAAGCGCTAAGTTTCACGTCTTCAGCCAGACCTAGTCTTATACTAGAAATCAATTTTCTCTTGGTTCAGCTCAAAATCAGGTTCAAGGAAAGGTTTCACACGATGACCATTGACCTTAAATATGTTCCCATTCTTCGGATTCTTGATTTCAACTGTACCATAGGGAAACACTCTAATCACCTCATAAGGTCCGGTCCATCTTGAACGCAACTTGCCTGGGAAGAGACATAATCTTGTATCATATAATAACACCTTCCCTCCAACAAAAAATTCTCGCGGACGTAGATTCTTATCATGGTACCTCTTGGTCCTTTCTTTGTATAACTTAGCATTCTCATATGCGAAATGTCGTATTTCCTCCAGCTCACTAAGTTGCAACTTCCTTTTCTCACCAGCGGCATGAATATCAAAATTGAACTTCTTAATCGCCCAATATGCCTTATGTTCAAGCTCAACTGGTAAATGACAGGCTTTCCCATAGATCAGTCGAAACGGAGACATTCCAATGGGTGTCTTGTAAGCGGTGCGATAAGCCCACAATGCATCATTAAGCTTGGTAGACCAATCCTTCCTATTGGCGAGCACCGTTCTTTCCAAAATGAACTTAATCTCACGATTCGATATTTCCACTTGCCCACTCGTCTGAGGATGGTAGGGAGTAGCCACTTTATGCCTTATTCCATATTTCTTCATCACGGCCTCAAACAGCTTATTGCAAAAATGCGATCCCCCATCACTAATGATTGCTCTCGGGGTACCAAATCGTGCAAAGATATTGGTCTTAAGGAAATTCAAGACCACTCGAGCATCATTAGTTCTACAAGCGACAGCTTCCACCCACTTAGACACATAATCAACTCCAACCAGAATGTACTCGTATCCAAAAGAAGATGGAAATGGCCCCATGAAATCTATTCCCCAAACATCAAAGATCTCAACTTCCAACATAAAGTTCAGCGGCATCTAATCACGAGCAGAAATATTTCCCATCTTTTGACATCTATCGCATGTGAGGTAAAACTGAGGACAGTCATGAAAAATAGTAGGCCAAAAGAAACCTGCTTGAAGAACCATGTAAGCAGTCTTAGTTCCTCCTCCATGGCCTCCACACTCTTTAGAATGACACATCTCAATGACATTCCTCTGCTCTATTTCCGGTACACATCGTCTTATCAACTGATCTGACCCATATTTGAACAAATAAGGATCATCCCACACATACTGTCTGACATCATGCAAAAACTTCTTCCTTTGGTAGTGTGTCAGATCATTGGGCAACACTCCACTTGCTAAATAATTAGCTATGTCAGCATACCATGGAGTAGTCAAGATGGCAAAAAGCTGCTCGTCCGGAAATGACTCTCGTAACGGTAGTGTGTGCTCTTCAGACTGTTCCTCATTGACGAGTCTACTCAAATGGTCTGCTACCACATTTTCACAACCTTTCTTGTCTTTGATCTCAATATCAAATTCCTGTAGCAACAGAGTCCATCTAATCAACCTCGGCTTTGCATCTTTTTGTTCAGCAAATACTTGAGAGCGGCATGATCCGTGTAGACGGTGATCTTAGACCCAATCAAATAACTTCTAAATTTCTCCAAGGCAAAGATCACAGCAAGCAACTCCTTCTCTGTAGTAGAATAGTTCAACTGTGCATCATTCAGAGTCCTGCTTGCATAATAGATCACATGTGGCAGCTTATCAACTCTCTGACCCAAAACAGCTCCAACTGCATAATCACTTGCATCACACATAAGCTCAAACGGCAAGTTCCAATCGGGTGGCATAATGATTGGGACAGAAGTGAGTAGCTTCTTCAACTTGTTAAATGCAACCAAGCAATCCTCATTAAACTCGAAATTCACCTCTTTTTGCAATAAGGTGCACAAAGGCCTGGAGATCTTGGCAAAATCCTTAATGAACCTCCTATAAAACCCAGCATGGCCTAGGAAACTTCTTACTTCCTTAACACTCGATGGAGGCGGCAATCTTTGAATCACATCAATCTTGGCCTTATCAACTTGTATGCCCTCTTTTGAAATCACATGACCCAATACTATCCCTTGTTGAACCATGAAGTGACATTTCTCCCAATTAAGCACTAGATTGGCTTCTTGACATCTTTTCAGAACTAAAGACAAGTTATCCAGACATGCATCAAAAGACGAACCAAAAACAGAAAAATCATCCATAAATACCTCAATGATTCGTTCCACCATGTCAGAGAAAATAGACATCATGCATCTCTGAAATGTTGCAGGTGCATTGCACAATCCGAATGGCATCCTCCTATAAGCGAACGTACCAAATGGACATGTGAAAGTGGTCTTCTCTTGATCCTCGGGCGCAATAGCAATCTGATTGTACCCACTATAACCATCCAAAAAGCAATAGTGACTATGGCCAGCCAACCTTTCTAACATCTGGTCAATAAATGGCAAAGGAAAATGATCCTTTCTTATCGCGGTGTTCAGCTTCCGATAGTCAATACAAACACGCCAACCGGTTTGTGTCCTTTGGGGAACCAACTCATTATGCTCATTCTTCACCACAGTAATACCACTTTTCTTTGGCACTACTTGAACAGGACTAACCCACTTTGAATCACTAATAGGATAAATAATACCAACATCCAACAATTTGATTACCTCATTACGTACAACTTCCTTCAGAGTTGGATTCAGTCTTCTTTGGGCATCACGAGTAGGCTTGGATTCCTCCTCAAGTAAAATTCTGTGCATACACACTGTGGGTGAGATTCCCTTGATATCGGCTATGGTCCACCCCAATGCTAACCGATTTTCCTTCAAGACTCTCAGGAGTCTTTCTTCCTCGCCTGCACTCAAATTAGCTGCAATAATCACAGGCAAAGTCTCATTTTCTCCCAAAAATGCATATTTCAAGTGCTCCGGTAACGGTTTCAGCTCCAATTTAGGTGCTTGCTCAATAGAAGGAAGCGTCTTTTGATTCGTAGGCACTAACATTTCAAACTGGTTGAACCACTTATTTCTGAGAGGTCGGGTGCCCTCCAAACGTGTAGGAGTTGTTTCCACGTTTTCTTCCAACTCACTAGACTCGAGTGCTCCCAAAGCAACCTCCAATGTATCTTCTGCAAGATTAGTTACGCCCACTTCCTCAACCAATGGGTCCAAACTATCAATCCTTAGGCAATCATCCTCCTCCTTTGGATACTTCATTGCACCAAAAACATCAAACTCAACCGTTTCACCAAGTACAGACATTGTCAACTTCCCATTACTCACATCAATCTTGGTGTTCGCTGTGGCCATGAACGGTCTTCCCAATATGATCGGTAGCTCATTCCCTCTAATTGGGGTGTCCTCCATTTCAAGAATGATAAAATCAGCGGGCATGATCAAATCTGCAACCCGAACCAGCACATCTTCAACCACACCTTTCGGAACCTTTACTGAACGATCTGCCAATTGAAGAGTAACACTAGTAGGTTTAAGATCTCCTATGCCCAACTGTGCGAAAACTGAATACGGCATCAAATTAATACTTGCTCCCAAATCCAGCAATGCCTTCTCAAACTTATGATCCCCAACCAAACAAGGAATCGTAAAACTGCCAGGGTCCTTCAACTTGGGCGGCAACTTTCTTTGTAAAACAGCACTGACTTCTTCACTTAGACACACCTGTTCATGTTCTTTGAATTTTCTCTTGTGTGTGCACAATTCCTTCAAGAACTTGGCATACTTAGGAATCTGCTGAATAGCATCAAGCAAAGGAATGATGATTTCCACTTTCTTAAACATCTCTAAAATTTCCTTGGCTTGCTCATCCTTATTCTGCTTCCATTGACGTTGAGGGAAAGGCAACGGAGCTCTTGGAATAGAGGAAGTAATCTCGGCCTTCTTGCTAGCACGCGTAGCAATGTGCTTTTCTTGTTTCTTTCTTTCCTCCTCTTCCTCATCCTTGTTGATGTGTTTTCTTAGAACAAAATAAACAATTATCTCATTCTAAGTTTACTCGCAAGTGCACGAATCGCATCAGTAGCAAAGCGTACAAGCACGAGGTCGATCCCACAGGGAATGGTTAATATACAACAAATCAGTGCAAATAATCACTAGAATAACTAAATGGGGGGTTTTGAAAGATGGAAACACACACACACATCACCACACGCACACACACTTTATTCTATCTTGCAAGGTTAATTTTCAGTTTCAAATCAGATAAGCATGCAATAACCATCCAAGGCTAATGACAGTTAATTTGAACACAACATATTAAAGTTTGACAGCTAAAAAGGTTTGGCTAGTTACTTTCTCGCCATTGTTCTCCTAATGCATAAACTAAGAGCTTCTTGGCCCTTCCTTAGCTAGTTAACCTACATGTTCCCTAGTTCAAGCTAAGGCAGCTGTTACCCATGCAGGAGTCATTAAGTTTTATGAGAACGTCAAACATGCACAACATATAAGCTTTGACTATTTCCTTATAGAGGTCGCCCAACCCCACTACCAAGAATAATCCCTTATTCCCTTGTTACTTGTGGTTTAGTATCTTTGACTATTTCACAGCTAAACCTAACAGATAAACTAGATGCAATTACCCTAAGGTGGCCAGTCAAAGGATGCAAACAACTAGTGACGGGGGTTCTAATAGATAATGGAAATTTAATATGTGCAAACATCAAACTAACAGACCAAGAGACGGATAAACGATTTGTTAAAGCATACGAATCCATTAATCGACCTACAACTAACATGCAAGATAGAATAACTAACCTACATAATTAAATAAAACAAATAAAAGAAACAAAACAGCAACAAATAAATAAAATCCCAATTCATGCTTGTTAACGGAAATCAGAAACGCAAATTAAACAAACTTAGAAGCATAAACTAAACAACTAATTTAAAGTGCATAATTTAAATGAAATCAGAAACGTAAAATTAAAGAAATTAAAAGCATAAACAAAGGGAACTCAGCAACATGAATTGAAAGCAATAAAGAGATAACTAAATAAAATCAGATTGCAAAGATTAAATAACAACTAACTAAAATCAGAACCAAAGCTATAAATTAAATAAATTCAGAAACCAATATCCAACATTAAATCTGAAACTAGAAGGAAAAAGAAAGCAAAAATCAGAGGTGCAAGCACATGGGGGCTGCGGCAAGGAGAGAGGAAGAAGGAGGCACCTAACACAAGCAATTGGCTCACGGCAAGGTGAGCTTGGGCTTGCGGCAGCAGGTGGTCCTTCCTTCTCACTTGTCACGCCACCCTCTCTCTAAGTCTCTCTCTGAATTCGGCTCACCTTACAAGAGAAATAAAAGCTGAAAATAAAATCCTAAAACAGAAAAATAAAACTAGGAGGGGGAGAGGTTTCGGCTGAACTAGGAGGAGAAAAAGTGATCCTCAAAGTCTGAATGGAGGGGGTTTAAATAGGAGAAGCCTTCCTTGAGAGGCAAGGAAGAGCAACTTGCGGCTGGCTAGGGTTTGCTTTCCTAGTTCCTTGCGGCATCAGCTAGGGCTGGCTGCACCTTGGGCTTGCGGCATGGGCTGCTCCCTTTGGGCTTAAGTGGCTCACGCCTAGCCTAGCTAGGGTCCCTCCTTGGCGCATGGGCTGGTAGTCTCGGGCTTTGGGCTTGTATGTTGGGCTTCCATGTTGGGCTTCAGTTGCTTGCACAAGATGGGCTAGGGTTTCACTCCATGGGCTTCCATCTTGGGCTTGTCACCTTTGGGCTTGCGCATGGCCCCTTGTCTTGCTAGGGTTTGAATGGCATGCATGCGCATGCATGGCTGCCATCTACCTCCTTGCGTGTGGCTTTTGGGCTGCTAGGATTTGGGCCCATGCATGTGCATGCATGGCCCACTTGGTTCGGCATCCCTAGGGCCCATGGGCCCTACACTTTTGACTTCCCATTTTGCCCCTCATTTCCATTTGAATTCAAATTCATTTCTTCCCTCCATTCATTTCCATGGATGTGCACCACCTTCTGGAAGCTTCTGGAACCTTGAAAAACATTTCCTGGTGCAACTAGGATTTCTTGAAAATGAGAGATTCCTTATCCATTTCGACTTCTCGTAATGACCATATTGACCCTGGGGTCTCCTAGTGTCACTAGGACTCCTTTCCCTAGTTGGGTTAGGTTTCCTAGTTGGGTTAGGTTCAACCAGGATTTCCTGTTCGAATCAGGATTTCACATTTCTGGCTCTGCAATGATGGTTCTGGACTTGATGTTTCCTAGTGTGACTAGGAATCCTCATTTGACTAGGATTTATGCACTTTTCCTGGTTTGACCAGGATTTCACTCGTTTTCCTGGTTTGACCAGGAAATGTCCCAAAATGGCTCCATTTTCTTCTTTTTCTCATTTCTGCTCCATTTGACCTGAAAACACAAAAATAAGACAAGAAACACAAAATAGCGAGTTCTAACACTCTAGGTTAGGGAATTAGTATCATAAAGTGATGCAAAATGCACACTCATCACACCCCCAAACTTAGATTTTGCTAGTCCTCGAGCAAATAAAGGAAAGAAAAGACTCAAGACTGACTCCAACATCCCAACAACTGAATTCATGCGCACAACCATTAATCACATAAGACAGCAAGGCATATACATTGTAT
Source organism: Dryas octopetala (assembly GCF_963921425.1). NCBI lineage: Eukaryota > Viridiplantae > Streptophyta > Magnoliopsida > Rosales > Rosaceae > Dryas > Dryas octopetala. Next base: position 8,620,762 of record NC_141367.1, on the reverse strand, counting down.
TCTTCAAATTCTAATAACATTTCAAATAACATACCTCGCTCCTCTATTGTCATATAGGCCATCCTTGACACAAATCCAAGTTTTAGACAAACAGAACTAAATCAATACATACATAATAGATTCAACTCCAATCCTCACCATGGCATACTCTCAATGATAAACACTCAAGAATTGGGTTGATATGTGCACTCAAAGTATATGTGAGAGGAAATATGTAACGAAAACAATTAGCTCACATATGTTCATGAAATAAAGGCACATTTTAGAAAGAATACTGATCTCATGAAAGGAATACAAATGCTTGAAATAGAATCAATAGCCATAGGCTCCCTTCTTGAATAGACTCCACATAAGTATAATACACACTCTTGAGATCAGCTAGGGCTTTAATAGGGTTATAATGAAGGCTTAGGCTAGGATAGGGTATTGAAATGAAAAGGAAACACAAAGGGCTAATTTCATGGAATTGCAAGCATCACTAGAACATTCTGAGGTACACTTTTACTTCTTTGCACTTCATAGCTCCACTTGAGCTCTTTTTGCTCACTTTTTTTTTTTTTTTTTTTTGAAACCGTCCCATCTCTTTTCTTTGATTTCTTTTCTTTTTCTTTTCTTTGGGTACGGCATACATACTTTTCTAACACATTTTTGTATAAGCTATGCATTTTCACTTCTTTTTCACCTCAATCAACATGTAAACAACTTGCAATACCATAAAAAGGGTAAAACGGATGAAAGGGGTGATACACCCCCAAACTTAGGGTTTGGTATGGGGTAACAAAGAAAACGGCTTAAAAGGCTCAAAATGGGTAACTAAGGATAAAACATGTAATGGGTAGGCTTTCAGGCTATGGGGTACACAAACAGGGCCTAAATTCATTTCTCAAGAGTTATGCAAATACGGCATGCTTTGTGTACACAAGAAAAGAGTTCTAGCTCATTGACTCAAGATTATGCATATTCCAAGCAAATGACCAAATGAAAGACAATGAGATCAAAACAACGACTTATATGACAATGATAGAATTAGAGTGGCGCGCAACACTCAAGAATTGAAGAACAGGGCTCAAAAGCTCACTTAGGTCATGCAAGTCTACTCTATCATGCATATAGTCATTAGTAATGCTAATCACAACCTAAATTCATATCAACAAGGCCAAATGACATAGAATTGCAAGATATGTTATGGAACACTATTAGAATGAGAAGAACACTAAATATACACACAATACTAAAACATGCTCATAACAATCATGCACACTCAAATCAATTAGTTGGGGACTCAAAACGACCTGAAACAACCAAAATGACTCAAAAACTTTTTGTTTTTAAAACAATGTCGCACACTTCAAAAGAATCACATCCATCACTAAGGTGAATGAGATCTAACGAAAACGTGCATTTTGATGTGGGTTTTGACACCCTAAGTTTAAAAACAAAAGAAAAAGTTTTTTTCCTAACCTAAAAACACCTAAAAACACTAAAAACGAAGATTTTTTTTCTTTTTCTAAAAACACTCAAAAACACTTAAAACACCCTAAACACTTGTTCTAACCTAAAAACACTAACAATTGACAATTGCCCTTCCCCCCACACTTAAATGATACATTGCCCTCAATGTATATGAAATAAATGCAAGAATGATCAAATTAAGCGAAACGGGAAATTGCAAACATCCAAAACAATATAAACACACCAAAATGAAAAATTGTCTTATGAAGCGAAATAAAGAAACTGTTTACTTGCATACGCTAGCGTGGACACTCCAAGGGTAGGCGTGGCCTCCTTGATCCTCAATGACTTCTCCTCCATTATTCGAAACAAAAACTTGGGTTGCCTCCCAATAAGCGCTTGTTTTTCTGTCTTCAGCCTGACATTGCCATCTCCTTTACTTGCGTCCTTTCCTCTTCCTCTTGCCATTGCTACTCTCGGCATTCCCTAGGAACGAACTGAGGAAGCTCTCCATCTCGGACTTCTCCTCTCCATAAAAAGTGACCTCCTCGTTTTCTGGCATCTCGGAAGTGAGCACATACAGCTCTCGCTTGGTGTAGTACCGAATCGTCATGGCGCTCTCCAATGCTTTGTACTCCATGTTAGAGGTGCACAAAAACGGTCTCCCAAGAATAATAGAGACGTCGCCCGGAATCGTCGGCACATCTAGCACTATGAAATCAGAGGGGATTAGTAATTTACGACATTTAACCAAAACATCCACAAGCATACCACAAGCTTTTTGGGCTGAAGAGTTGGCGAAGCGAATGTCCACATCAAATGGTTGCAAATCAGCCTCCTTAAATCCAAGCCTCTCGAACACAACCAGCGGCATGACATTGATAGCTGAACCATTGTCAACTAAGGCATTGGTGATCTTATGCTCCCCTATGCTGCATGGTATGACCAACGAGCCCGGATCCTTCTTCTTGCTTGGAAAAGATGCAAAGATATAACCACAAATCTCCCTAGGAACGTTGTGACTATGCCCTTGCTCCTCAACCTTCTTCTCAATAGACTTCAACTTCCTCATGGTTGCTGGAAACTTAGTAATGTCGATGTCCGGAATGAGGGGAATCACACGTGTATCAGCTTTCTCTTCAATCATTTCCGGATCCTCCTCTTCTTCACTATCACTGATCTCAATCACTTCCTTAGTTTTCACCACTCTAACTCTTTTTCTTGGAGTAGTCCTCAAAATGGCATTTACATGCTCCTCATTCTTCGGGTTGAGGATGGACTGACTAGGCAACTTCCCCTTCGGTTGAGTGGGCAGCGAGGGTGCTGAAAAGTGACTCAAGGGCTGCGGCACATTCTCATTTGCTTCAGCCATTTCGACGCTTCCAATATCCTCACTACTCGAATCTGATGCGCTAGGTAGAGGGCTGCCTTGAGATGTACCTAAAGTTTCCTTTTTTGAGCCTCTCCAACCTTGCAACAAGTTCAAGGTTCATAAAATACACCTAATCAAGAGCAAACACACAATCAGTAGAAAGACTGCTCATAAAGGCATTGCATTTATTAAAAACTAGAAATTAACAAAAACTGAAATCTAACTAATATAACCTAATTCTAATGACTAATTACACCAATTCATTGATATTAGACACCATTCCCCGGCAACGGCGCCAAAAACTTGTTGATGTGTTTTCTTAGAATAAAATAAACAATTATCTCATTCTAAGTTTACTCGCAAGTGCACGAATCGCATCAGTAGCAAAGCGTACAAGCACGAGGTCGATCCCACAGGGAATGGTTAATATACAACAAATCAGTGCAAATAATCACTAGAATAACTAAATGGGGGGTTTTGAAAGATGGAAACACACACACACATCACCACACGCACACACACTTTATTCTATCTTGCAAGGTTAATTTTCAGTTTCAAATCAGATAAGCATGCAATAACCATCCAAGGCTAATGACAGTTAATTTGAACACAACATATTAAAGTTTGACAGCTAAAAAGGTTTGGCTAGTTACTTTCTCGCCATTGTTCTCCTAATGCATAAACTAAGAGCTTCTTGGGCCTTCCTTAGCTAGTTAACCTACATGTTCCCTAGTTCAAGCTAAGGCAGCTGTTACCCATGCAGGAGTCATTAAGTTTTATGAGAACGTCAAACATGCACAACATATAAGCTTTGACTATTTCCTTATAGAGGTCGCCCAACCCCACTACCAAGAATAATCCCTTATTCCCTTGTTACTTGTGATTTAGTATCTTTGACTATTTCACAGCTAAACCTAACAGATAAACTAGATGCAATTACCCTAAGGTGGCCAGTCAAAGGATGCAAACAACTAGTGACGGGGGTTCTAATAGATAGTGGAAATTTAATATGTGCAAACATCAAACTAACAGACCAAGAGACGGATAAACGATTTGTTAAAGCATACGAATCCATTAATCGACCTACAACTAACATGCAAGATAGAATAACTAACCTACATAATTAAATAAAACAAATAAAAGAAACAAAACAGCAACAAATAAATAAAATCCCAATTCATGCTTGTTAACGGAAATCAGAAACGCAAATTAAACAAACTTAGAAGCATAAACTAAACAACTAATTTAAAGTGCATAATTTAAATGAAATCAGAAACGTAAAATTAAAGAAATTAAAAGCATAAACAAAGGGAACTCAGCAACATGAATTGAAAGCAATAAAGAGATAACTAAATAAAATCAGATTGCAAAGATTAAATAACAACTAACTAAAATCAGAACCAAAGCTATAAATTAAATAAATTCAGAAACCAATATCCAACATTAAATCTGAAACTAGAAGGAAAAAGAAAGCAAAAATCAGAGGTGCAAGCACATGGGGGCTGCGGCAAGGAGAGAGGAAGAAGGAGGCACCTAACACAAGCAATTGGCTCACGGCAAGGTGAGCTTGGGCTTGCGGCAGCAGGTGGTCCTTCCTTCTCACTTGTCACGCCACCCTCTCTCTAAGTCTCTCTCTGAATTCGGCTCACCTTACAAGAGAAATAAAAGCTGAAAATAAAATCCTAAAACAGAAAAAATAAAACTAGAAGGGGGAGAGGTTTCGGCTGAACTAGGAGGAGAAAAAGTGATCCTCAAAGTCTGAATGGAGGGGGTTTAAATAGGAGAAGCCTTCCTTGAGAGGCAAGGAAGAGCAACTTGCGGCTGGCTAGGGTTTGCTTTCCTAGTTCCTTGCGGCATCAGCTAGGGCTGGCTGCACCTTGGGCTTGCGGCATGGGCTGCTCCCTTTGGGCTTAAGTGGCTCACGCCTAGCCTAGCTAGGGTCCCTCCTTGGCGCATGGGCTGGTAGTCTTGGGCTTTGGGCTTGCATGTTGGGCTTCCATGTTGGGCTTCAGTTGCTTGCACAAGATGGGCTAGGGTTTCACTCCATGGGCTTCCATCTTTGGCTTGTCACCTTTGGGCTTGCGCATGGCCCCTTGTCTTGCTAGGGTTTGCATGGCATGCATGCGCATGCATGGCTGCCATCTACCTCCTTGCGTGTGGCTTTTGGGCTGCTAGGATTTGGGCCCATGCATGTGCATGCATGGCCCACTTGGTTCGGCATCCCTAGGGCCCATGGGCCCTACACTTTTGACTTCCCATTTTGCCCCTCATTTCCATTTGAATTCAAATTCATTTCTTCCCTCCATTCATTTCCATGGATGTGCACCACCTTCTGGAAGCTTCTGGAACCTTGAAAAACATTTCCTGGTGCAACTAGGATTTCTTGAAAATGAGAGATTCCTTATCCATTTCGACTTCTCGTAATGACCATATTGCCCCTGGGGTCTCCTAGTGTCACTAGGACTCCTTTCCCTAGTTGGGTTAGGTTTCCTAGTTGGGTTAGGTTCAACCAGGATTTCTTGTTCGAATCAGGATTTCACATTTCTGGCTCTGCAATGATGGTTCTGGACTTGATGTTTCCTAGTGTGACTAGGAATCCTCATTTGACTAGGATTTATGCACTTTTCCTGGTTTGACCAGGATTTCACTCGTTTTCCTGGTTTGACCAGGAAATGTCCCAAAATGGCTCCATTTGCTTCTTTTTCTCATTTCTGCTCCATTTGACCTGAAAACACAAAAACAAGACAAGAAACACAAAATAGCGAGTTCTAACACTCTAGGTTAGGGAATTAGTATCATAAAGTGATGCAAAATGCACACTCATCAATCCTTAACCTTAACTTTATCCCTCTTGTACTTTTCCACTTGTTCAGGCTCTAACATCTCAACTTCATCCTCATTGCCTGCATTATCATCTTTGGTGGTGCCCACTTTGTTGTCAATCACTTTCCCACTTCTCAAAGTAGTGATTGCTTCGGCCTTATCCTGAATTGGAGCACCCTTTACCACTTTGTCCAAAGTTAAAGTCACTTGTTCCAATTGGGCTTCCAAACTTGAAATAGCTTTAGCTGTGACATTCAACTGCTCCTCAGTTTTGTTCATGAATGACTTGGTATCATTAGACATCGAAGTTGTACTCTGAGCTAGTGCGGCAATCATGTCCTCCAAATAAGTACTTCGTTGCTTAACAGGGGACTGTACACTCGGTCTAACTTGAACTTTTTCAACCTCAAAACATGGCTCTCCTTGTGATGACCTAGCTCCTTGATTCGCCATCAGAACCTGTATCATTTGCTTAAGTTCAGACATCTCAGCTTCCATAGCTGATTTCTTTTCCACTCTTTTCCGTCTATTCCACTGCTGTGAACTCAGTGCCAATGTGTCAAAGAGTGTCCATGCTTCCTCAAAAGTCTTCTTTTTCAGTGATCCTCCACATGTCATATCCACCATATTACGATCTTGATCTAATAAACCCTCATAAAAATACTCAATCTGCATCCATGGGGCAAAATTATGGTGTGGACAAGAAGTCAGAAGCTCTTGGTACCTTTCCCAACTCTCATGAAACACTTCGTCCTCTGATTGTGTAAACCCTAAGATCTGCTTCCTCATAATGGTAGTCTTGCTAACTGGATAGAATCTCAACAGAAAGTTAGATGCCAATTCTTCCCATGTTTTAATAGAAGCGACCTGCAAGGAAAACAACCAATGTTTAGCTTTATCTTTAAGAGAGAATGGAAATAACCTTAACTTCCTTTGATCATCGCTCAACCCCCTCAGCTTGCCAATCTCGCATATCGCATGAAATTCCTTAAGATGCACGTAGGGATCTTCTCCTTCTAAACCATGAAATGATGGAAGAAGTTTGATTGTCCCACTTGAAAGTTCAAAATCAACTTCCACTTGAGAGTAAGCAATGCACGTTGGTTGAGCTAGAAGTGTTGGAGACGAATAATCACTCAAAGGTATTCTCATTTGAGAGGCTTTCGGCTGCAGGGTCTCCTCGACTTCCTCTTCTGATTTCTCTTCTTCGTATGCTTCTTCAGATTCACTCCCTCTCGGCGACACAAGAGTTGACCTCATCCTTAACGGTGTCCAATTGAGTCTCGGCCTGCCCTTGTACGCACTCAACACCTTTTGGCCTTCTGCACGTGAAAGGGGGGTGATCTTCGAATTTGACTCTTCCATTGTACCTTAGAAATAAGAGAAATCAGCAAGAACCAATAATGAAAACAGAAAATAAAACCTAACTAAAATGACTTAACTAAAGTTAATTAAACTAGCAATCAACACAAATAACAATTCCCCGGCAACGGCGCCAAAAACTTGTTGTATGTTTTCCTAGAGCAAATTAAATAACCTTTTCTGAGCTCTAGGTTAACTCGCAAGTGCACGAATCGCGGAGTAGCAAAGTTTACAAATACGAGGTCGATCCCACGGAGAATTGTACTAGTGTTATGATCACTAACTTAATTAAATTCGATTAAATCAACTCTAACTCACACACGCAAATGGGGGGTTTTGATTGGTTTTTGAGACTAGACAAACTAACAGATAAATGACAAAACTTTAAAATAACAACTGAATGAATTTGGATAAAACAATAATAAAGAAACACTAGGGGTTAGAATCCACCACTAGCATACCATTCACTCTACTATGGATATTAACAATCAATATATAAACATGTCAACAAAGTTCGTCTACTAAAAGGTTTGGCTAGTTACTTTTAGCAATTACTCCCCTTACTGTGCATAAACTAAGAGCTTCTTGGGCCTTCCTTAGCCAGTTAACTTGCATGTTCCCTAGTGCTAAGCTAAGGCAGCTGTTACCCATGCAAGAGTCATTACGATCTGTGAGAGTGACAAACACATAGCGCATAGCTCCAAATTAATGTACCCTATGTCCTCTATGATCCCTTTTCTCATGAATATTATCTTAGGATATCCATTTGTTGCCTATTGAAACTATCATCCTTTCGAGCTTATTTAGTTTCACAACATATATCTAGATGCATGCAACCTAAGGTGATCAGTCAAAGATGCGAAACAAATAGATTCAATTTAAACAAAGATCCAAGATTTGTCAACATGTAAATAATTAAAAATCAATAATCCATAGTGAGAGTAAGCAGCATCGCTAGGGCTTCATCCTAGCCCTAGCCCAATATTCAGCTACACATAATTAAATCCATAAATAAAGAAAGCATAATTAAAACAATTAAAATAAAAGAAAGGGAAAAAGAAATCAAGCCACGGATGACGAGGTGGAGGCGGCTCCACCCTTGGACGGTGTGGCTGCAAGGTGGCGTGACTAGGTGGTGGTGGCTGCAGCGTGACTTCCTCCTCCTTCTTCAGTTCAGCCCAAAAATAAAAGAACACAAAGATAGGTGGCTGTAGCAGAAAAATAAAGATAAGAGAAGGAGGTGATGGGGGCTGCGGCAAGGACAAGGAAGAAACACTAGCTAGGGTTTTCGAAAATAAAAGAGAAGAAAACTCACTTCAGAACCCTTTTTCTGAATTGAAGACATGTATTTATAGAGATTAGTAGGAGAGGAAACCTTGGGAGGCAAGGAAAAGAGAGATGCGGCTGCTGCTAGGGTTAGGGAAGGCTTTGGGCTTGTGGCAAGGCTTTGGCTTTGGGCTTAAGTGCCACACGCCAGCCCCCTAGGATTTCACTTCATGGCTGCCACCTTCAGGCTTGCGCATTGGGCTTCATCTTGGGCTGGTGCATGCATGCATGCATGGCCCCTCAGATTTCGGCATTTGCATAGGCCCATGGCCCTTTTGACTTGTTGACTTTTCATAGTTGACCCTTGACTTCCCATTTTGCCCCTCATTTCCATTTGAATTCGAATTCATTTCTACCCTCCATTTATTCCCATGGATGTCCACCACCTTCTAGAAGCTTCTGGAACCTTGACTTTGTAGAGTTGACTTTGACCAACATTTCCTAGTGTGACTAGGATTTCTTGTACATGAAGGATTCCTTATCCATTTTGACTTCTCGTAATGACCATATTGCCCCTGGGGTCTCCTAGTGTCATTAGGACTCCTTTCCTTAGTTGGGTTAGGTTTCCTAGTTCAACCAGGATTTCCTGTTCCAATCAGGATTTCTCATTTCTGGCTCCGCAATGATGGTTCTGAACTTGATGTTTCCTAGTGTGACTAGGAATCCTCATTCGACTAGGATTTCGGCCCCTTTCCTGGTTTGACCAGGATTTCTCTTGTTTTCCTAGTTTGACCAGAAAATGTCTAAAAATGGTCCTTTTGGCTTCTTTTCTCTTCTTTGCTCATTTTATCCTATAAAAACAAAAACAAACTAACAACACACAAAATATCGAGTTCTTGCACTCTGAGTTAGGGAGTTAGTATCTTAAAATAGTGTAAAATGAGCACTCAACAGGCGTGGAAGCAAGGAAGGAGGACTCCATTGCCGCAAGCCCTAGCTCACCCCAGCCGTGAGCCAATTGCTTGTGGAGGTTGCCTTCTCTCTTGCCTTGCCGCAGCCCTCTCACTTGGTTTCTTTGATTTTTCTTCTAGTTTTCTGATTTTAAGTTAGTTTATGTTGCTGAATTAATTATCTTGTGACTCTGAATTTATTTAATTAAGTTTCTAAATTCCATTAGTTGTAGCTTTGGTTCTGATTTTAGTTAGTTGTTTATGTTTATGCAATTTAATTTATGCAATCTGATTTCGTTGTTTAGTTGTCCTTTAATTTTATATTTCTGATTTCAATTCGTGTAAGCCTTTAAATTCATTAACTTTGCGTTTCTGATTTCCTTTTGCAAGCGTGAATTGGGATTTTGTTTATTGGTTGCTGTTTTGTTTTTATTTGTTTTATTTAATTATGTAGGTTAGTTATTTTATCTTGCATGTTAGTTGTAGGTCGATTAATGGATTCGTATGCTTTAACAAATCGTTTATCCGTCTCTTGGTCTGTTAGTTTGATGTTTGCGCGTATTAAATTTCCACTATCTATTAGAACCCCCGTCACTAGTTGTTTGCATCCTTTGACTGGCCACCTTAGGGTAATTGTATCTAGTTTATCTGTTAGGTTTAGCTGTGAAATAGTCAAAGACACTAAACCACAAGTAACAAGGGAATAAGGGATTATTCTTGGTAGTGGGGTTGGGCGACCTCTATAAGGAAATAGTCAAAGCTTATATGTTGTGCATGTTTGACGTTCTCATAAAACTTAATGACTCCTGCATGGGTAACAGCTGCCTTAGCTTGAACTAGGGAACATGTAGGTTAACTAGCTAAGGAAGGCCCAAGAAGCTCTTAGTTTATGCATTAGGAGAACAATGGCGAGAAAGTAACTAGCCAAACCTTTTTAGCTGTCAAACTTTAATATGTTGTGTTCAAATTAACTGTCATTAGCCTTGGATGGTTATTGCATGCTTATCTGATTTGAAACTGAAAACTTAACATTGCAAGATAGAATAAAGTGTGTGTGCGTGTGGTGATGTGTGCGTGTGTTTCCATCTTTCAAAACCCCCCATTTAGTTATTCTAGTGATTAATTGCATTGATTTGTTGCTTATTAACCATTCCCTGTGGGATCGACCTCGTGCTTGTACGCTTTGCTACTGATGCGATTCGTGCACTTGCGAGTAAACTTAGAATGAGACAATTGTTTATTTTGTTCTAAGAAAACACATCAACAGTGTCTTTGACTATTTCACAGCTAAACCTAACAGATAAACTAGATGCAATTACCCTAAGGTGGCCAGTCAAAGGATGCAAACAACTAGTGACGGGGGTTCTAATAGATAGTGGAAATTTAATACGTGCAAACATCAAACTAACAGACCAAGAGACGGATAAACGATTTGTTAGAACATGCAAATCCATTAATCGACCTACAACTAACATGCAAGATAGAATAACTAACCTACATAATTAAATGAAATAAATAAAAACAGAAACTAACAAATAAACAAAGTCCCAATTCATGCTTGCTAATGAAAATCAGAAACGCAAAATTAAAGGCACAACTAAACAACTAAATTAAATTGCATAAATTAAATTGCATAAACATAAACAACTAAATGAAATCAGAACCATGCATTAAATAAATTCAAAATCATAAACTAATTAACTTCAGTAGCATAAACCAACAATTAAAATAGAAACTAGAACGAAAATCAAAACAAACAATGGGAAGGGGCTGCGGCAAGACAAGGAAGAGAAGGCACCTTGCACAAGCAATTTGGCTCACGGCTATGGTGAGCTAGGGCTTGCGGCTTAGGGGTGTCCTTCCTTGCAGCCACGCCACTCCTCTCTCTCTCTCTACCTTCGGCTAGCCCTCACAAGAATTAAACTAAAACTAACCTAGAACAGAAAAAATAAAACTAAGGAATAAAAAGGAATTTCGGCTAGAGTTGGAGGTGAGAAAAGTTGATCCCTAGGGTTCTGAATGAAGGGGATATATATAGAGGTGCATTCCTTGAGAGGCAAGGAGAAGGAAACATGCGGCTGCTAGGGTTCCTTGTCCTTGTTGCTTGCGGCATCAGCTAGGGTTAGGGTGCATTAGGCCTTGCGGCATGGGCTGCTCCTTGGGATTAAGTGATTCACGCCTAGCCCAGCTAGGGTCCCTTCCTTGCGCATGGGCTGCTGGTCTTGGGCTTTGGGCTTGCATGTTGGGCTTCAGTGGCTTGCACAAGATGGGCTAGGGTTTCACTCCATGGGCTTCCACCTTGGGCTTGTCACCTTGGGCTTGCGCATGGGCCCCCTTGGCTGCTAGGGTTTGCATGGCATGCATGCGCATGCATAGGCTGCCATCTTCCTCCTTGCGCATGGCCTTTGGGCTGCTAGGGTTTGGGCCCATGCATGTGCATGCATGGCCCATCTAGGTTCGGCATCCCTAGGGCCCATGGGCCCTCCACTTTTGACTTCCCATTTTGCCCCTCATTTCCATTTGAATTCAAATTCATTTCTTCCCTCCATTCATTTCCATGGATGTCCACCACCTTCTGGAAGCTTCTGGAACGTTGAACAACATTTCCTGGTGCAACTAGGATTCCTTGAAAATGAGAGATTCCTTATCTATTTCGACTTCTCGTAATGACCATATTGCCCCTGGGGTCTCTTAGTGTCACTAGGACTCCTTTCCCTAGTTGGATTAGGTTTCCTAGTTCAACCAAGATTTTCTATTCGAATCAGGATTTCACATTTCTGGCTCCGCAATGATGGTTCTGGACTTGATGTTTCCTAGTGTGACTAGGAATCCTCATTTGACTAGGATTTCTGCACTTTTCCTGGTTTGACCAGGATTTCACTCGTTTTCCTGGTTTGACCAGGAAATGTCCTAAAATGGCTCCATTTGCTTCTTTTTTCTCATTTCTGCTTCATTTGACCTGAAAACACAAAAACAAGACAAGAAACACAAAATATCGAGTTCTAACACTCTAGGTTAAGGAATTAGTATCATAAAGTGATGCAAAATGCACACTCATCACACCCCCAAACTTAGATTTTGCTAGTCCTCGAGCAAATAAAGGAATGAAAAGACTCAAGACTGACTCCAACATCCCAACAACTGAATTTATGCGCACAACCATTAATCACATAGGAAAGCAAGGCATATAAATAGTATTCTCCAAATTCTAATAACATTTCAAATAACATACCTCGCTCCTCTATTGTCATATAGGCCATCCTTGACACAAATCCAAGTATTAGACAAACAAGACTAAATCAATACATACATAATAGATTCAACTCCAATCCTCACTATGGCATACTCTCAATGATAAACACTCAAGAATTGGGTTGATATGTGCACTCAAAAGTATATGTGAGAGGAAATATGTAACAAAAACAATTAGCTCACATATGTACATGAAATAAAGGCACATTTTAGAAAGAAATACTGATCTCATGAAAGGAATACAAATGCTTGAAATAGAATCAATAACCATAGGCTCCCTTCTTAAATAGACTCCACATAAGTATAATACACACCTCTAGAGATCAGCTAGGGCTTTAATAGGGTTATAATGAAGGCTTAGGCTAGGAGAGGCTATTGAAATGAAAAGGAAACACAAAGGGCTAAATTCATGGAATTGCAAGCATCAATAGAACATTCTGAGGTATACTTTGCTTCTTTGCACTTCATAGCTCAATTTGAACTCTTTTTGCTCACTTTTTCTTTTGAAACCGTCCCATCTCTTTTCTTTGATTTATTTTCTTTTTCTTTTCTTTGGGCACGGCATACATACTTTTCTAACACATTTTTGTATAAGCTATGCATTTTCACTTCTTTTTCACCTCCATCAACATATAAACAACTTGCAATACCATAAAAAGGGTAAACGGGTAAAAGGGGTGTAGCACCCCCAAACTTAGGGTTTGGTATGGGGTAACAAAGAAAACGGCTTAAAAGGCTCAAAATGGGTAACTAAGGATAAAACATGTAATGGGTAGGCTTTCAGGCTATGGGGTACACAAACAGGGCCTAAATTCATTTCTCAAGAGTTATGCATATACCACATGCTTTGTGTACACAAGAAAAGAGTTCTAGCTCATTGATTCAAGATTATGCATATCCCAAGCAAATGACCAAATGAAAGACAATGAGATCAAAACAACGACTTATATGACAATGATAGAATCAGAGTAGCGCGCAACACTCAAGAATTGAAGAACAGGGCTCAAAAGCTCACTTAGGTCATGCAAGTCTACTCTATTATGCATATAATCATTAGTAATGCTAATCACAACCTAAATTCATATCAACAAGGCCAAATGACATAGAATTGCAAGATATGTTATGGAACACTATTAGAATGAAAAGAACACCAAATATACACACAATACTAAAACATGCTCATAAGAATCATGCACACTCAAATCAATTAGTTGGAGACTCAAAACGACCTGAAACAACCAAAATGACTCAAAAACTTTTTGTTTTTAAAACAATGTCGCACACTTCAAAAGAATCACATCCATCACTAAGGTGAATGAGATCTAACGAAAACGTGCATTTTGATGTGGGTTTTGACACCCTAAGTTTAAAAACAAAAGAAAATGTTTTTTTTTTTTTTTTTCTAACCTAAAAACACCTAAAAACACAAAAAACGAAATTTTTTTTTTCTTTTTCTAAAAACACTCAAAAACACTTAAAACACCCTAAACACTTGTTCTAACCTAAAAACACTAACAAATGACAATTGCCCTTCCCCCCACACTTAAATGATACATTGCCCTCAATGTATATGAAATAAATGCAAGAATGATCAAATTAAGCGAAACGGGAAATTGCAAATATCCAAAACCAAATAAACACACAAAAATGAAAAATTGTCTTATGAAGCGAAATAAAGAAACTGTTTACTTGCATACGCAAGCGTGGACACTCCAAGGGTAGGCGCGGCCTCCTTGGTCCTCGATGACTCCTCCTCCATTATTCGAAACAAAAACTTGGGTTGCCTCCCAATAAGCGCTTGTTTTTCTGTCTTCAGCCTGACATTGCCTTCTCCTTTACTTGCGTCCTTTCCTCTTCCTCTTGCCATTGCTACTCTCGGCACTCCCTAAGAACGAACAGAAGAAGCTCTCCATCTCTGACTTCTCCTCTCCATAAAAAGTGATCTCCTCGTTTTCTGGCATCTCGGAAGTGAGCAAATACACCTCTTGCTTGGTGTAGTGCCGAATCTTCATGGTACCCTCCAATGCTTTGTACTCCATGTTAGAGGTGCACAAAAATGGTCTCCCAAGAATAATCGAAACGTCATCCGGAAGTCTCGGCACATCTAGCACTATGAAATCCGAGGGAATTAGTAATTTACGACATTTAACCAAAACATCCACAAGCATACCACGGGCTTTCTCGACTGAAGAGTTGGCGAAGCGAATGTCCAAATCAAACGGTTGCAAATCAGCCTCCACAAATCCAAGCCTCTCGAACACAACCAGCGGCATGACATTGATAGCTGAGCCATTGTCAACTAAGGCATTGGCGATCTCATACTCCCCTATGCTGCATGGTATGACCAACGAGCCCGGATCCCTCTTCTTGCTTGGAAAAGATGCAAAGAGATAACCACAAATCTCCCTAGGAACGTTGTGACTATGTCCCCGCTCCTCAACCTTCTTCTCAATAGACTTCAACTCCCTCATGGTTGCTGGAAATTTGGTGATGTCGATGTCCTGAATGAGGGGAATCACACGTGTATCAACTTTCTCCTCAATCATTTCCGGATCCTCCTCTTCCTCACTATCCATGATCTCAATCACCTCCTTAGTCTTGACCACTCTAACTCTCTTTCTTGGAGTAGTCCTCAAAATAGCATTTACATGCTCCTCATTCTTCGGGTTGACGATGGGCTGACTTGGCAATTTCCCCTTCTCTCTTTGACCCAAAGTAGTGGCAATCTGACCCATTTGACTCTCCAAATGTGCAATAGCCTTCGAATTGGCTTGCATCTGCTGCTCAGTACGGTTCATGAAGGCATTGGTACTCTGAGCAAGGGAAGTGGTGCTTTGAGCAATCTGAGCAATCTTGTCCTCCAAAACTAGACCTCTCGGCATTAGGGTGCATATACGGCTTGTTGGTGCTCCCACTAGCTTGCTGTCCATTGTTGTTGCTCCACCTGAAATTAGGGTTGTTCTTCCATCCAGGGTTATAAGTGTTAGAAAAAGGATCATATGGCACCCTAGGATAACTCCCAACCTGATTCACGTGTTCCACATCACCTCCTTGTTCTTGCATACCTATCATCTTCTCTTGAGCCAAAGATAACTTCTGCACCATAGTCTTGATTTCCAAAATCTGTCCCTCCATGGTGTTCGGCACATCAGCTACCTCATATAACCCTCTCTTTGGTCCTCCCCTTGAACGATTGGAATCCCACTGTTGAGAACTCAAAGAGAGTGACTCAAAAAAATCTTTAGCCTCATCATCCGTTTTTGACATGAATGCACCACCACATGCCGAATCCACCTTGGCTTGGTCTCTCTCCAATAATCCCTGATAAAAACAACAAATCACATACCAAGGAGATAGGTTATGGTGTGGGCAGCTAGTAAGTAACTCATTGAATCTGTCCCAAGTCTCATGGAATGGCTCGTCCGCTTTCTGCACAAATCCAAGGATCTCCTTCCGAATAGAATTCGTCTTGGAAATGGAATAAAACTTGTTCAGGAACTTGCTCGAAAGATCATCCCATGTCGAAATGGAACCACTGGGCAGCGAATACAACCACCTCTTTGCCTTGTCCTTAAGCGCAAAAGGGAACATCCTCAAACGGTACTGATCGGCATTCAGGCCCCTCAATTGTGCGGCTTCACAAATCCCGGAAAACTCCTTCAAAAAGTGGATCGGATCCTCCCCATTCAGTCCATGGTAGCTCGGCAACAAGTGAATCTGACCACTCTATATTTCGAAATCAGTGGCTATGGTTGCATTCCGAATGCACGATGGTTGAGTGGGCAGCGAAGGTGCTGAAAAATGGCTCAGGGGCTGCGGCATCATCTCGTTTGCTTCAGCCATTTTGACACTCTCAGTCTCTTCACTACTCGAATCTGATGCACTAGGTTGCGGGCTAACTTGTGATGTACCTAAAGCTTCGTTCCTGAGCCTCTCCAACCTTGCAACAAGTTCAGGGTTCATAAAACACACCTAATCAAGAGAAAAACACACAATCAGTAGAAAGAATGCAAATAAAGGCATGGCATTTATTAAAAACTAAAAATTAACAAAAACTGAAATCTAACTAATATAACCTAATTATAATGACTAATTACACCAATTCTTTGATATTAGACACCATTCTCCGGCAACGGCGCCAAAAACTTGTTGATGTGTTTTCTTAGAACAAAATAAACAATTATCTCATTCTAAGTTTACTCGCAAGTGCACGAATCGCATCAGTAGCAAAGCGTACAAGCACGAGGTCGATCCCACAGGGAATGGTTAATATACAATAAATCAATGCAATTAATCACTAGAATAACTAAATGGGGGGTTTTGGAAGATGGAAACACACGCACACATCACCACACGCACACACACTTTATTCTATCTTGCAATGTTAAGTTTTCAGTTTCAAATCAGATAAGCATACAATAACCATCCAAGGCTAATGACAGTTAATTTGAACACAACATATTAAAGTTTGACAGCTAAAAAGGTTTGGCTAGTTACTTTCTCGCCATTGTTCTCCTAATGCATAAACTAAGAGCTTCTTGGGCCTTCCTTAGCCAGTTAACCTACATGTTCCCTAGTTCAAGCTAAGGTAGCTGTTACCCATGCAGGAGTCATTAAGTTTTATGAGAACGTCAAACATGCACAACATATAAGCTTTGACTATTTCATTATAGAGGTCGCCCAACCCCACTACCAAGAATAATCCCTTATTCCCTTGTTACTTGTGGTTTAGTGTCTTTGACTATTTCACAGCTAAACCTAACAGATAAACTAGATGCAATTACCCTAAGGTGGCCAGTCAAAGGATGCAAACAACTAGTGACGGGGGTTCTAATAGATAGTGGAAATTTAATACGTGCAAACATCAAACTAACAGACCAAGAGACGGATAAACGATTTGTTAGAACATGCAAATCCATTAATCGACCTACAACTAACATGCAAGATAGAATAATTAACCTACATAATTAAATGAAATAAATAAAAACAGAAACTAACAAATAAACAAAGTCCCAGTTCATGCTTGCTAAAGAAAATCAGAAACGCAAAATTAAAGGCACAACTAAAAAACTAAATTAAATTGCATAAATTAAATTGCATAAACATAAACAACTAAATGAAATCAGAACCATGCATTAAATAAATTCAGAATCATAAACTAATTAACTTTAGTAGCATAAACCAACAATTAAAATAGAAACTAGAACGAAAATCAAAAGAAACAAGGGGAAGGGGCTGCGGCAAGACAAGGAAGAGAAGGCACCTTGCACAAGCAATTTGGCTCACGGCTATGGTGAGCTAGGGCTTGCGGCTTAGGGGTGTCATTCCTTGCAGCCACGCCACTCCTCTCTCTCTCTCTACCTTCGGCTAGCCCTCACAAGAATTAAACTAAAACTAACCTAGAACAGCAAAAATAAAACTAAGGAATAAAAAGGAATTTCGGCTGGAGTTGGAGGTGAGAAAAGTTGATCCCTAGGGTTCTGAATGAAGGGGATATATATAGAGGTGCATTCTTTGAGAGGCAAGGAGAAGGAAACATGCGGCTGCTAGGGTTCCTTGTCCTTGTTGCTTGCGGCATCAGCTAGGGTTAGGGTGCATCAGGCCTTGCGGCATGGGCTGCTCCTTGGGCTTAAGTGATTCACGCCTAGCCCAGCTAGGGTCCCTTCCTTGCGCATGGGCTGCTGGTCTTGGGCTTTGGGCTTGCATGTTGGGCTTCAGTGGCTTGCACAAGATGGGCTAGGGTTTCACTCCATGGGCTTCCACCTTGGGCTTGTCACCTTGGGCTTGCGCATGGGCCCCCTTGGCTGCTAGGGTTTGCATGGCAAGCATGCGCATGCATAGGCTGCCATCTTCCTCCTTGCGCATGGCCTTTGGGCTGCTAGGGTTTGGGCCCATGCATGTGCATGCATGGCCCATCTTGGTTCGGCATCCCTAGGGCCCATGGGCCCTCCACTTTTGACTTCCCATTTTGCCCCTCATTTCCATTTGAATTCAAATTCATTTCTTCCCTCCATTCATTTCCATGGATGTCCACCACCTTCTGGAAGCTTCTGGAACGTTGAACAACATTTCCTGGTGCAACTAGGATTCCTTGAAAATGAGAGATTCCTTATCTATTTCGACTTCTTGTAATGACCATATTGCCCTTGGGGTCTCCTAGTGTCACTAGGACTCCTTTCCCTAGTTGGGTTAGGTTTCCTAGTTCAACCAAGATTTCCTATTCGAATCAGGATTTCACATTTCTGGCTCCGCAATGATTGTTCTGGACTTGATGTTTCCTAGTGTGACTAGGAATCCTCATTTGACTAGGATTTCTGCACTTTTCCTGGTTTGACCAGGATTTCACTCGTTTTCCTGGTTTGACCAGGAAATGTCCTAAAATGGCTCTATTTGCTTCTTTTTCTCATTTCTGCTTCATTTGACCTGAAAACACAAAAACAAGACAAGAAACACAAAATATCGAGTTCTAACACTCTAGGTTAAGGAATTAGTATCATAAAGTGATGCAAAATGCACACTCATTAGGGGGGTCGCGCGGCTGACTTGGTCGACGAGGAAACGGCCGGCGTCGAAGGTTGTGGTGGTGGCTGGGTGTTTATAGAGAGAGACACAGAGAGATGAGAAAGTGAGGTCGCGGGGGGGTAAAGAGAGAGAGAGAGAGAGAGAGAGAGAGAGAGAGAGAGAGAGAGAGAGAGAGAGAGAGAGAGAGAAATAGATAGGGGGTGTGTTGAGTAAATTGTGGGGGTTTCTAGAGAAATCCGGTTGTAATACTAAAAATTTTCTAGAATTTTCGTGTGAAAGGACAAAATTGCCCCTAAAATGTTTCGCCCCACATTCTCAAACCGTGGCCCAAATTTAAATTATGTCTTCAAAAGTACGTTATGAACTACTACTTCATTACCCTCGTCTATTGAAATTTTTCTAAAAGTTTTATCTTTCCTTAATTTCCCGTTTGATTACCCATTTTCTTATTAGAATGTATAAGTCTCTTTCAAATTAAACTTTCCAACTGGGTCACCACCGAATGAAATTTAACTTGATTTTATATAAAAGAACGAAACTTGGGTCGGGTCATTACACTTAAGTCCATGTTCTTTTAATGAAACCCTGGCCGCACCTTGTCTTCTCCTTGCCTCCAAAGGAATCCTCACCTTACCTCTATAAATATATCATATTCTCTCATTGTTTGGGGTTCCCATATTTTTATATTTTCAGAATTCAGAGATAGAGGGGGAGGCCGAATTTCAGAGAGAGAGAGTGAGAGGGTGGCGCCACTTGAGGGAGAATGAGAGACCATGTGCCGCAGCCCTAGCTCACCTTTGTCGTGAGCCTCCTTGCTGCTATGTCTCTCCTCTTCTTCTCTCTTGTGCCGCTGCCACCCTCTTGTGATGTTTCTTTGTTTTTCTTTTGATTTTCTTCTTTTTATTTAGTTAATTAGTTGTTCTTGCTTTCATTGTGGATTTAATTATTATAATGGAAGTTAGATCTTTTATTTTCTTTATTTTTATGTTTTGAGTTTTTTATTGCTTTGCTAAGTTGGATGATGAAACTTTAATTGTGAGTTATGCAATGGTGACACTTGTGATTTAATTTGATGCATGTAGTAAATCCTTGATCTCTAGTAAAATTGATTCTATTTGTTTGCACCCTTTGACTAGCTACCTTAGGGTAATTGCATTTAGATTATGTTGTGAAATTAAATATGCTCAAAAGGTTGATAATTTCAATTGGCAGCAAGTGGGTATCCTAAGAACGTACTCATGAGAAAAGGGATCATAGATGACATACAGTACATTAATTTGGAGCTATGCGCTATGTGTTTATCGTTTTCACAAAACTTAATGACTCTTGTATGGTTAACATGCGCCTAGGGAATGCCTAACAAAGCTCTTAGGACACATGCAAGTTAACTGACTAGGGGAGGCCTAAGAAGCTCTTAGTATATGCATAAGGAGAACAATAGTTAGGAGTGTCCTCAAAAAGGCTTTCGGCTGGTAAACTTTATTACATTTATGCATTATCTTGAATTGCTTGGTTGTATTTCCATCAATTGGTGTGGATTCTGAATTCTTAGCATTGCAATTGTTTATGTTTGTGTGGTGTGTGTGAGTTTAACAATCTACAAGCCCCCCTGCCGTGTGTGTGTGTTTGGTTATTCTAGTTGGTAAGTTGAATTGGTTTGATGTGTATTTACCTATTCCTCGTGGGATCGACCTCGTACGTATACGCTATGCTTACATGAGCGATTCTTATACTTGCGAACTACAACTTGGTATTCGTTTCTAAATTCCAAGTAAAACAAGTTGTACAAAAAGGAGCAACAGAGTCTGATTTGGGATTTGGTGAATAAATGTCGGATTTCAGTTTTTCAATTCCCTTTGTATATAAGTTTACAAATATGGTTTCACTTGACGGATTGTTTAAATTGATGAATATTCCTTGGAAAGGATTTTAGCTTATGATTTTCTTCATATGGGTTATTTAATTTTTCGATTTTCGATCGAAAAAAATTGGTTGGGTTTATACACTTTGATTTTATTTGGAATTATGCTAAAAGTTATGGATTTAAAGTCTTCTTGGGAAAGTATAATGATATTGTTTTTGGTGGGAAAAGGATCTATGATTTTGGTTATGAAAAATGGTTTTCAAACCACCTTTGCAGTACCCTCTAGGTTATTAGAATGGATAGGTCTTTGGGACTCATCACGGCACATATATAGGCTTTGGGCCGTGTGTCGAGATGCTTCGCCCTTTGGGGGTTGCTCTGCGTGCACGTATGACCAGGATTGCCTGCACATGTATGGATTTTACTCCACACGTGTGTATGGCCAGGATATTGCCTGCACGTGTTGGATTTTACTCCACGCGTGTGTATGGCCAGGATATTGCCTGCACGTGTATGGATTTTACTCCGCACGTGTGTATGGCCAGGATATTGCCTACACATGTTGGATTTTACTCCACGCGTGTGTATGGCCAGGATTATTCAGGGTATATAGCATGGTGGAAAAATGAAATTGATATCTTCAAAAGTTTTAAATATGGATTTTAAGTGAGAAATACTTTTCGAGTTCTATAGAGATTTCGATTTCATTATTTTTATGACTTCGTTAAATTAAATGATTTACTATTGAGAAATGTGTTTTGAGTTATCTTTTCCTTGAGTTCCTTTAGTTTTATTATACTCTTAAAGATTATAAATGGTTTTAAAACTGGGAGATTTCAAAGAGTAACGTGAGGTCTTAGAGCTAAACGTGATTTTGAAGGATTTTCTGAAACAGGAAGTTTACATTTGTTTTCGTTTCTATTATACTGTCCACTCACTGAGTTATCTCACAGTTTTTCTTGTTTGTCTTAAATTGTATCCCCAGGTAGTAGCTTTGGTGGAGGTCGAGCCAATCACGTCGAGGCATAGCATCTATTTTCCGTTCCCAGATCTTGTAGGCATCACTTCCATTCTGGAAGTTCCTTTTCTTTAATAGTAAAATTTCTTGTATTAGAATAGTGGCTCTGATAACCCCACTTTAAATTTTAAGATGGTTTTTATTTGAAATTGTTGGGTCTGAGACCCTTTTGGTTGTGGTAGAGGTGGCTGATATCTTAGAAGTGTTTTTAACAGATTTTGAAATTTTTGGGTTAGTCCATTTTCAGGGGAGGTTCTGCCAAATTTTTGGTAGGATTTTCTTTGATTTTGGACTCCCACAGGACTGCTCCGGGTTTCAGGGTGGAATCCGGGGGCGGTCCTGTCATTATGGTCCAACAAGGGATAGTATTGGGTCATGTGATTTTTAAGGAGGGCATACAAGTTGAAAAGGCTAAGATTGATGTGATACAAACATTGCCGCCTCCATTGAGTGTTAAAGAAGTAAGGAGTTTTTTAGGCTATGCTGGGTTTTATAGGAGGTTCATTAAGGATTTTTCTAAGATTTGAAGGCCTTTATGCACCTTATTGCAAAAAGAGGTAAATTTTGAGTTTGATGAGGATTGCTTGGTTGCATTTAACAAGTTGAAGAAGCTACTCACCTCCGCTCCGATCATTATGCCACCTGATTGGAATTTGCCTTTTGAGCTCATGTGTGATGCAAGTGACTATGCTGTTGGAGCTGTTTTGGGGCAGAGAATTGAGAAGCTGCCGCATGTGATTTATTATGCAAGTAGGACTCTGAATGATGCTCAATTGAATTATTCTATTACCGAGAAGGAGTTGCTTGCTGTGATTTTTGTTTTGGAGAAATTTAGAATTTATTTGATTGGGTCTATCACCATTTACACAGATCATGCTGCTCTCAAGTATTTGCTGAATAAGAAAGATGCAAAGCCAAGGTTGATTAGATGGACGCTGTTGCTGCAAGAATTTGATATTGAGATCAAAGACAAGAAAGGTTGTGAAAATGTGGTGGCAGACCATTTGAGTAGACTTGTCAATAAGGAACAATCTGAAGAGGACACATTACCGTTACGAGAATCATTCCCGGATGAGCAACTTCTTGCCATCTTAACTACTCCATGGTATGCTGACATAACGAATTATCTAGCAAGTGGAGTGTTGCCCAATGATTTGACACACTACCAAAGGAAGAAGTTCTTGCATGATGTCAGACAGCATGTGTCGGATGATCCCTACTTGTTCAAATATGGAGCTGACCAGTTGATAAGACGATGTGTACCGGAAATGGAGCAGAGGAATATCATTGAGATGTTCCTTTGAAAAGAATGTGTAGGCCATGGAGGAGGAAATAAGACTGCTTACAAGATTCTTCAAGTAGGTTTCTTTTGGCCCACTATTTTTCATGACTGTCACAGTTTTACCTCACGTGCGATAAATGTCAGAAGATGGGAAACATTTCTGCTCGTGATCAAATGCCGCTGAACTATATGTTGGAAGTCGAGATCTTTGATGTTTGGGGTATAGATTTCATGGGGCCATTTCCGTCTTCTTTTGGATTCGAATACGTTCTAGTGGGAGTGGATTATGTGTCTAAGTAGGTGGAAGCTATCGCTTGTAGAACTAATGACGCTCGAGTGGTCCTGAATTTTCTTAGGACCAATATCTTTGCGCGATTTGGTACCCCGAGAGCAATCATTAGTGATTAGGGATTTGTTGAGTGCTCATTTTACACTATTTTATGATACAAACTCCCTAACCTAGAGTGCAAGAACTCGGTATTTTGTGTTTTGTTAGTTTGTTTTTGTTCTCATAGGATAAAATGAGCAAAGAAGAGAAAAGGAGCCAAAAGAGCCATTTTTAGACATTTCCTTGTCAAACTAGGAAAAGTGGAGAAATCCTGGTCACACCAGGAAAAGCTGAATCTCAATCAAACAAGGATTCCTAGTCTCACAAGGAAAGATCAAGCTTGAATAAGAAGAAATCATGATGATTCGAAGCCATAAATGAGAAATCCTAGTAGGAGTAGGAAATCCTATTTGAACTAGAAAACCTAATCCGAGTAGGAAATGGTATCCTAATGAAGATAGGAGTCATGAGGGGCAAAGTGGTAATTGTGAAATTCCAAGTGAGATAGAAATCCTAAGTCGATAAGGATTCCTAGGTGGACAAGGAGAAGTGGTCAAAAGTCAAAGTCAACAAGTCAAAGGTTCTAGAAGCTTCTGGAAGACATTGGGCTAAAGCACAAATAGAGAAGACTGATTTTCGGCCAAGCTATTGGCTTGGGCTGGGTGCAATACCCTAAGGAGGGTGCGGCACGGGCTTAAGTGAAAGGCCTAGTGGCTGGCGCATGGGCTAAAGCTAAGGGCTGATTGGTTATGCATATTGGGCTTAAGTGAGTGTGCCCTGGGTCCATTAGGTTAAGTTACAGCAATCCCACATTGAAGAGGAATAGAAACAGCAGCCCCACTCTCCTCTATAAATATATCTTTATAATTCAAAGAGGGGGCTCTCTCTTGTCAGAATTCAGAAAACCTAGACTCTTTCTTTTCTTCCTTGCCGCACACCCTTTCTCTCTCTCTTTCTTTTATTTTTCTCACACAGCCCTAGCAGCCGCTTGTTCTTCTTGTTTTCTCTCTCTTGCCACAGCCACCTTCTCTACACATCTCTTCCTTTTATTTTTGCACTGAACCAAAGGAGGAGGAGCAAGTCTTGCCGCAGCCACCACCACCTAGTCATGCCTCTATCTTGCTGCCACCTGGCCGAGCAACTCAGCAGCTTTGCCGTGGAGCCCAAGGCCGAGTAGCAGCCCATCACGCCACCTCCTTGATGCCACACCATCATCTTATGCCGCCGTCTCGCCGCCTTGCTGCTGCCGTGGCTTCATCTATCTCCCTTATTCTTTTTTATTTTCCTCATTATAATTATGCTTTATTTATTTATGGATTTAATTATGTGTAGCTAAATATTGGGCTAGGGCTAGGATGAAGCCCTAGTATGCTATTTACTTCTACTATGGATTATTGATATTTCAATTGTTTACATGTTGACAAATCTTGGATCTCTTTTTAAATTGACTCTATTTACTTCGCATCTTTGACTGATCACCTTAGGTTGCATGCATCTAGATTTAAGTTGTGAAATTAAATAAGCTCAAAAGGATGATAATCTCAATAGGCAACAAGTGGATATCCTAAGATAATATTCATGGGAAAAGGGATTATAGATGTTCATAGGTTACAATTCGGATGGATCTATGCTCTATATGTTTGTCACTCTCACAAATTGTAATGACTCTTGCATGGATAACAGTTGCCTTAAGTACGCTTAGGGAACATGTAAGTTAACTGGCTAAGGGAGGCCTAAGAAGCTCTTAGTTATACACAGTAAGGAGAGTAATTGCTAAAAGTAACTAATCAAACCTTTTAGTAGACGAACTTTGTTGACATGTTTGCATATTGATTGTTAGTATCCATAGTAAGGTGAATGGTATGCTAGTGGTGGATTCTGACCCCTAGTGTTTCGTTATCATTGTTTTTATCTTAATTCATTCAGTTTGTTATTTTAAAGTTTGGTTACTTATTTGTTAGTTTAGCCTCAGTCTCAAAACCCCCCATTTGTGTGTGTGAGTTAGAGTGGATTTAAGTGAATTTAATTGAGTTAGTAATCGTTACACTAGTACAATTCCTTGTGGGATCGACCTCGTATTTGCAAGCTTTGCTACTCCGCGATTCGTGCACTTTCGAGTTAACCTAGAGTTTGAATAAAAGGGTTTAATATAATTGCTCTAGGAAAACATATAACAAGTTTTTGGCACCGTTTCCGGGGAATTGTTATTTGTTTTGATTGCTGTTGATTGTTTTCTTAGAACAAAATAAACATGTATCTCATTCTAAGTATACTCGCAAGTGCACGAATCGCATCAGTAGCAAAGCGTACAAACACGAGGTCGATCTCACAGGGAATGGTTAATAAGCAACAAATCAATTCAAATAATCAAAAGAATAACTAAATGGGGGGTTTAGGAAGTATGGAACTCACGCACACATCACCACACGCACACACCCATTATCCTATCTTGCAATGTTAAGTTTTCAGTTTCAAATTAGATATGCATACTCTAACCATCCAAGGCTAATGACAAATCAATTCAAACACAATGTATCAAAGTTTGACTGCTAAAAAGGTTTGGCTAGTTACTTTCTCGCAATTGTGCTCCTAAGGAATATATTAAGAGCTTATTAGGCCTCCCATAATCGGCTAACTTACATGTTCCCTAACCAAACTTAAGGCAATTGTTATCCAAGTAAGAGTCATTAAGATCTATGAGAACGTCAAACATGCACAACATGTTTTATTTTCTGTTTTTATTCGTTTTTTGTTCTTGTTGATTTCTCTTGTTTCTAAGGTACAATGGAAGAATCAAACTCGAAGATCACTCCTCTTTCACGTGCAGAAGGCCAGAAGGTGTTGAGTGCATACAAGGGCAAGTCGAGACTCAATTGGACACCGTTAAGGATGAGGTCAACTCTTGTGTCGCCGAGAGGGAGTGAATCTGAAGGAGCATACGAAGAAGAGAAACAAGCGGAGGAAGTTGTTGAATGTTTTCTTAGAACAAAATAAACATATATCTCATTCCAAGTATACTCGCAAGTGCACGAATCACATCAGTAGCAAAGCGTAAAACCATGAGGTCGATCCCACAGGGAATGGTTAATAAACAACAAATCAATTCAATTAATCAAAAGAATAACTAAATGGGGGGGTTTTAGAAAGATGAATGATGAGTGTGCATTTTGCATCACTTTATGATACTAATTCCTTAACCTAGAGTGTTAGAACTCGATATTTTGTGTTTCTTGTCTTGTTTTTGTGTTTTCAGGTCAAATGAAGCAGAAATGAGAACAAGAAGCAAATGGAGCCATTTTAGGACATTTCCTGGTCAAACCAGGAAAACGAGTGAAATCCTGGTCAAACCAGGAAAAGTGCAGAAATCCTAGTCGAATGAGGATTCCTAGTCACACTAGGAAACATCAAGTTCAGAACCATCATTGCGGAGCCAGAAATGTGAAATCCTGATTCGAACAAGAAATCCTGGTTGAACTAGGAAACCTAACCCAACTAGGGAAATGAGTCCTAATGGCACTAGGAGACCCCAGGGGCAATATGGTCATTACGAGAAGTCGAAATGGATAAGGAATCTCTCATTTTCAAGGAATCCTAGTTGCACCAGGAAATGTTGGTCACAGTCAACTCTACAAAGTCAAGGTTCCAGAAGCTTCTAGAAGGTGGTGGACATCCATGGAAATGAATGGAGGGAAGAAATGAATTTGAATTCAAATGGAAATGAGGGGCAAAATGGGAAGTCAAAAGTCAAGGGCCCATGCGCCCTAAGGATGCCGAATCAAGATGGGCCATGCATGAACATGCATGGGCCCAAACCCTAGCAGCCCAAAGATCATGCGTAAGGAGCAAGATGGCAGCCCATGCATGCGCATGCATGCCATGCAAACCCTAGCAGCCAAGGAGCCCATGCGCAAGCCCAAGATGCAAGCCCAAGGTGGAAGCCCATGGAGTGAAACCCTAGCCCATCTTGTGCAAGCCACTTCAGCCCAACATGCAAGCCCAAAGCCCAAGACCAGCAGCTCATGTGCAAGGAAGGAACCCTAGCTAGGCTAGGCGTGAATCACTTAAGCCCAAGGAGCAGCCCATGCCGCAAGGCCTGATTCACCCTAACCCTAGCTGCTGCCGCAAGTCACCTTCTCCTTGCCTCTCAAGGATTGCACCTCTATAAATATATCATGTACTTCAGAACCCTAGAGCTCTTCCCTCCTCCTAGTTTAATTTTCAGTTTGTAGGTTTTTATTTTCAGAAGTTAGAAAAAGTGAGAGAGAGCCGAATTCAGAGGGATTTAGAGAGAGAAGGTGGCGTGACAGGTGAGAGAGAGAAGGACCACAGCCTGCTGCCGCAAGCCCTAGCTCACCTTGCCGTGAGTTCCTCCTGCTTGCTAGGTGCCTCCTTCTTCCTCTCTCCTTGCCGCAGCCACCCTAGTGTTTGCATCTCTGATTTTGTTTCTTTTTCGTTCTAGTTTTCTGTTTTATTGTTGGTTTATGCTACTGAAATTGATTAGTTTATGATTCTGATTTTATTTAATGCATGGTTCTGATTTCATTTGGTTAATGCAATTTAATTTAGTTGTTTAGTTTTTGTTTTTAAGTTTGTTTACTTTGTGTTTCTGATTTCTTTTGCAAGCATGAATTGGGACTTTGTTTATTGTTTCTGTTTTTTTTTATTTAATTTAATTATGTAGGTTAGTTATTCTATCTTGCATGTTAGTCGTAGGTCGATTAATGGATTTGCATGTTCTAACAAATCGTTTATCCGTCTCTTGGTCTGTTAGTTTGATGTTTGCATGTATTAAATTTCCACTATCTATTAGAACCCGTCACTAGTTGTTTGCATCCTTTGACTGGCCACCTTAGGGTAATTGCATCTAGTTTATTTGTTAGGTTTAGCTGTGAAATAGTCAAAGACACTAAACCACAAGTAACAAGGGAATAAGGGATTATTCTTGGTAGTGGGGTTGGGCGACCTCTATAAGGAAATCGTCAAAGCTTATATGTTGTGCATGTTTGACGTTCTCATAAAACTTAATGACTCCTGCATGGGTAACAGCTGCCTTAGCTTGAACTAGGGAACATGTAGGTTAACTGGCTAAGGAAGGCCCAAGAAGCTCTTAGTTTATGCATTAGGAGAACAATTGCGAGAAAGTAACTAGCCAAACCTTTTTAGCAGTCAAACTTTAATATGTTGTGTTCAAATTAACTGTCATTAGCCTTGGATGGTTATTGCATGCTTATCTGATTTGAAACCGAAAACTTAACATTGCAAGATAGAATAAAGGGTGTGTACGTGTGGTGATGTGTGCGTGTGTTTCCATCTTCCAAAACCCCCCATTTAGTTATTCTAGTGATTAATTACATTGATTTGTTGTTTATTAACCATTCCCTGTGGGATCGACCTCGTGCTTGTATGCTTTGCTACTGATGCGATTCGTGCACTTGCGAGTAAACTTAGAATGAGATAATTGTTTATTTTGTTCTAAGAAAACATTCAACAAGTTTTTGGCGCCGTTGCCGGGGAATGGTGTCTAATATCAATGAATTGATTTGATTAGTCATTAGAATTAGGTTATATTAGTTAGATTTCAGTTTTTATTAATTTTTAGTTTTTAATAAATGCCATGCCTTTATATGCATTCTTTCTACTGATTGTGTGTTTTTCTCTTGATTAGGTGTGTTTATGAACCCTGAACTTGT
This sequence comes from Dryas octopetala, assembly GCF_963921425.1. Lineage (NCBI taxonomy): Eukaryota > Viridiplantae > Streptophyta > Magnoliopsida > Rosales > Rosaceae > Dryas > Dryas octopetala. Next base: position 8,591,581 of record NC_141367.1, on the reverse strand, counting down.
TGCAAGGTTGGAGAGGCTCAAGAGCGAAGCTTTAGGTACTTTGTTGTATGTTTTCCTAGAGCAAATTAAATAACCTTTTCTGAGCTCTAGGTTAACTCGCAAGTGCACGAATCGCTAAGTAGCAAAGCTTACAAATACGAGGTCGATCCCACAGGGAATTGTACTAGTGTACGATTACTAACTCAATTAAATTCAATTAACTCAACTCTAACTCACACACGCAAATGGGGGGTTTTGATTGGTTTTTAAGGCTAAACTAAACAAACAGAGAAATAACAAACTTTAAAATGACAACTGAAAGATTTCGGGTAAAACAATAATAAAGAAACACTAGGGGTCAGAATCCACCACTAGCATACCATTCACTCTACTATGGATATTAACAATCAATATATAAACATGTCAACAAAGTTCGTCTACTAAAAGGTTTGGCTAGTTACTTTTAGCAATTACTCCCCTTACTGTGCATAAACTAAGAGCTTCTTGGGCCTTCCTTAGCCAGTTAACTTGCATGTTCCCTAGTGCTAAGCTAAGGCAGCTGTTACCCATGCAAGAGTCATTACGATCTGTGAGAGTGACAAACACATAGCGCATAGCTCCAAATTAATGTATCCTATGTCCTCTATGATCCCTTTTCTCATGAATATTATCTTAGGATATCCACTTGTTGCCTATTGAAACTATCATCCTTTCGAGCTTATTTAGTTTCACAACATATATCTAGATGCATGCAACCTAAGGTGATCAGTCAAAGATGCGAAACAAATAGATTCAATTTAAACAGAGATCCAAGATTTGTCAACATATAAACAATCAAAATATTAATAATCCATAGTAAAAGTGAACAGCAATGCTAGGGCTTCATCCTAGCCCTAGGCCAATATTTAGCTACACATAATTAAATCCATAAGTAGTTGTTGCATAATTAAACAATGGAAATAAAAGTGGAGGGAAGAAGAAATCAAGCCACGAATGACGAGGTGGAGGCGGCTCCACCCTTGGACGGTGTGGCTGCAAGGTGGCGTGATGGCTGCTGCTCGGCAAAGTGGTGGCAGCAAGAAGGTGGCGTGGCTAGGTGGTGGTGGCTGCAGCGTGACTTCCTCCTCCTTCTTCAGTTCAGCCCAAAAAAATAAAAGAACGCAAAGATAGGTGGCTGTAGCAGAAAAATAAAGAGAAGAGAAGGAGGTGATGGGGGCTGCGGCAAGAGAAAAGAAAGAGATGGTGGCTGCTAGGGTTTGCTTCAGAAAAATAAAAGGAAGAGAGAGAAAAGACAAGGGGTGTGCGGCAAGAAAGAGATGGAGGCTAGCTAGGGTTTCTGAAAATTAAAGAGCAGAGAGCCCTCTCCTTGAGTTATAAAGATGTATTTATAGAGGAGAGTGGGGCTGAGATTTCTCTTTCTCTTCAATGTGGGATAAGTGCATTCCTTGCACACCAAGACTTATAATTTTCGGCCAAGCATGGGCCTTGGGCTGATTTGGGCTCTTTTTGGGCGTAACTCCCTTTTCAGCTCGCGGAACTGCTGCGCTACCTCCATTAAAATGGCCATATCTTGAGCTAGAAAACTCGGAATCGAAATCCGTAAAATTCCCTGCGAAGCTAACATCCGTATCTTTCCAACCATATATGGCATGCTACCTGATTCGTTCTGGAGAATTACAGAATTGCTGTCGAAATTGGTGCTCTATTTTCCAGGGTTTTGACTTCTTTTTTCAGCTAGGATTCCTTGGGAGGCAAGAACAAGAAAGTGCAGCAGCAGCTAGGGTTAGGAGAGCATTGGGCTTGCGGCAAGGGCTTTGGCTTTGGGCTAAAGTGACACACGCCAGCCCCTAGGGTTTAGTGCATGCGCATGGCTGCTAGTCTTGGGCTGGCGCATTGGGCTTCCTCTTGGCTGGCGCATGCATGCATGCATGGCCCCTTCAGATTTCGGCATTGCATAGGCCCATGACCCATTCACTTTGACTTTTCATAGTTGACCCTTGACCATTCACTTTGACTTCCCATTTTGTCCCTCACTTCCATTTGAATCCGAATTCATTTCTTCCCTCCATTTATTCCCTTGGATGTCCACCACCTTCTAGAAGCTTCTGGAACCTTGACTTTGTAGAGTTGACTTTGACCAACATTTCTGTTGATGTGTTTTCTTAGAACAAAATAAACAATTATCTCATTCTAAGTTTACTCGCAAGTGCACGAATCGCATCAGTAGCAAAGCGTACAAGCACGAGGTCGATCCCACAGGGAATGGTTAATAAGCAACAAATCAATGCAATTAATCACTAGAATAACTAAATGGGGGGTTTTGAAAAGATGGAACACACGCACACATCACCACACGCACACACACTTTATTCTATCTTGCAATGTTAAGTTTTCAGTTTCAAATCAGATAAGCATGCAATAACCATCCAAGGCTAATGACAGTTAATTTGAACACAACATATTAAAGTTTGACAGGTAAAAAGGTTTGGCTAGTTACTTTCTCGCCATTGTTCTCCTAATGCATAAACTAAGAGCTTCTTGGGCCTTCCTTAGCTAGTTAACCTACATGTTCCCTAGTTCAAGCTAAGGCAGCTGTTACCCATGCAGGAGTCATTAAGTTTTATGAGAACGTCAAACATGCACAACATATAAGCTTTGACTATTTCCTTATAGAGGTCGCCCAACCCCACTACCAAGAATAATCCCTTATTCCCTTGTTACTTGTGGTTTAGTGTCTTTGACTATTTCACAGCTAAACCTAACAGATAAACTAGATGCAATTACCCTAAGGTGGCCAGTCAAAGGATGCAAACAACTAGTGACGGGGGTTCTAATAGATAGTGGAAATTTAATACGCGCAAACATCAAACTAACAGACCAAGAGACGGATAAACGATTTGTTAAAGCATACGAATCCATTAATCGACCTACAACTAACATGCAAGATAAAATAACTAACCTACATAATTAAATAAAACAAATAAAAACAAAACAGCAACCAATAAACAAAATCCCAATTCACACTTGCAAAAGGAAATCAGAAACGCAAAGTTAATGAATTTAAAGGCTTACACGAATTGAAATCAGAAATATAAAATTAAAGGACAACTAAACAACGAAATCAGATTGCATAAATTAAATTGCATAAACATAAACAACTAACTAAAATCAGAACCAAAGCTACAACTAATGGAATTTAGAAACTTAATTAAATAAATTCAGAGTCACAAGATAATTAATTCAGCAAAATAAACTAACTTAAAATCAGAAAACTAGAAGAAAAATCAAAGAAACCAAGTGAGAGGGCTGCGGCAAGGCAAGAGAGAAGGCAACCTCCACAAGCAATTGGCTCACGGCTGGGGTGAGCTAGGGCTTGCGGCAATGGAGTCCTCCTTCCTTGCTTCCACGCCTGTTGAGTGCTCATTTTACACTATTTTAAGATACTAACTCCCTAACTCAGAGTGCAAGAACTCGATATTTTGTGTGTTGTTAGTTTGTTTTTGTTTTTATAAGATAAAATGAGCAAAGAAGAGAAAAGAAGCCAAAAGGACCATTTTTAGACATTTTCTGGTCAAACTAGGAAAACAAGAGAAATCCTGGTCAAACCAGGAAAGGGGCCGAAATCCTAGTCGAATGAGGATTCCTAGTCACACTAGGAAACATCAAGTTCAGAACCATCATTGCGGAGCCAGAAATGAGAAATCCCGATTGGAACAGGAAATCCTGGTTGAACTAGGAAACCTAACCCAACTAGGGAAAGGAGTCCTAATGACACTAGGAGACCCCAGGGGCAATATGGTCATTACGAGAAGTCAAAATGGATATGGAATCCTTCATGTACAAGAAATCCTAGTCACACTAGGAAATGTTGGTCAAAGTCAACTCTACAAAGTCAAGGTTCCAGAAGCTTCTAGAAGGTGGTGGACATCCATGGGAATAAATGGAGGGTAGAAATGAATTCGAATTCAAATGGAAATGAGGGGCAAAATGGGAAGTCAAAGTTAATGGTCAAGGGTCAACTATGAAAAGTCAACAAGTCAAAAGGGCCATGGGTCTATGCAAATGCCGAAATCTGAGGGGCCATGCATGCATGCATGCACCAGCCCAAGATGAAGCCCAATGCACAAGCCTGAAGGTGGCAGCCATGAAGTGAAATCCTAGGGGGCTGGCGTGTGGCACTTAAGCCCAAAGCCAAAGCCTTGCCGCAAGCCCAAAGCCTTCCCTAACCCTAGCAGCAGCCGCATCTCTCTTTTCCTTGCCTCCCAAGGTTTCCTCTCCTACTAATCTCTATAAATACATGTCTTCAATTCAGAAAAAGGGTTCTGAAGTGAGTTTTCTTCTCTTTTATTTTCGAAAACCCTAGCTAGTGTTTCTTCCTTGTCCTAGCCGCAGCCACCATCACTTTCTCTCTCTTTATTTTTCTTCTGTTCTCTTGTGGCCGAGCACCCCAGCCCCCTCTCATTGTGTTTCTTTTATTGGGTGCTGAACCGAAGAAGGAGGAATCATTGAAGCCGCAGCCACCACCACTGAGTTGCGCCACCAAGCCGCAGCCACCAACATTAGCCACGCATCACCACCTTGCTGCCAACTTGCCGAGCATCTCAACATCTTTGCCGTGGAGCCCAAGGCCGAGCAGCATCCCATCACGCCATCACCTTGCAGCCGCACTTCCACTCCATCATTCGTGGCTTGATTTCTTCTTCCCTTTCTTTTATTTTAATTGTTTTAATTATGTTTTGTTTATTTGTGATTTTAATTATGTGTAGCTGAATATTGGGCTAGGGCTAGGATGAAGCCCTAGCATTGCTGTTCACTTTCACTATGGATTATTGATAATTTAATTGTTTATATGTTGACAAATCTTGGATCTCTGTTTAAATTGAATCTATTTGTTTTGCATCTTTGACTGATCACCTTAGGTTGCATGCATCTAGAATTATGTTGTGAAACTAAACAAGCTCGAAAGGATTATAGTTTCAATAGGCAACAAGTGGGTATCCTAAGATAATATTCATGAGAAAAGAGATCATAGATGACATACAGTACATTAATTTGGAGCCATGCGCTATGTGTTTGTCACTCTCACAGATCGTAACGACTCTTGCATGGGTAACAGCTGCCTTAGCTTAGAACTAGGGAACATGCAAGTTAACTGGCTAAAAAAGGCCCAAGAAGCTCTTAATTTATGCACAGTAAGGGGAGTAATTGCTAAAAGTGACTAGCCAAACCTTTTAGTAGACGAACTTTGTCAACATGTTTACTTATTGATTGTTAATACCCATAGTGAAGTGAATGGTATGCTGGTGGTGCATTCTGACCCCTAGTGTTTCTTTATTATTGTTGTATCCGAATCTTTCAGTTATCATTTTAAAGTTGTTATTTCACTGTTAGTTTGTCTAGTCTCAAAAACCAATCAAAACCCCCCATTTGCGTGTGTGAGTTAGAGTTGATTTAATCGAATTTAATTAAGTTAGTGATCATAACACTAGTGCAATTCCCTGTGGGATCGACCTAGTATTTGCAAGCTTTGCTACTTAGCGATTCGTGCACTTGCGAGTTAACCTAGAGTTGTTAAAAAGGTTTATTATAATTGCTCTAGGAAAACATACAACAAAAACACTCAAAGACTCAAAAACAAACTAACTAACTTTCCCAACAACTGATATCATGAGTATGACCAACAATAACATAGTAAAGCAAGGCATATATAACATTTATTCTTCAAATTCTAATACTGCTTCAAATAACATACCTTACTCCTCCATTGTGCATATAGGTCATTCTCTTCATAACCCAAGTGTTGGACAAGCAAGAAATAAATCAACATATACAAAATAGATTCAACTCCAATCCTCACCAAGGCATACCCTCAACAATAAAGCACTCAAGAATTGGGTTGAATTGTTGTTGTATGTTTTCCTAGAGCAAATTAAATACCCTTTTCTGAGCTCTAGGTTAACTCGCAAGTGCACGAATCGCTAAGTAGCAAAGCTTACAAATACGAGGTCGATCCCACAGGGAATTGTACTAGTGTACGATTACTAACTCAATTAAATTCAATTAACCCAACTCTGACTCACACACGCAAATGGAGGGTTTTGATTGGTTTTAAGGCTAAACTAAACAAACAGAGAAATAACAAACTTTAAAATGATAACTGAAAGATTTCGGATAAAACAATAATAAAGAAACACTAGGGGTCAGAATCCACCACTAGCATACCATTCACTCTACTATGGGTATTGACAATCAATAAGTAAACATGTTGACAAAGTTCGTCTACTAAAAGGTTTGGCTAGTCACTTTTAGCAATTACTCCCCTTACTGTGCATAAACTAAGAGCTTCTTGGGCCTTCCTTAGCCAGTTAACTTGCATGTTCCCTAGTGCTAAGCTAAGGCAGCTGTTACCCATGCAAAAGTCGTTACGATCTGTGAGAGTGACAAACACATAGCGCATGGCTCCAAATTAATGTACTGTATGTCATCTATGATCTCGTTTCTCATGAATATTATCTTAGGATATCCACTTGTTGCCTATTGAAACTATCATCCTTTCGAGCTTATTTAGTTTCACAACATATATCTAGATGCATGCAACCTAAGGTGATCAGTCAAAGATGCAAAACAAATAGATTCAATTTAAACAGAGATCCAAGATTTGTCAACATATAAACAATTAAATTATTAATAATCCATAGTAAAAGTGAACAGCAATGCTAGGGCTTCATCCTAGCCCTAGCCCAATATTCAGCTACACATAATTAAAATTGCAAATAAACAAAACATAATTAAAACAATTAAAATAAAAGACAGGGAAGAAGAAATCAAGCCACGAATGATGGAGTGGAGGTGCGGCTGCAAGGTGAAGGCGTGATGGGCTGCTGCTCGGCCTTGGGCTCCACGGCAAAGAGGTTGAGGTGCTCGGCAAGGTGGCAGCAAGGTGGTGATGCGTGGCTAATGTTGGTGGCTGCGGCTTGGCTTCCTTCTCCTCTGTCAACTCAGCGCAAAAATAGAAGACACACGAACCAAGGTGGCTGGTAGGGTTCGGCCACAAAAGAAAAGAAAAAAAAAATAAAGAGAGAGAAGGAGATGGTGGCTGCTAGGGTTTCTGAAAAATTCAAGAGAAGAGAACAAACTTCAGAACAGAACCCCTTTTTTGATTTTTAGAGATATATTTATAGAGGGAAGTGGGGCTGAGATTTCTCTTTCTCTTCAATGTGGGATAAGTGCATTCCTTGCACAGCAAGGCTTATAATTTTCGGCCAAGCATGGGCCTTGGGCTGATTTGGGCTCTTTTTGGGCGTAACTCCTTTTTCAGCTCGCGGAACTGCTGCGCTACCTCCACTAAAATGCCCATATCTTGAGCTAGAAAACTCGGAATCGAAATCCGTAAAATTCCCTGCGAAGCTAACATCCGTATCTTTCCAACCATATATGGCATGCTATCTGATTCATTCTGGAGAAGTACAGAATTGCTGTCGAAATGGTGCTCTGTTTTCCAGGGTTTTGACTTCTTTTTTCAGCTAGGATTCCTTGGGAGGCAAGAACAAGAAAGTGCAGCAGCAGCTAGGGTTAGGAGAGCATTGGGCTTGCGGCAAGGGCTTTGGCTTTGGGCTTAAGTGCCACACGCCAGCCCCCCTAGGGTTTCACTTCATGGCTGCCACCTTCAAGCTTGCGCATTGGGCTTCATCTTGGGCTGGTGCATGCATGCATGCATGGCCCCTCAGATTTCGGCATTTGCATAGGCCCATGGCCCATTTGACTTGTTGACTTTTCATAGTTGACCCTTGACCATTAACTTTGACTTCCCATTTTGCCCCTCATTTCCATTTGAATTCGAATTCATTTCTTCCCTCCATTTATTCCCATGGATGTCCACCACCTTCTAGAAGCTTCTGGAATCTTGACTTTGTAGAGTTGACTTTGACCAACATTTCCTAGTGTGACTAGGATTTCTTGTAAATGAAGGATTCCTTATCCATTTCGACTTCTCGTAATGACCATATTGCCCCTGGGGTCTCCTAGTGTCATTAGGACTCCTTTCCCTAGTTGGGTTAGGTTTCCTAGTTCAACCAGGATTTCTCATTTCTGGCTCCACAATGATGGTTCTGGACTTGATGTTTCCTAGTGTGACTAGGAATCCTCATTCGACTAGGATTTCGGCCCCTTTCCTGGTTTGACCAGGATTTCTCTTGTTTTCCTAGTTTGACTAGGAAATGTCTAAAAATGGTCCTTTTGGCTCCTTTTCTCTTCTTTGCTCATTTTATCCTATAAGAACAAAAACAAACTAACAACACACAAAATATCGAGTTCTTGCACTCTGAGTTAGGGAGTTAGTATCATAAAATAGTGTAAAATGAGCACTCAACACACCCCCAAACTTAGATTTTGCTAGTCCTCGAGCAAAAAGAACAAAGAAAAGACTCAAAGCAGACTCAACACATCCCAACACATGACTTCATTAGTACAGCCATAAATAGCATAGTCAAGCAAGATACATATAGAATTTATTCCTCAATCTCTAATAATGCTTCTATTAACATACCTTATTCCTCCATGAAATATATGGACCATCCTTGACACAAACTCAAGAGGTTAGACAAACAAGACTAAATCAGCATACACAAAATAGATTCAACTTCAATTCTCACTAAGGCATACTCTCAACAATAAAACGCTCAGATATTGGGTCAATACGTGCACTCAAGTATATGTGAGAGATGATATAATAAACAAATACAAAAAACTCACATATTAATCATGAAAGAAAAGCACATAGAAACAAAAATACTGATCTCAATAGAAGGAATTAAAATACTTGGAACAGAATCAATAACCATAAGCTTCCCTTTTATCTAGACTCCACATAATGAACCACATTCCTCCCAAGATCAATTAGGACTTTTATGTGGGTTGTAATGGAGGCTTAGGTTAGGATAAGGTATTGAAATGAAAGGGAGAACAAAAGGCTACATACTATGGATTTGCACAAGGAAATCAATAGAGGCATTCTTTGCATAATTTGTACTCATAGCTCAAATTCGAACACCTTTCCACTTCCATCTTTTGAAATCGTCCCTTCCCTTTGATTTTTGATTCTTGATTGATTTTTTTTTTTTTTTTTTTGAAAGGGAACGACAAACACTCTTAAGCACAATTCATTTTCCTTTTTCATCAAGCTACGCATAGACATTTCTTTTCAACCTCACATTGTAACCAACTCCATGCAAATTCATAGGTAAGGTCAACAGGTAGAGGGGTGAAACTCCCCCAAACTTAGGGTTTGGTATAAGGGTGAACAAAGAAAAGGTCATTAGGCTCAAAATGTTTGACTAGGGTTATAACACAGGGTAGGCTTTAGGCTATGGGTTAAAAACAAACAAGGCCTAATATCATCTCCTAGGATTCATGTAGTTATATCCATGCTTTGAATAGAATAAGAGAGAAGTTCTAGCTCTTTGATTCACAATTATATTCCAAGTACTTAATCAAAAGAAAGAATAATGAGATCACAACGACTTTATATGACACGAAAATTTTTAGAGTAATGTAAACACTCAAGAATTGAAGTACAGGGCTCAAAAGCTCACTTAGGTCATACAAGTCTACTCTATTAAGTATATGCATCTCTAAGAATGCAAGTCAGCACTTAAGCTCATGAAAACAAGGCCACAAGTCCATAGAGTTGTAAAGCATGTTACGAAACAATACTAGATAAAGAAGAATACATACTATATATACAAGCTAGACATGCTCAAAATAACTATACATAATGAAATCAATCAGTTGGGGACTCAAGACTCAAAACAAACAAAAACACTCAAAAAAAATTTTTTTTTTTTTTTTTAACACACTAAAAACGAAAAATGCGTTGCATTCCCCACCCCCAAACTTAAAAGAAACATTGTCCTCAATGTTTAAATGAATGACAAATGTAATGCACAATGTAATGAAAAGAGGAAGGGAAAAACAACAAATAAAACAAAACTACTGAACGGAGCAAAGAGAGGGTGAAAACGTACCTTGGCTGATGTGAAAATGGCTCGCCCACGCATATGTACAAAATCACCTCCTCCTCGTCATCCATCCCTTGGGTTGCCTCCCAAGAAGCGCTAAGTTTCACGTCTTCAGCCAGACCTAGTCTTGTACTAGAAATCAATTTTTTCTGGGTTCAGCTCAAAATCAGGTTCAAGGAAAGGTTTCACACGATGACCATTGACCTTAAATATGTTCCCATTCTTCGGATTCTTGATTTCAACTGTACCATAGGGAAACACTCTAATCACCTCATAAGGTCCGGTCCATCTCGAACGCAACTTGCCTGGGAAGAGTCGTAATCTTGTATCATATAATAACACCTTCCCTCCAACAAAGAATTCTCTTGGGCGTAGCTTCTTATCATGGTACCTCTTGGTCCTTTCTTTGTACAACTTAGCATTCTCATATGCGAAATGTCGTATTTCCTCCAGCTCGCTAAGTTGCAACTTCCTTTTCTCACCAGCGGCATGAATATCAAAATTGAACTTCTTAATCGCCCAATATGCCTTATGCTCAAGCTCAACTGGTAAATGACAAGCTTTCCCATAGATCAGTCGAAACGGAGACATTCCAATGGGCGTCTTGTAAGCGGTGCGATAAGCCCATAATGCATCATTAAGCTTGGTAGACCAATCCTTCCTATTGGCGAGCACCGTTCTTTCCAAAATGAACTTAATCTCACGATTCGATATTTCCACTTGTCCACTTGTCTGCGGATGATAGGGAGTAGCCACTTTATGCCTTATTCCATATTTCTTCATCACGGCCTCAAACAGCTTATTGCAAAAATGCGATCCCCCATCACTAATGATTGCTCTTGGGGTACCAAATCGTGCAAACATATTGGTCTTAAGGAAATTCAAGACCACTCGAGCATCATTAGTCCTACAAGCGACAGCTTCCACCCACTTAGACACATAATCAACTCCCACCAGAATGTACTCGTATCCAAAAGAAGATGGAAATGGTCCCATGAAATCTATACCCCAAACATCAAAGATCTCAACTTCCAACATAAAGTTCAGCGGCATCTGATCACGAGCAGAAATATTTCCCATCTTCTGACATCTATCGCATGTGAGGTAAAACTGATGACAGTCATGAAAAATAGTAGGCCAAAAGAAACCTGCTTGAAGAATCTTGTAAGCGGTCTTAGTTCCTCCACCATGGCCTCCACATTCTTTAGAATGGCACATCTCAATGACATTCCTCTGCTCCATTTCCGGTACACATCGTCTTATCAACTGATCTGACCCATATTTGAACAAATAAGGATCATCCCACACATACTGTCTGACATCATGCAAAAACTTCTTCCTTTGGTAGTGTTTCAGATCATTGGGCAACACTCCACTTGCTAAATAATTAGCTATGTCAGCATACCATGGAGTAGTCAAGATGGCAAAGAGCTGCTCGTCCGGGAATGACTCTCGTAACGGTAGTGTGTCCTCTTCAGACTGTTCCTCATTGACGAGTCTACTCAAATGGTCTGCTACCACATTCTCACACCCTTTCTTATCCTTGATCTCAATATCAAATTCCTGTAGCAACAGAGTCCATCTAATCAACCTCGGTTTGGCGTCTTTCTTATTCAGCAGATACTTGAGAGCGGCATGATCCGTGTAGATGATGATCTTAGACCAATCAAATAACTTCTAAATTTCTCCAAAGCAAAGATCACAGCAAGCAACTCCTTCTCTGTAGTAGAATAGTTCAACTGTGCATCATTCAGAGTCCTGCTTGCATAATAAATCACATGTGGCAGCTTATCAACTCTCTGACCCAAAACAGCTCCAACTGCATAGTCACTTGCATCACACATAAGCTCAAACGGCAAGTTCCAATCGGGTGGCATGATGATCGGAGCGGAAGTGAGTAGCTTCTTCAATTTGTTAAAGGCAACCAAGCAATCCTCATTAAACTCGAAATTCACCTCTTTTTGCAATAAGGTACACAAAGGCCTGGAAATCTTGGAAAAATCCTTGATGAATCTCCTATAAAACCCAGCATGGCCTAGGAAACTTCTTACTTCCTTAACGCTTGATGGAGGCGGCAATCTCTGTATCACATCAATCTTGGCCTTATCAACTTGTATGCCCTCCTTTGAAATCACATGACCCAATACTATCCCTTGTTGAACCATGAAGTGACATTTCTCCCAATTAAGCACTAGATTGGCTTCTTGACATCTTTTCAGAACTAAAGACAAATTATCCAGACATGCATCAAAAGACGAACCAAAAACAGAAAAATCATCCATAAATACCTCAATGATTCGTTCCACCATATCGGAGAAAATAGACATCATGCATCTCTGAAATGTTGCGGGCGCATTGCACAATCCGAATGGCATCCTCCTATAAGCAAATGTACCAAATGGACATGTGAACGTGGTCTTCTCTTGATCCTCGGGCGCAATAGCAATCTGATTGTACCCACTGTACCCATCCAAAAAACAATAGTGACTATGGCCGGCCAACCTTTCCAACATCTGGTCGATAAATGGCAAAGGGAAATGATCCTTCCTTGTTGCGGTGTTAAGCTTTCGATAATCAATACAGACACGCCAACCGGTTTGCGTCCTTTGAGGAACCAACTCATTATGCTCATTCTTCACCACAGTAATACCACTTTTCTTCGGTACCACTTGAACAGGACTAACCCACTTCGAATCACTGATAGGATAAATAATACCAACATCCAACAATTTGATTACCTCATTACGCACAACTTCCTTCAGAGTTGGATTCAATCTTCTTTGGGCATCACGAGTAGGCCTAGATTCCTCCTCAAGTAAAATTCTATGCATACACACTGTGGGTGAGATTCCCTTGATGTCGGCTATGGTCCACCCCAATGCTAACCGATTTTCCTTCAGAACTCTCAAAAGTCTTTCTTCCTCGCCTGCACTCAAATTAGCTGCAATAATCACAGGCAAAGTCTCATTTTCTCCCAAAAATGCATATTTCAAGTGCTCCGGTAATGGTTTCAGCTCCAATTTAGGTGCTTGCTCAATAGAAGGAAGCGTTTTCTGATTAGTGGGTACTAACATTTCAAACTGGTTGAACCACTTATTCCTGAGAGGTCGGTTGCTCTCCACACGTGTAGGAGTTGTTTCCACGTTTTCTTCCAACTCACTAGACTCGAGTGCTCCCAAAGCAACCTCCAATGTATCTTCTGCAAGATTAGTTTCGCCCACTTCCTCAACCAATGGGTCCAAACTATCAATCCTTAGGCAATCATCCTCCTCCTTTGGATACTTCATTGCACCAAAAACATCAAACTCAACCGTTTCACCAAGTACAGACATTGTCAACTTCCCATTACTCACATCAATCTTGGTGTTCGCTGTGGCCATGAACGGTCTTCCCAATATGATCGGTAGCTCATTCCCTCTAATTGGGGTGTCCTCCATTTCAAGAATGATAAAATCAGCGGGCATGATCAAATCTGCAACCCGGACCAGCACATCTTCAACCACACCTTTTGGAACCTTAACTGAACGATCTGCCAATTGAAGAGTAACACTAGTAGGTTTAAGATCTCCTATGCCCAACTGTGCGAAAACTGAATACGGCATCAAATTAATACTTGCTCCCAAATCCAGCAATGCCTTCTCAAACTTATGATCCCCAACCAAACATGGAATCGTAAAACTGCCAGGGTCCTTCAACTTGGGCGGCAACTTTCTTTGCAAAACAGCACTGACTTCTTCACTTAGACACACCTGTTCATGTTCTTTGAATTTTCTCTTGTGTGTGCACAATTCCTTCAAAAACTTGGCATACTTAGGAATCTGCTGAATGGCATCAAGCAAAGGAATGTTGATTTCCACTTTCTTAAACATCTCCAAAATTTCCTTGGCTTGCTCATCCTTACTCTGCTTCCTTTGACGTTGAGGGAAAGGCAACGGAGCTCTTGGAATAGAGGAAGTAATCTCGGCCTTCTTGCTAGCACGCGTAGCAATGTGCTTTTCTTGTTTCTTTCTTTCCTCCTCTTCCTCATCCTTAACCTTCACTTTATCCCTCTTGTACTTTTCCACTTGTTCAGGCTCTAATAACTCAACCTCATCCTCAGTACCCGGATTATCCTCTTGAGTAGTGCCCACTTTGTTGTCAATCACTTTCCCACTTCTCAAAGTAGTGATTGCTTCTGCCCTATCCTGAATTGGTGCACCCTTTACAACTTTGTCCAAGGTTAAAGTCACTTGTTCCAATTGGGCTTCCAAATTCGAGATGGCTTTAGCTGTGACACTCAACTGCTTCTCAGTCTTATTCATAAACGTCTTAGTATCAGTAGACATCGAAGTTGTACTCTGAGCTAATGCAGCCATCATGTCCTCCAAATAAGTACTTCGCTGCTCAACAGGGGACTGTATACTCGGTCTAGCTTGAACTCTTTCAACCTCGAAACATGACTCTCCATGTGATGGCCTAGCTTCTTGATTTGCCATCAGAACCTGCATCATCCGCTTAAGCTCAGATATCTCAGCTTCCATAGCTGATTTCTTTTCCACTCTTTTTCGTCTATTCCACTGTTGTGAATTCAACGCCAATGTATCAAAGAGTGTCCATGCTTCTTCAAAAGTCTTCTTTTTCAGTGCTCCTCCACATGTCATGTCCACCATACTACGATCTTGATCCAACAAACCCTCATAAAAGTACTCAATCTGCATCCATGGGGCAAAATTATGATGTGTACACAAAGTCAGAAGCTCTTGGTACCTTTCCCAACTCTCATGAAACACTTCGTCCTCTGATTGTGTAAACCCTAAGATCTGCTTCCTCACAATGGTAGTCTTGCTAACTGGATAGAATCTCAATAGAAACTTGGATGCCAGTTCTTCCCATGTCTTAATAGAAGCGACCTGCAAGGAAAACAACCAATGTTTAGCTTTATCTTTAAGAGAGAATGGAAATAACCTTAACTTCCTTTGATCATCGCTCAACCCCCTCAGCTTGCCAATCTCGCATATCGCATGAAATTCCTTAAGATGCACGTAGGGATCTTCTCCTTCTAAACCATGAAATGATGGAAGAAGTTTGATTGTCCCACTTGAAAGTTCAAAATCAGCTTCCACTTGAGAGTAAGCAATGCACGTTGGTTGAGCTAGAAGTGTTGGAGACGAATAATCACTCAAAGGTATTCTCTTTTAAGAGGCTTTCGACTGCAGGGTCTCCTCGACTTCCTCTTCTGATTTCTCTTCTTCGTATGCTTCTTCAGATTCACTCCCTCTCGGCGACACAAGAGTTGACCTCATCCTTAACGGTGTCCAATTGAGTCTCGGCCTGCCCTTGTACGCACTCAACACCTTTTGGCCTTCTGCACGTGAAAGGGGGGTGATCTTCGAATTTGAATCTTCCATTGTACCTTAGAAACAAGAGAAATCAGTAAGAACCAAAAATAAAAACAGAAAATAAAACCTAACTAAAATGACTTAACTAAAGTTAATTAAACTAGCAATCAACACAAATAACAATTCCCCGGCAACGGCGCCAAAAACTTGTTGTATGTTTTCCTAGAGCAAATTAAATACCCTTTTCTGAGCTCTAGGTTAACTCGCAAGTGCACGAATCGCTAAGTAGCAAAGCTTACAAATACGAGGTCGATCCCACAGGGAATTGTACTAGTGTACGATTACTAACTCAATTAAATTCAATTAACCCAACTCTGACTCACACACGCAAATGGGGGGTTTTGATTGGTTTTAAGGCTAAACTAAACAAACAGAGAAATAACAAACTTTAAAATGATAACTGAAAGATTTCGGATAAAACAATAATAAAGAAACACTAGGGGTCAGAATCCACCACTAGCATACCATTCACTTCACTATGGGTATTAACAATCAATAAGTAAACATGTTGACAAAGTTCGTCTACTAAAAGGTTTGGCTAGTCACTTTTAGCAATTACTCCCCTTACTGTGCATAAATTAAGAGCTTCTTGGGCCTTTTTTAGCCAGTTAACTTGCATGTTCCCTAGTTCTAAGCTAAGGCAGCTGTTACCCATGCAAGAGTCGTTACGATATGTGAGAGTGACAAACACATAGCGCATGGCTCCAAATTATGTACTGTATGTCATCTATGATCTCTTTTCTCATGAATATTATCTTAGGATACCCACTTGTTGCCTATTGAAACTATAATCCTTTCGAGCTTGTTTAGTTTCACAACATAATTCTAGATGCATGCAACCTAAGGTGATCAGTCAAAGATGCAAAACAAATAGATTCAATTTAAACAGAGATCCAAGATTTGTCAACATATAAACAATTAAATTATCAATAATCCATAGTGAAAGTGAACAGCAATGCTAGGGCTTCATCCTAGCCCTAGCCCAATATTCAGCTACACATAATTAAAATCACAAATAAACAAAACATAATTAAAACAATTAAAATAAAAGAAAGGGAAGAAGAAATCAAGCCACGAATGATGGAGTGGAAGTGCGGCTGCAAGGTGATGGCGTGATGGGCTGCTGCTCGGCCTTGGGCTCCACGGCAAAGATGTTGAGATGCTCGGCAAGTTGGCAGCAAGGTGGTGATGCGTGGCTAATGTTGGTGGCTGCGGCTTGGTGGCGCAACTCAGTGGTGGTGGCTGCGGCTTCAATGATTCCTCCTTCTTCGGTTCAGCACCCAATAAAAGAAACACAATGAGAGGGGGCTGGGGTGCTCGGCCACAAGAGAACAGAAGAAAAATAAAGAGAGAGAAAGTGATGGTGGCTGCGGCTAGGACAAGGAAGAAACACTAGCTAGGGTTTTCGAAAATAAAAGAGAAGAAAACTCACTTCAGAACCCTTTTTCTGAATTGAAGACATGTATTTATAGAGATTAGTAGGAGAGGAAACCTTGGGAGGCAAGGAAAAGAGAGATGCGGCTGCTGCTAGGGTTAGGGAAGGCTTTGGGCTTGCGGCAAGGCTTTGGCTTTGGGCTTAAGTGCCACACGCCAGCCCCCTAGGATTTCACTTCATGGCTGCCACCTTCAGGCTTGCGCATTGGGCTTCATCTTGGGCTGGTGCATGCATGCATGCATGGCCCCTCAGATTTCGGCATTTGCATAGGCCCATGGCCCTTTTGACTTGTTGACTTTTCATAGTTGACCCTTGACCATTAACTTTCACTTCCCATTTTGCCCCTCATTTCCATTTGAATTCGAATTCATTTCTACCCTCCATTTATTCCCATGGATGTCTGATGAGTGTTCATTTTACGCTATTTTATGATACTAACACCCTAACCTAGAGTGTTAGAACTCGATCTTTTTGTGTCTGTTGTCTTGTTTATGTGTTTTTAGGTCGAATGAAGCATAAATAGGAAATTGGAGCAAATAGGAGCCGTTTTGGGACATTTCCTGGTCAAACTAGGAAAATGGGTCAATTCCTGGTCAAACTAGGAAAAGAGCTAAATTCCTAGTCAAATGAGGATTCCTAGTCACACTAGGAAACATCAAGTCCAGAACCATCATTGTCGAGCCAGAAATGAGAAATCCTGATTGGAACAGGAATTCCTGGTTGAACTAGGAAACCTAACCCTACTAGGGGAAGGAGTCCTAATGACACTAGGAGACTCCAGGGGCAATATGGTCATTACGAGAAGTCAAAATGGATAAGGAATCTTTCATTTACAAGAAATCCTAGTTGGATTAGGAAAGGTTGGTCAAAGTCAACTCAATCAAGTCAAGGTTCCAGAAGCTTCTAGAAGGTGGTGGACATCCAGGTAATCAAATGGAGGGAAGAAATGAATTCGAATCCAAGAGGGAGAGAGGGGTAAAATTGGAAGTCAAAATCAATGGTCAAGGGTCAACCATATCATGTCATGAAGTCAATTGGGCTTTGGGCCTAGGTGAAGTCGAAATCCACAAGAATAGTGAGGTGGCAGCCCATGCATGCATGCGCATGCCATGCAAGCCATGCGCCAACTCTAGAGCCCAAGTCATGCAGCCCACATGCCAAAGCCCAAGGAAACCCTAGCCCATCACGCCTACAAAGAGAAAGCCCAAGAAATCCTAGCTGAAAAAGAAGTCAAAACCCTGGAAAATAGAGCACCAATTTCGACAGCAATTCTGTAATTCTTCAGAACGAATCAGGTAGCATGCCATATATGGTTGGAAAGATACGGATGTTAGCTTCGCAGGGAATTTTACGGATTTCGATTCCGAGTTTTCTAGCGCAAGATATGGTCATTTTAGTGGAGGTAGCGCAGCAGTTCGGCGAGCTGAAAAGGGAGTTACGCCCAAAAAGAGCCCAAATCAGCCCAAGGCCCATG
Source organism: Dryas octopetala (assembly GCF_963921425.1). NCBI lineage: Eukaryota > Viridiplantae > Streptophyta > Magnoliopsida > Rosales > Rosaceae > Dryas > Dryas octopetala. Next base: position 8,573,299 of record NC_141367.1, on the reverse strand, counting down.
TTTGGCCGAAAATTATAAGTCTTGGTGTGCAAGGAATGCACTTATCCCACATTGAAGAGAAAGAGAAATCTCAGCCCCACTCTCCTCTATAAATATATCTTTATAACTCAAGGAGAGGGAACTCCTTTCTGAAATTTCAGAAACCCTAGCTGTTCTCCTCTCTCTTTTGTAGCCGCCAATACCCTAGCCTCCTTTCTTTCTCTTTCTTTTCTCACGCACCCTAGGAACCCTAGCAGCCCCCATTATTTCTCTTCCCTTGTCGCAGCCACCATCATCTCTCTTTCTTTATTTTTCTGCTGAACCGAAGGAGGAGGAAGAAGTCGAGCTGCTGCCACCTTGTGCCGCTGCTGCCACCTTGTGCCGCCGCTGCCACCTTGTGCCGCTGCCACCTTGTGCCGCCGCTGCTGCCACTCTTTAGGGATGTTCTTTTATTTTTGTTTTGGAATTCTTATTTCTTTTGTTTGATTCTAGTTTTTAAATTGAGGCTGCCACCTTGTGCCGTCTCTCCGGACGGCAAGGGAGGGAGGCCGGAGAGAGAGAGCTCCGGGGAGAGAATGAGAGAATCGGGGGGGGGGGGGTGAGTCGTGAGTGAGGAGAGAGAAAAGTCAGTTTTTAAAACTGATTTTTGGGTTAAAAAAATCATTAAATGAAATTTTACATAATTGCCCCTCACTTCAAAAGCCCGTAACTCGGATTGGCGTGTGCTTCGTGTCTACGAACTCGTGGACTCGAGACCTTCCCAAGGCCCAAAGTCAAAATCAAAAATCCATAAATTTTAAAAGTCAACTTTCGGATCAAGCTCAATTTAAAACAAAAATTAAAAATTAGCCCAAAATCTTTAAATTTCCAAATAAATTTGGGTCGGGTCGTTATAGTCACCGCGCGTCAGAAGGGTAATTTAGGATTATAAGTTATAGGGGGTTTTGAAACAGTTTCTAGATGGCTGGGGGTTTAGGCAAATTTTTTACGTGATTTGGGGGTTTAAAATTAGGCACTATAATTTCAATTGGCAGCAAGCGAGTATCCTAAGAACGTAGTCATGAGAAAAAGGATCATTGGATGTTCATAGGTTACATTAAGGTGGGTCTATGCTCCATGTGTTTACCTTTTTCACAAAACTTAATGACTCTTGCATGGTTAATATGCGCCTAGGGAATGCCTAACAAAGCTCTTAGGACACATGCAAGTTAACTGACTAGGGGAGGCCTAAGAAGCTTTTAGTTTATGCATAAAGAGAACAATACTTAGTAGTGTCCTCAAAAAAGCCTTCAGCTGGTAAACTTTATTACATTTATGCATTATCTTGAATTGCTTGGTTGTATTTCCATCAATTGGTGGTGGATTGTTGATGTGTTTTCTTAGAACAAAATAAACATCTATCTCATTTTAAGTTTACTCGCAAGTGCACGAATCGCATCAGTAGCAAAGCGTACAAGCACTAGGTCGATCCCACAGGGAATGGTTAATAAACAACAAATCAACTCAATTAATCACTAGAATAACTAAATGGGGGGTTTTGGAAGATGGAAACACACGCACACATCACCACACACACACACCCTTTATTATATCTTGCAATGTTAAGTTTTCAGTTTCAAATCAGATAAGCATGCAATAACCATCCAAGGCTAATGACAGTTAATTTGAACACAACATATTAAAGTTTGACTGCTAAAAAGGTTTGGCTAGTTACTTTCTTGCAATTGTTCTCCTAATGCATAAACTAAGAGCTTCTTGGGCCTTCCTTAGCCAGTTAACCTACATGTTCCCTAGTTCAAGCTAAGGTAGTTGTTACCCATGCAAGAGTCATTAAGTTTTATGACAACGTCAAACATGCACAACATATAAGCTTTGACTATTTCCTTATAGAGGTCGCCCAACCCCACTACCAAGAATAATCCCTTATTCCCTTGTTACTTGTGGTTTAGTGTCTTTGACTATTTCACAGCTAAACCTAACAATTAAACTAGATGCAATTACCCTAAGGTGGCCAGTCAAAGGATGCAAACAACTAGTGAAGGGTTCAATTAGATAGTGGAAATTTAATACATGCAAACATCAAACTAATAGACCAAGAGACGGATAAACGATTTGTTAGAACATGCAAATCCATTAATCGACCTACAACTAACATGCAAGATAGAATAAATAACTACATACTTAAATTAAATAAAACAAACAGCAACCAAAAATAATAAAATCCCAATTCATTCTTAACAAATAAATCAGAAACACAAAGTAAACAAACTTAAAAGCATAAACAAATTGAAATCAGCAACATGAATTAAATGAAATCAAAGAGATAAACTAATTAAATTCAGAAACTTAATTTAAATAAATCCAGAAGCACAATCCAACAATAAAACTGAAAACTAGAAGAAAAATCAAAGGGGAACAGACAAGAGGGGCTGCGGCAAGACAAGGAAGAGAAGGCACCTTGCAGAAGCAATTGGCTCACGGCTATGGTGAGCTAGGGCTTGCGGCTTAGGGTTGCTCTTCCTTGCAGCCACGCCACTCCTTTCTCTCTCTCAACTTTCGGCTAGCCCTCACAAAAATAAAACTAAAATCTGAAAGTCAAAACCTAGAACAGAAATTAAACTAGGAGGCAAGGGAATTTCGGCTCTCAAGTGTGTAGGTGTCTTAGGGTTCTGAATTGATGGGATATATATACAGGACAAATCCTTGAGAGGCAAGGATAGAGCTTGCGGCACAACTAGGGTTTGCTGCTCCTTGTAGCTTGCGGCATCAGCTAGGGTTTCTAGCTATGGGCTTGCGGCAAAGGCTTGGCCTTTTGGGCTTAAGTGGCGCATGCATGACAGGACCGCCCCCGGATTCCACCCTGAAACCCAGAGGGATCCTGCGGGGTCCAAATTCAAGGAAAATGCTACCGAAAATTCGGCAAAACCTCCCTTGAAAATGGACTAACCCAGAAATTTCAAAACCTGTTAAAAAGCACTTCTAAACAGCAACCACCTCTACCACAACCAAATAGGGTCTCAGACCCAACAATTTCACAGAAATCCAACTTAAAATTTGTAGAGTGGTTATCAGAGCTGCTATTCTATTACAAGGAATTTTTTTACAAGAATAAAATGGCGCCTACAGGGTCCGACTAGGGAGATAGACGTAAATGCCTCGACGTTATTGGCTAGACCTCCGCCAAAGGTACTACCTGGGGGGAACAATTTAAGACAAAACAAGGTAAAATGTGAGACAAACTCAGTGAGTGGACAGTTTAATAGAAACAAAAATAAAAAGTAAACTTCCTGTTTCAGAAAATCCTTCAAAACCACATTTAGCACTAAGACCTCACGTCACTCTGAAATCCCTCAGTTTTAAAACCATTTCCAATCTTTAAGAGTGTTATAAAACTAAAGGACTCAAGGAAAAGATATTTCAAACACATTTCTCAAAAGCCAATCATCTAAATTAGTAAAGTCATAAAAATAATGATATCAAAATCCTTATAAATCTCGAAAAGTATTTCTCACTTAAAATCCATATTTAAACCCTTGAAGATACATATTTCATTTTTCCACCATGCTATATACCCTGAATAACTTGGCCATACACCTGTGCGGAATTCCTGAATTGCACAGGCAGGCAATATCCTGGCCATACACACGCATGGAGTGAAATCCAACACGTGCAGGCAATATCCTGGCCATACACACGTGTGTATTAGATCAGCACGTGCAGGCAAACCTAGTCATACGTGCACGCAGAGCAGCCCCCAAAGGGCGAAGCATCCCGACACACGGCCCAAAGCCTATATGTGTGCCGTGATGGGTCCCAAAGACCTATGTATCTGATAATCTGGAGGGTACTGCAAAGGGTGGTTTGAAAACCATTTTTCCATAAACCAAATAATAGATCCTTTTTCCACTGACAATAAATATCATAGTACTTTTCCGAAAGCCAATATATGAAATTCGAATCAAATTCAATATACAGGGACCGAAATAATACTTTTCGACAAAAACGAAATATTAAATGAACCTTGTATATAAAATGAGAGATCAAAATCCTTTCCCAAACCCAACAACTCGCTAAAATCAACATGTAAATATATGTTTTAAAAACTTTTTTTTTTTTTATGAAGCATTTGAAATCCGAAATCTAACATTTTCATCAAATCCCAAATCAAATTTAAGCTATCATGCATAATAGGGTTAATGAAATCTTTAATGAATTTATTTGAAAACCAAAGTTCGCACACATTTGTTATTACTAAAACAAATTCAATTAACCAAGATAAAAATGCAAATTTCATAAATAATTTTAAGGAAGAAAGGTCCACTCACAGAGATAGCCTGATGAGTGTGCATTTTGCATCACTTTATGATACTAATTCCTTAACCTAGAGTGTTAGAACTCGCTATTTTGTGTTTCTTGTCTTGTTTTTGTGTTTTCAGGTCAAATGAAGCAGAAATGAGAAAAAGAAGCAAATGGAGCCATTTTGGGACATTTCCTGGTCAAACCAGGAAAACGAGTGAAATCCTGGTCAAACCAGGAAAAGTGCAGAAATCCTAGTCGAATGAGGATTCCTAGTCACACTAGGAAACATCAAGTCCAGAACCATCATTGCGGAGCCAGAAATGTGAAATCCTGATTCGAACAGAAAATCCTGGTTGAACTAGGAAACCTAACCCAACTAGGGAAAGGAGTCCTAGTGACACTAGGAGACCCCAGGGGCAATATGGTCATTACGAGAAGTCGAAATGGATAAGGAATCTCTCATTTTCAAGGAATCCTAGTTGCACCAGGAAATGTTTTTCAAGGTTCCAGAAGCTTCCAGAAGGTGGTGGACATCCATGGAAATGAATGGAGGGAAGAAATGAATTTGAATTCAAATGGAAATGAGGGGCAAAATGGGAAGTCAAAAGTGGAGGGCCCATGGGCCCTAGGGATGCCGAACCAAGATGGGCCATGCATGCACATGCATGGGCCCAAACCCTAGCAGCCCAAAGGCCATGCGCAAGGAGGAAGATGGCAGCCCATGCATGCGCATGCATGCCATGCAAACCCTAGCAGACAAGGGGCCATGCGCAAGCCCAAGGTGACAAGCCCAAGAGGGAAGCCCATGGAGTGAAACCCTAGCCCATCTTGTGCAAGCAACTGAAGCCCAACATGGAAGCCCAACATGCAAGCCCAAAGCCCAGGACTACCAGCCCATGCGCAAAGGAGGGACCCTAGCTAGGCTAGGCGTGAGCAACTTAAGCCCAAAGGAAGAAGCCCAACACGCAAGGCCCTAGTTCAGCTAGCCCTAGCTGAAGCCGCAAGCAACTAGGAAAGGGAAACCCTAGCAGCCGCAAGCTTTATCCTCCTTGCCTCTCAAGGAATGCTCTTCTATATAAACCCCCTTCATTCAGAACCCTAGGGATCACTTTTTGCACCTACACTCCAGCCGAAATTCTTCTCTTCTCCTAGTTTTATTTTTCTGTTCTAGGTTTTTAGTTTCAGCTTTTTATTGTATTATTGTGAGGGCTAGCCAAAGGTAGAGAGAGAGAGAGGAGTGGCGTGGCTGGAAGGAAGGACACCCCTAAGCCGCAAGCCCTAGCTCACCATAGCCGTGAGCCAATTGCTTGTGCAAGGTGCCTTCTCTTCCTTGTCTTACCGCAGCCCCTTCCCCTTGCTTCTTTTGATTTTTGTTCTAGTTTCCTCTTTTATTGTTGGATTGTGCCTCTGAATCTATTTAATTAATTTGCTGGATTTATTTAGTTTGTCTCTTTATTTCTTTTAGTGCATGGTTCTGATTTCATTTAATTTATGCAATTTGATTTAGTTGTTTAGTTTATGTTTTTAAGTTTGTTTAATTTGCGTTTCTGATTTCCGTTAGCAAGCATGAATTGGGATTTTATTTATTGGTTGCTGTTTTGTTTTTATTTGTTTCATTTAATTATGTAGGTTAGTTATTCTATCTTGCATGTTAGTCGTAGGTCGATTAATGGATTTGCATGTTCTAACAGATCGTTTATCCGTCTCTTGGTCTGTTAGTTTGATGTTTGCGCGTATTAAATTTCCACTATCTATTAGAACCCCCGTCACTAGTTGTTTGCATCCTTTGACTGGCCACCTTAGGGTAATTGCATCTAGTTTATCTGTTAGGTTTAGCTGTGAAATAGTCAAAGACACTAAACCACAAGTAACAAGGGAATAAGGGATTATTCTTGGTAGTGAGGTTGGGCGACCTCTATAAGGAAATAGTCAAAGCTTATATGTTGTGCATGTTTGACGTTCTCATAAAACTTAATGACTCCTGCATGGGTAACAGCTGCCTTAGCTTGAACTAGGGAACATGTAGGTTAACTAGCTAAGGAAGGCCCAAGAAGCTCTTATTTTATGCATTAGGAGAACAATGGCGAGAAAGTAACTAGCCAAACCTTTTTAGCTGTCAAACTTTGATATGTTGTGTTCAAATTAACTGTCATTAGCCTTGGATGGTTATTGCATGCTTATCTGATTTGAAACTGAAAACTTAACATTGCAAGATAGAATAAGGTGTGTGTGCGTGTGGTGATGTGTGCGTGTGTTCCATCTTTCCAAAACCCCCCCATTTAGTTATTCTAGTGATTAATTGCATTGATTTATTGTATATTAACCATTCCCTGTGGGATCGACCTCGTGTTTGTACGCTTTGCTACTGATGCGATTCGTGCACTTGCGAGTAAACTTAGGATGAGATAATTGTTTATTTTGTTCTAAGAAAACATTCAACAAGTTTTTAGCGCCGTTGCCGGGGAATGGTGTCTAATATCAATGAATTGGTGTAATTAGTCATTAGAATTAGGTTATATTAGCTAGATTTCAGTTTTTGTTAATTTTTAGTTTTTAATAAATGTCATGCCATTGTATGCATTCTTTCTACTGATTGTGTGTTTTTCTCTTGATTAGGTGTGTTTTATGAACCCTGAGCTTGTTGCAAGGTTGGAGAGGCTCAAGAACGAAGCTTTAGGTACATCACAAGTCAGCCCGCAACCTAGTGCATCAGCTTCGAGTAGTGAAGAGACTGAGAGTGTCGACATGGCTGAAGCAAATGAGATGGTGCCGCAGCCCCTGAGCCATTTTTCAGCGCCTTCGCTGCCCACTCAACCATCGTGCATTCGGTATGCCACCATAGCCACTGATTTCGAAATCAAGAGTGGTCAGATTCACTTGTTGCCGAGCTACCATGGGCTGAATGGGGAGGATCTGATCCACTTTTTGAAGGAGTTTTCTGGGGTTTGTGAAGCCGCCCAATTGAGGGGCCTGAATGCCGATCAGTACCGTTTGAGGATGTTCCCTTTTGCGCTTATGGACAAGGCAAAGAGGTGGTTGTATTCGCTGCCCAGTGGTTCCATTTCGACATGGGATGATCTTTCGAGCAAGTTTTTGAACAAGTTCTATTCCATTTCCAAGACGAATTCTATTCGGAAGGAGATCCTTGGATTTGTGCAGAAAGCGGACGAGCCATTCCATGAGACTTGGGACAGATTCAATGAGTTACTTACTAGCTGCCCACACCATAACTTATCTCCTTGGTATGTGATTTGTTGTTTTTATCAGGGATTGTTGGAGAGAGACCAAGCCAAGGTGGATTCGGCATGTGGTGGTGCATTCATGTCAAAAACGGAGGATGAGGCTACAGAATTGTTTGAGTCGCTTTCTTTGAGTTCTCAACAATGGGATTCCAATCGTGCAAGAGGAGGACCAAAGAGAGGGTTGTATGAGGTAGCTGATGTGCCAAACACCATGGAGGGACAGATTTTGGAAATCAAGACTATGGTGCAGAAGTTATCTTTGGCTCAAGAGAAGATGATGGGTATGCAAGGACAAGGGGGTGACGTGGAACAAGTGAACCAGGTTGGGAATTATCCTAGGGTGCCATATGATCCATTTTCTAACACTTATAACCCTGGATGGAAGAACAACCCTAATTTCAGGTGGAGCAACAATAATGGACAGCAAGCTAGTGGGAGCACCAACAAGCCATATGTTCACCCTAATGCCGAGAGGTCTAGTTTGGAGGACAAGATTGCTCAGATTGCTCAAAGCACCACTTCCCTTACTCAAAGCACCAATGCCTTCATGAACCAACCGAGCAGCAGATGCAAGCCAATTCGAAGGCTATTGCACACTTGGAGAGTCAAATGGGTCAGATTGCCACTACTTTGGGTCAGAAAGAGAAGGGGAAGTTGCCAAGTCAGCCCATCGTCAACCCGAAGAATGAGGAGCATGTGAATGCTATTTTGAGGACTACTCCAAGAAAAAGAGTTAGAGTGGTCAAGACTAAGGAGGTGATTGAGATCATGGATAGTGAGGAAGAGGAGGATCCAGAAATGATAGAGGAGAAAGCTGATACACGTGTGATTCCCCTCATTCCGGACATCGACATCACCAAATTTCCAGCAACCATGAGGGAGTTGAAGTCTATTGAGAAGAAGGTTGAGGAGCAAGGGCATAGTCACAACGTTCCTAGGGAGATTTGTGGTTATCTCTTTGCATCTTTTCCAAGCAAGAAGAAGGATCTAGGCTCGTTAGTCATACCATGCAGCATAGGGGAGTATAAGATCACCAATGCCTTAGTTGACAATGGCTCAGCTATCAATGTCATGCCGCTGGTTATGTTCGAGAGGCTTGGATTTAAGGAGGCTGATTTGCAACCGTTTGATGTGGACATTCGCTTCGCCAACTCTTCAGTCCAAAAAGCTTGTGGTATGCTTGTGGATGTTTTGGTTAAATGTCGTAAATTACTAATTCCCTCTGATTTCATAGTGCTAGATGTGCCGAGAATTCCGGGCGACGTCTCTATTATTCTTGGGAGACCATTTTTGTGCACCTCTAACATGGAGTACAAAGCATTGGAGAGTACCATGAAGATTCGGCACTACACCAAGCAAGAGGTGTATTTGCTCACTTCCGAGATGCCAGAAAACGAGGAGGTCACTTTTTATGGAGAGGAGAAGTCAGAGATGGAGAGCTTCTTCAGTTCGTTCTTAGGGAGTGCCGAGAGAAGCAATGGCAAGAGGAAGAGGAAAGGACGCAAGTAAAGGAGATGTCAATGTCAGGCTGAAGACAGAAAAACAAGCGCTTATTGGGAGGCAACCCAAGTTTTTGTTTCGAATAATGGAGGAGGAGTCATCGAGGACCAAGGAGGCCGCGCCTACCTTTGGAGTGCCCACGCTTGCGTACGCAAGTAAACAGTTTCTTTATTTCGCTTCATAAGACAATTTTTCATTTTGGTGTGTTTGTTTGGTTTTGGATATTTGCAATTTCCCGTTTTGCTTAATTTGATCATTCATGCATTTATTTCATATACATTGAGGGCAATGTATCATTTAAGTGTGGGGGGAAGGGCAATTGTCATTTGTTAGTGTTTTTAGGTTAGAACAAGTGTTTAGGTTGTTTTAAGTGTTTTTGAGTGTTTTTAGAAAAAAGAAAAAAAAAATTTTCGTTTTTAGTGTTTTTAGGTGTTTTTAGGTTAGGAAAAAACTTTTTCTTTTGTTTTTAAACTTAGGGTGTCAAAACCACATCAAAATGCACGTTTTCATTAGATCTCATTCACCTTAGTGATGGATGTGATTCTTTTGAAGTGTGCGACATCGTTTTAAAAACAAAAAGTTTTTGAGTCATTTTGAGTCCCCAACTAATTGATTTGAGTGTGCATGATTGTTATGAGCATGTTTTAGTATTGTGTGTATATTTGGTGTTCTTTTCATTCTAATAGTGTTCCATAACATATCTTGCAATTCTATGTCATTTGGCCTTGTTGATATGAATTTAGGTTGTGATTAGCATTACTAATGATTATATGCATAATAGAGTAGACTTGCATGACCTAAGTGAGCTTTTGAGCCATGTTCTTCAATTCTTGAGTGTTGCGCACCACTCTGATTCTATCATTGTCATATAAGTCGTTGTTTTGATCTCATTGTCTTTCATTTGGTCATTTGCTTGGAATATGCATAATCTTCAATCAATGAGCTAGAACTCTTTTCTTGTGTACACAAAGCATGTGCTATATGCATAACTCTTGAGAAATGAATTTAGGCCCTGTTTGTGTACCCCATAGCCTGAAAACCTACCTATTACATGTTTTATCCTTAGTTACCCATTTTGAGCCTGTTAAGCCGTTTTCTTTGTTACCCCATACCAAACCCTAAGTTTGGGGGTGCTACACCCCTTTTACCCGTTTTACCCTTTTTTATGGTATTGCAAGTTGTTTATATGTTGATTGAGGTGAAAAAGAAGTGAAAATCCATAGCTTATACAAGAATGTGTTAGAAAAGTATGTATGCTGTACCCAAAGAAAAGAAAAAGAAAAGAGATGGGACGGTTTCAAAAGAAAAAAAAAATAAAAAATAAAATGAGCAAAAAGAGTTCAAATTGAGCTATGAAGTGCAAAGAAGCAAAGTGTACCTCAAAATGTTCTATTGATGCTTGCAATTCCATGAAATTAGCCCTTTGTGTTTCCTTTTCATTTCAATACCCTATCCCAGCCTAAGCCTTCATTATAACCCTATTAAAGCCCTAGCTGATCTCAAGAGGTGTGTACTATACTTATGTGGAGTCTATTAGAGAAGGGAGCCTATGGTTATTGATTCTATTTCAAGCATTTGGATTCCTTTCATGAGATCAGTATTTCTTTCTAAAATGTGCCTTTATTTCATGTACATATGTGAGCTAATTGTTTTTGTTACATATTTCCTCTCACATATACTTTTGAGTGCACATATCAACCCAATTCTTGAGTGTTTATCATTGAGAGTATGCCATAGTGAGGATTGGAGTTGAATCTATTATGTATGTATTGATTTAGTTTTGTTTGTCTAATACTTGGATTTGTGTCAAGGATGGCCTATATGACAAAAGAGGAGCGAGGTATGTTATTTGAAATGTTATTAGAATTTGAAGAATACAATTTATATGCCTTGCTTTCTTATGTGATTAATGGTTGTGCGCATGAATTCAGTTGTTGGGATGTTAGAGTCAGTCTTGAGTCTTTTCTTTCTTTTATTTGCTCGAGGACTAGCAAAATCTAAGTTTGGGGGTGTGATGAGTGTGCATTTTGCATCACTTTATGATACTAATTCCTTAACCTAGAGTGTTAGAACTCGCTATTTTGTGTTTCTTGTCTTGTTTTTGTGTTTTCAGGTCAAATGAAGCAGAAATGAGAAAAAGAAGCAAATGGAGCCATTTTGGGACATTTCCTGGTCAAACCAGGAAAACGAGTGAAATCCTGGTCAAACCAGGAAAAGTATAGAAATCCTAGTCGAATGAGGATTCCTAGTCACACTAGGAAACATCAAGTCCAGAACCATCATTGCGGAGCCAGAAATGTGAAATCCTAATTCGAACAGGAAATCCTGGTTGAACTAGGAAACCTAACCCAACTAGGGAAAGGAGTCCTAGTGACACTAGGAGACCCCAGGGGCAATATGGTTATTACGAGAAGTCGAAATGGATAAGGAATCTCTCATTTTCAAGGAATCCTAGTTGCACCAGGAAATGTTTTTCAAGGTTCCAGAAGCTTCCAGAAGGTGGTGGACATCCATGGAAATGAATGGAGGGAAGAAATGAATTTGAATTCAAATGGAAATGAGGGGCAAAATGGGAAGTCAAAAGTGGAGGGCCCATGGGCCCTAGGGATGCCGAACCAAGATGGGCCATGCATGTGCATGCATGGCCCACTTGGTTCGGTATCCCTAGGGCCCATGGGCCCTCCACTTTTAACTTCCCATTTTGCCCCTCATTTCCATTTGAATTCAAATTCATTTCTTCCCTCCATTCATTTCCATGGATGTCCACCACCTTCTGGAAGCTTCTGGAACCTTGAAAAACATTTCCTGGTGCAACTAGGATTCCTTGAAAATGAGAGATTCCTTATCCATTTCGACTTCTCGTAATGACCATATTGCCCCTGGGGTCTCCTAGTGTCACTAGGACTCCTTTCCCTAGTTGGGTTAGGTTTCCTAGTTCAACCAGGATTTCCTGTTCGAATCAAGATTTCACATTTCTGGCTCCGCAATGATGGTTCTGGACTTGATGTTTCCTAGTGTGACTAGGAATCCTCATTTGACTAGGATTTCTGCACTTTTCCTGGTTTGACCAGGATTTCACTCGTTTTCCTGGTTTGACCAGGAAATGTCCCAAAATGGCTCCATTTGCTTATTTTTCTCATTTCTGCTTCATTTGACCTGAAAACACAAAAACAAGACAAGAAACACAAAATAGCGAGTTCTAACACTCTAGGTTAAGGAATTAGTATCATAAAGTGATGCAAAATGCACACTCATCACGTTCTCATAAAACTTAATGACTCCTGCATGGGTAACAGCTGCCTTAGCTTGAACTAGGGAACATGTAGGTTAACTAGCTAAGGAAGGCCCAAGAAGCTCTTAGTTTATGCATTAGGAGAACAATGGCGAGAAAGTAACTAGCCAAACCTTTTTAGCTGTCAAACTTTGATATGTTGTGTTCAAATTAACTGTCATTAGCCTTGGATGGTTATTGCATGCTTATCTGATTTGAAACTGAAAACTTAACATTGCAAGATAGAATAAGGTGTGTGTGCGTGTGGTGATGTGTGCGTGTGTTCCATCTTTCCAAAACCCCCCCATTTAGTTATTCTAGTGATTAATTGCATTGATTTATTGTATATTAACCATTCCCTGTGGGATCGACCTCGTGCTTGTACGCTTTGCTACTGATGCGATTCGTGCACTTGCGAGTAAACTTAGGATGAGATAATTGTTTATTTTGTTCTAAGAAAACATTCAACATAGCCCTAGCTTCGATCCTTCGCCGGATCGTCACGAGCCACGGTCGTCTCGCCTATAGAATAAACAATCAACGAAATATAATTAGTTCCTACTCAGGACACTTAAATGTAAATGTGTGCTTAACTTATCGTCACATCCGACTCCCACTCTAGCTCGACGATTCCCAACCTCCACTCGTAGACCCAAAACCCCTACATGAACACTCTGGAAGCTCCCCGGCTCAGCCTAACCAAAAACGTCCTAACCAAGATCCATAACTCACTCCACCATTTCCTTAAAAATCATCCTACATTCACTAAAATACCATGGGGTTCGAAATCCCCTTGTGTGCCGCCCAAAGTGGCTGTCTCAAATCAGATTTTTAGCCAAGAAATGCCTAATTCCTCAAACCCATTCAATCCTTCAATCTTAAACCACAATTGGGGTTCCTAGGAATAGAATTTATTACTCAAAACAACACAAATGGCCCTCTAGTCCGAAAATTAAAGAACAACCCGAAATGGCTTCATAAACTCAGAAATTTCAAATTCCCAATTACTCGAAATTGAACAACATGAATTTAGGGAAATGAAGGCCCAATGTAAAAGAAAGAAGACTCACCAAAAATAGGCATGAAAGGGGCTGGGATTCGGCCGGAATCCGGCGAGCAGTGGCGGCGGGCTGGCTTTCTCTGGCCCTGTTTTCGCGCGTGTGGGCGCTGGGCTGCAAGGGGGTGGCTGTGTTGTATGTTTTCCTAGAGCAAATTAAGTAACCTTTCCTGAGCTCTAGGTTAACTCGCAAGTGCACGAATCGCTAAGTAGCAAAGCTTACAAATACGAGGTCGATCCCACAGGGAATTGCACTAGTGTACGATTACTAACCCAATTAAATTCGATTAAATCAACTCTAACTCACACACGCAAATGGGGGATTTTGATTGGTTTTTAAAGCTAACTAAACGAACAGAGAAATAACAAACTTTAAATGACAAACTGAAAGATTTTGGATAAAATAATATTAAAGAAACACTAGGGGTCAGAATTCACCACTAGCATACCATTCACTTCACTATGGGTATTAACAATCAATAAGTAAACATGTTGACAAAGTTCGTCTACTAAAAGGTTTGGCTAGTCACTTTTAGCAATTACTCCCCTTACTGTGCATAAACTAAGAGCTTCTTGGGCCTTCCTTAGCCAGTTAACTTGCATGTTCCCTAGTTCTAAGCTAAGGCAGCTGTTACCCATGCAAGAGTCGTTACGATCTGTGAGAGTGACAAACACATAGCGCATGGCTCCAAATTAATGTACTGTATGTCATCTATGATCTCTTTTCTCATGAATATTATCTTAGGATACCCACTTGTTGCCTATTGAAACTATCATCCTTTCGAGCTTGTTTAGTTTCACAACATAATTCTAGATGCATGCAACCTAAGGTGATCAGTCAAAGATGCGAAACAAATAGATTCAATTTAAACAGAGATCCAAGATTTGTCAACATATAAACAATCAAAATATTAATAATCCATAGTAAAAGTGAACAGCAATGCTAGGGCTTCATCCTAGCCCTAGCCCAATATTCAGTTACACATAATTAAATCCATAAATAAATAATGCATAATTAAAACAATTAAAGTAAAAGAAAGGGAAGAAGAAATCAAGCCACGGATGACGAGGTGGAGGCGGCTCCACCCTTGGACGGTGTGGCTGCAAGGTGGTGGCGAGATGGGCTGCTGCTCGGCCTTGGGCTCCACGGCAAGATGGCTGAGGTGCTTCGGCAAGATGGTGGCAGCAAGAAGGTGGCGCGGCTGAATGTTGGTGGCTGCGGCTTGACTTCCCTCTCCTTCTTCACTTCAGCCCAAAAATAAAAGAACGCAAAGATAGGTGGCTGTAGCAGAAAAATAAAGAGAAGAGAAGGAGGTGATGGGGGCTGCGGCAAGAGAAAAGAAAACGATGGTGGCTGCTAGGGTTTGCTTCAGAAAAATAAAAGGAAGAGAGAGAAGGAGATGGTGGCTGCGGCACAAGAAGAACAAAGGAGAAGGTGGCTGCTAGGGTGTGCGGTAAGAAAAAGAAAAAGAAGCTAACTAGGGTTTCTGAAAAATAAAAGAGCAGAGAGCCAAAACTTCAGCACCCTTTTTCTGAATGGAAGATATGTATTTATAGAGATCAGTAGGAGAGGAAACCTTGGGAGGCAAGGAAAAGAGAAGGTGCGGCTGCTGCTAGGGTTAGGGGAAGCTTTGGGCTTGCGGCAAGGCTTTGGCTTTGGGCTTAAGTGTCACGCGCCAGCCCCCTAGGGTTTCACTTCATGGCTGCCACCTTTAGACTTGCGCATTGGGCTTCATCTTGGGCTGGTGCATGCATGCATGCATGGCCCCTCAGATTTCGGCATTTGCATAGGCCCATGGCCCATTTGACTTGTTGACTTTTCATAGTTGACCCTTGACCATTCACTCTTACTTCCCATTTTGTCCCTCATTTCCATTTGAATTCGAATTCATTTCTTCTCTCCATTTATTCCCATGGATGTCCACCACCTTCTAGAAGCTTCAGGAACCTTGACTTTGTAGAGTTGACTTTGACCAACATTTCCTAGTGCAACTAGGATTTCTTGTAAATGAAGGATTCCTTATCCATTTCGACTTCTCGTAATGACCATATTGCCCCTGGGGTCTACTAGTGTCATTAGGACTCCTTTCCCTAGTTGGGTTAGGTTTCCTAGTTCAACCAGGATTTCCTGTTCCAATCGGGATTTCTCATTTCTGGCTCCGCAATGATGATTCTGAACTTGATGTTTCCTAGTGTGACTAGGAATCCTCATTCGACTAGGATTTCGGCCCCTTTCCTGGTTTGACCAAGATTTCTCTTGTTTTCCTAGTTTGACTAGGAAATGTCTAAAAATGGTCCTTTTGGCTTCTTTTCTCTTCTTTGCTCATTTTATCCTATAAAAACAAAAACAAACTAACAACACACAAAATATCGAGTTCTTGCACTCTGAGTTAGGGAGTTAGTATCTTAAAATAGTGTAAAATGAGCACTCAACAGGCTGCTGGGGGGTTCGGCGCCTGCGAGAAGAGCTCGCCGGTGGCCTTGGCCGGTCGGGTAATGGCCGGAATTGGCCGGGCTGTAGCGCGCACAGGGTGAGTCGCGAGAGAGAGAGAGAGAGAGATAGAGAGAGAGAGAGAGAGAGAGAGAGAGAGAGAGAGAGAGAGAGAGAGAGAGATATCAGGGGAGGGTGGCCGGCGCCTGGGGGGAAAGCTCGCCGGATCCAGAGGCCGGCAAGGTGGCCGGCGATGGTGAGTGGGGGTGGTTGGGGCTGATGCGCCCAGGAGGGGGTGCGGGAGTGGAGTGAAGACAGGGAAAGAGAGTGCGGGGAGAGAAAGAGATAAAGGGAGGAGAGAAAAGCTTGTAGAAAATTCTAGAGAGAGAGTTAGAAAAATTTTCTGATTTTGGGTATTTAAAAACCCACTTTTATAAATTTACAAAATTGCCCCTCACTTCACATGTCCGTATCTTTCAAACCGTAACTCGAAACGACGCGTGCTACATGTCTACGAACTCGTGGGATCGAAACCTATCTAACGGACCTAAAGTCAAAATCGAAAGCCCACTAGTTTTAAAAGTCAACTTTTGGGTCAAGCCCAAATTAAAACGAAAATTTACAATTAAATCAAAACCTTTTTATTTTCAAGATAAATCTCAAAATTTTTAAAATACAATTCAATCATCCTTAATAAACCTCTTAAAACCATAGTTAAATAAAAATTTAAATTTCTTGTGGAAATTTGGGTCGGGTCGTTACAATGCAAGTCAGCTAGAGCCTCCCTCCTTGCACATGGGCTGCTGGTCTTGGACCTTGATGGTGCATTGGGCTCACATGTGTTGGGCTGAAGTGGCTTGCACAAGATGGGCTAGGGTTTCTGATGAGTGTGCATTTTGCATCACTTTATGATACTAATTCCTTAACATAGAGTGTTAGAACTCGATATTTTGTGTTTCTTGTCTTTTTTTGTGTTTTCAGGTCAAATGAAGCAGAAATGAGAAAAAGAAGCAAATGGAGCCATTTTGGGACATTTCCTGGTCAAACCAGGAAAACGAGTGAAATCCTGGTCAAACCAGGAAAAGTGCAGAAATCCTAGTCAAATGAGGATTCCTAGTCACACTAGAAAACATCAAGTCCAGAACCATCATTGCGGAGCCAGAAATGTGAAATCCTGATTCGAATAGGAAATCCTGGTTGAACTAGGAAACCTAACCCAACTAGGGAAAGGAGTCCTAGTGACACTAGGAGACCCCAGGGGCAATATGGTCATTACGAGAAGTCAAAATAGATAAGGAATCTCTCATTTTCAAGGAATCCTAGTTGCACCAGGAAATGTTGTTCAAGGTTCCAGAAGCTTCCAGAAGGTGGTGGACATCCATGGAAATGAATGGAGGGAAGAAATGAATTTGAATTCAAATGGAAATGAGGGGCAAAATGGGAAGTCAAAAGTGGAGGGCCCATGGGCCCTAGGGATGCCGAACCAAGATGGGCCATGCATGCACATGCATGGGCCCAAACCCTAGCAGCCCAAAGGCCATGCGCAAGGAGGAAGATGGCAGCCTATGCATGCGCATGCATGCCGTGCAAACCCTAGCAGCCAAGGGGGCCCATGCGCAAGCCCAAGGTGACAAGCCCAAGGTGGAAGCCCATGGAGTGAAACCCTAGCCCATCTTGTGCAAGCCACTGAAGCCCAACATGCAAGCCCAAAGCCCAAGACCAGCAGCCCATGCGCAAGGAAAGGACCCTAGCTGGGCTAGGCGTGAATCACTTAAGCCCAAGGAGCAGCCCATGCCGCAAGGCCTGATGCACCCTAACCCTAGCTGATGCCGCAAGCAACAAGGACAAGGAACCCTAGCAGCCGCATGTTTCCTTCTCCTTGCCTCTCAAGGAATGCACCTCTATATATATCCCCTTCATTCAGAACCCTAGGGATCACTTTTTCTCACCTCCTACTCCAGCCGAAATTCTCTTTAGGTCTTTAGTTTTATTTTTCTGTTCTAGGTTATTGTTTAGTTTAATTCTTGGGAGGGGAGCCGAATTCAGAGGGTTCTAGAGAGAGAAGGTGGCGTGACAAGTGAGAGAGAGAAGGACCAGCCTGCTGCCGCAAGCCCTAGCTCACCTTGCCGTGAGTTCCTCCTGCTTGCTAGGTGCCTCCTTCTTCCTCTCTCCTTGCCGCAGCCACCCTAGTGTTTGCATCTCTGATTTTGCTTCTTTTTCCTTCTAGTTTCTATTTTTATTGTTGGATTATGCTTCTGAATATTTTTAATTAAGTTTCTGAATTTATTTAGTTTGTCTTTTGATTTCAATTAATTTATGTTGCTGATTTTAATTCGTGCATGCATTTAATTTTGTTTACTCTACGTTTCTGATTTCCTTTTGCAAACATGAACTGGGATTTCATTATTTATTGTTGCTGTTCCTTTTATTTATTTTATTTAATTATGTAGGTTAGTTATTCTATCTTGCATGTTAGTTGTAGGTCGATTAATGGATTTGCATGTTCTAACAAATCGTTTATCCGTCTCTTGGTCTGTTAGTTTGATGTTTGCACGTATTAAATTTCCACTATCTATTAGAACCCCCATCACTAGTTGTTTGCATCCTTTGACTGGCCACCTTAGGGTAATTGCATCTAGTTTATCTGTTAGGTTTAGCTGTGAAATAGTCAAAGACACTAAACCACAAGTAACAAGGGAATAAGGGATTATTCTTGGTAGTGGGGTTGGGCGACCTCTATAAAGAAATAGTCAAAGCTTATATGTTGTGCATGTTTGACGTTCTCATAAAACTTAATGACTCCTGCATGGGTAACAGCTACCTTAGCTTGAACTAGGGAACATGTAGGTTAACTAGCTAAGGAAGGCCCAAGAAGCTCTTAGTTTATGCATTAGGAGAACAATGGCGAGAAAGTAACTAGCCAAACCTTTTTAGCTGTCAAACTTTAATATGTTGTGTTCAAATTAACTGTCATTAGCATTGGATGGTTATTGTATGCTTATCTGATTTGAAACCGAAAACTTAACATTGCAAGATAGAATAAAGTGTGTGTGCGTGTGGTGATGTGTGTGTGTGTTTCCATCTTCCAAAACCCCCCATTTAGTTATTCTAGTGATTAATTGCATTGATTTGTTGCTTATTAACCATTCCCTGTGGGATCGACCTCGTGCTTGTACGCTTTGCTACTGATGCGATTCGTGCACTTGCGAGTAAACTTAGAATGAGATAATTGTTTATTTTGTTCTAAGAAAACACATCAACAAGTTTTGGCGCCGTTGCCGGGGAATGGTGTCTAATATCAATGAATTGGTTTAATTAGTCATTAGAATTAGGTTATATTAGTTAGATTTCAGTTTTGGTTAATTTTTAGTTTTTAATAAATGCCATGCCTTTATTTGCATTCTTTCTACTGATTGTGTGTTTTTCTCTTGATTAGGTGTGTTTTATGAACCCTGAACTTGTTGCAAGGTTGGAGAGGCTCAAGAACGAAGCTTTAGGTACATCACAAGTCAGCCCACAACCTAGTGCATCAGATTCGAGTAGTGAAGAGACTGAGAGTGTCGACATGGCTGAAGCAAATGAGATGATGCCGCAGCCCCTGAGCCATTTTTCAGCACCTGTTGATGTGTTTTCTTAGAACAAAATAAACAATTATCTCATTCTAAGTTTACTCGCAAGTGCACGAATCGCATCAGTAGCAAAGCGTACAAGCACGAGGTCGATCCCACAGGGAATGGTTAATAAGCAACAAATCAATGCAATTAATCACTAGAATAACTAAATGGGGGGTTTTGAAAAGATGGAACACACGCACACATCACCACACACACACACGCTTTATTCTATCTTGCAATGTTGAGTTTTCGGTTTCAAATCAGATAAGCATGCAATAACCATCCAAGGCTAATGACAGTTAATTTGAACACAACATATTAAAGTTTGACAGCTAAAAAGGTTTGGCTAGTTACTTTCTCGCCATTGTTCTCCTAATGCATAAACTAAGAGCTTCTTGGGCCTTCCTTAGCCAGTTAACCTACATGTTCCCTAGTTCAAGCTAAGACAGCTGTTACCCATGTAGGAGTCATTAAGTTTTATGAGAACGTCAAACATGCACAACATATAAGCTTTGACTATTTCCTTATAGAGGTCGCCCAACCCCACTACCAAGAATAATCCCTTATTCCCTTGTTACTTGTGGTTTAGTGTCTTTGACTATTTCACAGCTAAACCTAACAGATAAACTAGATGCAATTACCCTAAGGTGGCCAGTCAAAGGATGCAAACAACTAGTGACGGGGGTTCTAATAGATAGTGGAAATTTAATATGCGCAAACATCAAACTAACAGACCAAGAGACGGATTGTTGTATGTTTTCCTGGAGCAAATTAAATAACCTTTTCTGAGCTCTAGGTTAACTCGCAAGTGCACGAATCGCTAAGTAGCAAAGCTTACAAATACGAGGTCGATCCCACAGGGAATTGTACTGGTGTACGATTACTAACTCAATTAAATTCAATTAACTCAACTCTAACTCACACACGCAAATGGGAGGTTTTGATTGGTTCTTGAGACTAGAAAAGACTAACAGATAAATGACAAAACTTTAAAATAACAACTGAATGAATTTGGATAAAACAATAATAAAGAAACACTAGGGGTCAGATTCCACCACTAGCATACCATTCACTCTACTATGGATATTAACAATCAATAAGTAAACATGTTGACAAAGTTCGTCTACTAAAAGGTTTGGCTAGTCACTTTTAGCAATTACTCCCCTTACTGTGCATAAACTAAGAGCTTCTTGGGCCTTCCTTAGCCAGTTAACTTGCATGTTCCCTAGTTCTAAGCTAAGGCAGCTGTTACCCATGCAAGAGTCGTTACGATCTGTGAGAGTGACAAACACATAGCGCATGGCTCCAAATTAATGTACTGTATGTCATCTATGATCTCTTTTCTCATGAATATTATCTTAGGATACCCACTTGTTGCCTATTGAAACTATCATCCTTTCGAGCTTATTTAGTTTCACAACAGATATCTAGATGCATGCAACCTAAGGTGATCAGTCAAAGATGCGAAACAAATAGATTCTGTTTAAACAGAGATCCAAGATTTGTCAACATGTAAATAGTCAAAATATTAATAATCCATAGGAAAAGTGAACAGCAATGCTAGGGCTTCATCCTAGCCCTAGCCCAATATTCAGCTACACATAATTAAATTCACAAATAAATAATGCATAATTAAAACAATGAAAATAAAAGAAAGGGAAGAAGAAATCAAGCCCCGAATGATGGAGTGGAGGTGCGGCTGCAAGGTGACAGCGTGATGGGCTGCTGCTCGGCCTTGGGCTCCACGGCAAAGAGGTGGTGGTGCTCGGCAAGATGGTGGCAGCAAGAAGGTGGCACGGCTGAAGGTTGGTGGCTGCGGCTTGGCTTCCCTTTCCTCTGTCAACTCAGCGCGACAATAGAAGACACACAAACAAAGGTGGCTGGTAGGTTTTGGCCACAAAAGAAAAGAAGAAAAATAAATAGAGAGAAGGTGGCTGCGGCACAAGAAGAATAAAGAAAGAGATGGTGGCTGCTAGGGTTTGCTTCAGAAAAATAAAAGAAAGAGAAGGAGGCTAGCTAGGGTTTCTGAAAATTAAAGAGGAGAGGAGAGAACAGAACAGAACAGCACCCCTTTTCTGATTTTTAGAGATATATTTATAGAGGGAAGTGGGGCTGAGATTTCTCTTTCTCTTCAATGTGGGATAAGTGCATTCCTTGCACACCAAGGCTTATAATTTTCGGCCAAGCATGGACCTTGGGCTGATTTGGGCTCTTTTTGGGCGTAACTCCTTTTTCAGCTCGCGGAACTGCTGCGCTACCTCCATTAAAATGGCCATATCTTGAGCTAGAAAACTCGGAATCGAAATCCGTAAAATTCCCTGCGAAGCTAACATCCGTAGCTTTCCAACCATATATGGCATGACATCTGATTCGATCTGTAGAAATACAGAATCACTGTCGAAATTTAGTGTCTAGTTTCCAGGGTTTTGACTTTTTCTTCAACTAGGACTCCTTGTGATCTTTGACTGAATCTTGTGAGATTTTTCTTGAGCATGAAGGATTCCTTTCATTTGGGCCTTGGATCAGCTGAGTGGGTGCGAATTCCTTGGGCTTGCGGACTCTTGGATAACACAACTTGGGCTTCCACCATTTGGGCTAGCAATAGGCGTATGGCCTTGGTCCTTTGGGCTAGGGTTATGTGCATGGCCCATAGTGCATGGGCTGCATGGGTGGTCCATGTCATGAGATGATGTGGCACGGTTGACCATTGACTTTGACCTTTGACTTTGACCAAAAGTCAACCTTGACCAAAAAGATTTCCCAAAAGATTCTGTCTAAGATTCCTCAAAGATTCCTTTCAGATTCCAGATTCCAGATCCTTCTAGAAGATTCCCTCAAGATTCTTTTTCTCATTTTTTTATTTTTAGCTCAAAATAGCTTCATTTAGCTTCTTTCTCCATCATTGCTTCATTTAACCTGCAAAACACTAAAACAAACTAACAAGACCTAAAATATCGAGTTCTTGCACTCTAGGTTAGGGAATTAATATCATAAAATGATGCAAATTGGACACTCAACACACCCCCAAACTTAGACTTTGCTAGACCTCGAGCAAACAAAATAAAGAAAAGACTAAAAACTGACCCAACAAACTTTCCCAACAAATGATTTCATGAGTTTAGCCACCAATAATCATAGCAAAGCAAGGCATATAGGTTATGTAATCTTCTAATTCTAATACTGCTTCAACAACATACCTCACTCCTCTATTGTACATATAGACCATCCTTAACATAAACCCAAGAACACATAAATCACTACTAAAGCTTATGAAAACTCATGAAATCATTTGTACATAAATCACTACTTAAGCTTATGAAAACAAGGCTTAACTACAAAGAATCATGAAATAGGTTATGAAACAACATTATAAAAACAAGAACACATAACCTATATAATGAATGCTAAACATGCTTTTCAATAGCTATACACAATTCATCGACTTGTTGGGGACTCAAAAACTAAAAGACTCAAAACTTTGTTTTAAAAACAATGTTGCAATAAAGTTCTAAGGATCAATGACCTTACCAAGATGTAATGACACTTAGATGATTGCATTTTGATATGGGCGTGTCACCCTAATTGAAAACAAAAAATTTTTTTTTTTTTTTTTACACTAAAAACGAAAGATGTGTTGCATTCCCCACCCCCAAACTTAAAAGAAACATTGTCCTCAATGTTTAAATGAATGACAAATGTAATGCACAATGTAATGAAAAGAGGAAGGGAAAAAAAAACATCAAATAAAACAAAACTAATGAACGGAGCAAAGAGAGGGTGGAAACGTACCTTGGCTGATGTGAAAATGGCTCGCCCACGCATATGTACAAAATCACCTCCTCGTCGCCATCCATCCCTTGGGTTGCCTCCCAAGAAGCGCTAAGTTTCACGTCTTCAGCCAGACCTAGTCTTGTACTAGAAATCAATTTTCTCTTGGTTCAGCTCAAAATCAGGTTCAAGGAAAGGCTTCACACGATGACCATTGACCTTAAATATGTTCCCATTCTTCGGATTCTTGATTTCAACTGTACCATAGGGAAACACTCTAATCACCTCATAAGGTCCGGTCCATCTCGAACGTAACTTGCCTGGGAAGAGACGTAATCGTGTGTCATATAATAACACCTTCCCTCCAACAAAGAACTCTCTCGGACGTAGCTTCTTATCATGGTACCTCTTGGTCCTTTCCTTGTACAACTTAGCATTCTCATATGCGAAGTGTCGTATTTCCTCCAGCTCACTAAGTTGCAACTTCCTTTTCTCACCAGCGGCATGAATATCGAAATTGAACTTCTTAATCGCCCAATATGCCTTATGCTCAAGCTCAACTGGTAAATGACAAGCTTTCCCATAGATCAGTCGAAACGGAGACATTCCAATGGGCGTCTTGTAAGCGGTGCGATAAGCCCATAATGCATCATTAAGCTTGGTAGACCAATCCTTCCTATTGGCGAGCACCGTTCTTTCCAAAATGAACTTAATCTCACGATTCGATATTTCCACTTGTCCACTTGTCTGCGGATGATAGGGAGTAGCCACTTTATGCCTTATTCCATATTTCTTCATCACGGCCTCAAACAGCTTATTGCAAAAATGCGATCCCCCATCACTAATGATTGCTCTTGGGGTACCAAATCGTGCAAACATATTGGTCTTAAGGAAATTCAAGACCACTCGAGCATCATTAGTCCTACAAGCGACAGCTTCCACCCACTTAGACACATAATCAACTCCCACCAGAATGTACTCGTATCCAAAAGAAGATGGAAATGGTCCCATGAAATCTATACCCCAAACATCAAAGATCTCAACTTCCAACATAAAGTTCAGCGGCATCTGATCACGAGCAGAAATATTTCCCATCTTCTGACATCTATCGCATGTGAGGTAAAACTGATGACAGTCATGAAAAATAGTAGGCCAAAAGAAACCTGCTTGAAGAATCTTGTAAGCGGTCTTAGTTCCTCCACCATGGCCTCCACATTCTTTAGAATGGCACATCTCAATGACATTCCTCTGCTCCATTTCCGGTACACATCGTCTTATCAACTGATCTGACCCATATTTGAACAAATAAGGATCATCCCACACATACTGTCTAACATCATGCAAAAACTTCTTCCTTTGGTAGTGTTTCAGATCATTGGGCAACACTCCACTTGCTAAATAATTAGCTATGTCAGCATACCATGGAGTAGTCAAGATGGCAAAGAGCTGCTCGTCCGGGAATGACTCTCGTAACGGTAGTGTGTCCTCTTCAGACTGTTCCTCATTGACGAGTCTACTCAAATGGTCTGCTACCACATTCTCACACCCTTTCTTATCCTTGATCTCAATATCAAATTCCTGTAGCAACAGAGTCCATCTAATCAACCTCGGTTTGGCGTCTTTCTTATTCAGCAGATACTTGAGAGCGGCATGATCCGTGTAGATGATGATCTTAGACCCAATCAAATAACTTCTAAATTTCTCCAAAGCAAAGATCACAGCAAGCAACTCCTTCTCTGTAGTAGAATAGTTCAACTGTGCATCATTCAGAGTCCTGCTTGCATAATAAATCACATGTGGCAGCTTATCGACTCTCTGACCCAAAACAGCTCCAACAGCATAATCACTTGCATCACACATAAGCTCAAACGACAAGTTCCAATCGGGTGGCATGATGATCGGAGCGGAAGTGAGTAGCTTCTTCAATTTGTTAAAGGCAACCAAGCAATCCTCATTAAACTCGAAATTCACCTCATTTTGCAATAAGGTACACAAAGGCCTGGAAATCTTGGAAAAATCCTTGATGAATCTCCTATAAAACCCAGCATGGCCTAGGAAACTTCTTACTTCCTTAACGCTCGATGGAGGCGGCAATCTCTGTATCACATCAATCTTGGCCTTATCAACTTGTATGCCCTCCTTTGAAATCACATGACCCAATACTATCCCTTGTTGAACCATGAAGTGACATTTCTCCCAATTAAGCACTAGATTGGCTTCTTGACATCTTTTCAGAACTAAAGACAAGTTATCCAGACATGCATCAAAAGACGAACCAAAAACAGAAAAATCATCCATAAATACCTCAATGATTCGTTCCACCATATCGGAGAAAATAGACATCATGCATCTCTGAAATGTTGCGGGCGCATTGCACAATCCGAATGGCATCCTCCTATAAGCAAATGTAACAAATGGACATGTGAACGTGGTCTTCTCTTGATCCTCGGGCGCAATAGCAATCTGATTGTACCCACTGTACCCATCCAAAAAACAATAGTGACTATGGCTGGCCAACCTTTCCAACATCTGGTCGATAAATGGCAAAGGGAAATGATCCTTCCTTGTTGCGGTGTTAAGCTTTCGATAATCAATACAGACACGCCAACCGGTTTGCGTCCTTTGGGGAACCAACTCATTATGCTCATTCTTCACCACAGTAATACCACTTTTCTTCGGCACTACTTGAACAGGACTAACCCACTTTGAATCACTGATAGGATAAATAATACCAACATCCAACAATTTGATTACCTCATTACGCACAACTTCCTTCAGAGTTGGATTCAGTCTTCTTTGAGCATCACGAGTAGGCCTAGATTCCTCCTCAAGTAAAATTCTATGCATACACACTGTGGGTGAGATTCCCTTGATATCGGCTATGGTCCATCCCAATGCTAACCGATTTTCCTTCAAAACTCTCAGGAGTCTTTCTTCCTCGCCTGCACTCAAATTAGCTGCAATAATCACAGGCAAAGTCTCATTTTCTCCCAAAAATGCATATTTCAAGTGCTCCGGTAACGGTTTCAGCTCCAACTTAGGTGCTTGCTCAATAGAAGGAAGCGTTTTCTGATTAGTGGGTACTAACATTTCAAACTGGTTGAACCACTTATTCCTGAGAGGTCGGTTGCTCTCCACACGTGTAGGAGTTGTTTCCACGTTTTCTTCCAACTCACTAGACTCGAATGCTCCCAAAGCAACCTCCAATGTATCTTCTGCAAGATTAGTTTCGCCCACTTCCTCAACCAATGGGTCCAAACTATCAATCCTTAGGCAATCATCCTCCTCCTTTGGATACTTCATTGCACCAAAAACATCAAACTCAACTGTTTCACCAAGAACAGACATTGTCAACTTCCCATTACTCACATCAATCTTGGTGTTTGCTGTGGCCATGAACGGTCTTCCCAATATGATCGGTAGCTCATTCCCTCTAATTGGGGTATCCTCCATTTCAAGAATGATAAAATCAGCGGGCATGATCAAATCTGCAACCCGGACCAGCACATCTTCAACCACACCTTTTGGAACCTTAACTGAACGATCTGCCAATTGAAGAGTGACACTAGTAGGTTTAAGGTCTCCTATGCCCAACTGTGCGAAAACTGAATACGGCATCAAATTAATACTTGCTCCCAAATCCAGCAATGCCTTCTCAAACTTGTGATCCCCAACCAAACATGGAATCGTAAAACTGCCAGGGTCCTTCAACTTGGGCGGCAACTTTCTTTGCAAAACAGCACTGACTTCTTCACTTAGTTGTACCTGTTCATGTTCTTTGAATTTTTTCTTGTGTGTGCACAATTCCTTCAAAAACTTGGCATACTTAGGAATCTGCTGAATGGCATCAAGCAAAGGAATGTTGATTTCCACTTTCTTAAACATCTCCAAAATTTCCTTAGCTTGCTCGTCCTTACTCTGCTTCCTTTGACGTTGAGGGAAGGGCAACGGAGCTCTTGGAATAGAGGAAGTAATCTCGGCCTTCTTGCTAGCACGCGTAGCAATGTGTTTTTCTTGCTTCTTTCTTTCCTCCTCTTCCTCATCCTTAACCTTAAATTTATCCCTCTTATACTTTTCCATTTGTTCGGGCTCTAAAATCTCAACTTCATCCTCATTTCCCGGATTATCCTCTTGAGTAATGCCCACTTTGTTGTCAATCACTTTCCCACTTCTCAAAGTAGTGATTGCTTCGGCCTTATCCTGAATTGGTGCACCCTTTACCACTTTGTCCAAGGTCAGAGTCACTTGTTCCAATTGGGCTTCCAAATTCGAGATAGGTTTAGCTGTGACACTCAATTGCTCCTCAGTCTTATTCATAAACGTCTTAGTATCATTAGACATCGAAGTTGTACTCTGGGCTAATGTAGCAATCATGTCCTCCAAATAAGTACTTCGCTGCTCAACTGGAGACTGTACACTCGGTCTAGCTTGAACTCTTTCAACCTCGAAACATGACTCTCCATGTGATGGCCTAGCTTCCTGATTTGCCATCAGAACCTGCATCATCTGCTTAAGCTCAGATATCTCAGCTTCCATAGCTGATTTCTTTTCCACTCTTTTTCGTCTATTCCACTGCTGTGAACTCAATGCCAATGTGTCAAAGAGTGTCCATGCTTCCTCAAAAGTCTTCTTTTTCAGTGCTCCTCCACATGTCATATCCACCATATTACGATCTTGATCCAACAGACCCTCATAAAAATACTCAATCTGCATCCACGGGGCAAAATTATGGTGCGGACACGAAGTCAGAAGCTCTTGATACCTTTCCCAACTCTCATGAAACACTTCGTCCTCTGATTGTGTAAACCCTAAGATCTGCTTCCTCATGATGATAGTCTTGCTAACTGGATAGAACCTCAGAAGAAACTTAGATGCCAGTTCTTCCCATGTTGTAATTGAAGCGACCTGCAAGGAAAACAACCACTGTTTAGCTTTATCTTTAAGAGAGAATGGAAATAACCTTAACTTCCTTTGATCATCGCTCAACCCCCTCAGCTTGCCAATCTCGCATATTGCATGAAATTCCTTGATATGCACGTAGGGATCCTCTCCTTCTAACCCATGAAATAATGGAAGGAGTTTGATTGTCCCACTTGAAAGTTCAAAATCAGCTTCCACTTGAGAGTAAACAATGCACGTAGGTTGAGCTAGAAGCGTTGGAGACGAATAATCACTCAAAGGTATTCTCATTTGAGATGCATTCGGCTGCAAGGTCTCCTCGACTTCCTCTTCTGATTTCTCCTCTTCGTATGCTTCTTCAGATTCACTTCCTTTCGGCGACACAAGAGTTGACCTCATCCTTAACGGTGTCCAATTGAGTCTCGTCCTGCCCTTGTACGCACTCAACACCTTTTGGCCTTCTGCACGTGAAAGGGGAGTGATCTTCGAATTTGATTCTTCCATTGTACCTTAGAAACAAGAGAAATCAGTGAGAACCAAAAATAAAAACAGAAAATAAAACCTAACTAAAATGACTTAATTAAAGTCAATTAAACTAGCAATCAACACAAATAACAATTCCCCGGCAACGGCGCCAAAAACTTGTTGTATGTTTTCCTAGAGCAAATTAAATAACCTTTTCTGAGCTCTAGGTTAACTCGCAAGTGCACGAATCGCTAAGTAGCAAAGCTTACAAATACGAGGTCGATCCCACAGGGAATTGTACTGGTGTACGATTACTAACTCAATTAAATTCAATTAACTCAACTCTAACTCACACACGCAAATGGGAGGTTTTGATTGGTTCTTGAGACTAGAAAAGACTAACAGATAAATGACAAAACTTTAAAATAACAACTGAATGAATTTGGATAAAACAATAATAAAGAAACACTAGGGGTCAGATTCCACCACTAGCATACCATTCACTCTACTATGGATATTAAAAATCAATAAGTAAACATGTTGACAAAGTTCGTCTACTAAAAGGTTTGGCTAGTCACTTTTAGCAATTACTCCCCTTACTGTGCATAAACTAAGAGCTTCTTGGGCCTTCCTTAGCCAGTTAACTTGCATGTTCCCTAGTTCTAAGCTAAGGCAGCTGTTACCCATGCAAGAGTCGTTACAATCTGTGAGAGTGACAAACACATAGCGCATGGCTCCAAATTAATGTACTGTATGTCATCTATGATCTCTTTTCTCATGAATATTATCTTAGGATACCCACTTGTTGCCTATTGAAACTATCATCCTTTCGAGCTTATTTAGTTTCACAACAGATATCTAGATGCATGCAACCTAAGGTGATCAGTCAAAGATGCGAAACAAATAGATTCTGTTTAAACAGAGATCCAAGATTTGTCAACATGTAAATAATCAAAATATTAATAATCCATAGGAAAAGTGAACAGCAATGCTAGGGCTTCATTCTAGCCCTAGCCCAATATTCAGCTACACATAATTAAATTCACAAATAAATAATGCATAATTAAAACAATGAAAATAAAAGAAAGGGAAGAAGAAATCAAGCCCCAAATGATGGAGTGGAGGTGCGGCTGCAAGGTGACAGCGTGATGGGCTGCTGCTCGGCCTTGGGCTCCACGGCAAAGAGGTGGTGGTGCTCGGCAAGATGGTGGCAGCAAGAAGGTGGCACGGCTGAAGGTTGGTGGCTGCGGCTTGGCTTCCCTTTCCTCTGTCAACTCAGCGCGACAATAGAAGACACACAAACAAAGGTGGCTGGTAGGTTTTGGCCACAAAAGAAAAGAAGAAAAATAAATAGAGAGAAGGTGGCTGCGGCACAAGAAGAATAAAGAAAGAGATGGTGGCTGCTAGGGTTTGCTTCAGAAAAATAAAAGAAAGAGAAGGAGGCTAGCTAGGGTTTCTGAAAATTAAAGAGGAGAGGAGAGAACAGAACATAACAGCACCCCTTTTCTGATTTTTAGAGATATATTTATAGAGGGAAGTGGGGCTGAGATTTCTCTTTCTCTTCAATGTGGGATAAGTGCATTCCTTGCACACCAAGGCTTATAATTTTCGGCCAAGCATGGGCCTTGGGCTGATTTGGGCTCTTTTTGGGCGTAACTCCTTTTTTCAGCTCGCGGAACTGCTGCGCTACCTCCACTAAAATGGCCATATCTTGAGCTAGAAAACTCGGAATCGAAATCCGTAAAATTCCCTGCGAAGCTAACATCCGTAGCTTTCCAACCATATATGGCATGACATCTGATTCGATCTGTAGAAATACAGAATCACTGTCGAAATTTAGTGTCTAGTTTCCAGGGTTTTGACTTTTTCTTCAACTAGGACTCCTTGTGATCTTTGACTGAATCTTGTGAGATTTTTCTTGAGCATGAAGGATTCCTTTCATTTGGGCCTTGGATCAGCTGAGTGGGTGCGAATTCCTTGGGCTTGCGGACTCAAAATAGCTTTATTTAGCTTCTTTCTCCATCATTGCTTCATTTAACCTGCAAAACACTAAAACAAACTAACAAGACCTAAAATATCGAGTTCTTGCACTCTAGGTTAGGGAATTAATATCATAAAATGATGCAAATTGGACACTCAACACGGATAAACGATTTGTTAGAACATGCAAATCCATTAATCGACCTACGACTAACATGCAAGATAGAATAACTAACCTACATAATTAAATTAAATAAAACAAAACAGAAACTAATAAATACACAAAGTCCCAATTCATGCTTGCTAAAGGAAATCAGAAACGCAAACTTAAGGAAATTAAAAGCATAAACGAATTGAACTCAGCAACATGAATTAAAAGAAATAAAGAGATAACTAAATAAAATCAGAAACTTAATTAAAAATATTCAGAAGCATAATCCAACAATTAAAATAGAAACTAGGAGGAAAAAGAAAGCAAAAATCAGAGGTGCAAACACATGGGGGCTGCGGCAAGGAGAGAGGAAGAAGGAGGCACCTAGCAAGCAGGAGGAACTCACGGCAAGGTGAGCTATGGCTTGCGGCAGCAGGCTGGTCCTTCTCTCTCTCACTTGTCACGCCACCCTCTCTCTCTAAGTCTCTCTCTGAATTCGGCTCCCCTTACAAGAAATAAAAGCTGAAACTAAAAACCTAAAACAGAAAAATAAAACTAGGAGAAGAGAAGGGAATTTCGGCTGGAGTGTGTAGGTGCAAAAAGTGATGCTAGGGTTCTGAATGAAAGGGATTTAAATAGAGGAACATTCCTTGAGAGGCAAGGAGGCTGAAGCTTGCGGCTGCTAGGGTTTCCCTTTCCTAGTTGCTTGCGGCTTCAGCTAGGGCTAGCTGACTAGGGCCTTGCGTGTTGGGCTGCTCCCTTTGGGCTTAAGTGGCTCACGCCTAGCCTAGCTAGGGTCCCTCCTTGGCGCATGGGCTGGTAGTCTTGGGCTTTGGGCTTGCATGTTGGGCTTCCATGTTGGGCTTCAGTTGCTTGCACAAGATGGGCTAGGGTTTCACTCCATGGGCTTCCATCTTGGGCTTGTCACCTTGAGCTTGCGCATGGCCCCTTGGCTGCTAGGGTTTGCATGGCATGCATGCGCATGCATGGGCTGCCATCTTCCTCCCTGCGCATGGCCTTTGGGCTGCTAGGGTTTGGTCCCATGCATGTGCATGCATGGCCCACTTGGTTCGGCATCCCTAGGGCCCATGGGCCCTCCACTTTTGACTTCCCATTTTACCCCTCATTTCCATTTGAATTCAAATTCATTTCTTCCCTCCATTCATTTCCATGGATGTCCACCACCTTCTGGAAGCTTCTGGAACCTTGAAAAACATTTCCTGGTGCAACTAGGATTCCTTGAAAATGAGAGATTCCTTATCCATTTCGACTTCTCGTAATGACCATATTGCCCCTGGGGTCTCCTAGTGTCACTAGGACTCCTTTCCCTAGTTGGGTTATGTTGAATGTGTTTTCTTAGAACAAAACAAACAATTATCTCATTCTAAGTTTACTCGCAAGTGCACGAATCGCATCAGTAGCAAAGCGTACAAGCACGAGGTCGATCCCACAGGGAATGGTTAATATACAACAAATCAGTGCAAATAATCACTAGAATAACTAAATGGGGGGTTTTGAAAAGATGGAACACACGCACACGTCACCACACACACACACACTTTATTCTATCTTGCAATGTTAAGTTTTCAGTTTCAAATCAGATAAGCATGCAATAACCATCCAAGGCTAATGACAGTTAATTTGAACACAACATATTAAAGTTTGACAGCTAAAAAGGTTTGGCTAGTTACTTTCTCGCCATTGTTCTCCTAATGCATAAACTAAGAGCTTCTTGGGCCTTCCTTAGCTAGTTAACCTACATGTTCCCTAGTTCAAGCTAAGGCAGCTGTTACCCATGTAGGAGTCATTAAGATTTGTGAGAACGTCAAACATGCACAACATATAAGCTTTGACTATTTCCTTATAGAGGTCGCCCAACCCCACTACCAAGAATAATCCCTTATTCCCTTGTTACTTGTGGTTTAGTGTCTTTGACTATTTCACAGCGAAACCTAACAGATAAACTAGATGCAATTACCCTAAGGTGGCCAGTCAAAGGATGCAAACAACTAGTGACGGGGGTTTTAATAGATAGTGGAAATTTAATACGCGCAAACATCAAACTAACAGACCAAGAGACGGATAAACGATTTGTTAAAGTATACGAATCCATTAATCGACCTACAACTAACATGCAAGATAGAATAACTAACCTACATAATTAAATTAAATAAATAAAAACAGAAACTAACAAATAAATAAAATCCCAATTCATGCTTGCTAACGGAAATCAGAAACGCAAATTAAACAAACTTAGAAGCATAAACTAAACAACTAATTTAAAGTGCATGAATTAAATGAAATCAGAAACGTAAAGTACACAAGATTAAATGCATGCACTAATTAAATTCAGCAACATAAAGTAATTGAAACCAAAAGACAAATTAAATAAATTCAGAAACTTAATTTAATAAATTCAGTAGCATAAACCAATAATTAAAATAGAAACTAGAAGGAAAAGAAAGCAAAAATCAGAGGTGCAAACACATGGGGGCTGCGGCAAGGAGAGAGGAAGAAGGAGGCACCTAGCAAGCAGGAGGAACTCACGGCAAGGTGAGCTATGGCTTGCGGCAGCAGGTGGTCCTTCCCTCTCACTTGTCACGCCACCCTCTCTCTCTAGAACCCTCTGAATTTAGCTCACCTTACAAGAAAAATAAATGTTGAAACTAGAACCCTAAAACAGAAAAATAAAACTAGGAGGGGGAGAGGGATTTCGGCTGGAGTAGGAGGAGAGAAAAAAGTTGGAAAAAGTTCCCTAAAGTTCTGAATGGAGGGGGTTTAAATAGGAGAACATTCCTTGAGAGGCAAGGAAGAGAAACTTGCGGCTGCATAGGGTTTGCTTTCCTAGTTCCTTGCGGCATCAGCTAGGGTTAGCTGACTAGGGCCTTGCAGCATGGGCTTCCTCCTTTGGGCTTAAGTGGCTCACGCCTAGCCTAGCTAGGGTCCCTCCTTGGCGCATGGGCTGGTAGTCTTGGGCTTTGGGCTTGCATGTTGGGCTTCCATGTTGGGCTTCAGTTGCTTGCACAAGATGGGCTAGGGTTTCACTCCATGGGCTTCCATCTTGGGCTTGCCACCTTGGGCTTGCGCATGGCCCCTTGTCTTGCTAGGGTTTGCATGGCATGCATGCGCATGCATGGCTGCCATCTACCTCCTTGCGTGTGGCTTTTGGGCTGCTTGGGTTTGGGCCCATGCATGTGCATGCATGGCCCACTTGGTTCGGCATCCCTAGGGCCCATGGGCCCTCCACTTTTGACTTCCCATTTTGCCCCTCATTTCCATTTGAATTCAAATTCATTTCTTCCCTACATTCATTTCCATGGATGTCCACCACCTTCTGGAAGCTTCTGGGACCTTGAAAAACATTTCCTGGTGCAACTAGGATTTCTTGGAAATGAGAGATTCCTTATCCATTTCGACTTCTCGTAATGACCATATTGCCCCTGGGGTTTCCTAGTGTCATTAGGACTCCTTTCCCTAGTTGGGTTAGGTTTCCTAGTTCGACTAGGAATTCCTGTTCGAATCAGGATTTCACATTTCTGGCTCCGCAATGATGGTTCTAAACTTGATGTTTCCTAGTGTGACTAGGAATCCTCATTTGACTAGGATTTCTGCACTTTTCCTGGTTTGACCAGGATTCCACTCGTTTTCCTGGTTTGACCAGGAATTACCCCAAAATGGCTCCATTTGCTTCTTTTTCTCATTTCTGCTTCATTTGACCTGAAAACACAAAAACAAGACAAGAAACACAAAATAGCGAGTTCTAACACTCTAGGTTAAGGAATTAGTATCATAAAGTGATGCAAAATGCACACTCATCAGGTTAGATTTCCTAGTTCAACCAGGATTTCCTGTTCGAATCAAGATTTCACATTTCTGGCTCCGCAATGATGGTTTTGGACTTGATGTTTCCTAGTGTGACTAGGAATCCTTATTTGACTAGGATTTCTGCGCTTTTCCTGGTTTGACCAGGATTTCACTCGTTTTCCTGGTTTGACCAGGAAATGTCCCAAAATGGCTCCATTTGCTTCTTTTTCTCATTTCTGCTTCATTTGACCTGAAAACACAAAAACAAGACAAGAAACACAAAATAGCGAGTTCTAACACTCTAGGTCAAGGAATTAGTATCATAAAGTGATGCAAAATGCACACTCATCAGCACCTTCGCTGCCCACTCAACCATCTTGCATTCGGTATGCAACCATAGCCACTGATTTCGAAATCAAGAGTGGTCAGATTCACTTGTTGCAGAGCTACCATGGACTGAATGGGGAGGATCCGATCCACTTTTTGAAGGAGTTTTCCGGGGTCTGTGAAGCCGCACAATTGAGGGGCCTGAATGCCAATCAGTACCGTTTGAGGATGTTCCCTTTTGCGCTTAAGGACAAGGCAAAGAGGTGGTTGTATTCGCTGCCCAGTGGTTCCATTTCGACATGGGATGATCTTTCAAGCAAGTTCCTGAACAAGTTCTATTCCATTTCCAAGACAAATTCTATTCGGAAGGAGATCCTTGGATTTGTGCAGAAAGCAGACGAGCCATTCCATGAGACTTGGGACAGATTCAATGAGTTACTTACTAGCTGCCCACACCATAACCTATCTCCTTGGTATGTGATTTGTTGTTTTTATCAGGGATTATTGGAGAGAGACCAAGCCAAGGTGGATTCGGCATGTGGTGGTGCGTTTATGTCAAAAACGGAGGATGAGGCTACAGATTTGTTTGAGTCGCTTTCTTTGAGTTCTCAACAATGGGATTCCATTCGTGCAAGAGGAGGACCAAAGAGAGGGTTGTATGAGGTAGCTGATGTGCCGAACACCATGGAAGGACAGATTTTGGAAATCAAGACTATGGTGCAGAAGTTATCTTTGGCTCAAGAGAAGATGATGGGTATGCAAGAACAAGGAGGTGATGTGGAACACGTGAATCAGGTTGGGAGTTATCCTAGGGTGCCATATGATCCATTTTCTAACACTTATAACCCTGGATGGAAGAACAACCCTAATTTCAGGTGGAGCAACAATAATGGACAGCAAGCTAGTGGGAGCACCAACAAGCCGTATGTGCACCCTAATGCCGAGAGGTCTAGTTTGGAGGACAAGATTGCTCAGATTGCTCAAAGCACCACTTCCCTTGCTCAGAGTACCAATGCCTTCATGAACCGTACCGAGCAGCAGATGCAAGCCAATTCGAAGGCTATTGCACATTTGGAGAGTCAAATGGGTCAGATTGCCACTACTTTGGGTCAGAGAGAGAAGGGGAAATTGCAAAGCCAGCCCATCGTCAACCCGAAGAATGAGGAGCATGTAAATGCTATTTTGAGGACTACTTCAAGAAAAAGAGTTAGAGTGGTCAAGACTAAGGAGGTGATTGAGATCATGGATAGTTAGGAAGAGGAGGATCCGGAAATGATAGAGGAGAAAGCTGATACACGTGTGATTCCCCTTATTCCGGACATCGACATCACCAAATTTCCAGCAACCATGAGGGAGTTGAAGTCTATTGAGAAGAAGGTTGAGGAGCAGGGGCATAGTCACAACGTTCCTAGGGAGATTTGTGGTTATCTCTTTGCATCTTTTCCAAGCAAGAAGAGGGATCCGGGCTCGTTGGTCATACCATGCAGCATAGGGGAGTATGAGATCGCCATTGCCTTAATTGACAATGGCTCAGCTATCAATGTCATGCCGCTGGTTGTGTTCGAGAGGCTTGGATTTGTGGAGGCTGATTTGCAACCGTTTGATTTGAACATTCGCTTCGCCAACTCTTCAGTCGAGAAAGCCCTTGGTATGCTTGTGGATGTTTTGGTTAAATGTCATAAATTACTAATTCCCTCTGATTTCATAGTGCTAGATGTGCCGAGACTTCTGGGCAACGTTTCTATTATTCTTGGGAGACCATTTTTGTGTACCTCTGACATGGAGTACAAAGCATTGGAGAGTACCATGAAGATTCGGCACTACACCAAGCAAGAGGTGTATTTGCTCACTTCCGAGATGCCACAAAGCGAGGAGATCACTTTTTATGGAGAGGAGAAGTCAGAGATGGAGAGCTTCTTCAGTTCGTTCTTAGGGAGTGCCGAGAGTAGCAGTGGCAAGAAGAAGAGGAAAGGACGCAAGTAAAGGGGAAGGCAATGTCAGGCTGAAGACAGAAAAACAAGAGCTTATTGGGAGGCAACCCAAGTTTTTGTTTCGAATAATGGAGGAGGAGTCGTCGAGGACCAAGGAGGCCGCGCCTACCCTTGGAGTGTCCACGCTTGCGTACGCAAGTAAACAGTTTCTTTATTTCGCTTCATAAGACAATTTTTCATTTTGGTGTGTTTATTTGGTTTTGGATATTTGCAATTTCCCGTTTCGCTTAATTTGATCATTCTTGCATTTATTTCATATACATTAAGGGCAATGTATCATTTAAGTGTGGGGGGAAGGGCAATTGTCATTTGTTAGTGTTTTTAGGTTAGAACAAGTGTTTAGGGTGTTTTAAGTGTTTTAAGTGTTTTTGAGTGTTTTTAGAAAAAGAAAAAAAAAATTTTTGTTTTTAGTGTTATTAGGTGTTTTTAGGTTAGGAAAAAAACTTTTTCTTTTGTTTTTAAACTTAGGGTGTCAAAACCCACATCAAAATGCACGTTTTCGTTAGATCTCATTCACCTTAGTGATGGATGTGATTCGTTAGAAGTGTGCGACATTGTTTTAAAACCAAAAAGTTTTTGAGTCATTTTGATTGTTTCAGGTCGTTTTGAGTCCCCAACTAATTGATTTGAGTGTGCATGATTGTTATGAGCATGTTTTATTATTGTGTGTATATTTGGTGTTTTTTTCATTCTAATAGTGTTCCGTAACATATCTTGCAATTCTATGTCATTTGGCCTTGTTGATATGAATTTAGGTTGTGATTAGCATTACTAATGATTATATGCATAATAGAGTAGACTTGCATGACCTAAGTGAGCTTTTGAGCCCTGTTCTTCAATTCTTGAGTGTTGCGCGCCACTCTGATTCTATCATTGTCATATATGTCGTTGTTTTGATCTCATTGTCTTTCATTTGGTCATTTGCTTGGGATATGCATAATCTTGAATCAATGAGCTAGAACTCTTTTCTTGTGTACACAAAGCATGTGGTATATGCATAACGATTGAGAAATGAATTTAGGCCCTGTTTGTGTACCCCATAGCCTGAAAGCCTACCCATTACATGTTTTATCCTTAGTTACCCATTTTGAGCCTTTTAAGCCGTTTTCTTTGTTACCCCATACAAAACCCTAAGTTTGGGGGTGCTACACCCCTTTTACCCGTTTTACCCTTTTTATGGTATTGCAAGTTGTTTATATGTTGATTGAGGTGAAAAAGAAGTGAAAATGCATAGTTGATACAAAAATGTGTCAAAAAAGTATGTATGCCGTGCCCAAAGAAAAGAGAAAGAAAAGAAACCAAAGAAAAGAGATGGGACGGTTTCAAAAGAAGAAAAATTGAGCAAAAAGAGTTCAAATTAAGCTATGAAGTGCAAAGAAGCAAAGTGTACCTCAGAATGTTCTATTGATGCTTGCAATTCCATACAATTAGCCCCTTGTGTTCCTTTTCATTTCAATACCCTATCCTAGCCTAAGCCTTCATTATAACCCTATTAAAGTCCTAGCTGATCTCAAGAGGTGTGTATTATACTTATGTGGAGTCTATTTAAGAAGGGAGCCTATGGTTATTGCTTCTATTTAAGGCATTTGTATTCCTTTCATGAGATCAGTATTTCTTTCTAAAATGTGCCTTTATTTCATATACATATGTGAGCTAATTGTTTTTGTTACATATTTCCTCTCACATATACTTTTGAGTGCACATATCAACCCAATTCTTGAGTGTTTATCATTGAGAGTATGCCATAGTGAGGATTGGAGTTGAATCTATTATGTATGTATTGATTTAGTCTTGTTTGTATAATACTTGGATTTGTGTCAAGGATGGCCTATATGACAATAGAGGAGCGAGGTATGTTATTTGAAATGTTATTAGAATTTGGAGAATACTATTTATATGCCTTGCTTTCCTATGTGATTAATGGTTGTGCGCATAAATTCAGTTGTTGGGATGTTGGAGTCAGTCTTGAGTCTTTTCTTTCCTTTATTTGCTCGAGGACTAGCAAAATCTAAGTTTGGGGGTGTGATGAGTGTGCATTTTGCATCACTTTATGATACTAATTCCTTAACCTAGAGTGTTAGAACTCGATATTTTGTGTTTCTTGTCTTGTTTTTGTGTTTTCAGGTCAAATGAAGCAGAAATGAGAAAAAGAAGCAAATGGAGCCATTTTAGGACATTTCCTGGTCAAACCAGGAAAACAAGTGATATCCTGGTCAAACCAGGAAAAGTGCAGAAATCCTAGTCAAATGAGGATTCCTAGTCACACTAGGAAACATCAAGTCCAGAACCATCATTGCGGAGCTAGAAATGTGAAATCGTGATTCGAATAGAAAATCCTGGTTGAACTAGGAAACCTAACCCAACTAGGGAAAGGAGTCCTAGTGACACTAGGAGACCCCAGGGGCAATATGGTCATTACGAGAAGTCGAAATAGATAAGGAATCTCTCATTTTCAAGGAATCCTAGTTTCACCAGGAAATGTTGTTCAAGGTTCCAGAAGCTTCCAGAAGGTGGTGGACATCCATGGAAATGAATGGAGGGAAGAAATGAATTTGAATTCAAATGGAAATGAGGGGCAAAATGGGAAGTCAAAAGTGGAGGGCCCATGGGCCCTAGGGATGCCGAACCAAGATGGGCCATGCATGCACATGCATGGGCCCAAAGGCCATGCGCAAGGAGGAAGATGGCAGCCTATGCATGCGCATGCATGCCATGCAAACCCTAGCAGCCAAGGGGGCCCATGCGCAAGCCTAAGGTGACAAGCCCAAGGTGGAAGCCCATGGAGTGAAACCCTAGCCCATCTTGTGCAAGCCACTGAAGCCCAACATGCAAGCCCAAAGCCCAAGACCAGCAGCCCATGCGCAAGGAAGGGACCCTAGCTGGGCTAGGCATGAATCACTTAAGCCCAAGGAGCAGCCCATGCCGCAAGGCCTGATGCACCCTAACCCTAGCTGATGCCGCAAGCAACAAGGACAAGGAACCCTAGCAGCCGCATGTTTCCTTCTCCTTGCCTCTCAAGGAATGCACCTCTATATATATCCCCTTCATTCAGAACCCTAGGGATCATTTTTTCTCACCTCCTACTCCAGCCGAAATTCTCTTTAGGTCTTTAGTTTTATTTTTCTGTTCTAGGTTATTGTTTAGTTTAATTCTTGGGAGGGGAGCCGAATTCAGAGGGTTCTAGAGAGAGAAGGTGGCGTGACAAGTGAGAGAGAAAAGGACCAGCCTGCTGCCGAGTGCCCTAGCTCACCTTGCCGTGAGTTCCTCCTGCTTTCTAGGTGCCTCCTTCTTCCTCTCTCCTTGCCGCAGCCACCCTAGTGTTTGCATCTCTGATTTTGCTTCTTTTTCCTTCTAGTTTCTATTTTTATTGTTGGATTATGCTTCAGAATATTTTTAATTAAGTTTCTAAATTTATTTAGTTTGTCTTTTGATTTCAATTAATTTTTGTTGCTGATTTTAATTCGTGCATGCATTTAATTTTGTTTACTCTACGTTTCTGATTTCCTTTTGCAAACATGAATTGGGATTTCATTATTTATTGTTGCTGTTCCTTTTATTTATTTTATTTAATTATGTAGGTTAGTTATTCTATCTTGCATGTTAGTTGTAGGTCGATTAATGGATTTGCATGTTCTAACAAATCGTTTATCCGTCTCTTGGTCTGTTAGTTTGATGTTTGCACGTATTAAATTTCCACTATCTATTAGAACCCCCGTCACTAGTTGTTTGCATCCTTTGACTGGCCACCTTAGGGTAATTGCATCTAGTTTATCTGTGAAATAGTCAAAGACACTAAACCACAAGTAACAAGGGAATAAGGGATTATTCTTGGTAGTGGGGTTGGGCGACCTCTATAAGGAAATAGTCAAAGCTTATAAGTTGTGCATGTTTGACGTTCTCATAAAACTTAATGACTCCTGCATGGGTAACAGCTGCCTTAGCTTGAACTAGGGAACATGTAGGTTAACTGGCTAAGGAAGGCCCAAGAAGCTCTTAGTTTATGCATTAGGAGAACAATGGCGAGAAAGTAACTAGCCAAACCTTTTTAGCTGTCAAACTTTAATATGTTGTGTTCAAATTAACTGTCATTAGCCTTGGATGGTTATTGCATGCTTATCTGATTTGAAACTGAAAACTTAACATTGCAAGATAGAATAAAGTGTGTGTGCGTGTGGTGATGTGTGCGTGTGTTCCATCTTTTCAAAACCCCCCATTTAGTTATTCTAGTGATTAATTGCATTGATTTGTTGCTTATTAACCATTCCCTGTGGGATCGACCTCGTGCTTGTACGCTTTGCTACTGATGCGATTCGTGCACTTGCGAGTAAACTTAGAATGAGATAATTGTTTATTTTGTTCTAAGAAAACACATCAACAAGTTTTTGGCGCCGTTGCCGGGGAATGGTGTCTAATATCAATGAATTGGTTTAATTAGTCATTAGAATTAGGTTATATTAGTTAGATTTCAGTTTTGGTTAATTTTTAGTTTTTAATAAATGCCATGCCTTTATTTGCATTCTTTCTACTGATTGTGTGTTTTTCTCTTGATTAGGTGTGTTTTATGAACCCTGAACTTGTTGCAAGGTTGGAGAGGCTCAAGAACGAAGCTTTAGGTACATCACAAGTCAGCCCACAACCTAGTGCATCAGATTCGAGTAGTGAAGAGACTGAGAGTGTCGACATGGCTGAAGCAAATGAGATGATGCCGCAGCCCCTGAGCCATTTTTCAGCACCTTCGCTGCCCACTCAACCATCTTGCATTCGGTATGCAACCATAGCCACTGATTTCGAAATCAAGAGTGGTCAGATTCACTTGTTGCCGAGCTACCATGGACTGAATGGGGAGGATCCGATCCACTTTTTGAAGGAGTTTTCCGGGGTCTGTGAAGCCGCACAATTGAGGGGCCTGAATGCCGATCAGTACCATTTGAGGATGTTCCCTTTTGCGCTTAAGGACAAGGCAAAGAGGTGGTTGTATTCGCTGCCCAGTGGTTCCATTTCGACATTGGATGATCTTTCAAGCAAGTTCCTGAACAAGTTTTATTCCATTTCCAAGACAAATTCTATTCGGAAGGAGATCCTTGGATTTGTGCAGAAAGCAGACGAGCCATTCCATGAGACTTGGGACAGAATTAATGAGTTACTTACTAGCTGCCCACACCATAACCTATCTCCTTGGTATGTGATTTGTTGTTTTTATCAGGGATTATTGGAGAGAGACCAAGCCAAGGTGGATTCGGCATGTGGTGGGGCATTTATGTCAAAAACGGAGGATGAGGCTACAGATTTGTTTGAGTCGCTTTCTTTGAGTTCTCAACAATGGGATTCCAATCGTGCAAGAGGAGGACCAAAGAGAGGGTTGTATGAGGTAGCTGATGTGCCGAACACCATGGAAGGACAGATTTTGGAAATCAAGACTATGGTGCAGAAGTTATCTTTGGCTCAAGAGAAGATGATGGGTATGCAAGAACAAGGAGGTGATGTGGAACACGTGAATCAGGTTGGGAGTTATCCTAGGGTGCCATATGATCCATTTTCTAACACTTATAACCCTGGATGGAAGAACAACCCTAATTTCAGGTGGAGCAACAATAATGGACAGCAAGCTAGTGGGAGCACCAACAAGCCGTTGTTGATGTGTTTTCTTAGAACAAAATAAACAATTATCTCATTCTAAGTTTACTCGCAAGTGCACGAATCGCATCAGTAGCAAAGCGTACAAGCACGAGGTCGATCCCACAGGGAATGGTTAATATACAATAAATCAATGCAATTAATCACTAAAATAACTAAATGGGGGGTTTTGAAAAGATGAAACACACGCACACATCACCACACGCACACACACTTTATTCTATCTTGCAATGTTAAGCTTTCAGTTTCAAATCAGATAAGCATGCAATAACCATCCAAGGCTAATTGATGAGTGTTCATTTTACGCTATTTTATGATACTAACTCCCTAACCTAGAGTGTTAGAACTCGATCTTTTTTTGTCTGTTGTCTTGTTTTTATGTTTTTAGGTCGAATGAAGCATAAATAGGAAATAGGAGCAAATGGAGCCGTTTTGGGACATTTCCTGGTCAAACTAGGAAAATGGGTCAATTCCTGGTCAAACCAGGAAAAGAGCTGAAATCCTAATCAAATGAGGATTCCTGTCACACTAGGAAACATCAAGTCCATAACCATCATTGTCGAGCCAGAAATGAGAAATCCTAATTGGAACAGGAATTCCTGGTTGAACTAGGAAACCTAACCCTACTAGGGGAAGGAGTCCTAATGACACTAGGAGACTCCAGGGGCAATATGGTCATTACGAGAAGTCAAAATGGATAAGGAATCTTTCATTTACAAGAAATCCTAGTTGGACTAGGAAAGGTTGGTCAAAGTCAACTCAATCAAGTCAAGGTTCCAGAAGCTTCTAGAAGGTGGTGGACATCCATGGAATCAGATGGAGGAATGAATTCGAATCCAATTGGGAGAGAGGGGTAAAATTGGAAGTCAAAGTCAATGGTCAAGGGTCAACCATATCATGTCATGAAGTCAATTGGGCTTTGGGCCTAGGTGAAGTCGAAATCCACAAGAATGGTGAGGTGGCGGCCCAAAACATTATTTGCATGCTTGTAGCCCATTCAGCCCAAGTCATACAGCCATGCGCAAGCCATGCATTCCTAAAGCCCATCACGCCACTTGCTTGTTGCAGCCAGCCCATGTTCTTTTAAAGGAAACCCTAGCCCATCACGCCTACAAAGAGAAAGCCCAAGGAATCCTAGCTGAAAAAGAAGTCAAAACCCTGGAAAATAGAGCACCAATTTCGACAGCAATTCTGTAATTCTCCAGAAATAATCAGGTAGCATGCCACATATGGTTGGAAAGATACGGATGTTAGCTTCGCAGGGAATTTTACGGATTTCGATTCCGAGTTTTCTAGCTCAAGATATGGTCATTTTAGTGGAGGTAGCGCAGCAGTTCCGCGAGCTGAAAAGGGAGTTACGCCCAAAAAGAGCCCAAATCAGCCCAAGGCCCATGTTTGGCCGAAAATTATAAGTCTTGGTGTGCAAGGAATGCACTTATCCCACATTGAAGAGAAAGAGAAATCTCAGCCCCACTCTCCTCTATAAATACATCTTTATAGCTCAAAGAGAGGGATCCCTTCTCTGAAATTTCAGAAACCCTAGCCTAGTCTCTCTCTTCTTGCCGCACACCCTAGCCTCCTTTCTCTCTCTTTCTTTTCTCACGCAGCCTAGGAACCCTAGCAGCCCCCATTATTTCTCTTCCCTTGCCGCAGCCACCATCATCTCTCTTTCTTTATTTTTCTGCTGAACCGAAGGAGGAGGAAGGAGTCGAGCCGCTGCCACCTTGTGCCGCCGTTGCCACCTTGTGCCGCTGCCACCTTGTGCCGCCGCTGCTGCCACTCTCTAGAGATGTTCTTTTATTTTTGTTTTGGAATTCTTATTTCTTTTGTTTGATTCTAGTTTTTAATTGTTTTGTTTAATTAGTTTGCTTTCCAACATGGATTGGAAATTTATTTATATTATTCAGATTTTCTTTTCTATTTTAATTATGTAGGTTTATTTATTCTATCTTGCATGTTAGTTGTAGGTTGATTATTGGATTTGCATGCTTTAACAAATCGTTTATCCGTCTCTTGGTCTGTTAGTTTGATGTTTGCACGTATTAAATTTCCACTATCTATTAGAACCCGTCACTAGTTGTTTGCATCCTTTGACTGGCCACCTTAGGGTAATTGCATCTAGTTTATTTGTTAGGTTTAGCTGTGAAATAGTCAAAGACACTAAACCACAAGTAACAAGGGAATAAGGGATTATTCTTGGTAGTGGGGTTGGGCGACCTCTATAAGGAAATAGTCAAAGCTTATATGTTGTGCATGTTTGACGTTCTCATAAAACTTAATGACTCCTGCATGGGTAACAGCTGCCTTAGCTTGAACTAGGGAACATG
Source organism: Dryas octopetala (assembly GCF_963921425.1). Classification (NCBI taxonomy): domain Eukaryota; kingdom Viridiplantae; phylum Streptophyta; class Magnoliopsida; order Rosales; family Rosaceae; genus Dryas; species Dryas octopetala. Next base: position 8,528,560 of record NC_141367.1, on the reverse strand, counting down.
TAGGTTAACTGGCTAAGGAAGGCCCAAGAAGCTCTTAGTTTATGCATTAGGAGAACAATTGCGAGAAAGTAACTAGCCAAACCTTTTTAGCAGTCAAACTTTAATATGTTGTGTTCAAATTAACTGTCATTAGCCTTGGATGGTTATTGCATGCTTATCTGATTTGAAACTGAAAACTTAACATTGCAAGATAGAATAAAGGGTGTGTGCGTGTGGTGATGTGTGCGTGTGTTTCATCTCTTCAAACCCCCCATTTAGTTATTCTATTGATTAATTGCATTGATTTGTTGTTTATTAACCATTCCCTGTGGGATCGACCTCGTGCTTGTACGCTTTGCTACTGATGCGATTCGTGCACTTGCGAGTAAACTTAGAATGAGATAATTGTTTATTTTGTTCTAAGAAAACATTCAACAAGTTTTTGGCGCCGTTGCCGGGGAATGGTGTCTAATATCAATGAATTGATTTGATTAATCATTAGAATTAGGATATATTAGTTAGATTTGTTTTTGGTTAGTTTTTAGTTTAAATAAATGCCGTGACTTTACAAGCATATTCTGTACTGATTTGGTGTTTGCTTTTGTAGATGCCGAGAGCAACAATGGGAGAAAGAGAAAGAGAAGACGCAAGTAGAGGAATGGCAATGTCAGGCTGAAAGACAGTAAACCAAGCGCTGATTGGGAGGCAACCCAAGCTTTTTCTAGAATCCAAGAGATCAATAGAGACCAAGGAGGCCGCGCCTACACTTGGAGTGTCCAACTTGCATCCGCAAGTAAACAATTACTCTATTCTTGCTTCATTTGACCATCTTATTTCATTTGTGTGTTTATTTGGTTGCAATTTCCCTATTGCTTATTTTGAGCATACATGCATTTAATTTGTATACATTGAGGGCAATGTATCATTTAAGTTTGGGGGGAAAGCAATGGTGTCGTAGGTTGTTTATTAGGTTTTTTGTTTTTAAATTTTGAAAAAAAAAAAAAAAAAAAAAAATCGTTTTGGCTTTAGAGGTACGGTCCTCTAGGGCATTTTTCAAAAAAAAAAAAAAAAAGTTTTGTTTCTTTTGTTTTTAAACTTAGGGAGTCAAATCTCACATCAAAATGCAATTTTCTAAAATTAATTCCACCCTAATGATGGAATTGAATCTTTAGAACCTTGTTGCAACATTGTTTTTAATGTAATTTTGAGTCTTTTGTGTGTTTTGGTTAGTTTTTGAGTCCCCAACAAGTTGATTGATTGTTTATGACTTTTGAGAAGCATGTTTAGCATTGTGTCTATGATATGTATTCTTCTTTTTCTAATATTGTTCCATAACCTATTTTATGATTCTATGTGATTGGGCCTTATTTTCATGAACTTGAGTTGTGATTTGCATGATTTAGTGATTCATATGCATCTTAGAGTAGACTTATGTGACCCATGTGAAGTTTTGAGCCTTGTCCTTCATTTCGCGAGTGTTGTACATGACTCTATTTTTTTTTCTTGTTATTTAAGTCGTTTTATGATCTCATTGTTTTTGATCAAATGCTTGAAATGTATATATTTTTTAATCAATGAACTAGAACTTCTTTCTTATTCTAGGCAAAGCATGTTTATAACTACATGAATCTTAGAAGATGATTTTAGGCCATGTTTGTTTTACCTATAGCCTAAAAAGCCAACCCTTATGTGTTTTATCCCTAGTTAGCCCTTTTTAGCCTTATAGCTTTTTCTTTGTTTACCCATACTATATACCCAAACCCTAAGTTTGGGGGTGCTATACCCCTTCTACCCGTTTACCCTTAACTATGGTTTTGCATTAATTAAGATTGAGGTTGTAAATAAATGATTATGATTAGCTTGAAGGAGAAGAAAATGAAATGTGCTTAATTGTATATGCCGTGCCCTGAAAAAAAAAAAAAAAAAAAAATCGTTGGGACGGTTTCAAAAGAAGAAGTGGACAAAAGTGTTCAAGTTCAAGCTATGATGTGTAAAGAAGCAAGGTATGCCTCAGAATGTTCTATTGTTCTTGCAATTCCATAGTTTATAGCCCTTTGTTTATCCCTTTCATTTCAATATCATACCTTACCCTAAGCCTTCATTATAACCCCTATGAAGCCCTAATTGATTTTAAGAGAAGTGCAGTTCTTAATGTGGAGTCTAGGACGGAAGGAAGCTTATGGTTATTGATTTTATTTCAAGTGTTTTGATTTTTCCTTCCTTGAGATCTTGTTTCCTTTCAAATGTGCCTATCCTTCATGACAATATGTGAGCTATTTCTCTTTGATTACATAAATTCTTTCACATATCCTTTGAGTGCACAATTCAACCCAATTCTTGAGTGCTTTATTGTTGAGGGTATGCCTTGGTGAGGATTGGAGTTGAATCTATTTTGTATATGTTGATTTATTTCTTGCTTGTCCAACACTTGGGTTATGAAGAGAATGACCTATATGCACAATGGAGGAGTAAGGTATGTTATTTGAAATAGTATTAGAATTTGAAGAATGAATATTATATATGCCTTGCTCTACTATCTTATTGTTGGTCATACTCATGATGTCATTTGTTGGGAAAGTTAGTTAGTTTGTTTTTGAGTTTTTGAGTCTTTTTCTTTATTTTCTTTGCTCGAGGACTAGCAAAGTCTAAGTTTGGGGGTGTGATGAGTGTTCATTTTACGCTATTTTATGATACTAACTCCCTAACCTAGAGTGTTAGAACTCGATCTTTTTTTGTCTGTTGTCTTGTTTTTATGTTTTTAGGTCGAATGAAGCATAAATAGGAAATAGGAGCAAATGGAGCCGTTTTGGGACATTTCCTGGTCAAACTAGGAAAATGGGTCAATTCCTGGTCAAACCAGGAAAAGAGCTGAAATCCTAATCAAATGAGGATTCCTGTCACACTAGGAAACATCAAGTCCATAACCATCATTGTCGAGCCAGAAATGAGAAATCCTGATTGGAACAGGAATTCCTGGTTGAACTAGGAAACCTAACCCTACTAGGGGAAGGAGTCCTAATGACACTAGGAGACTCCAGGGGCAATATGGTCATTACGAGAAGTCAAAATGGATAAGGAATCTTTCATTTACAAGAAATCCTAGTTGGACTAGGAAAGGTTGGTCAAAGTCAACTCAATCAAGTCAAGGTTCCAGAAGCTTCTAGAAGGTGGTGGACATCCATGGAATCAGATGGAGGAATGAATTCGAATCCAATTGGGAGAGAGGGGTAAAATTGGAAGTCAAAGTTAATGGTCAAGGGTCAACCATATCATGTCATGAAGTCAATTGGGCTTTGGGCCTAGGTGAAGTCGAAATCCACAAGAATGGTGAGGTGGCGGCCCAAAACATTATTTGCATGCTTGTAGCCCATTCAGCCCAAGTCATACAGCCATGCGCAAGCCATGCATTCCTAAAGCCCATCACGCCACTTGCTTGTTGCAGCCAGCCCATGTTCTTTTAAAGGAAACCCTAGCCCATCACGCCTACAAAGAGAAAGCCCAAGGAATCCTAGCTGAAAAAGAAGTCAAAACCCTGGAAAATAGAGCACCAATTTCGACAGCAATTCTGTAATTCTCCAAAAATAATCAGGTAGCATGCCACATATGGTTGGAAAGATACGGATGTTAGCTTCGCAGAGAATTTTACGGATTTTGATTCCGAGTTTTCTAGCTCAAGATATGGTCATTTTAGTGGAGGTAGCGCAGCAGTTCCGCGAGCTGAAAAGGGAGTTACGCCCAAAAAGAGCCCAAATCAGCCCAAGGCCCATGTTTGGCCGAAAATTATAAGTCTTGGTGTGCAAGGAATGCACTTATCCCACATTGAAGAGAAAGAGAAATCTCAGCCCCACTCTCCTCTATAAATACATCTTTATAGCTCAAAGAGAGGGATCCCTTCTCTGAAATTTCAGAAACCCTAGCCTAGTCTCTCTCTTCTTGCCGCACACCCTAGCCTCCTTTCTCTCTCTTTCTTTTCTCACGCAGCCTAGGAACCCTAGCAGCCCCCATTATTTCTCTTCCCTTGCCGCAGCCACCATCATCTCTCTTTCTTTATTTTTCTGCTGAACCGAAGGAGGAGGAAGGAGTCGAGCCGCTGCCACCTTGTGCCGCCGTTGCCACCTTGTGCCGCTGCCACCTTGTGCCGCCGCTGCTGCCACTCTCTAGGGATGTTCTTTTATTTTTGTTTTGGAATTCTTATTTCTTTTGTTTGATTCTAGTTTTTAATTGTTTTGTTTAATTAGTTTGCTTTCCAACATGGATTGGAAATTTATTTATATTATTCATATTTTCTTTTCTATTTTAATTATGTAGGTTTATTTATTCTATCTTGCATGTTAGTTGTAGGTTGATTATTGGATTTGCATGCTTTAACAAATCGTTTATCCGTCTCTTGGTCTGTTAGTTTGATGTTTGCACGTATTAAATTTCCACTATCTATTAGAACCCGTCACTAGTTGTTTGCATCCTTTGACTGGCCACCTTAGGGTAATTGCATCTAGTTTATTTGTTAGGTTTAGCTGTGAAATAGTCAAAGACACTAAACCACAAGTAACAAGGGAATAAGGGATTATTCTTGGTAGTGGGGTTGGGCGACCTCTATAAGAAAATAGTCAAAGCTTATATGTTGTGCATGTTTGACGTTCTCATAAAACTTAATGACTCCTGCATGGGTAACAGCTGCCTTAGCTTGAACTAGGGAACATGTAGGTTAACTGGCTAAGGAAGGCCCAAGAAGCTCTTAGTTTATGCATTAGGAGAACAATTGCGAGAAAGTAACTAGCCAAACCTTTTTAGCAGTCAAACTTTAATATGTTGTGTTCAAATTAACTGTCATTAGCCTTGGATGGTTATTGCATGCTTATCTGATTTGAAACTGAAAACTTAACATTGCAAGATAGAATAAAGGGTGTGTGCGTGTGGTGATGTGTGCGTGTGTTTCATCTCTTCAAACCCCCCATTTAGTTATTCTATTGATTAATTGCATTGATTTGTTGTTAACCATTCCCTGTGGGATCGACCTCGTGCTTGTACGCTTTGCTACTGATGCGATTCGTGCACTTGCGAGTAAACTTAGAATGAGATAATTGTTTATTTTGTTCTAAGAAAACATTCAACACTAATGACAGTTAATTTGAACACAACATATTAAAGTTTGACAGCTAAAAAGGTTTGGCTAGTTACTTTCTCGCCATTGTTTTCCTAATGCATAAACTAAGAGCTTCTTGGGCCTTCCTTAGCCAATTAACCTACATGTTCCCTAGTTCAAGCTAAGGCAGCTGTTACCCATACAGGAGTCATTAAGTTTTATGAGAACGTCAAACATGCACAACATATAAGTTTTGACTATTTCCTTATAGAGGTCGCCCAACCCCACTACCAAGAATAATCCCTTATTCCCTTGTTACTTGTGGTTTAGTGTCTTTGACTATTTCACAGCTAAACCTAACAGATAAACTAGATGCAATTACCCTAAGGTGGCCAGTCAAAGGATGCAAACAACTAGTGACGGGGGTTCTAATAGATAGTGGAAGTTTAATACGCGCAAACATCAAACTAACAGACCAAGAGACGAATAAACGATTTGTTAAAGCATACGAATCCATTAATCGACCTACGACTAACATGCAAGATAGAATAACTAATCTACATAATTAAATAAAATAAATAAAAACAAAACAGCAACCAATAAATAAAATCCCAATTCATGCTTGCAAAAGGAAATCAGAAACGCAAATTAAACAAACTTAAAAACATAAACTAAACAACTAAATCAGATTGCATAAATTAAATTGCATAAAAATAAACAAGTAACTAAAATCAGAACCAAGGCTATAACTAATGAAATTTAGAAACTTAATTAAATAAATTCAGAGTCACAAGATAATGAATTCAGAAACATAAACTAACTTGAAATAAGAAAACTAGACGAAAAATCAAAGAAACCAAGTGAGAGGGCTGCGGCAAGGCAAGAGGGAAGGCAACCTCCACAAGCAATTGGCTCACGGCTGGGGTGAGCTAGGGCTTGCGGCAATGGGGTCCTCCTTCCTTGCTTCCACGCCTCTCCTCTCTCTCTCTCACCCTTCGGCTATTCCTCACACAAAATAAAGGCTGAACTAAAAACCTAAAACAGAAAAATAAAACTAGGAGAAGAGAAGGGAATTTCGGCTGGAGTGTGTAGGTGCAAAAAGTGATGCTAGGGTTCTGAATGAAAGGGATTTAAATAGAGGAACATTCCTTGAGAGGCAAGGAGGCTGAAGCTTGCGGCTGCTAGGGTTTCCCTTTCCTAGTTGCTTGCGGCTTCAGCTAGGGCTAGCTGACTAGGGCCTTGCGTGTTGGGCTGCTCCCTTTGGGCTTAAGTGGCTCACGCCTAGCCTAGCTACGGTCCCTCCTTGGCGCATGGGCTGGTAGTCTTGGGCTTTGGGCTTGCATGTTGGGCTTCCATGTTGGGCTTCAGTTGCTTGCACAAGATGGGCTAGGGTTTCACTCCATGGGCTTCCATCTTGGGCTTGTCACCTTGGGCTTGCGCATGGCCCCTTGGCTGCTAGGGTTTGCATGGCATACATGCGCATGCATGGGCTGCCATCTTCCTCCTTGCGCATGGCCTTTGGGCTGCTAGGGTTTGGGCCCATGCATGTGCATGCATGGCCCACTTGGTTCGGCATCCCTAGGGCCCATGGGCCCTCCACTTTTAACTTCCCATTTTGCCCCTCATTTCCATTTGAATTCAAATTCATTTCTTCCCTCCATTCATTTCCATGGATGTCCACCACCTTCTGGAAGCTTCTGGAACCTTGAAAAACATTTCCTGGTGCAACTAGGATTCCTTGAAAATGAGAGATTCCTTATCCATTTCGACTTCTCGTAATGACCATATTGCCCCTGGGGTCTCCTAGTGTCACTAGGACTCCTTTCCCTAGTTGGGTTAGGTTTCCTAGTTCAACCAGGATTTCCTGTTCGAATCAGGATTTCACATTTCTGGCTCCGCAATGATGGTTCTGGACTTGATGTTTCCTAGTGTGACTAGGAATCCTCATTTGACTAGGATTTCTGCACTTTTCCTGGTTTGACCAGGATTTCACTCGTTTTCCTGGTTTGACCAGGAAATGTCCCAAAATGGCTCCATTTGCTTCTTTTTCTCATTTCTGCTTCATTTGACCTGAAAACACAAAAACAAGACAAGAAACACAAAATAGCGAGTTCTAACACTCTAGGTTAAGGAATTAGTATCATAAAGTGATGCAAAATGCACACTCATCACACCCCCAAACTTAGATTTTGCTAGTCCTCGAGCAAATAAAGGAAAGAAAAGACTCAAGACTGACTCCAACATCCCAACAACTGAATTCATGCGCACAACCATTAATCACATAGGAAAGCAAGGCATATAAATTGTATTCTTCAAATTCTAATAACATTTCAAATAACATACCTCGCTCCTCTATTGTCATATAGGCCATCCTTGACACAAATCCAAGTATTAGACAAACAAAACTAAATCAATACATACATAATAGATTCAACTCCAATCCTCACTATGGCATACTCTCAATGATAAACACTCAAGAATTGGGTTGATATGTGCACTCAAAAGTATATGTGACAGGAAATATGTAACAAAAACAATTAGCTCACATATGTACATGAAATAAAGGCACATTTTAGAAAGAAATACTGATCTCATGAAAGGAATACAAATGCTTGAAATAGAATCAATAACCATAGGCTCCCTTCTTAAATAGACTCCACATAAGTATAATACACACTCTTGAGATCAGCTAGGGCTTTAATAGGGTTATAATGAAGGCTTAGGCTAGGATAGGGTATTGAAATGAAAAGGAAACACAAAAGGCTAATTTCATGGAATTGCAAGCATCACTAGAACATTCTGAGGTACACTTTGCTTCTTTGCACTTCATAGCTTACTTTGAACTCTTTTTGCTCATTTTTTTTTCTTTTGAAACCATGCCATCTCTTTTCTTTGCTTTCTTTTCTTTTTCTTTTCTTTGGGCACGGCATACATACTTTTCTAACACATTTTTGTATAAGCTATGCACTTTCACTACTTTTCCACCTCAATCAACATATAAACAACTTACAATACCATAAAAAGGGTAAAACGGGTAAAAGGGGTGGTACACCCCCAAACTTAGGGTTTGGTATGGGGTAACAAAGAAAATGGCATAAAAGGCTCAAAATGGGTAACTAAGGATAAAACATGTAATGGGTAGGCTTTCAGGCTATGGGGTACACAAACAGGGCCTAAATTCATTTCTCAAGAGTTATGCAAATACGGCATGCTTTGTGTACACAAGAAAAGAGTTCTAGTTTATTGATTCAAGATTATGCATATTCCAAGCAAATGACCAAATGAAAGACAATGAGATCAAAACAACGACTTATATGACAAAGATAGAATCAGAGTGGCGCGCAACACTCAAGAATTGAAGAACAGGTCTCAAAAGCTCACTTAGGTCATGCAAGTCTACTCTATTATGCATATAATCATTAGTAATGCTAATCACAACCTAAATTCATATCAACAAGGCCAAATGACATAGAATTGCAAGATATGTTATGGAACACTATTAGAATGAAAAGAACTCCAAATATACACTCAATACTAAAACATGCTCATAACAATCATGCACAATCAAATCAATTAGTTGGGGACTCAAAACGACCTGAAACAACCAAAATGACTCAAAAACTTTTTGTTTTTAAAACGATGTCGCACACTTCAAAAGAATCACATCCATCACTAAGGTGAATGAAATCTAACGAAAACGTGCATTTTGATGTGGGTTTTGACACCCTAAGTTTAAAAACAAAAGAAAAAGTTTTTTCCTAACCTAAAAACACCTAAAAACACTAAAAACGAAATTTTTTTTTTTCTTTTTCTAAAAACACTCAAAAACACTTAAAACACCCTAAACACTTGTTCTAACCTAAAAACACTAACAAATGACAATTGCCCTTCCCCCCACACTTAAATGATACATTGCCCTCAATGTATAAGAAATAAATGCAAGGATGATCAAATTAAGCGAAACGGGAAATTGCAAATATCCAAAACCAAATAAACACACCAAATGAAAAATTGTCTTATGAAGCGAAATAAAGAAACTGTTTACTTGCGTACGCAAGCGTGGACACTCCAAGGGTAGGCGCGGCCTCCTTGGTCCTCAATGACTCCTCCTCCATTATTTGATACAAAAACTTGGGTTGCCTCCCAATAAGCGCTTGTTTTTCCGTCTTCAGCCTGACATTGCCATCTCCTGTACTTGCGTCCTTTCCTCTTCCTCTTTTTTCCATTGCTACTCTCGGCACTCCCCAGGAACGAACTGAAGAAGCTCTCCATCTCTGACTTCTCCTCCCCATAAAAAGTGATCTCCTCGTTTTCTGGCATCTCGGAAGTGAGCAAATACACCTCTTGCTTGGTGTAGTACCGAATCTTCATGGTACTCTCCAATGCTTTGTACTCCATGTTAGAGGTGCACAAAAATGGTCTCCCAAGAATAATAGAGACGTCGCCCGGAATTCTTGGCACATCTAGCACTATGAAATCAGAGGGGATTAGTAATTTACGACATTTAACCAAAACATCCACAAGCATACCACAAGCTTTTTGGGCTGAAGAGTTGGCGAAGCGGATGTCCACATCAAATGGTTGCAAATCAGCCTCCTTAAATCCAAGCCTCTCGAACACAACCAGCGGCATGACATTGATAGCTGAGCCATTGTCAACTAAGGCATTGGCGATCTTATGCTCCCCTATGCTGCACGGTATGACTAACGAGCCCGGATCCTTCTTCTTGCTTGGAAAAGATGCAAAGAGATAACCACAAATCTCCCTAGGAACGTTGTGACTATGAACTTGCTCCTCAACCTTCTTCTCAATAGACTTCAATTCCCTCATGGTTGCTGGAAATTTGGTGATGTCAATGTCCGGAATGAGGGGAATCACACGTGTATCAGCTTTCTCCTCTATCATTTCCGGATCCTCCTCTTCCTCACTATCCATGATCTCAATCACCTCCTTAGTCTTGACCACTCTAACTCTCTTTCTTGGAGTAGTGCTCAAAATAGCATTTACATGCTCCTCATTCTTCGGATTGACTATGGGCTGACTTGGCAACTTCCCCTTCTCTCTCTGACCCAAAGTAGTGGCAATCTGACCCATTTGACTCTCCAAGTGTGCAATAGCCTTCGAATTGGCTTGCATCTGCTGCTCGGTACGGTTCATGAAGGCATTGGTGCTTTGGGCAAGGGAAGTGGTGCTTTGAGCAATCTGAGAAATCTTGTCCTCCAAACTAGACCTCTCGGCATTAGGGTGCACATACGGCTGATGAGTGTGTATTTTGCATCACTTTATGATACTAATTCCTTGACCTAGAGTGTTAGAACTCGCTATTTTGTGTTTCTTGTCTTGTTTTTGTGTTTTCTGGTCAAATGAAGCAGAAATGACAAAAAGAAGCAAATGGAGCCATTTTGGGACATTTCCTGGTCAAACCAGGAAAACGAGTGAAATCCTGGTCAAACCAGGAAAAGTGCAGAAATCCTAGTCAAATAAGGATTCCTAGTCACACTAGGAAACATCAAGTCCAGAACCATCATTGCGGAGCCATAAATGTGAAATCTTGATTCGAACAGGAAATCCTGGTTGAACTAGGAAATCTAACCCAACTAGGGAAAGGAGTCCTAGTGACACTAGGAGACCCCAGGGGCAATATGGTCATTACGAGAAGTCGAAATGGATAAGGAATCTCTCATTTTCAAGGAATCCTAGTTGCACCAAGAAATGTTTTTCAAGGTTCCAGAAGCTTCCAGAAGGTGGTGGACATCCATGAAAATGAATGGAGGGAAGAAATGGATTTGAATTCAAATGGAAATGAGGGGCAAAATGGGAAGTCAAAAGTGGAGGGCCCATGGGCCCTAGGGATGCCGAACCAAGTGGGCCATGCATGCACATGCATGGGCTCAAACCCTAGCAGCCCAAAGGCCATGCGCAAGGAGGAAGATGGCAGCCCATGCATGCGCATGCATGGCTGCCATCTACCTCCTTGCGTGTGGCTTTTGGGCTGCTAGGGTTTGGGCCCATGCATGTGCAGGCATGGCCCACTTGGTTCGGCATCCCTAGGGCCCATGGGCCCTCCACTTTTGACTTCCCATTTTGCCCCTCATTTCCATTTGAATTCAAATTCATTTCTTCCCTCCATTCATTTCCATGGATGTCCACCACCTTCTGGAAGCTTCTGGAACCTTGAAAAACATTTCCTGGTGCAACTAGGATTTCTTGAAAATGAGAGATTCCTTATCCATTTCGACTTCTCGTAATGACCATATTGCCCCTGGGGTCTCCTAGTGTCACCAGGACTCCTTTCCCTAGTTGGGTTAGGTTTCCTAGTTCGACCAGGAATTCCTGTTCGAATTAGGATTTCACATTTCTGGCTCCGCAATGATGGTTCTGGACTTGATGTTTCCTAGTGTGACTAGGAATCCTCATTTGACTAGTATTTCTGCACTTTTCCTGGATTGACCAGGATTTCACTCGTTTTCATAGTTTGACCAGGAAATGTCCCAAAATGGCTCCATTTGCTTCTTTTTCTCATTTCTGCTTCATTTGACCTGAAAACACAAAAAAAAAGACAAGAAACACAAAATATCGAGTTCTAACATTCTAGGTTAAGGAATTAGTATCATAAAGTGATGCAAAATGCACACTCATCACACCCCCAAACTTAGATTTTGCTAGTCCTCGAGCAAATAAAGGAAAGAAAAGACTCAAGACTGACTCTAACATCCCAACAACTGAATTCATGCGCACAACCATTAATTACATAGGAAAGCAAGGCATATAAATTGTATTCTCCAGATTCTAGAAACATTTCAAATAACATACCTCGCTCCTCTATTGTCATATAGGCCATCCTTGACACAAATCCAAGTATTAGACAAACAAAACTAAATCAATACATACATAATAAATTCAACTCCAATCCTCACTATGGCATACTCTCGATGATAAACACTCAAGAATTGGGCTGATATGTGCACTTAAAGGTATATGTGAGAGGAAAATATGTAACAAAAGCAAGTAGCTCACATATGTACATGAAATAAAGGCACATTTTAGAAAGAATATTGATCTCATGAAAAGAATCCAAATGCTTGAAATAGAATCAATAACCATAGGCTCCCTTCTCAAATAGACTCCACATAAGTATAATACACGCCTCTTGAGATCAGCTAGGGCTTAAATAGGGTTATAATGAAAGCATAGGCTAGGATAGGGTATTGAAATGAAAAGGAAACACAAAGGGCTAAATCCATGGAATTGCAAGCATTAATAGAACATTCTGAGGTACACTTTGCTTCTTTGTACTTCATAGGTCAATTTGAACTCTTTTTGCTCACTTATTCTTTTGAAACCGTCCCATCTCTTTTCTTTGATTTCTTTTCTTTTTCTTTTCTTTGGGCACGGCATACATACTTTTCTGACACATTTTTGTATAAGCTATGCATTTTCACTTCTTTTTCACCTCAATCAACATATAAACAACTTGCAATACCATAAAAAGGATAAAACGGGTAAAAGGGGTGTAACACCCCCAAACTTAGGATTTGGTATGGGGTAACAAAGAAAACGGCTTAAAAGGCTCAAAATGGGTAACTAAGGATAAAACATGTAATGGGTAGGCTTTCAGGCTACGGGGTACACAAACAGAGCCTAAATTCATTTCTCAAGAGTTATGCAAATACGACATGCTTTGTGTACACAAGAAAAGAGTTCTAGCTCATTGGTTCAAGATTATGCATATTCCAAGCAAATGACCAAATGAAAGACAATGAGATCAAAACAACGACTTATATGACAATGATAGAATCAGAGTGGCGCACTGTTGAGTGCTCATTTTACACTATTTTATGATACTAACTCCCTAACTCAGAGTGCAAGAACTCGATATTTTGTGTGTTGTTAGTTTGTTTTTGTTTTTATAGGATAAAATGAGCAAAGAAGAGAAAAGAAGCCAAAAGGACCATTTTTAGACATTTCCTAGTCAAACTAGGAAAACAAGAGAAATCCTGGTCAAACCAGGAAAGGGGCCGAAATCCTAGTCAAATGAGGATTCCTAGTCACACTAGGAAACATCAAGTTCAGAACCATCATTGCGCAGCCAGAAATGAGAAATCGTAATTGGAACAGGAAATCCTGGTTGAACTAGGAAACCTAACCCAACTAAGGAAAGGAGTCCTAGTCACACTAGGAGACCCC